>NC_133666.1:615553461-616153461 GCF_037893015.1 Macrotis lagotis | reverse complement strand
AGGAGAGATTGGTGACAGAAACCACTAGATCATTAAATCTGGGGGGGGGGGGGAGGGATTCAAATCATTTCCAATTTAACTTAAAAAAGCACAGATTTGAAAAGGAATCCCCATGGAAGAAGTAGAATCTGAAGTTCAGTGCTAGGTGTTGGGCCCTATATCCCTGAATCTCCATTTACAGAAGGACAGGTGGAAAGGTGAAAGGATGAGTGGACAAATGAATTGTGGGTACGTTTAAAAAATATGGAAGAATGGATAGGATGGATGGATTGATGGATGGATGGATGGATAGATGAATAGAAAAGTATGTAGCTGATAGATAGATGGAAGGGTGATTGGGGTTAGGTAGGTGATGAAGAGAGGGTTAGGAAGAAATCAGGTACAGGCTAATTGATATCATGGAATGCTCCCAAATTGTCGGTATGTGTGAAATATCAGTCTCTAAACTATCCCCATTGCTTCACATTCCCATTGTTTCTACAAGGCTTATCTTCAGGTCCTTCAAGGGAAATGGGTGGAATGGGGGAAGAACTGACTGGAGGGATGGGATGTGGTATACTAAGGAAAGAGAATCATGACCAAATATAGTGGCTAGAGTTTCTAAGACAGAAGACTCCTTTGGCTCTTCCTTATCTTTATCATTGCTTCATTTCTCCCTTCCCTTTGTTCTTCCCCCTCTGTTCTTGGCACCTTCCCCCTCTTCTCTTTATTTTTCCTTTCCTTATCAGATAACTTCTTTCTCAATTGTGGATGATCTATTATTTCTTCATTTGGGGACTCTTTCCCCAAGAATAAATATATAACTGAATAGAAAATATCTGGAATTCAGAGAGGTCATATGGCTAGTCCAGTACAGGTGGAATTTGAACTCATGCTTTCATGACTCCAGGTCTAGCATTTGGTGCATGATACCACATTGTCCCACTCAAAACAAAAAAAAACATATTCCTTTAACTTCACTTTGGGCTCTTCTCCCAAAATTCACTCATACTTAGAAATTGGGGTTCCCAAGGTCATTGGGCTCAAAGTTAGAGTGCTTGTAGTATTTTTTTGGGGGGGAGGGGTGCTTGTGTTTCAAAGGAGTACCTTCTGGCCCCCTGGGCATGGAGTTCCTTTTCTTCATTTGTGAAATGCTCATAAAGTTCTTTTATGTAGTACCCCCACTGAACTTCAAGAATGAGTGTTCTAAAGTTCCTAGCTACTTTTCTTTTTGCTTTTCTTTCACATGAGGTCATAGCCCCTGAAATTGCACCATCCTCAAGCAGCTGTCTTTCCACATTGTTCTGCCTGGCACTCTCTCTCTTGTCAGGCATTCCAACCCCTCTGGTGGAATTTTTCATGGATTCGAGAAGCTGGTGGAATCTCTGATGACTCCAATGGAGTTTCTTAACTCATATAGTCACTCAAACACTTCCTTTTTTCCATACTTTAACTTAAGATCAGAAAAAATAAAAGAAACAGAATCATAATGTGTTCCCAGATGGGTGTGAGAAAGAGATGAAGCAACTACCATTTCTCACACCCAGCAACTCACAGCCATTTAGCCTCACAGAGTGAGAGATTATTGTAGGTCCTCCTTTTTGTACAGATAACCATCTCCACTCCCCTTTGCTGCGAAGACTCAATAGAATGACAGTGTCAATATACAGCAGAGAAGCAAACCAGAAAAACAGGGAAGAAGGAGTAGTATGAGCCTGCTTTCTACTCATTTTTCCTCCTGCCATGTTTGAAGGGGAGGCAGGATTGGGCATCATAATGATAGCAGAGCGAAGAGAAAGCAAACAGAGTAGAAACTTTGTGGTATGGTGAAGCGCACAGAAAAGGGGGTAAGGGAATGCAATTGCACAGATAGAATGATTTATGTAGATACTGCGGATAAGTCCAAAGTGCTTGGCTTCCTATTACAGTTTTGCTTCTTTCCCATCTTTTCCTTTATTAATTTACAGGGTAAATGGGGTTCCATCGAGCTTTTCTTTGCCCTTCTAATAACTCTATTTTTGGCTCTCCCTCTGACTGGAAGGATGTGGAGATGGGAAAGGGAATAAATTAAACCTATTTCTATAAATATATATCTGCATTACAACATTTTTAAAAAATCTTATTAAAATATTACCTTTTACAATGATTAATACCTGGATTTATAAATGTATAGTTCTGGACTGGAAGAAGGCAAGTAGACCCCAAAAGGCAAGAATGATTTCTTTAGCTTAAACTAAGTGGGGGCAAAATGATAAGACAATTTCTTCAATTTTAGTAATCTGTGAGCTATTCCTAACAGCTTTGAACCTAGAGAGAGATTTAATAAGGAAATAAGCAAAGCAGTGAGAGGTGGAGGTTTATATTTGTTCAAATAATCATATCTTTTACACACAGTACCCATTCATGGCTTCATATCATCCATCCAATGCTTCACCTGGCATCTCACAAATGCAGACTATTTTGGATAATGGTAGAGAGTAAAGAGGGAGAGTTGGTGTTTTAGGGTTGAAAGAAGTCAGGAAAGGAAAGAGCAAAAAAGGGGAAGGAGGGAGATTAGGCTGTTACAAAGATAAAGAGTAAGGGTGCTAGGTGAGCTAAAATAAGTTGAAAGAGAACTGATTTGAAATCTGTGAGTCAACTTTTGAAATCATCTCTGCCACATATTATCTTTGTAAACTTAGACAAACCACCTAAACTTCTGTTTTATGTTCTCTACAAACATCAGTTTCCTTCTCTGTTGAAATTAATTGACCTGGAGTCTAGATCAGTGTGTTTCAAACTTCTTTTGTCTCAGAATCCCTTTACACTTAAAAAATTATTTAGAACACCCAAAGAGTTTTAGTTTATCTGGGTTATATCTATTTATGTTTACCATATTAGACTTTAAAATGCCAGTATTTTTATTGTTTTAATTTTACAGACCCCACAAAGGGTCATGGAGACTCGCTTGGAGACCCCCATCCAGATACTACTTCCTTCTTATCTCTCTCAGGAATACCTGAATTCTAAATATTGCAAGCATTGAAAAACTGTCAAGATCACATAAGACCTGCTCATTTTTCCTTTAAATGAGAAGAGAGCTTGGAATACAATATTCCAAAAAATAAAATATAGGCTTACAATTAAAAATAACTTACTTTTAAATGTTGAGTATGGGGGAGGAGAAGGAGGCTCTTTATTGGAATAGGGGACTTTCAAACATTTCTTATGAAAAGAACAGAGCTGAGTAGGAACTTTGAAATGCAAGTATAAGAGTCAAGCGAAACCTAGAAAGATAAATTTATACGAACAATTAAAAGGGACTGTATAATGAAACAGTACTAACATTCTAACAGGGAGAGAACAAATGTCTCTTCCAAACCTTAATGTTTCAAAGGGTATTGACTGAATTGATTTTCTTAATGGAGAATCTGGAGTCTAATTGATTCTGTTCTAAAGTTTTTAAGAGGGGAAAAAGGGGGAGGATAGAACTTACTCTTCCATATATTTAGAGGTGCATTGAGAGAAGAATATGCATGGAAGAAAGGATGGGTGGGAGGAATGGCTGGTCATCAGATGAACCTTACTTTTATCTGAAATGGACAAGAGTGAACAAACACACACATAATTTGGTGTATAAATGTACAAACAACAGAGGAATGTCAAAAAGGAAAGGGGAATAAATAAAGAGGATAATACCAAGGAAGGGATAGTTCTAAGCAAAACAGATTCTTGATCCTAAAAGGAGATGAGAGTATTAAAAAAGAATAAAAAAGAGAAAAAAATGATCTGATACTAAGGGGTTACCCATCAGTTGAGGAGTGGGAACAAATTATGCTATGTTATTGTAATAAAATATTATTGCACAATATGAAATTGGAAAGAACTTTAGAGAATTTGGGGGAGAATTAATGAGTAAAATAAATAGATTCAATAACAATGTATATAATGTCAACAATATGGAAAAGAAAAATAACCGAAAAATCTAAGCATTCTAATCAAGGCAATAAGCAACTAAATCTCTATGATGTTACTCCATTTTTGATAGAGAGCTAATGGAGTCAAAATATGAAGGATATGTTCTTTAAAAAATGATCCTGTGTATACATTTGTTTTGGGAAGAAGAAAGAAGAAGGAAGAAGAAGAAGGGAGGAGGAGGAGGAGGAGAAGAAAAAGAAGAAGAAGGAAGAGGAGAAGGAAAAAAGAGAAGGTCCATTAAATATATTTTTTGAAAAATATAAAGGAAAAAAACAGGAGGCCGTTAAAAAAAAGAAAACATAGATAAGCAAAACAATTTTGAAAGTAAAATTTTGAATTTATTGTGCTAGTCTATGTTGGAGGAAGTATTGAGAGAATGGAGAAAAAGAATGGAAAAGAGGGGGGAAAGATGGTTTCTTCATAATTTGGTCCACTAGAATCTCTTAGTTTTTCTAAGTGCTATAAGCTATATAATTTCACTCTCTCATTCTTTTCCCCCTTCCTTTCCTTCTTCCCATGTTTATGATCTTTAATTCATTCTGTTGTCTCCTTTCTCCCCTTTCTTTATTCTCACTTTCTTCTTTTTTCTTCTCCTGCCTTAGTATTCTGACTTTTTGTTCTCCACCCCCCCACAACTTTTTCTTTTTTGCAAAAAATTCAGAGCTGGCAGGAACTTGTCATCTAGTCCAACTCCCTCATTTGACTAATAAAGAAACTACATTAAGGGAAAATGTGTTGTCAAAATCCACTTGACTGGAATGCCCCAACTGGAAACCAGTTCTCCAATTTTGCTATATCATCAGTTTTGCTCTGTTTTTATATTTCTCCTCTACACAAAATGTAATTCAACAAACATTTAGAATCTGTTGTATACAATATCCTGTGCTCAGAGTAAAAGAATTTATAGCCCCAGAAATATTTACAAAGTTATAAAAATGGCATAATCTTCACCTTCAAGGAATTTATAGTCTAAGGGATTTTAAGTTACTTCTGGTCCAGACCATCACCATTTAATTAATAATCTCCCTATCTGTACAGTTTTCATACTTACATTTTTCCCCTCCCTAAAATAATCTTCTGAGATAGTGGAACTCAGACCTTTTCTGACTATGCTCTTTTCACTTCACCACTGTTTTCTCTGTCCCAGCAACCACACTTCACCAGTTCCTCCTCGACCATCCTCAGACCCAAGGGAAAGTACTTCTTTCCTTTAAGATTCATCCAAATGTCTGCATCATATTTTATAGCCTTCTCAGGCAAAAAAAAAATCTTTTTGATACTTACCTGAAATTCCTGGCTCTGCAGGTTATGCTTATCCTGTTTGTCTTTCATCCAGCTCAGTTTCTACCCCATTATCACCACCTTAGAGCCACAAATCACAGACTTGAAGACATTCCCTAAGTGACTCTTCTGACAATCTCCTTCTCTAAAGTTCAATAATTCTCATACCTTCAGGCTTTCCTCCAAGATTCCAATCTTTAATGCTTTCAGCACCACTCTATCTCTCCCCTGGACCCTGACTCAGTTTGTCACATCTCATTTTAGACATGGAATTCAGACACGAACAGCCCAGAACTAAGTAGAAAAGGGCAAAGATATCAATCTTATAAGACAATTAATTATTGAATTTAGAACTAAGAGGAAACTTAGAGAAGGTTTATAGAGATAAGATGGGACTTGCCTAAGATCCCACAGTGAATAAGTAACATAGTTGGGAGTGCTAAATCTCTTGTTTTTGTCTCCTGAGATATTATTACTTTGCCATGTCCTGAAAGATATGCTTGATTCCTGACATAGTCAGCTTTTAGAAGTCCATTCTAATTCTGAGATCATTTTTTGCAGGATGGCCAAAACCAGCCCATTGGACCTTAAAAGTTGTTAAGTCCACCATTTCATTTGTCTAATATCTAATGTAACAAATCATGAGAGTTTCTGCTTTCCTCTCATTCAGAGCTAGGTCCCTGCAGGGGTCAACATATTCATCACCATCACCAGCATTCTAAAATTAGAAGGGACTTCTGTGGCCAACTCTGCCAAATTGTACTTGAATATGCACCTACTATAAATGAAAACTCAGCCTCCACTGGAAGACTTCCACTGACAGAATACTCACTACCTAGCAAGGCAGCACTCTTCACTGTTGTAAGATTTGTTTTCTTATATTGAGAAAAATCTGCCTCTCAGCAATTTCTACCTATTCTCCATTTTGCATTCTGGATAACCACCCCCACCTCCATCAATGAAAGCTCTTTAGATACTTAAAGAGGGGGGAATCAAGCTTCCTCTATTAAACACTCCCTCCCCATCTCCAGTCTTCTCTATGCGAAACATTCAAACATTCACAACTCCTTCATTGATCATAGAATAATAGAATGGTTTTTAGTTACCTCACCATCCTTACAGCCCCCCTCCGACTCCAATTTGTCAATGTCCTTCCTAAAATGTGGCTCCCACAACTGAACAAAATACTCCCTATGGGGTCGGTCCATAGCAGAGAATAGAGAAACTTTAGCTTCTCTTGTCCTAAATCTATGCTTTAGGCAATACAGCCGGAGATCACTTCATAGTTTCTTCCCACTGTTAATGTATTCTGATCTTGCAGTCCACTAAAACCCCCAGGTCTTTTTCATATGGAACTGTCTAATCATGCCACCCCCACCTCATTCTTATGCAGTTGATATTTAAAAACTCTAGCACAGGATATCACATTTCTTTCCAATAAATTTTAGCTTGTTAGCTTCATTTATCATTCCAATCTGTTGCAATAATTTTGCATCCCTGTTAGGTCGTAGGTGCACTCTCATTATCACCATATCCATTAGTACCGTCCATGCATTGGTTCATTCAGCAGAGTATTTCTACAATCATAATTCTCTTTTTCTGTCATCCCAATTATTGTCATCCTTTCTCCAACTGTTCATATTTCCTAGTTCAGATTTCTCTGAGCCACTCTTCCCCCCCCCCAGATTTCTACCCCTGAAAAATTTCCTTTTCAGGTCCTGACTTGGATTTCAGTCCTTGGAAAGGTCATTTAGGGAATGGTCGGGAAAGAAGCCCCACCCCACTCCCTATACTGAAATAGAGTTCACATCCTGAGGGATGCTGATTCTGACAAACCCAGGATGGTATGGCTGACTATTAGCCTCATAGACAGAAAGTATCACAGGTAAGATTGTTTCTGATTCTTTAATTTGATTCTTTAATTAAAAAACTGAGGCCCAGGAAGAAGAATTGACTTTTCCAAGGTAGCAAAGAAAATAAGTAAGAGAACCTGTATTCTTAACTCAAAACCTCTGACTCTAAGTCCAGGACACTTTTCATTGCAATAACCTACTAATTTATTGCTTCCGAAGATAAATTGTAACTCATTTCATGTTTGAGTTTCTATTTATCAATTAAAATCCAGTTCCTTGGTGATTCTGGTCAGAAATGACCTCCCCCCCCCAGACTTCATAGAGTATTTTCCACTTATCATTTGTTATTGTATATCATAGTTATCTGGATCTGTGTTTTATCCCAATGCTAGACTGCAAACTCCATGAGGCTAGGCCTCAATCCTGTCTGCACTTTCTATCTTCCCAGTCTCTATCACTGGTACTGAATGGAATCAGGGGTCGTGTTTCTGTTTTCTGCACTTACAGTTGATGGCCACCAGGAGGCGTCTAGCATTACTAGAAGAGGCAGCAAACAGAAATTCAGGGAGACAATTGTGGGAAAAGGCAAAGATGACCCCGTCTTCTCGACTTTTCCCCCTCAGAGCAGGTTCTGCTTGAAGAAAGTAGGGACCCTGTCTCTTCCTCATATTGCAGGCTCCTTGAGGATAGAAGCAGTGTCTTACCCATGTTACGGAAATGCCGTCCCATAATTTGAGCTTCCTTATCCTCTCTCATTCCTCATTTCCTAGAATGTGCAGGGTCCAGTTCAAAGGCTGGCAAGAAGAAATGGGGGAGGGAAGACTGCACATGGGAACCAGCATGGCATTCTGGATAGAGCTCTGGGATCAAATCTTGCCCAGCCACTTATCAAATTTGTCACTTAATGTCTCTGTGCCTCAGTTTCTTCCTTTGTAAAATAAAAAATTTTGCACAGGATTTTTCCCAGTCTAGCTGAAGCTCTAGTTCTAAGTCAGAGGGTCTCTCATATTTGGTCTGCATTCATGTAATTTGCCTGTTATACAGATATAGTTAAAATACTGAGACCCACTATATGTCCTGTTGTCCTGCCACTAGTCTTCCCTTTGTCAACACAAACACACTGACCCACTACTGAGGCTCTGCTTAGGAAAGGGATTCGTAAATGTTATTTCTTTTTGAATCATTCAGTCTTCACAGTATGATTATATGAATTTGCTCCTCCTCTGAGCTAAGCCCCAGGAACAGGCCAACCTGCCCCTTGCTCGAGACTCCTACCCTGGCATAAGTGGAATCACAACCTTGAAAAGAATCAATGCCCTAGACCTAAACCCCCAAATAGAACACAGAGTCCCCAAACCAGCCATACCAGTAGCTGAGCACAGATCCCTCTCCAAACAATCAATGAGGCAGCATCTATTATAAACCTAGTTAGGCTGGGTGCTGGACTACAAAGTACAAAGAATGAAATAATTCCCACTCAAAGGAGTTTATATTCTATTAGGACATCCTTATGTCCTAAATGGCCATAAAGAAACTTCTTCTCTACATTGTCTCTATCCCCTCCCTCTCTGGTTTCCTGGCCCTTGATGCTCAGTGCTGGTGGATGAGCTCGTCCTCAGGCAATAAAGCCAACAGAGCATTGGCCCTCTAGCCAGAAAGTTTGCCTAATTTCCCCTCTGACACTGGCTAATTCTTATAGTATGGTCCAAGTCTCAAAGGGCCAATGCACCAAGGATCAAGTTTCTTAATTACTCTGAAACTAGACTTTTTCATTTATAGTGGAAATAATATTTTAGTCCCTACTTCACAGGGCCGTTTGGAGGTTCAACCGAGATAATGTATGCATTGCAAACATTAAAGGGCTACAAAATTACAGGACCTACAATACAATATATCATATCCCCCAAAATCTCAGTATAAGTTCAAGCTATTAAAGCTTAAAATTGTACAAGAACTCTGGGGAGACCCTGAATATGAATATCACCAGAAATTATTACAATTGAGAAAACTGAGGCCCAGAGGAGTGATCTTAGCAACCTTTCCACCATGGTCACATAGGAAAGAAGTAACAAAGACAGGATACAAACTCAGTCCCCCCCCAACCCAAATCCAAAAGAGCTAATATTTACATAGCTATTACTAGATATGAGAAAATGAGTTAAGTGCTCTCCAATTACTATCTTCCTCACAACAATACCTGGGAGGTAGATACTACTGTAATACTCATTTTACAGATAAAGAAACTAAGGCAAGAAGAGGTTAAGTGACTTGCCCATGATCACACAGATAGTAAAAAGCTGAGTCTAGATTTGAACTCAAGTTTTCCTGTTTTTCTACTAAATGAATGACTCACAATCACTTTTAGTTTTAAACTCTGATCTACATGACTTTTCCCCTCTAACCTGAGCTAGGAATTATGAACCAATCATCAAACATTCGTTAAGCACCTATGTACCAATCATTATGCTAGGATACAATTCACAAAAATGAAACAATCCTTGGCTTTAAGGAACTTTAACAGGAGAAACAATATGCCCATGCCCAGGAGTAAATATAATGTGTGTGTGTGTGGGGGGGGGGGAATACAGGAAAATATTCTAAAGAAAGTTGGAGCTTGCATTAACTTCTGGAAGGAAACCAGAGATTACAAAAGGTAGAGGTAAGGAAGGAATGTTTTCCTGCAATAAAGGATAGCCAGTAGAAAAGAAGAAGATGGAAAATGGGAGTGTCTCATGGTAGGAGCCATAAGAAGGACAGGATTGTAGAGTGTATTGGTAGGAATGCTGAATAAGTCTGAATAGTTAGGAAGAGTCCAGGTTGTAAAGAGTTTTGGCAGAAAACAAAAGAAAACTCCGAAAGATGCACAGAAAAGCAGGATGTGTAATATTTATTACATAGTTTTTCAAGAAAAATAAAAAGTAAAGGTATGAAATAGAAATTCAAGGCTTCATAGTGAATCTTTGTGTGTGTGTTGCACTATGTATGGAAATGTTTGTGTGGTGGATTTTTTTTGTATTTTTGTATTTAAGTTCAAAATGAATAAAAAATTTAAAAAGAAAAAAGTTTTAAATATCAGAGATTTTCCCTTTGACCCTAAAGGAAAAAAGGAATGAATGGTATTTAATGAGCTAGACATAAGCAAAAGGGGATGGTAACATGTTCGTGCTACTTCATAATCACTTTTGCTATTCTGAGACTTTAAGTGGGGGGATACTTATAGCAAGTTGACCAATTAGGAGAGTATTATAATAGTTCAGAGAGATGATGAGGGCCTGAGCTAGGGTGAAGACTATATGAGTTGAAAGGGGAAAAAAAAGTATAAGAGAGATATCCTGGAAGTGGGGTGAATGAAAATGCAGAGTTGAGAATGATACCGAAATTTTGAATGTGAGTGCCCAGAAGGATGAACTTCCTTCCATGGTGATGTTCTCATCATTACTGTCAATCAAAAGGAAGGACTTAAGAGGAGGAGAACATCATATCTTTAGGAATGGATAGATAATTAAGAAAATGATATATGAAAATACTTTTCAAAAATTTCTAGACTGCAGTTACTTTCTTTTTTAAATGTTTTTTTTTTAGATTTTTCAAGGCAATAGGGCTAAGTGGCTTGCCCAAGGCCACATGGCTAGGTAATTATTAAGTGTCTGAGGCCAGATTTGAACTCAGGTACTCCTGACTACAAGGCCAATGCCCTTATCCGCTGCACCACCTAGCTGCCCCTTCTGCACTTACTTTCGATGGTATCTAAATGAATAGACATGTATAGGCAATACTACTCATGTATGGTAAAACAGTAACTAGAAGTAAGAAGCTTGGTGGAGAGAATTTGAAGGAAGATTAATAGTCAGAAACATAAGTATTATCAGAATATACTAGAAACTACCAATCAGTATAGCAGGAGGACATAGATGATGAGTTCAAGAGAGAGGTCACAACCTGACAAGGAAGTATCATATGATAATAATAAAGGACTTCAATAAAATGGACAGCTGATGGAATTATCTCTGTCCAAAGCAAAATAGTAGCTAAGCGGTGCAGTGGATCTGGAATCAGGAAGATTTGAATTCAAATCTGGGCCTTAGATACTTATTAGCTGTGGTGATCCCATGCATGTCACTTAACCCTGTCTGCCTCAGTCTCCTCACCAATAAAATGAGTCGGAGAAAGAAACAGCAAAGCACTTCAGTATCATTGCCAAGAAAATCCCCAAAAGGGCCACAAAGAATTGGACAGGAATGGAAAGTATTAAACCACAACAAAAACAAGAAAACTAATAGTTTCTTCTCTCGTCTCAAAGTTCATTTCATCCTTCACAAAGTATCCCTTTAACATGGAAATGTTATTATAGACAGAATTCTTATCAACAAGAAGGAAGTAGTTGCTGAGTTGGCAATGATGAGAGGAAGTGACCAATTCTTCCTAGAGTTCATAATAGAGAAGAAAACTATACATAATCTAAAATGAGTCCTTTATTTGGGCGCACCCAGAGAAAGACAAGGTAGGAACCTAATGGTCTAACATTTCATGGTAGTCAGCCCTGGAGGAGTGATGAGAAGCTCTTAAGAGAGAATTCTGAAAACTCATTGAAAAAAATTTCAATAAGGAGAAAAGGAGGCCCTTGTTTAAAAGGAATGCAAATTCATGAGGAACTGACCAAAAATAAGCATATAGATTCTAGGTAAGAGCTGATAAATATATTTAAAAGTAGTGATGGGAATGTTAAAGTTCAGAATGAGTAGAGGCCTAAAAGGGAAACTAAAGGCAACATAAAGTTAGCTTTATTTTATTTGAAAGGAAAAAATATTATAGTAGAAAGAAAAGGAAACTCAGGGAAGGGATAGGACTTTTGCTTAGGGGAAATGAGACGATAATAATTGAAAACACAAGAGCTGTACAAATCGTATTTCATTTCTGTTTTCCTTGCAAAAGAAAAAGAGGTTTTCTACTGAAAATGACAGGACAAAAATGACTAACAGAGAGCTGATAACCAAGATAAGTAAGGAGAAAGAGAGAACTTGATTACCCTTAATAAATTCAAGTCACCTGGTCCAGGTGAATTGTATTTTCCAGTCCTAAAAGAGCTGGAAGATGTGATTGAGTGGTGTTTGAAAGATCGTGTAAGGTGCCACAGGATAGAAGGGTAAATGTCTGATTTCCAAAAGAGAACAGAGTTTGGAAGTTACAAGCTGATGAGTTTGATTTAGATTTCTCAGAAAATTTTAGAATGAATCATTAAGAAGATAAGATGGTTAGTGAACATTTGGGAAGGGAAGAGGTGATTACAGAGATAATATGGCTTTTCAATAACAGGTCATGCCAGACTAAACTCAATTTCATTTTTGACAGTAAATAAGAAGAATAGATGGATATACTTTACTCAGACCTTAGCACAGTTTTTGATAAAGTATCTTATACTACTCCTTTGAAAAACATAGAAAGATATGAATTGAATAGAAATAGAAATAGATGGAATCAAAACTGGGTGGATGGACACAATGTCAATATGGCAGGACATGTCTAGTGAAGTTTTTCAGGAATCTGTGCTTGGCCTTATTCTGATTAATATGTTAACCAATGATACAGAAGGAGGTATAGTGTCCGTTATCATCAGTCTGTAGAAGATATAAAGCTGATAGGAATAGTAAGCTTCTTGAGGGCAGGGACTATTTTTTTGTGTCCTGAACAGTTAGCTCTGTGTCTGACACAAATAGTCATTTGATAAATGTTTATTGATTGATAGCTAATGCAAAAGATGAGAGTTAGGTTTCAAAAGGATATTGACAGGTTAGAATGCTAAAGGAAAAACATATAAAGCTTTACCCTTGATTCTAACACATCAGCTTAAGTATAATATTGGAGAGTAGATAGATAACAGATGTTCTGAAAGAAAGAGTTGGGGGTTTTAGTGAACTGCAAACTAAATATGAGCCAATAGTGTGATATGACAGGCTAAAAAGCTAATATGATTGATTTTGAACTTCATTAAAAGAGGAAGAGTTTCCAGGAATTGGGAGTAGGGTAGTAGTTTGCTCTGCTTTTCCAGTAGACATCATCTGTACTATTTTATTTATTTTAAGATACCGTAATTTAAGAAAATTATTGATGTACTAAGGGCAGATAGATGGAGCAGAGGATAGAGTCCTGGGTCCAGGGTCAGGAAGATTCATAAGTTCATATCCAGCCTCTGGGCAAGCCACTTAATTCTGTTTGCCTCAGTTCTCCATCCCTTATGTCTTTAAAGATGGCACTTGTTGGATATGATATAATAGAGATTCTGTTCATGTGTGGCTTGGATTAGATGACTTCTGTGGTCTATTGGATTTAATATAATAAGGATTCTGCTCATGTATGGCTTGGATTAAATGACTTCTTTGGTTTATTTTCCAGCTCTCAAATTCTTGATTTTCAAAGTACTTGTACAGAAGAGAGAAACAAGGGCTGGTAATAGAGGAAGTACACAAAAATGTGATATTATCCGGTAAGAATTATGTTAGGAGCACTAAAACCCAAATATAGTCGATACAGGCAAAGAAAGCTAAAGACAATAAAAAATATAAATATAGTAAAAGAGCATGTTTTGAAATAGCCGTTTTGGGAACAAAAGAAGGAGCAGAGAAGAAATGACACCAATGCTTGGGGTGAATGAAATATTGGAAAGCTGGTTAAAAATCTGAATTTTTATTCTGATTCTGTTCTCTTGGCCAAAAAGGAAAATGATTAGACCAGAAAGGACAGAACCAAAATGCTTACTAGAAAGGAGAAAAGTAAATTTGGTAGGGAGATGGATAGTGAGAGAGCTGAAGTTGTTAGGTTCAAGTCCCCAGGCTCAGATAAGTACATTGTAGGATACTGAAAGAACCAACAGATATGATGCCTAGCCACCTTTGATGATCACTGAAAGATTGTGAAAAGCAAGATATATGCCAGAAGAGTATACACAGAAGTACAAATGTCCCATTCTAACAAACGTGAAAAGAGTAGAATCTAAAAAATCATAAACTAGTGAATTTAACTCCCATGTCTGGTAAAATCTTAGCAAATATCTGAAAGAAGTACAGACCCAAAAAAGTCACCATGCATTTGTCAAGTGGAAATCTTGTCAAACTAATTTCCTTTTTTTAAGACTTACTAAACTGTTAGGTACCCTAGTGGATAAAGTGGGGGGCCTGAAGTCGAGAAGACTCATCTTCCTGAATTCAAATGTAGTCTTAGATTCTTACTAACTGTATGACCCAGGCAAGTTACTTAATTCTATTTGTCTCATTTTCCTCATCTATAAAATGAGGTAGAGAAGTAAATGGCAAAACACTCCATCTTCACCAAGAAAATCCCCAAAAGGATCAGGAAGAGTTGGGCACAACTAAAAAAAGTTAATGTTAACCCAAGAAAATAGATGGAATTTTTCCTAGAGAAGATCACTAAATGAGCTTCCATGTTTTTCTTGTGAACCAGATAGAAAAATGTGAATTTAATTACACAGTTAGGTAGATTCAATATCAATTGGATCAACTGGACCCAAAGAATGATTAATGGCTTGATGTCCTACTGGTGGATTCCAGAGAACTCTCCTTCACCATTTTCTCAGTGGTTTGGATGAAGGCACTGATGGCATGCTCATTCAATCCAGAGATGAACCAAAGTTGAGAGGGACTGCTATTGGATGTCAGAGTTTGGATTTAAAGAGATTGACAAGTTAGAACACTGAGCTGAAACAGTTGGAACAAGGTGAAACTTAATAGAAATAAATGTAAAATCTTCCACTTGGATTGTAAAACTTGACATTACAAGTACAAGGTGAGAGAAGCGTGGTTATTCAGTGGTTTGCCTGAAAAATATTTGGTAATTTCAGCACGTTTAACATAAGTCAATAGTGTGATGTGGTAAACAGTAAAATGAAAGGGATCTTAGACAACATTAAGAGAGAATGCCTGTGCAAGAAAAGAAGGGTGATGGTCATCCTATATTGTACCCTAGTCAGATTATCTGGACTACTATGCTCAGTTCTGGGTCTAGAATTTTAAGAAATTTGTAAACTTGAGAGCATTCGAAGGAGGGGTACGAGAATTATGAAGGTCCCAGAGATGTTGCTATATAAAACTGAAGATCAGTTAAAAGAACTGGGGATATTTGGGACTAAAGAAGAAAAGACTTGGAGAAGTCCAGATATAGTGACTAAAAAGTTGATCTGAAAATCAGGAAGATCCAGATTTGAGTCCTACCTCTGACATGAACTGGAGGTATGGCCATGAATAAGCTCCTTAATGTCACAACCCCCCCTAGGCACAACTCCCTCTGAGACTGTAAATTGCAAAGAATATGTCCATCTCCATTGGTAGAAGGAGTTGTCACCAAGAACTCCATAAGAAGAAAAGTCTTAAATTCAGCTAAAAATATAACTAAAAAGGTTTTTTTAGGTTTTTTTTTTTTTTTTTGCAAGGCAATGGGGTTAAGTGGCTTGCCCAAGGCCACACAGCTAGGTAATTATTATGTGTCTGAGGCCGGGTCTGAACTCAGGTACTCCTAACTCCAGGGCCAGTGCTCTATCCACTGTGTCACCTAGCTGCCCCAACTAAAAAGTTTTTTTAAAAAAAGAAAAAAGTCAGGAGACATACTACACAAATATATATATATCATGTGGAAGACTGGACAGCTAGATATCACAGCAGATAGAGAACCAGACCTGGGTTCTAGTTCAAATTCTTATTCAAATTCTTCAGATTCTTATTACTAGACATTTAATCTCTGTCTCATCTACAAAATGGGCACCTAGCTCCCACAATTGTCGTGAGGATTCCACAAGAAAATAATTTCAGAGCATTCATTACTCATTAGATTTAAGTTCCTTAAAGGTAGGGCCTTTTGCCTCTTTTTGTATCTTCATCACTCACACAGCTGTTGACACATTAGGTGCTTATTACATTTTTACTGCTGAATTGATTGAAGAGTGACCTAGAGGCACATAGACGGAGCAGAGGACAGAGTCCTGGGTCCAGGGTCAGGAAGATTCATCTTCACAAGTTCTGTGCTCCAAAGAAACAAACAGGGAATAAAAGGGGAAAGTTTCAGGGATGCCAATTAAGGTTCATTGGGAGGAAATTCAATCATTCATAAAAGCTATCTTGACTTCTCCTTCAGCCCAGGTCGTTAGCTAAGATTGGGTGCCCCTTTCTTTGAGGGTGTTCCAAATTTCTGTTCAGGGACTCAGGCATGAGAACCCTTCCAGCACTGAGATTCTGTGATCCTGGTCAGCTGGCAGAAAATCAGGCAGACAGACCTTTCTGCCTCTCCAAGCATCTATGTAAAGGGTCCAATCTTCCCTTCTTACCCTTAGATTCTCTATCACAGAATCTCAGAACTGGAAGAGACATAGAGACTCTTTCTGTCTTCTCTTCCTAGTTCCAAGATGAGGGTGGCTTGGGGAGAATATTGTGGTCTCCACCAAACTTTTGGGACAGTAGGTCATCTTTTATGCAACATTCTCCCTCATTCCCCCCCCCCCACCTTTAATCACTTTTCATCCAAGCATAAAGGATTTTTTTGTGGTAGAAGGCAGTCAGGGAAGAGAAAAACACCAGGGAAAGAACACATTTCTTTATTTGCAAATATACTTCAGATATAGTGTAGGTTTGGTTCCAGACCAACACTATAAAGCATATAGCACAATAAAGTGAGTCACATGAATTTTTTGGTTTCCCAGTGTATATAAAAGTTATGTTTATACTATAGTGTAGTCTATTAAGAATTATGTCTTAAAAACCTCAATGTGAATACCTGAGTTAAAAAATTTGCTTAAAAATGCTAACTATCATCTAATCCTTCAGCAAGTCATATTCCTTTTGCTCAGGGAAGGTCTTGACTTGATGTTCATGGCTGCTGTCTGATCAGGGTGATGGTTGCTGAATGTTGGCGTGGCTGTTAAGATAAGGCAACAATGAAATTTGCCACATTGATCGACACTTTCATAAAAAGATTTTTCTGTAGCATATGATGCTGTTTGATAGCATTTTACCCACAGTAGAACATCTTTCAAAATTGTAGTCAATTCTCTTAAACCTTGTTGCAGCTTTATCAACTAAGTTAATGTAATATTCTTCAATATTCTGTGTCTCAGAGAACAGGAAGGCTTAAGGATAGATGGGGAATGGCCAGTCAATAGAATAGTCAGAACATATCCAACATTTATTGATTAAGTTCTCCATCACATATAGGTCCAGTTCATGTATTCCAAAACAATTACAATAGTAATATCAAAAATCACTGATCACATGTCACCATAACAGATTTAAAATATTGCAAAAATTACCAAAATGTAACCCAGAGACATGATATGAGCAAATAATGTTGGGAAAATGGCGCCAATAGACTTGTTCCATGCAAGGTTGCCAAAAAATCCTTCATTTTGCTAAAAAAATAACCATACACAATATCCACAAAGTGCAAAAAAAGTGAAGCACAATAAAATGAAATATGCCTATATCTTATTCTATGTTGAAGGAAGAGGTAAATATGACATATCTTTCTATTTTACAGATGAGAAGCCTGAGGCATAGAGATTGGAATTCTCATACAGTAAGTTAGAGTCAGGGTCTAGAGCTCAGAATTCTTTTTGTCTGACTCTCAGCTAAATATATTCAAGCCATATGAAACCCAGGTTGTAGCAAATAACTTAGCCTAGCCTCTTTAAAGACCTAAACAATATCATAGAGTAGAAAGGAGGGGAATGTGAAAAAGAAATGGAAGAGGAAAGATTGATCAAGAGAGGGAGAAGAAGCAGGGCTCAGCTCTTGGTCCTTCCCAATCACTGTGTGAACTTTGCAGGCAGGGGAGAGGAGGGGAGAGCTAGTGAGTAATTAGCTGATTCACATGCATGTTAATTAATTGTGGATACAATATACTGCAATTAGCTTCTCAGTCAGTACATACAGAGAGGGACTCCTCGATCTTCTACAAACAAACAGCTCTCCCAAAGGGCAGCGGTAGCTTCTTGAAATTGATTCCCCACACTCACCCAGACTGATGACCCACTGGCCTAGGTCTGCCCAAGGCCCAAGGAGGGTAGATGCACAATAATGATATGAATGAGTATCGCACCCAAATCTCTACCTGTCCTCTCTACAGAGCGGCTTGTCCAACCCTTATGTCCATTCTGAGCTCCCCAATTCCTGGGAAAGTGCACAAAGGACAGCCATTGTTTCCAGAAGGTGCCTATAAAACTATTTTTTCACAGGAAGGGAGAGAAAGGTGTCTGCCATTGAGACATGATCAACAAATTTTATAGGCTCTCACAGCATCTTAGCTGGACAAGACCTTAGAATACACCTGGCAAGAACCCTGGATTCTAAAATACCAAGGCTGGGAAGACTCTTAGAATCACTGTTAGCACCAAAGCCATTCTCTTCCTATCCCCTTGGTTCTATAAAGGAGGAAACTGAATTTGGTTGAGTCTTCTCCAAGGTCACACAGAGACCTCAAAGGGATGAGACATGGGATGGGGGAGTTTAATAAGAAAAATAAGGTGAGTTTGGGAGGGAGGCAAATCATGGTGGAGCCTAGGGTCAGAAAAAGGCACTAGGTTTAAGAGATTTGGCTTGGGAGAGTGTTGGCAAAGAGATGGTGAGTATTTCAAATCCTAAACTTGGAGTCAATAGAGACTGGGTAAGTAATATGAACGAGCAATCAATCCCTTAATGAGCCTTAATTTCCCTTTGTGCCAAATGGGGATAATAAAGCCTATACTACATATTTACATCATGGGATTTCTATGTTAACCTCTAAGCACTTTCAGAATAGAAATTGAAGCTATTAATGATGATATTTGTTTTTCATTCTTGAAGAAGACCTTGACATCAGGGAGGTGATATCATGACAAGCACATGAATTGTATTTAAGTGAGGTGAGTGCTGTGTTGAGTCCCTAGTCTCACTTTCTCCTCCAGAACCATCTGGGTCCGGATATAAATCAGGACTATTGGAGATGGTCCTGGATGAGAGACAATTTAGGCTCTAAGTGACTTACCCAAGGTCACACAGCTAGTAAATATCAAGTGTCTGAAGCTAGATTTGAACTTGGGTCCTCCTGACTCCAGAGCTGGTCCACTGCACCATCTAGCTGCCCAAGGTGCTATTAATAGGGTCACAGGAGACAAACCATGTCTTTACTAGTCACAATTCTATGATCATCCCATCTTTAACCATTTTTTCTACATTTTCTGTTCTTCCTCTCCTCTCTTCCTTACTTTCTCCCTTTCTTTCCTTCATCACTGCTTCATCACTACTTCATCACTACTCTTTCTTTCTCTTCTCCTTCCTCTAATGCAGGAACTCTTAACCTAAGTCCCAGATACATATTTCAGCAGGTTTATGAAGTTGGCTGAGGGAAAATAATTACATTTATTTCCTTTGTAATCACATATTTTATTTTACACATTTAAAATGTTATTCTGAGAAATGATCCATAGGTTTCATAGGACTGTCAGAGAGAGAGAGAGAGAGAGAGAGAGAGAGAGAGAGAGAGAGAGAGAGAGAGAGAGAGCCTTGTTCTAATACCTCTTGACCCAGGCCAATAACATTTTGATTTTTGAAGTCTTTGGATTTGGAAAGGCTTAATTAAATTTAAAATCTTCCTTGCCTCTCTGCCCACCCCACCTTCATTTCATTATTGATAACTTTTCATTGGGATTCTGATTTACATTTTGTATCTGTAGCTTACTGATTCCATTCTCTAGCTGTAGAATCAGAGACTAAGTAAAAACTTGGTCAGGGACCATCGTCAGACTCAGGCTGAGAGATAACCTTTGCCACTAAGTGACAGCTCTCTTTATTTTCAGGTTGAGACATAGACAAGACTGAAGTCTAACCCCAAGCCCAGACTGAGCTCTAACTCTGCTCATGTACCTCCAAAGTTGGAATGCTAGTCATGATTATACCTGGAAAATTCTGTTTTCCTCTTCTCTATTCTTTGTCTCCCCAATGTGGCCTTCTCCCCCTTCTTTAAACTTCCTCCTTCTGTTCCCTCCCCCTCCATAGTCTGCCTCCCCATTGCTGACTGAGCACCACCTGGCTGAGTCCTGTTCCTCCCTGGATGACTCTCCTGTGATCTGCACAGATGTCTCTGTTTGGATGCCCATACTATCCCTATCCCTCACTCCCTGAAGCCATAAAACTTTCCTTTACCTGAACCCTCCCCCAAAACCTTAATTTATCCCATCAGGTGCTGTTTCCTAGTTTCACAGCTCCCTCTCCCCCCCTCCCCCCCCCCCCCGCACATACCATCCCCATCATGACTTGTTTCAAAAACCACTTCTAGAAAGTCTTCCTTGTCCATTTCAGTACAAAAATGCCTCCCTTTCATGAATTCCTAAATGTATATTTGACACCAAATTTTCTCTACTCTTCACATATCCTACCTCAGAAATGAGGCCTGTAACTGAAAGTTTGATAACTGAAAGGAGTACCTTGACTTGCTGAAAAAGAGCATTTGAATTCAGTCAGAAATTCAGGTTTCAGCCCTGGCTCTGATCTTTCTAAGATAGGCAGATGTGAGAAAGTCACTCATCTCTTTGAGTCTCTGCTCCTTCAGGTATGTGAGATGGTGCCTCAAAGCCCCTCCTGGGTTTGAGGTGGGTTGGATTTGCATATGAAAGAATCAGAGTTATAACTTAAGCTAGGAGAGGAGACAGAGAGCTATGTTGACCCCTGAATTTAACATCCTCTTTGGGCCTTTTCCTCAGCTACTTATCAACAAGAGAGGTGGGAAGAGCCTTAAAGTCTGAAAACTGGTGGTTTATAGTCTAGCCTTAGGTTAAAATGGGAGGTATGTACAAGGCTCAACATAAGTTGGGGTAAGATCTATGACAGAAAGATTCAAATTCCTGGACCAAGGAGAAAAGAAAAAAACCAAGTCTGAGGGGGGTTTGTTGGTTAGCTAAGAAGAGCTTGCTATCTGTTCTAAAGGTCTTCTTGGAACCAAGAATTGGTTCCAAGAATAGGGAAATAAATTTTTATAGACAAGACTGACAGAACAAGACTGGAAAACTGGAGGGAAGGTCTTTAATTTTTTTTTATTTGCTTATTCCAGACAAAGGTTTGTGCCTCTTCTAAACAGGCCAGAAAATTCTGTGGAATTTAAGTTACAGAAACTTGACAGTCCCCACTTTTTGAGGATTTCAGTTGAGCCAGACACTGGATGAAGTGAGCATCCAGTTCAGCAAACAGTTTAGCATACAGTCAACAAACATTTAGTAAGAGCATCATTCACTCTACTAATGTTTGAGGATACAGAGAAAGATAAAAAATTGATCCCTGTTCTAAAGGAACTTGCAAAAGTAGAGATAATATGCAGATAATAATGTAATAATAAGATTTAGACAGGCTACATTAGGGATAAACTCAGAGCAAAGAATAAGGAAGAATGAGAAAAGATTCTCATAGAAGGTAGGTCTTTAATCAACACTTTAAGGGAGTCAAGGAATTTAGGAGGTAGAGAAGAAGAGAGAGAGAATTTCAGGCATGGGAGACAGCCAGTGAAAATTTTCAGAGTGGGCAGCTGGACTGTTTTATTTGAGAAAAAGCAAGGAGAAGGACAGCTAGCTGGCACAGTAGATAGCACACTGGCCCTGGAAGTAAAAGTGCCTGAGTTCAAATCCTGTCTCAGACACTCTATACTAGCTGTGTGACCTTGGGCAAGTCACTTAACCTCATTGTCTTACTGGAAAAAAAAAGTTCAGCAAGGTAAGAAGGGAATCTTAAAGAAAAGTCTTTAAAAGACAAACAGAGGATTTTAGATTTTATCTTAGAGGCAATAATCAGTCACTGGCATTTATTGAATGATGGAGGTGGGTTAGCAAGTTGTAAACCTGACATTGGTCAGGTTTACACTTTAGCAAGACCAATTTGACAGCTGAGTGGAGAATGACCTAGAGTGGGAAGAGTCTTGAGTCAGATTTGCAGTAGTCTAGGCAGGTTAGAAAGCCTTGCACTGGGGTGGTTGCAGTGTCAGAGGAGATAAGGATGTATTCCAGGGAGATGCAATGAGGTAGAAAGGATAGAACCTGGCAACAAATTGAATATGGAAGGTGAAAGAGAATAAAGAGGATGACACCTCAATTGTGAACCTACTTCCTGGGAGCATAATGGTACCTCAGACAATAGGGAAGTTAAATAAGAAGGAAGGGCTTGGAATGAAAGATAATGAACTTAGTTTTGGACACATTGAGGGTGAGATGTTTACAAGACATCCACTTTGAGATGGTCAGGCATTTGGAGATTCAATACTAAGGTTAGGTTTGAACAGACAGTTTGGAGACTCATCTTCATAGTGATGAACAGCATTCAGTAGATAATGTGACAGTTGTGGGACTAGCATGATGGTTTCGCTAGAAGACCTTCACCATGTTGTATTTTCACAAGTGTACCTTGAAGTACAGGAGTTCCCTAAAACCTGTGTGCCCTTCCACGCATATGTCCTGACCAAATATGTCCCTTCCCTATATTCTCTAGATGTGCCTGCTCTTCCCACTTATTTTGGATGTACAGTTATACCTTCCATATTGCAACTTTTCCCATTAAGATTTCAATGTATTGCAGAGGGGCGGCTAGGTGGCACGTAGTGGATAAAGCACTGGCCTTGGAATTAGGAGTACCTGGGTTCAAATCCAGTCTCAGACACTTAATAATTACCTAGCTGTGTGGCCTTGGGCAAGACACTTAACCCCATTTGCCTTGCAAAAACCTAAAAATAAATACCTATCAATGTATTGCAGATCAGCATAAGAAATGAAATAGGAATTTTGGAGTGAGTTTTTGCAGAAGTTGCAAATAACATGCAAATTCCAGCAGACAACATAGAAGAAGTTTAGGAACTTACAGATGCATTTAATATATGCATAGCATTGTATATTACCAATATATTTTCTATTTTAATATCATAATTCAAGACTTCTCTGGTGTGAAGGATAAGCTACAATCCCCCCAATACCCCACAAAGTAGAAGGAATCACTGTAAGGGTGTAAAAGTCTGACTTAGTTTATGGAGGAAATATTATTTTACCGGCACTTTTCTTTCCAGTCATTCATTAATTTCATTTGCTTTGAACTAATTGCTCTTTGGATCAAACATTTAGATCTAGAAGGCACATGAGAAGCCATCTAGTCCAATCCCCTCATTTTATAGATTAGGAAACTGAGGTCCAGGGTGGTTGAGTGACTTTGTCAATGTTATACTGGTTATTAGTGTAAGATGTAGAATAGTTTTAACCTAGGTCCTGTGCCTCCAGAGACTCTTGTGTCCTCTGACTTAAGAGATTTGGACCCACAGAGTTCCTTGGATCATTAAATAGCTGCCCAACAAATCACTGGATAGGAATAATCCTTTTAACTTCCCTTCTCACCACTGAGGAAAGATATTTGTAAACTCAAAAGTACTAAATTAAAATGTGAGCTATTATGATGATAACTGTGGCATGAATGAATGATGAATGAATGGATGTAAAAAATGGGCCATTCCTTCTTGTTTGGTCTTTAACTGGGAGAAAAGAAGAGAATAACAATTCAGCAATACTCTCACCCTGACATTAAGGCTGATGAATATTCTAGTCTTCAAGACTCTGCACAATCTATACCTAGAATCTGGAAGCTTCTCCCTCCTCTCCTCATCTCTTAGTTTCCTTAACTTCTAGGGCAGCTAGGGAGTACAATGAATAAAGCACCCACTTTAAAGTTTGGAGGACCTAATTAGATTCAAATTCACCCTCAGACACATACACAAGTGACTTGATTGCCTCCCCAAAAGTGAAAACAAAAGAATTCCTATCTTTTTTCAAGGCTCAGTTAGGGCACTACCTATGTAAAGACTTCCTTGATTTTCCAAGTTATTAGTACTTTCTCTGTCCTAAAATTATTGTGTGTGTTTCTTCTGTAGGCCTAAAATATCCTGTTTCCCTGCCCTGCCCTTACACCAACCCACAGTAGAATGGAAGCCCTTATTTCATTGGAAATTCTTTCTTTATTTCTTCCTGTTTTTCTTCTTCTCCTCCTCCTTCTGTTTCTTTTCCTTTTTTCTCTTCTTCTTCTTCTTAGTACCTAGCATAGTGTTCTACAGACTTGCTTAATATATCTTTGTTTATACTCCACTGAATTGACCCTATGTTCCAATGCTAATCACTCTTCACCACCAAGAAATATTTTCTGAGTCTTACCTAAACCTCATTGCTGTGCACCTATAAGAGAATTCAGAGCTCATCTAGTCCACCTCCCTTATTTTGCCCACTGTCAACAGTATCAAGTATATAGAAGTCATTCACTTTATCCTTTATGCCCTCTTTTTTCCCAACAAAAATTCCAAGATAACTCATCATCTCCTCTATCATTGTGCTATGCCTTTCAGAAATGAAAATCTCTGACTTCTTGGGAAACATTTTATTAATAGAAGCATACTTGTAGAGTTTGAATGAGTTGATCCAACTTCATAGTATCTTGTGCTATAATCTGTTGTCCAGATTCAACTCATCCATGGACATTTGCTTGATAAATAGAAGAGCTGGTTTTGCATTGGAACTAAAACCAGTGTGCTTTTCACTATACCACACTGTCTCTATTACTAGCCAGTGGGACAATGATTTGGAGAAAAAAGAAGGGAATCTGATTCCTTACACTTGTAAGGAATTCTAAGAAATTACAAGCTTTTAACTTTTTCGAAGTATTTACACATAAACTATCTCACTTGATCCTCACAGCAGTCCTGGAAGGTAGATAAATCAGAGATTATTGATTTTCTATGACAGATGAGAGAACTGAGGTCCAGAAAAGGGTAAGAATTTGCCCAAAGCCACAACCTACATCAGTGGAAGTGCTGGGATTAAAATCCCCAGTTTCCTGAATCTCATGTAAAGCTTATTGTGCCATACAAACTCTTCAAATTCCCAGAGACAGTTATCATCAACCTTTTCCTCATCCAGCTAAACATGTTCAAATCTAATAACTTCTCTCCATAAACCTCCTCAGTCATTCCATAAATGTTACACACTATAAAGAAAAAACAATGCTATAGATGTTTGTTGGTATAACCTTAGTGCTGTTTATCATACAAACCTATTATCTGTAGGGCTGTGTATACACAGATGAAGTGAAATGTCTTTAACATTATCAGGGAGAAAGTGAGAAGTGGTTTAAAAAAACTTTGAGCAATTGGTGGTAGTAGTGATGATGGTAAAAATGGTGTTGGCATTGGTATGTGTGCTGATGGTGATGTGAGAATGGTGGAGAAGATGATGATGATGTGAATATTAACTTCAGATACTGGTTGAAGGAAATAGACTCAAATATCTTTTCGTTGGTTCTGATGGTGACATGAGAATGATTGTGATCCTGATGATAGTGATCATGATTCTTCACACCCTAGCTGGAGGAGATAGATTCATGTCTTTTTAATTTTGATATTCCATGATTCTATGATTCCCATAGTCAGACCATAACTGAAATTACTATGATGTTCCAAAAAACTGACTGAAATTTTCCAGGTTATATGGCATGAAGAGGTTATCCCCCAGGAATTCAAGGGTGCCTCCATCGTTCATCAATATAAAGGTAAAGGAAATAGATTGTCCTGTTACAATCACAGGGGTACTTCTTTTTTAGTCATTGCTTGAGAGATTCTTGCCAGAGTCCTTCTCAAAAGACTGATCCCTTACCTGGAAGTTGATCACCTCCCTGAGAGCCAGTGTGACTTCAGAAAGAATAGAGGAAGAGTTGACATGGTATTTGCTGCCCAACAACTCCAGGGAAAATGCCAGGAACAGAACAGAGGTCTGTATACATCTGCAGGCCTTTCATATCATCAGTCACAAGGCTTTATGGAAAATTATGTCAAAATTTGTTTGCCCAGAGAAGTTCATGAATATTTTACATCATTTTCATGATGGCGTGCTTGGCTGGGTTCTGGATAATGAATGATGCTCTCGAGATTTCCCAGTCACCAATGGAGTAAAACAAGGATGTGTCCTTGCTCCTATACTTTTTAGCATGATGTTTCCAGCCATGTTATCAAATGCCTTCACTGAGGATGAACATGGCTTCAAGGTCAGTTACTGCACTGATAGCAAAGTCTTTAACTTGAAAAGGTTACAAGCCAAGACCAAAATGGAAGGAGTGTTGGTGCATGATCTTCTGTTCGCAAATCATTGAGCACTCAATGCAGACTCTGAAGCTGAGATGCAACAAAGTATGGATCAATTCTCTGCTGCTTTTGCTAATTTTGGTGTAACAATTAACACCAAGAAAACAGGTGCTCCATCTGCCAGCACCACATCATCCATATGTGGAACCATCGATTACAGCAAATGAAGAAGTTTTGAGTACTGTGGACAAGTTCACTTACCTTGGCAGTGTCCTTTCCAAGGAAGTACACATTGACAATGAGGCTGACACTTGCATTACCAGAACTAGCTCAGTATTTGGGAGGCTCCAAAAGAAAGGATGGAAAAGAAGAGGTATTGAACTGACTACCAAACTGAAGGTCTACAGAGCCATTGTGCTGAGCTCATTGCTGTATACCTGTGAAACCTGGACAATCTACCAGCACCATGTCAGGAAACTGAATCGTTTCCATTTAAAGTGTCTTAGGAAGATTCTGAAGATCACCTGGTAGGAGAAGAAACCAGACACTGAGGTCCTTTCTCGAGCTAAACTGCCAAGCATTCCAACATTACTGGAGAGAGTGCAACTACGATGGACTGGACACATTGTTAGAATCCAGATGTACTCTTGCCAAAAAAAAAAACTATTTTATGGAGGACTCACGCAGGGCAAGCTCTCACAAGGGGGTCAGAAGAAGTGATCCCAAATCACCCTGAAGGTCTTATCGAAGAACTTTATAATTGATTGTTCAGCCTGGGAGACACTGGCACAGGACCACCCTGCATGGTATGCCCTCACCAGTGAGGGTGCTGCACTCTATAAGGAAGGTAGAATCGAAACAGCTCAAAGGAAAGGTGATATCCTTAAGTTTAGATTACCTACCCCAGGTGTTCACATGGACTATTTGTACCCTACCTGCGATAGAGCATTTGAGCTTGTGTTGGTCTGATCAGCCACAGTCAGACACATTGTAATTTGTCTCAAACATAGTGATGTCATTTTGTCTTCTTCGATAATTAAGGACAAGAACCAAGCCACCAATGATGTTCCATTTTGGTTAGAATTCAATATGAAAAGGATTCCTAGGACAGTATGGGAGCCCAGAGATGTTGTCATTAGATCAGCTAAAGGAAGTAGAAATGTTTAGGCTGGAGAAGAGAAGACCTGGTCTTTAAGGACAGGAAGGGCTGCAACCTTGAAGAAAAGAAGGAAGGAAATAAGCTGTTATTAAGAACCTACTTTATATCAGAAACTGTGTTAAGCAGTTTTACAAATATCTCATTTGGATCTTTACAACAACTCTGTGAAGTTGTGAAAGAGACATTAGATCTTTTCTGTTTGACATCAAAGAATAGAAGTAGGAAGAACTGAATAGGAACAGGTAGAGATTTAATGTAAGATAATACTTTTAGAGTTGGAGCTATCCCATTGTGGAAAGGATTGCCTTAGCAGAGCGTGCTTTCCCCTTCTGGAGGTCTTAAAGTAATAGCAGGATAACCACCCATAACATTTAATGTAAAGGAACTTCTTGGTCATATATTACTTGGACTATGTGACTTTTGAGGTCAATCAGTCAATCAACAAGTATTTATCAAGAAACTAGGCAGTACCAGAGGCAATTTGATGGCTCAGTAGATAAAGAACTGGGCCTGAAGTCAGAAAAACCTGAGTTCAAATCCAGCCTTGGACACTTACTAGTTGGGTAATCCTGGGTGAGTCACTTAATCTCTGCATTAATTTATTGGAGAAGAAAATGGCAACCTACTTCCATATCTTTGCCAAGAGAAAAGCCCATGGACAGTATTGGTGTGCTCTGGGTCCACAGAGTCACTTAGAGTTGGGCAGAACTGAACAGAAGTTGTTTCAGCGATTGGGCTAGGTTCTGGGAATTCTGAGACCAAGATAAAGCAGCTCCTGCCTTTTAGGAGCTTCCATTCTTTTGGAGAAACAACAAATGCATAGTTGTGTAGGAAACAGATATTAAGTGACTCCTATGTGTGGCTAGGCACAACACTAAGAGCTTTACAAATATCTCATTTGATCTTCACAATAACCCTGTGAGAGTTATTAATCACATTTTACAGTTGAGGAAACTGAGGCAGACAGAAGTTAAAAAATTTGCCCAAGATCACAGAGTTATTGAATATCTACTGTCAGATTTGAAGTCATCTTCCTAAAATATGTATACACCACATAAATATAGGGTAATTTGGAGATCCTTTGTGGTCCCCTACAGACTTGTTGGGTATCTGTAGGCAAATCATTACCTTTCTGGGCCATGTTTTCCTCATTTGTCAAATGAGAATGTTTGTGCAAAGATCTCTTTCAGCTTTGACATTTCATGAATTTGTTAACTTCTTGAGCATCCAGAATATTGTCTCTCGATTATCTGAGAATCGTTTGTTGGCCCTGGTTGTATCAATCGAGAAAACTCCAGAGCTGAACTGTTCAGCTGTTCTATTTTTTCCCCTTTTCCTTTCCATACACCCTCTCCTGTCCTCCCCCAAATGTGGATGTGGCCCTGGGTTGTAAGCTGTGCTATTTCTAACTTGCTATTTTCACAAGCTCAAGGGGTGTGAGTGGCGGGTTTTCCTAACACACCCTTAGGGAACAGGTGTTGCAGAGGGAATACAGGTCAGGGAGGGGAAGGTGACAGGTATGGGAGTTTGGTTCACAGGTTCTCAGAGACCCCAGAATCAGAGGAGGTCCTGGAAAATATGCTGAGGTTGGGCAATTAGTCCTCAGCGGCCCCAACCTCTCCAATCTTTCGTCCTGGTGCAATGTAAAGAACGTTAGATTAGGAATAAGGAGACCTGAATTTTAACCCCAGTTTTGCCACTGATTTATTATATGATCTTAGGCAAATCAATTTAAAATGAGGAGCTTGGACTACAAAATTTCTGATGTGTCTTCTTGTTCAGACAGCCTATGGGTCCTTGGACCCAGAATCCTTTCGTTTTTCTCCTATCTTTCCTATTATACCTCTTAGTTTTTGAGGTAGCTGGTTGATACAATGGATAGCATGGTGGATCTGGAGTCAGAAAGATCCAAGTTCTAATCTAGCCTTACACACCTATAAGCTAAGTGATCCTGGGTCAGTCACAACCACTAATTGTTCCAGTTTCCTCAACTATAAAGTGGGGATAATAATAGTACTTGTCACACAGTGTTGTTGTGCAGATCCAATGAGATAATATTCGTAAAGCATTAAATACATAGTAGATGCTTTTTATTGTTGTAGGTTGCTCATATTGAAGGTCAGAGGTTGACCCCCCCTTTGTTTTGCTGAAGTTGGGGAGCACTTGGTGATTCATGGCATTACGTGAGCAAACATGAAATGAGGTGGAAGACCTTCATAGTGCCCCACTCCCCAAATGGTGACTTCTTCCATTCTAGGAGAAGGGAGCTTCATACCTGCTCAGTTTAAAGATCTTTATGAGCATGCTCCAGCCACTGGAATTAATCAGCCTAGCATCAATATCTTGAGGAACAATAAGCAATACTCCAGGCCAGTTTTCTGGATCTATGCCAGGGAAAGTGGACCAACAACAGTGTTCACTTCGGATGGGAACTTGGTGGGATCAGTTTTTCTCAGGAACTAAACAAAACTCCCCTGTTCTATCCAGTCTAAGGTGGCATTAGGATATAGGGGAGGATATTTGTTCTTGTTATATCTTTATATCTTCAAAGTAAATATCTAAGATGTTTTAATAGAGTCCAGGTCAGAGAACTTAGTGACTGTACTTAAGGAAGTAATGAGCTCCCTGTCACTGTAAGCATTTAATGAGGCACTGGAGATTAAGGATGCTGGTGGAAGGAATTCTTGCTCAGGTGTGGGTTGACCTATATGCTCTGTGAGGCCCTTTCCTAATCTGAAATTCTATGAGTTGATTAACCAGGGAGAATATATAAAGGAGTCACAATTTCTGAGAGACATATAGTTGATAATTTTAGGAAGAGGAAGAACAAGTTGATATCTAGATACCTCTAGTCTGAAGGGTTCTCTGAGAGATTCAAATAAGATTCAAATGAACTCCATGTCTCTTTGTCCTCAAAATGGAACCTGGATAATCTGGCTCTTATTCCTTGGGATGGTTGACAGGGGCTCTATGATCTCTGACTTCATGCCCAGAATTCTCACGTCCTCTGAAACAGATTGGTTCAAAAGGCCTTTTCTAGAGGATGGCTATTGCTGACCTTGTAATAGAATTAATTGCTAAATCCAGTCTTCTCTTTGCCTAAAATCTCAGAGCTTATATATGGCACAACCCAAATGTGTAAGACATTCCTTGGAGAGGTTCACAAAACAGAAAATTAAACATATAGAGATAGTCAATGACTGGATTTGGAATTAAATTTGGGTTCAAATATTAGCTTTGTTACTTTCTAAATCATTTTTGTTCAATGAACATGTAGCATTTACATACCAACCACTCTGTTAGACACTGTGGATGCAGAGATAGATCTGAAAGAACCCTTGCCCCAAAGGAACTTATATTCCATTTAACTGACTAGGGAGAAATTATTTTATTTCATGACCTCAGTCTCCTCATTAGTAAAATGAATATCATGGGGCCTCTTTTTCCTTTATCTCACTTTCCTCCACTGTAAAATGAAGGCTAATATTATAAGATCCATTCTAACTCTAAATTAAATGGTGATCTAACTCCAATACAAGGCAGGATGAGATAAAGTTCAGAATAGAGGTCCAAGTACAGGAATAAGTGATTTTAGAGGAGGGGGAGATGTTCAGAAGAGGGAAATAACCACACGCAAAGATGAAGCTAAGGGCAAAAACAAATCTGAACTAAGATGAGGAAATAAGAAAGTCAGAAGGAGAGTGGAGGAGAATCAAGGAGACCCATTCTTTGTGAGAGGAAGAGGAAATGGAAAGGTAACAAAAAAGGTGAATAAGGAAAAAAATAGCATTTGACAAACTGTGAAGCCTAGCTCTGTGACCACAGATGGTATCAGCAGGAAGGGAAGCCTTCTCTGACAGGTTAAACATTGGAATTCAAGTTAGAGCCTCCCTCTCATAACCAGCAGGAGAGAGAAATTCAATTATTTTCCCCTTGAAGATCTGGGACAAATCTTCAAGAAGACACCTGTGGAAACACCATGTCATTAAGAAAATACATACACTCAAGTTTAATACTGGGGGAAATGTAGTTGTGGGCGGAGTAATAAGGAAGTCCATCTGTCAGAGATGGGGCAGAGAACTGACTCATAAAGAAATGGAGAATTTTTGAGTTCAGAATAACTCCTTTTTATTCAGATGTCCCAGTGAAACCCTCTTTATATGGTCTAAGGACAACAGGTGACCTTTTTCCTCCCAGTTGTTACATAACAATCAAGGCTCACAGGTCAGCTATGGGAATAGAAAGGCAATGGCTGCTGCCAGCTGCCCTAATGAGGGCACCAGTTTCTCTCCTTTTCTTAAGCTACATGTAGTCAACTTATTAATGTACAGAGATCCAGGCTTCTGGGCTGCTATTTCTAATATCACAGCTAGCTAGCTGAGTGTATGGCCAGGAGGGATATCAAGATGGCAATGATGATGATGGTTACAATAATGATAAAGTCAATGGTGGCAGTATGCCTGGAGATATGCTATGTGCCTGGGGTGAACCAAGAAGAGACCCTCTCAGTCTTGCCCTGGGCAGAGAGTATATGAGAAAGAAACCAAGTCATGGGAATACTCAGCTCCACTGCCTAGCTTCTTGAGGAAGTCAACATAGGCATCTATGGGAAGGAGTTTCATCTTGGATCCTGATAATGGTGACCATGTGTGGAGATTAAGAGTTTGGGAGAAGCTGGCATGTGGTTTTTGGAGGACATAAAACTTCAATTTTCACAACATGCATTTTTTACAACACCCCTGGGAAATAGGGAATTCAGTTATTATTATCCTCATTTTACAGTTGAGGAAACCTGACACTCAGAGTTGAAATGATTGCCCAAGGGTGCACAACTAGTAATAGTTTATGTTGTGATATATATATATGCATATATGCAAATATGTATATATGTGTGACTGGAGGGAGGAAATGAGATTTACTTACAAGTAGATATATAAACAATTTCTACATTTTTACTCAGTTAATAAACATTAATTAAACTCCTATTTACTAGACACTGTGCTAAGCACTGAGGATACAAAGGAAGGCAAAAGACAGGCCCTGCCTTCAAGGAGTTTACTGTCTAATGGGGGATGCAACATGCAAACAACTATGAACAAACATACTAAATGTAAGATCAATTAGAGATAATTAATAAATGAAAGCATTGCCATTAAGAGGAACCAGGAAAGATCATTCATTCACCAGTAGGTGAGTGTTTCCCTACAGCAGTACATGATTATGTATAAAGGGGTATGCATGTATGTGGGTGACTTTGTATGTGTGTGGGTGCTTCTATCAATCAACCAATAAGCATTTATGAAAAACTTTTGATATGCCAACTACAATATTAGAGATTGGCAATTTAAAAACCAAAGTGACTTAATATCAAACATTATGGAGGAATGAATATCTTACATGGAGAAAGGAGGATCTTTATCACTGTTGATCACACTGTTGAGTAGGTCGGGATGTTAGCAAGTTTCCATGTATAGGCTTGTGTATGTCAGTAAGCCAATTCATGTGTGTGAGGCCATGAGCTGTGGATGTGCCTGAGGCTTCCACCTCCCCACCACCTGGCCTCTCCTCGCTCCTCTGATTGCCTTTATTGATTTTTACTGCACTGGTTATTAAATGCTTAATCTTCCTCAACCAAGCATTCCCAGAGAAGGTTTAGCATCTTGTGATCATTTGGGCTCTTTGAGACTAACTAAGAGGCAGGGGACCCTGGGAATTAGGGGATTGTTTCAGGTGAGTGAGCATGGGAAATGGGGCCAGGACCAGGACTGGAAATTCTGGGACTCCATGGGACATGATTAACCCTTTTACCTACGCTCTGCTGGCCACTGACTCTCAGGAATTAATGAATGATTAGGCCCAGAAGGTGAATGCCTCACCAATTTCCCTGAAGGAGATGAATAAAAGAGAAATCCTCTGGTCCTGATCAACTGACATAGAATCTGAATTACATCATTTTATGGGATGGACTCTACTGAGTCATCCACATTCTCTATCTTTAAACTTATTATACAAATTTTGGAGCTAGTCAATAGATTGGGTGCTCAACCTGTGTCACAATAAGGTTTCAGTATATGGCCAGGAAGAAGGTCTGGTCTGTTAGTGGAGCAATTAAGGTAGAAGACACTTCCTATACCTAGTTTAACAGCAACCTGCAATGGGGCACTGACATAGACCTTGACTCTTGAATGGACACTAATCCTCAATTTATAATCACCATAATCATCATCTACATCTTAAATCAGTTTTAACCTATCACTTGCACTTTAGCTAACCTAACCCCTCCTTAAACTTGATTCTTTTCCTAAAGTGGTTTAGAATAAGAGATAGAGTTATGGCTGAAGGTCAAATGTCTTACTTTTTTTTTGTTTGGCTTTTGCAAGACAGTGGGGTTAAGTGACTTGCTCAGGGTCACACAGCTAGGTTATTATTAAATATCTGAGGCTGGATTTGAACTCAGATTCTACTGGCTCCAGGGCCAGTGCTATATCCACTGCTCCACCTAACTGCCCCCTAAATGTCTTATTCTTAAATGTCTTACTCTGATACAATTATAAGATTCACTCTAAATCTAATTGTCTAATATTAACCTCAACTACAATTATACACACATTTTTGTCTCTTAAGAACACAAAAAAGATTGGCACATCTCATTTGGGGAACTGCAGTCAGTGGAGGCTAACCTGAAGTTATTGTCCTCAAGATTAGTATCATCAGAGAGAGGAGTGGATGCCCCAGGAAGGGCATCTATTCCCAATAAGTCTGTTCCCTGATGTTGCCCAATACAGTGTACTTGATCAGAGTCAATGGGTCTTCTCACTGACTAGTAGAATTGTGGATTATCCCTGATTTCTCTTTTTTTTGTTATTGGGTGTCAAGTCTCTCTTCTGGGTCATGGACCCCCAAGAGTACTAGATAACTTTAAATCTAGTTCTGACTTTTCCATTTATCTGAACTTGGATCAGTCTCTTCTTTTAGGCCTTTAAGAAGAGCCTCAAAATTGATACTGTTCTAAGGTTTGCAAAGTGCTTTCAGTCAATCAGGAAATATTTATTAAGGGCCAACTGTATATCAGACACTATACTAGGTAGTGGGGATACAAGGACAAAAGAGAAATAGTCCCTGCCCTCAAAGAACTTGAGAGAGATAGCATGTACACATATGAAGATATAACAAAGTAGACATGATAACCTAGAATGGGAAAGGATTAGAAATTTGGTGGATAAGGAAAGGATTCAGTAGAAGGTGGTGCTTGAACTGTCTTTTTTTCTTTTTAAATTTTGTCACTTTTTAAAATTTAATTTAAAAACTTTTGTGACATTTTATGTTCCAAACTATCTCTCTTCCTACTTCACCTTAGAGAAGGCCACCATTTCTCATATATATATACATATATATGTGTTTATATATACACATAGATATATACATATATCCACATATGTAAAACCATTTATCAGTTCTTCCATTTATCATTTCTTTCTTGGGAAGTAGATAGTATCTTCCTTCATAGGTCTTTTGAACATTATATAATTTTGACACTGTTCATAGGGGCCTAAGAGAGGCAATTCCTGTCATATGTGGCCATTAGGAACAGCTAGGTGGAACAGTGGATAGAGCACCTGCCCTGAACCTAGGTGACCTAAGTTCAAGTTCAAATCCAGCCTCAGACATCTAGTCGTGTGAACCTGGGCAAGTTGCTTAACACTGTTTTCCTTCCCCTTCAAAAAAAATGACAGGCTAGATAATCTTCAAAGTATCTTCTACTGCTATGTTATATGAACCTGTGAAGATCATACATGTGAAATGACTAGACCAAGCTCATCCAAATCTCCCTGTCCTTCAAAAAGTTCAGATTCTACCCTATTAAACTATACAGATCAAGCAATTGATCAGCTAGACTTAATTAAGCACCTGCTACTGACAGCTGGGTACTAGGGAAACAAATAAAATGATTGCCATTTCAATTTCCCTTAATTAGGGCGGCTAGGTGGCTCAGTGAATAAAGCACCAGCCCTGGAGTAAGGAGTACCCGGGTTCAAATTCGGTCTCAGACACTTAATATTGACGTAGCTGTGTGGCCTTGGGCAAGCCACTTAACCCCATTTGCCTTGGAAAAAACCTAAAAAAAATATGAAGAAATGATCCCTTCATCTCAAGGATGATAGATTTGGCCTAGATAATTTCTAAGGTCGTTTCCAGACCCAGATCCCATGGTCTTTCCTGTGTGATTTGATTTCACACCAAATTGTGAGATAGATGGACTCTTTTTTACAGAAGGTAGAACAAAGTTCCATAAAAATGAGGTGGGTTGTCTATGGTCCCCCAAAAGTAAAGCTTCTTTATTCTAAGCCAAATAATTTCCTTCCCAGATGTCAAATAGGTTCTGCTTTACTTAGTGCATTACTCACTATATTAAAGTAAGTTTTCTGAGCCCTTTTTTAGTTTGGTTAAATCTTTGCACCCTTTCTTAATATTTTGAATGCATAAAACAGAATATACACAGCATCCCAAAGGAAACTATTTTAAAATAATGATATCTGCTTCATGTACCCCCTGAAATCTATCCATGGATCCCAGATTAAGAACTCTTGTCATTGAGGGTTGCCTATGGACACCAGGAGGGTGAGTATCATGCCAGAACCAAATAGACACTGTGTACCAAATGTGGGACTTTACCCTGGGTCTTCCATTGCTCTTTGGTTGGACTCTACAATGTTAATAAAAAGAGAAGAGGCAGCATTTTTAATGAACATCATATCTCCCTACTTTAGGGAGATTTTAGGGGTCAGAACTTCAGGGAAACCAGGGTGAAATGAAGATCTACCAGTTGACTGGGGCCTCCTTGGGGAGACCCCTTTATTCCTCTCCCTCCTAACTGGAGAGAGTTGTAAAGCTGCATTTCAGCTCAAGAATCATCTGTGAGCATTCGTGCATAGAAGGCCCTTAACAGCTTTGCTGGGCATTTTATAGGAATCAATAAAGCTTAAACGGTGGAACCGTTGGATTTGAGCTATCTTCCACGTTCTTCATCTGCTACTCTGGCCATTTGTATGGGGGGGGTGTTTGAAAGAGCCCTAAACTAGAATCTGGAGAAGTGGATTTCAGTCCCAAGGGTTCTCATGACCAGAAACTCAATGGGTTAGCAATAAGTCATAGCAGACAAAATGCTAGTGTGATCTTTGGCTTCCCAAAGAGAGATGCATCTGCCAGAACAAGCAAAGTGAGAACCATCACTGTACTCTGGGTGATGAAATTCAGTTTCTGCATAATTTTAGGAAGGACATTAACAAACTGAGGATCTAGAGGAGGAAGCCTCAGAATCAACCATAGCATAGGGAGATTAGTTGAAGGTACTGGGGATGGTTAACCTGGAGTTGAGGTTAATGGGCACGTTATAGCTGTCTTTAAGAATTTGAGGGGCTGTCTTGAGGCTTGTTATGTTTGGACTCAGAGGACACAACTAGAAGCAGTGGAAGTTTTGAGAAGCAGATTTTTGCTTCATATAACCACTGAAACTGTGCCAGAGTGGGAAGATCTGCTCAGGTAGGTGGTAGACTGGATGACCACTTGTCAGGATTGCTGTAGAGGGAATGCCTGCTTCCATACATGTTGAGTTGAATGCTTTCTGACATCTTAGGATTCTGTTTTTCTATATAAGTCTCTCTAGCTTTGGGGTTATGCTAGGTATCTCCTTCCTCACTACCTACTGCACAAATATGTCTGGCTCTATTGTTAAAAAAACTGAACAAAACAGTTTACTTGGCTCTGATGAATGCTTAAGCTATTGCCCTATATCTCGCCTCCATTTCACTGCCAAAGTTCTAGGAAAAAAAAATTTGTATACACTCATTGTCTCCACTTCCTCTCCTATTCTTTCTTCAACCCCTGGCAATCTGGCTTCCGACTTCACAAACAACTCAAATTGCTCTCTCCAAGGTTACCAATGATCTCTTAATTGCTAAATCCTCTGGTTTATTCTTTTTCCTCATCCTTCTTGACCTCTTTGTAGTTTGACATTGTTGACCACCCATCTTTATTATGTACTCCTTGGTTATTGCAATTTCTGATCATTTGATGTCTTTATATGTCTTTATATCTGTCTTATTCTCTTCTTTTCAATCTTCTTTCCTAAATAATAGTCCATGACTCACCTATTTTGTGACCTATGGTCTCAGATTCTATCATGGACTTTTTACTTTCTTTCTGTCCTTTCTCTTGGTTCTCTCATAAGCTACCAATCAATTCAATTACTCCATATATGCAGATGATTCCCTGTTCTCTATTTTTGGACTCCCTCCCTGGATTCTAGTCCCACACCACCAACTTGTTGAATATTACCATTTGGACATCCTGCAGGTATTTCAAAATTACTGTAATATGTCCAAATGGAACTTAGTATCTTCTTCACTCATCCTAAAAATTCCAAGGTCAGCCCATCCTTCTCTCTTCCTTGGTCTCTGCTCCTCCCACATCCAAGCACTTTCTAAGTCTTGGTAATTCTACCTGAACAATATTGGTGAAGTTCATTGCCATTTCCATTCACTTGATCATCACTGAGATGCAGCCTCTCATTTGGGACTCTTTTTAAAGCCTCCTACATGATTTTTTGGCTTCCAGTCTCTCCCCATCTAGTATATCCTCCTCACAGCTGCCAAACTGAGTCTTCTAAAGGCAAATCTGACCATGTAATACCCCAACTTAAGAACTTAGGACCATTGGATCATTTAGAGGTGGAAAAACACATTACAGGTCATGTAGTCCAAATTCATCATTGTGCAAATGGAGAAAATGGAGCCCAGAGAGATTGTGTGACCTATCCAACGTACCAAATGTGATAAGTAACAGAACCAGGAATAGCATCCAGGTCTTCTGACTCCAGATACTGTGTTCTATTTCCTCTAGGATAAAATACAAACTCCTCGGTTTGGCATTTCTAAAGTTTCACAATATGGTTCTAATCTACCTTTCCAGGATTGTTGCATATTACTCCCATTCACACACTCTGTGTTTCAGGCAAATTGGCCGACTTACTATTCCCCAAACTGGCACTCTGTTTCCTGCCTCCGCTGTCTTTTCCAGGCTAAATTTTATGCCTATTATTCACTTTTCCCTCATCTCCACCTCTCAGAATCCCCATATTCCTTCAAAGCTCATGTCCTAGTACTATCTCCTCTAAGAAGCTCTTCCTGAGACCCTTAATTTTTAGTTCTTAATCCTTCTTCCTCAAATGATGTATATATAAATTTGTTTGCTTATTGAATCCTTATAGTTGATTCCAAGATCCTTGAGTGTGGGGATAATTTTTCATTTTGTTTTTGTATCACCAGAACATAATACATTAATCTCTTACACACATTATACACTTAATAAAAGTTTATTGGATAGGACCAAGTTGGATTTGGCTTGGCCTTTAAGATTTTCCATAATTCTAAATCTTTCCATCTTTATTTCACACTGTCTGGCTCAACTTTTCTTTCCATATTGCTCCAAATCCCTACCAGCTGCTTTGCCTTAGGGCAGGTAATTCCTCCCCATTTTCTAGTACTTCTTTATGTTTTATCAGGAGGACCTAAGTTCAAATCAAGCCTCAGGCACTTGCTAGCTGTGTGACCTGGAACAAGTCACTCACTTATCCCAATTTGTCTCAATTTCCTCCTCTGTAAAATGAACTGGGGAAGGAAACCTAAAATGGCTCTAATATTTTTGCAAAGAAAATACCAAATGGAATCACAAAAAGCTGGACACAACTGAAATGACTCAAGACAAAAAAAAAAAGGAAAAAGGTGGAGGAGGAGGAGTCCAAGCTCAGATGCCATCTTTTTATTAAATGCTCTTTATTTTCCCTCATTGATAGGAATCTTTCCTTTCTCACATTTCCCAGTATACTTGGACCTCTCTTTTGCCCTCCATCACATGCTATCTACTTTCTATTTTTCTCATATGTGTACATGTTGTTAAAAAACCTTTCAGACTCTACCTCCAAAGTCTGAAAACTCCTTGAATGAAAGAATTGTATCTATTTTCCACTTTTGTATTTCCAGGGTCACCAAGCATAGGACTTTATATATAGTAGGAACTTGATAAATCTCAGATTATTTCAACTGAATGTTACTATAGTAAAGACAATGACACCAATGATAGGGAAGCTGGAGATGATAATGATAAAATGAGGTGCTCAGTGAGCAAAGAATGGATTCCACATCCCTTGGAATTTCTTGTTCAGGCAGAAACTTTAGGTATCTCAGAAGTTCAGAGCCAATATATCCTTGGGTGGGTACCTAAAGGGCAATCCAATGGGGTACAAAAGAGGTATATACAAACCTCCTTGGAAATGCTCTACTCCTGACATTTCCCTAGCCCTGGGGGAAAATCAACATTAGATTTGTTCCCTTAGGTGGCTTTGAGCCTGGGACTGAATTTGTCATTTGAGAAGTCTCATATGTCTACGTTCTACAGTCCTTTCCAAGTCTAATATTCTATGTTCTATTAGTTTATGTTCTAAGATGAATTTTGGCTCTGTTGATCTCTGTAGGAATTTTCTGGAGTCTTCACAAATTGGTTTTTAAGAGCTGATTGTTAAATTTTCAGAGTGAGCACTTTCACCTAATAAATCAACAAACACTATAAATCAAGGCTAAACATTTTTTTCAAAGTCAGTTGCTAAATATTTAGCAGTGCAGTACCATATTCTATATTTTATAGGAATCCTATAATCTATATTCTAAGGATTCTTTTGGACCTAATACTCTACATTTTTTTTTTGGATTTGCAAGCCAATGGGGTTAAGTGACTTGCCAAGGTCACACAACTAGGTAATTATTACATGTCTAAGGCCAGATTTGAACTCTCATCCTACTGATTCCAGGATTGGTGTTCCATCTACTGTGCCACATAACCGCACTTAATACTCAATATTCTAAGATACTTTCCTTCACTAAAATTCTATATTCTATATGCTAAAGTTTCTTCTAGCTCTAATGTTGTGTGTGTTATATATTCTAAGGTCTCTTTTAATTCTGATTAAAAAGATTTTGCTTGTTCTTCTAAAATCTTTTCCAGCTCTAACTTTTTATGATCAGAGCTCAAAGGAGATTATAGTTGGGTATCTGCTGAACCAGACAGGGAACAGTATTTATCCCAAAACATTCCATTTTGGGATGCTTGGGCCTTTCTCCTTTTCCCCTGGAATGAGAAATGGCCTCTGTACTTTGCTTCTTGGCATGGGACTGGACCACACTGAATCATCTACATCATCCTATCAAGCTATTTTCCCTTAAATCAAAGATATATAGGAGAAGGGGCAGGGGAAAGTAATAATCAAGCCATATCCAATAGAGCAGTCTCCTTCCTACTCTCCCCATGTCTATCCCTATAAATTCCTTTCATTTGTATAATTCTTTCTGGGCAATGTCTTAGTCTTTCTATTCTAGGAGAGCAAGGATTATTTCTCCCACTTTACAGAGGATGAAATTATAAACCTAAAATCATTCTATCAATATGTCAGAGTTGAGATGAGAACTATGGCCCTCTAATGGCCAGTCCAATTTGTCAGAAGCTTGCTGAGAAAAAGGGAACTTTGATCAGAATGGGAATGAGGTATCTGACTAGTGAAGGCAGACTAGGGTAAAACTCCAGTAGGGAGCATTCCTAACAGCTGTTGGGACATGGGACCCTCAGGGGTTAAGAATGAAGGTGGATACTCAGAAGTGATGAAAGAGATGGTAGAATACCAGTCATAGACTCTTAGAATCTGTATATTTTAAGAAAATCCTTATGTTTTTGAATCATCAGATCTTAAAATTTTAGAATCATTGAACCTTTGAGGAATGTGGAAATAGAAATATCTGGATTAGAAACAGGGTAGAACAGGAAAATATTGAGGAAGACAGCACCCAGGTATAGTGAAAAGAAACTTGGCCTGGCAATTAGGAGACCATGGTTCAAGTCTCAGTCTAATTGACTGTGTGACCTTGCCTAAATCCTTTCCTGGCCCTTGGCTTCAATCTATCAAATAGGGATCCCCAAGATTTTTCCTGCTACTCTCATTCTCTGATTCTCTCTGCATTTGCCTGAAGACCCAACCTGGCTGCCTCCTACCATTCCCCATGCCACTCACCTTGAAGAGTAAAGGGAGAAAATAAGTCTGCCTTTTTTCTGTGAACAGATCTCTTGGGAAAACCTGGAGTTTGCTGCAGCCTTTCCCTCCTCACTCACATCCTCATCCCCTCCACACTTCTCACTTCTCTACTGCCTTTAGCTGAGTCAGAACCACACTGCTCAGCCTCAGGGAAAGCCCCTTTAACTGTGGAAATGCCAGCCAATCAGGGGGCAGAGCTGGCTTGAACCAAGCTGCCCAGGTCTGAAAGAACCACCTTACATTCCTAGGCACCCTCAGGGTTTCTGTCTCATTCCTCCTCCTCCTAATTCCCTCTGCTCTCCTCCCATCCCCATCTTTCTCCCTCAAACTCTAGTCTTTCTTTTTTGTCTTTTCTTTATGAGTTTCTGTTTTTCTCTGTGTTCCTCCCTTTCTCTTTTTCTCTGCCAATCAATCATTCTTTCTTACTGTTGTTTCCTTGCTGTGGTCTGTCTCTTTCTTTATTTCTTTCTCTATTTTCTTCTCAGCTCACTATACTCATACAGGTACAGATCCCCCTCTCTGAAGGGGACTCACAATGAGGAAACGAGGCTTCATTTCCTTAGCAGCCCAGGTCATCTTATCCCTACCCCAGTTATCTGCAGATAAAAAAACATCAATTCTGTCTTTTATTATTTCAGAATCCAGAACAGGACCCAACACCTAGCAGTCACTTACCAAAAATGGTTTAAATGGATGGAAAGTGAGATGTGGAAATGAACAAATTCTGTTCACCACTTTATCCTAATCCCCAGCCCACACTAGTTCCATCCTTGGCAATTAAGGTTTACTTAAAAAAATACTTTCTTCATTACAAACCTGTGAGGTATCACATACTAATCCACGTTTTACAGATCAAGAAAAACTGAGACTCAGAGAGGCAAAAGTGAAGTTGAGTTATACATCTAGGAGCTCTCAGAGCCAGAACTCTATAAGCTAGAGCTTATCATCTTTTGACTCTTCAACTGACTATCCTTTCCACTACACTATACTCTATCCAAAAAGGTGAGAAAGATGATGGGGATGTTGACTGACTTGTGAAAAGGGGAGCAGATGGGGGCGGCTAGGTGGTGCAGTAGATAGAGCACCGGCCCTGGAGTCAGGAGTACCTGAGTTCAAATCCGACCTCAGACACTTAATAATTGCCTAGCTGTGTGGCCTTGGGCAAGCCACTTAACCTCATTGCCTTACAAAAAAAAGGGGAGAAGATGGAAGAGCCTCCAAGCTAGGAGGGGACCTCAGGGGTCATCTAATCCAACACTACTTGAGCAGGAAGCAACACCCTGACAATTTAATCTAGGCTAGGAAAATCATGGTGATGAGGAACCAATTGCTTTCCAAACTGGCCAATTCCCCTTTAGAACAGCTCTAGCTGTTAGCAGGGTTGCCTTACAAACATTTGAAATCTCATTTTTTTTATTTCCATTCATTTCCAGGTCTATCTTTTGGGAACAGACAGATCTGGAAACTCCATAAAGGTAACAGTCTTCTTTTACTTGTGTCCTCAGCAACTAGCACAGTGCTGATATACATTATGTGTTTAATAAATGTTTGCTGATTGATTCCATGCAATAATTCTTTTGATGCTTGAGCACAGAATCACCATTCATAAAGAAATGATACTTGGAGACAACCCTCAGAATAGTGAATCTAGAGTGTTAGATCTGGAACAGATCTTAGAACCTAGAACCCAGAATACTAGAATTAGAAGGGACCTTAGAACTTAAATTTCAGGACTGGAAAAGACCTTAGAATCTATAATCTAGACTGTCAGAGCTACCAAAAAAACTCAGAAGTTAGAGCCCAAAATATCAGAACTCAAAGTAGACCTTAGAATATATAACTCAGAATATCAGGAACAAAAGGGCCCTTTGAAATCATCCTAACTTTCCTCCTTAATTTGTAAAAAAGGAAGCCAGAGTAAGCGATTAACCACCCTCTTCCCCTAATCATACAGTAAGTTATTAGTAGGACCAAGACTTGATTCCTGGTCTCTTGTCTCCTTGATTAGAACTCTTATCATTATAACATGCTGCTTCCATGTAACCATCCCAACTGGATTGGAAGCTCTCTGAGGAGTCTTTCTCTGGTGTACTCCTATACATAATCCAGCACAGGTTCGGACACCCTAATAAACTCAGAAAATACCAAGTTTTGATTGACTGAAAGACTGCTGGTTTAGGATTCCAGGAGACCAAATTTATTTAACTTTGTTGCTTGGTCAAGACATGACTCATTATCTATTTACCAATAATAGTGTCTATTGCTATCATGCTAGCAGGATTATAATATACTTCTCTTACTACCACCTGATGCAGATAACAGAATCATTGATATTTCCATTTTATGGGTGAGGAAACCAGCTCAGAAAAGTGACATGAATTGACTAGAGCCCCATACTAGTACATATCAGAGCTACAACTTAAACCCAATTCTTCTTGGTCCTCATCCAAGCCATGTTCTTTGGTACTTTGCTTCTTCTTTTCTGTGATTTGAACTCAAAAGTTGGGGGGGGGGGTTAAAGTGTGTGGGTGGCTGTGAGATTTTTTTTCCTTTTCCTTCTCTTCTGAAAAGCAAGTAGAGGAGAGAAAAGGAAGCTAAATATAACCACTTGCTTGGCCTGGTCTGTGCCCAGTGAGACATGGAGGTCCATGGCTGGCCCAGTTGCCTTGGTAACATGCAGTATCACCCAGGTCAGACTTGGGTGATATTGTCTCAGTTACAAAGGACAGAGAGTCCCCTGGAAGACAAGGCTTACTTAGATTGGGGCTCAGGGAAAGCTGGGGAGAAGAGGAAAGAGAAAATATTCTATGGATTTCTGTGGGCAGAATAGAAAGTCAATATGACACAAGATTCCCAGACACTGACCTCCATGACCTGGTTGGTCTTTTGAGGGTGGGCCTAGTGTTCAGCAAAATCATCCAACTAAATATGTATGTGTGTGTATATATGTATAAATATATATATATATATATATATACATGTGTGTATGTAAGCATGTATATATATTTATATGTATATATTAGAATAGGATTCCCTCTATCTCTCTTTCTTATAAATGAACAAATACATATAACATACACCAATGTAAATCACAAATATTCATAAAAATACATCAACACAAATGAGTATACATTATGATCATAATGTCATAGGACCATAAGATCCAGAAACTTTAATAGTCCAATCCTCTAATCTTAGATTGGAAAACTGAGGCCTAAAGAGAGCTAATGAAATTCAATGTCCCACAACTTAGATTTGCCTCTTGAAGCAAAAGGCATGATTCAGTAATCAGCATAGATGCCTTCCAGAAAATTGATCCAGGTTTCAATTATTGGACCATGCCATTGGAGTTCATCTGTGAGATAACATGGCAGATTGGAATATGCATGATATGACTTCTGAGTTATATGATGTTATTCATGTCACTTGGAGTCTTTGAAACTCAGTTTCTTCATCTGAAAAATGAGATGACTGGACTAGAAGGTTCCTTCTAAGTCTGGATCAATTATACTGCAAATTATATTTGTGGACATGTAAAATCAAAGTTTCTGAGGAGTACTGCCTAGGCAAAGATAGCAGATCATATGTTATAGATTATTTCTGCCTTATTATATTATGCTATGTTGTATCATATGTCATGTTATAACACATATTCCATCATGTTGTGTCATATTGTGGCATGTTGCATCATGTCATATTTTGTTATGCTGTTTTGTATTGTTTGATGTGGTGTTGTGTTGTATTGTTGTGTTTAGATTATGCTATATTTTACCATGCTATGTTATATTAACATTATACAGGGTGTCCATGAAGTCTAGTGCATATGTATATTCATCTGTATTGTGTATGCATAGATATTGATATATATTCATATAATATAGTATGTATACTATATATTATAGGCAACATGTGTATAGATACAATTTATTATATATGCAACATATATATATATATATATATATATATAAAATATGACTGATTAAATAAATCAATTTCTCATTGTTGTCAGTGAATGAATAAATGAAACAATGAATAATCCCAGAATGGGTTAATATCATGGACATGATTATACAGTGGATTATATCATGAAAGTAAAGACTCCAGAACAGGACTTTCTTCAGGCTAGTTGTTCCCTGGGGGAACTCTTTGCCTAGGCTTTGAGAAGCTTGGCACCTGGTAAAGTAAAAGTCCTACGAATCCCTCCAATGCCCATAAACAACCAATCCAGAGTGGAGATAGAGCAAAGGTAAGAAAAATGAGTTCATTTCTTGTGGGTCTTTAGCTTCTGTTTCTAGAAATTATTACTACTACTCAATTAAGGAAAGCTAGGTGGTGCAATAGAACATCAGGCCTAGAGTCAGGAAGACCTTAGTTCAAATCTGGCCCCAGACAATTAATAGCTGTGTGACCCTAGGCATTTTGTTTGCATCAGTTTGCTCACCTGTAAAAGGAGTTGGAGAAGGGAATGGCAAACCAGTCTAGGATCTCTGTCAGAAAAAAAGCCCAAAAGGGGGAAGAGTTGAACATAACTGAAATGACTAAACAACACCACCCAATTTTAGTTAGCTTAGGTGCCTACATGGTGGGGGAAAAAAATCCTAAATTTGGGCTGCTGGCTTTCTGGGTTACTTCTGCAGTTACCATCCATAGCCTTGGGTCATGGAGAAACAGGGAATTAAAAAGAAATTAATGAAAGAAGAGAAGAGACATGGCCTCTTCCTTTGGGGAGCCTTTGGTCAGAGAGTAAATTTATCCCCTGCCCTCAGAGAACCTTAGTCTGAAGGGGGAGACATAGCCATATTCCTCAGGGAGCCCCTGGAGGAAAAGTCTAGAAATATATGTCTGGAAAATACCTAGAGACAAGAAGAGAGAAACCTTCCAGCAGGCAAAACTACACATTAATCTCATGTGACTTGAAGATATTAGCCCTACAGAAGTTGCTGTTTTTTGTCCTTTGTTCTCAAAGGAGACCATGACATCAGGGAAGTGATGCCATGACAAGCGAGTTGGATTTAAATGAGGAAGTGCTGTGCAAAGTCACCAGACTCACTTTCTCCTTTGGAGCCATCTAGGTTCAGTGACCAGATATGGATCAGGTTATCTGGAGATGGCCCTGGATGCAGTGGGAGATCTTGGTTTTTTAAAACTAGGTCTTTCCCAGGTTAGAGTTTGACTGTGGAAACACTCATTCAGTCATTAAGGTTAGTTAAGAGAGCAGTGAGGCAAAGAGACCAAGAATGATCATTTCCAAAAAAGAAAAAGGAAAAAATATTGGTAGGGTAAGACACTCAGGGTATAGCACTCAGGTGAAAAAAAAAAGAATCAATCTTTTTTACAATACAAAAAAAAATCAATCTGAGATGTCAAGACCTTCAGGGTTTCTGGCCAGAATGAATCTCAAACAACTCTAAGGAAAGGAAGAGCAAAGAAATGGTAGTTGGAATGGATAGTTGGGAATGGAACATGACTTTGGTATTAGGGATATTACATAGTTCCACCTGCAACATTTCTGTATTATTTCCCAGGCCTCTGGAAACTCAGAGTTGAAAGGGACTTAGAGACCACCTAACCAGGGGTTCTTAACTCTTCCTGATTCCTGAACCACTTTGACCATCTAGGAAAGCCAATGAACCCCTTCTCAAAATAAGATTTTCAAATGCATGAGATAATAATACAAGCAATTATGAAAAATCAATTATATTAAAATAGTTATCAAAATCTTTTAAAAACTAAGTTCATGGACCTTAAGTTAAGAATTCTTAATTTAACCGGGCATAGGTCCTACCCTTCTGACTCAGCCCCAGTATCATAGAATGATACTTTGTCACAGCAGAAAGGAATTTAGGGATAATTTTGGAAACCACCTCATTTTATAGATAAAATGGACATGTAGGCAGGAGATGATCAAGAGCTCTGCTCAAGGTCATACAGCTAGTAAAACATCAAAGCTGAGATTTAAACCAAGGTCAGTGTACTTCTCACTTCCATTGTGATTCATTCCTTTAATCCAATGCATCTGGAATCTACTTGTCCTGGGGGAAGGAAAGGAAAATTTTTCCATGCTCTGGGTTCATTTTTGGGGAAGTGGGAATGGACTGAGAAGGTAGAGGATCCACCACCTTGATGCATTTATTAGAATTCAGGAGGGGCTGTTCTTCACGCCATCTAAATCTGGGGCCCGCAGACCTCTCAGAGATGTGTACTGCTAATGGGGTCAGGCCCACAGGGGAAGGAGTTATACAAGCCCTGTCCCTGTTTCTCGACCCACATCTCTGGGCCGCCCACTCTGGGAGCAAGGGGCAGAGGGGGTGTGATTCTCACCCTCATTTACAAACACTCATGGTAGGTACAACCACACAACAGTGAGCAATTCCCATTCTGTAAACAACACAACTGCCCCTCACCCTGCAGTGGGAGGTTATGGGTTCTGAGTTTGTGAGAGGAGGTGAGAGGAAAGAGCAGTATTGAGCCATCCACTGTCTCTGGCCCAATCTCCTTCCTGACCCAGGCCACTTGATTGAGAGGCACTGATGGGGCAGGATTTTAGATGAGCCTAGAACTCAGTCCAGACTAAAGTCACTGTCCACAATTAGGACTAAGTTTGTGACCAAGATCAGGGTTCACACTATAGTTTGGATCAAGGATCAGCCTTTGGCAAGGACTGGATAGGCCCTTTTGGAATGGAACTTGACTTTGGTTCTAGGATATTACATAGTTCCATCTGCAGCATTTCTGTATTAGATCCCAGGCCTCTGGAAACTCAGAGTTGAAAAGGACTCTTCTTGATTTCTGAACCACTTTGACCATCCAGGGAAACCAATGAACCTTTTCTCAAAATAATGTTTTCAAATGCATGAAATAATAATACAAAGGATTATGAAAAAAAATCAATTATATTAAAACAGTTATCAAAATCTTTTAAAAACTAAGCTCATGGATCTCAAGTTAAGAATTCTTAATTTAACCCAACCTTGCCTATGGACATATAGACATTCAAGGACAAGACCAAAACTGCAATCAAGATTTCCTGATTTGCAGTCCATGACTCTTTCCATTAAGCCACACTGCCTCCATTCTGGGAATCCTACAGGATTCAGAACTGAGCTCTGAAAGAAGGCTTATTTTCCCAGAGCCTCTTGAAAAGGTTTTGTTCCTATGCAGGGGAAGTAATGGGTTCCGGGCTCAGGGCTTTCTTTTTTCTCTTTTGGAAACTTAGAAATCATTCTTCATGGACTCTGGCCTGAAAGTCCCTCTGACATTCCAAAGCTATCAGGTGCTGTGTCTTGGTGCTTTGAGAGATTGCAGGGGGGTTGGGGGGGAGGGCGAGGAGGAAAGACAAGGGGCTGCTTCCTTCTGCCCTCCCTATGACCGAAGGGAAACTAGCCAACAGCCTTTATTTCAGCCCCACAATGATTCATTCTGTGACCTTGGGAAAGCCAGGTTGTATTTGCTTTATATATTTATTATATTTACTTAGTATCACAAATCTAGAGCTGAATAGGACCTCAGAATCCATCTAGTCCAAACTTCCCATTTTCAGATGGGGAAATTGAGGCCCAGAGAAGTGAAGTCATATAGGTAGTATCAGAGGTAGAATTTGAACCCAGATACTCTGACCCTGGAAACAGTGCTCATTTCTATAAACCACCCTAATCTAGTATAAATTCCTCAACTGTGGGGATTGTTCAGTTTTTGTCATTATTTCCTCATTAGGTGCTTATTGAATTAATACATGAATAAAAATCATCACACCACCCTGGGCCTCCCTTTTTTTTATCTGAAAAATTGGAGGAAACTTATTCTCTCCCAGAATAACTACTCTTTATAAATCTTAAAATCCCATCAAAATATGAGCTGCTATTGCTATCTCATTGATAATTTGAAGCATATCTGTTTTTATTGTGTAATAATGCTAGTAATTACACACTAAGACTCCCAGGATTCCAGATTCTATCAGTTATTCACTATATGGGGGCATTCTCTCTACACATTAGCAAACCATCTTTATGACTTTTGGTGGCTGAAAAAAAAAACATCCTCCAGAAATGAGTTTTCTGATGATTGACTTGTCTGGGCTGCTTTGGCTAGTCCTCAAAGGAAGGGAACAGGAGCTTCCTGTGAACCAGCCAGTGTGCTAAACGCTTTACAATTATTATGTCATTTGATCCTCATGACAACCCTGGGAGGCAGAGACTGTTAAAAGGACAACAGATTGTCACTAAGCCTGTATGAAAATCCTTGCCATGTTGGTGGTCCCTGTTACAAGCTCATATTCTACTGGCATAGTTTTCAATTAAATTAAAAAACATTTATTATTCATTTATTAGGGACATGATGGCACAGTGCAAGGCTGTAGGAGTATATAGACAAAAGGATTCTATCTCTGCCCTCCATGAACTTATATTCTAATTTTAAGAAGTATAGAATCTTCTCCACAGCACAAAGAGATAAAATATACACACATGCATAGACACACACACACACACACACACACACACACACACACAGACACAAACTATCCTACATCTCGTTAATTTTATTTGGACTCAGAGCAAGCTATCTTCCATGATATTGGTGAATGAATATAAGAAAATCGTTCAATAAAAGTATCTCTATGGTTGGAACCATCAAGGGAATAATCTTGTACAATTTTTTTTCTTAGTAATTATTTTCAATTCACAAGTGTTCATTTTCTTTCCCCTCTTTCTCCTACCTCTTACCCCACCAATTGGAAAAAGTAAAAGTAAAACAAAAACAAAAGTATCAGAACAAATATTTCTAATCAATCAAAATAAATACTCATGTTGACCACATATAAAAATATGTATCATTCTGCGTGTGATAAATTGATTGATCTTAACATAGACATAGGAGCTATGTAGACAGAGGAGCATCTTTAAGGTTCTATTCATTCTACCAATTGGTAAGTCAATACAAATAACAAGTTCTTATTTGCTTTAGTTTTATATTGATTTGATGATAGAGTTGGGAGACCTACTCAATCCCATGGAAGTTTCTGTTCATGGTTAGGTTGTACCAACAAAATAAAAATTATGATACTACCTAAATTAATTTGCAGATTTAATGATAGACCTGTCAGACTACTTAGGATATACTTTTTTTACTAAGGAGATATGTAAAAGAGCTAAACATAATAATCACAAAATGTACTTGAAGGAAAAAAATTGTCTAGAATTTAAAGAGAAATAAAGAATAAAGAAAAAAATAAAAGAGGAATAGCATTTCAAGATCTCAAATAAAAGCAACAATGATCCAATTCATTTGGTTCTGGTTAAAAATTGGAAAACTACATCAATGAAACAGATTAGATAATTAGGTATTAGAGGTAAGCTAACTCAATAATCTCATATACAATAAAACAAAAATACTTGAGGAAGGACTTCCTATTTGATAAGAAGTCCCAGGAAAACCAGAGAGCAGATGGAAAAAAATTAAACTGGCAGCTTCACTCACAAGTTTTGAATAAATAAAAGCTCAACTTAAGTATAAATATTCCCCACAAATTAAAATAGAGGAAAAATGGATGGAAGTAGCATCCACAACTACCAATGGGGGAGAGAGGAGGGGTTGGGGGGGGAATTCTTGAAAGGATAAGGAATAAAGGAGACAGCAAAAGATAAAACAAATAAGTTCAATGATGTGAATTGAAAAGCTTTTTTGAGAACAAAATCTGAAAAGCCTGCATCATGAAAAATAAAGCTAGATAGAATTTATAGTGTGCTTTAAGGTTTGTGAAATACTTTTGCACATATCTCATTTGAACTTCACAATAATCCTGGGAGTTAGATACTATTATCCCTATTTTGCAGAAAAAGAAACTGAGACAAAGAAAGTTTATGAGCTCAGTTCTCCCTGACTTCAAGACAGGTTCTCTATCCATTGTGGCACATAGATCTTTGGTTGCTTTTTTCTCTTAGATGGGGAAACTGTTGGAGAAAAGCAAAATCTTTGCAGCAAGTATCTCTGGTAGAGTTTAATGGTCAAGATCCATGAGGAGTTAACAGAAATATATAAGACCAAACATCACTCACTTAATAGTTAAGCTATTGAAGGATAAAGGGATAAAGGATCATAGATTAATATCTGGAGGGGACTGAAGAGATCTTCTAATCCAATACCCTCATTTTACAAGGATATAAACTCTCAGAAAGGGAAAGTGACTTGCCTGACACAGTTAGAAAGTAACAAAGTCAGGGTTTTGTTGCAGAATCTTTGGGTAGACAAACATGAAGACACTATTGGTGGATCTGTATATTGGTCTGACCATTCTGGAAAGCAATTTGTAATTATACTTTTAAAAAGTGACTAATAGAAAGGATTACATGAACTGATGCTGATCAAAGGAAGCATAACCAAGAGAACATTGTATACAATAATAACAACATTGTAAGTTGATCAACTATGATGGATGCGTCTCCTCTCAGCAGTTCAGAGATCAAGGACAACCCTGAAAGAAAATGTCATCCACATCCAGAGGAAAAAACAAAACACAAAATCTGAATTTATACTATGCTCACTTTTTAAAAATTTATTTTATGTTTTTCCTTCCTATCTCAGGGTTTTTTCTCTTTTCCCTTAGTCCTAATTCCTCTTACATGAAATGACAAATATGTAAATATGTTAAACAGAAGTGTACATGTGCAACTTTTATGAGACTGTTCACTGCCAAGGGGAGAGGGGAGGGAAGAGAGGGTAGTAGAAAATTGTGTAACTTATAAATTTGCAAATGGATGAATGCTAAAAAACTACCAAAGCAAATAACTGGAAAATAAAATAAAATATCAATTAAAAAGAGAAAAGAATTAATTAAAATAAAAAATGACTAAACTATCCATGCCCTTTGACCTAGAGATCTAATTACTAGGGTTATGAGTCAGAGAAGCCAAAGATAGAAAATTCCTAATTGCATAGAAATAGTGATTTCAGCATTTGTTGCTGAATGGTAATTTATCATTTCCAAAAAAGAACTAGAAATGACATGGGCTACTCAAAATGGGGAATGGCTAAACAAATCACGGCTCAAAAATGTAATGGAATATTATAGACATATGGAAAATGATCAAGAAAGCATGAAGAAGTCAGAGAAGCATGAGAAGACTTGTATGAAGTGATCAGAGCAAAATAAGACAAATGAGGCAAACAATATACTTAATCAATTAATAAACATCTATTATGTACTTTCTGTGGTCTGTCCCTTCAGTTAGATGTTGTAATACACAGCTAAAAAATGTCAGCAGTCTCTCATTTCAAGGTGACCCAGAAATGAAAACAACAATGTAAACAGAAAGAATAGAAAAATGAAAATGTATGAATTAAATGAATACTGTATAATTATAAGGATCAACTTGGGCTCTAAAGAAGAATTAAGAAATATGCTTCCCTCTCATCATTGCAAAGGTTGGGAACTATGGGTGTGGAATGTTGGCTATGCTGTCAAAAGACTGATGTGTTGGTTGGTTTTGTTGAAGTAATCTTTTCTTTATTTTAATTTTTTTTTTCTTAGGAGGGAAAGCTCATTAAGTGAGGGTGGGAAAGGGAAGATATATTTGGAAATGAATGTGATGTGAAAACAAAAGGCACCCACAAAGCAGAACCAAAAAAAAATCTGGAGGTTTTAGCAAATCTAGTCATTGTACATGGTCCTTGGATTACTTAATAGTGGTACAATGTTCAGAGGAAGGGAGATGATGACCCAGAGGTCTCCTTCCCTGGTCAGATGGGGGAATGTGTCCCCTCTGCATGATGCTTTCGGAAATGCCATTGACATATCAGAGCCATACAGATTGATGAAGGGACCAAAGACCATTCCATGGGTTAAAAAATAAAAAGCAGATCCCTGGAGACAAGAAGTCTGATGATGGAGGAAACATCATCCCTGGTTTCATGTATCTAAAGAGATAATGCAGCCCAGGGACATTAGATTTATTTTTTATTATCCCAGGAGGTAAAATTAGAAATAGTGGGGTAAATTGAGTTGTGGGGGAGGTAGGAAGAAAGGAGAGAGGCATATTTAGTTTCAGTATAAGGAACAATGCCCTAACAACTAGAGCTGTGACATACTAATACAAATGGTAATGAGTTGCCCTTCCCTGACTGTGTTAAAGGAGAAAATGTATGACCTGGTTTAAGAGAGACAATACAGAGAATCTTTGCAATTGCTGACCGGTTGCACTATAACCTAATGACTTTTCCAGTCCTGATAATCTGGGTGTCTGAGAAATAATGCAGTTACTCCTAAAGCTGATTTCAATCAACACTTTTGTCTGCCCCAGTCATAAACATCTCTACCAGAGGAAATTGAGTCTTTCAGTCAATCCCTAGCCCAGTTTGAGTGCTCTCGAAAGGTCACTTTCCTCTAGCATATTCTGGTCAGAGAGAGTAAATGTGATTGATCCCTGTGTAGAAGAAGCCTCTAGTCTGAGGAGGAGAGACAGCCCCAGCCCTCAGGGAGCCCATGTTCATATTAGTTGGCTTCTTAAGGATGGTAGAGGATGGCTCCACAAGCCAGGAAGCCTGCACATTAGCCCTGCCTGGATCATTCATGATGGAGAATAAGGAATCTGAAGGTCTGGAGACTGTGGGGATGTGACTCAGCTGGAGCCGCCAGGCTTGATGAATGCTAACCTCCTCTGTGCCAGTTTGAATTAGTCTCCTCCAAATTAAAAATATATATTGACTTTAACTGACTAGGGTGTTTTGGAGAAGATGAAAGGGAGGAGAGATGAAATATTACAAATTAGATAATTAAGGAAGCGAAGAAGAGGAAGTGCATAAATTAGAGGAAATTGGGTGAGTTGTGAATCCCCCGCTTCTCTCCAATTTAGAGGTTTAAAAAAAAAGTCAGAATGAAGGAGAACTAAACACAAAACAAAACACTAGCCAGTCTGAGAGAATTCCATGAGGGTGTGCTCAGACGAGAAATAGAATAAATACTGAGAAAATGTCTGTGGGCAACAGATGTGGGATGGGCTCAAGGACAGTCACTCAACAACTTATCCAACCATTGTCCATCAATCCATAGAGGCTGCCTTGTCTAGGATCAGGGACTTGGAAGACTCTAATAGAGAAAACTTGTCTCCACTATTAGAATATAACTCTTTAAGAACAGAGATTATTTTACCTTTCCTTATATAGTTGCTATGCCTAATAAATGCTTATTAACTTGTTGACTCCATGGTATAAGAAGTAATAGAACATAACCTCAGGTTCATGAAGTTGTTATTTTAAAAAAAAAAGTCGGAGACTATTTTAAAACAATTGACTTCCTCTATAATCCTATGGATTTTATTTTAATTTTATTTTTGCATTTAAATACATTGTTCTGAAAAAGGACCCCTAAAAATCACCAGATTGTCAGTGGTCCCTATTGTACACACACATACACACACACACACGTATACACACACAGGTTAAGTCAGATCCCTGGCTAGATGATTATGTGTAATAGGTTGAAGAATAGAGGATGACCATTCAAAAAATCCTGAAAAATAATGCAGAATTATGCAGACTAGGGAAAGGGTTTCATGATGTCCATGATGATGGTCAGAGGTATCAAACAGACACTCTGAATTTATTCCAAACTAGATTAAAGTGTTTGCAAACTATTTAACAAAATAAACAAAGATACAATTGAATATAAATAATATTGATATGTGGTTTTCTAAGTCAATATGAAGCCCAGAGGGATCCTAATATGTATTTGTTTTCATTTGAATTAGACATCACTAATGATAGCCATGGTAAATGATTTGAGGGTTGCATTGGGAAGGAACATTGGAATGACATTGATAGAAGTGGATGGGGATTATTGGTGTATAATAGGAAAGATGATGATAAGAGTTAAAGTAATAGTAAGATTGATAGTGATGGTGAGAGGTATGGGGATAATGGTAATGCTGAGAGTGAAACTGATAATTTAAGTGGTGGTGTGACAGTGATGGTGGTAAAAATAGTACTTTTGGAATTGGTAGTAACAGTAAAGGTGCTAACTGCTATGGTGATGGTAATAATGAGAATGGTAGGTTATATTGATAAAGAGTCAGGACTTTGCTCATACTCGGATCCAGGTTGTAGTCCTGGGTGGCAGTCCCAGAACAAGAAGTAACACTATTATACTAGAAATTGTGCACATAGGGAAGCAAGGACCTTCCTAACAGTCTCAGAGCAGAAAATAGTATTTGTAGTAATTCACATATCAGAACACAGACCAGAAGAATAGTAAACACAATTCTCCTTATATCATACCACCGTGGGAGAACTAAAAACTTGCAGGTTATTAGAACTCTCTCTGAAAACAACTGCACAAAACCCCTGAAACTTGGGACAGTGTAGCCTCCACCCTGGAAACAGAGTCCTATTTTAACAAAGATTTAAGTCAAGTAATAGACTGAGAAAGTGAACAAACATAAAAATATGACCATAAAAAGTTACTATGGTGACAAGGAAGATCAAAATACACCCTCAGAAGAAGATAAGAAAGTCAAAGCTCCTACATTCAAAACATCCAGAAAAAATACGAATTGGTCCCAGGCCATGGAAAAGCTAAAAAGGATTTTAGAAATCAAATAAGAGAGGTAGAGGAAAAATTGGAAAGAGAAATGAGAGTGATGCAAGAAAATCATGAAAAACAAGTCAACAACTTGGTAGAGAAGAGGTACAAAAAAGAGTGAAGAAAATAACACTTTAAAAAAACAGTCTAAGTCAAATGGCAAAAGAAATATAAAAAGCCAAAGAGGAAAGGAAAATTCTGCCTTAAAATGCAAAATTGGTCAAATGGAAAGGGAGGCACTAAAATTCATCGAAGAAAAAACTCCTTAAAAAGTATAATTGAGGGTGGCTAGGTGGCGTAGTGGATAAAGCACTGGCCTTGGAGTCAGGAGTACCTGGGTTCAAATCCGGTCTCAGACACTTAATAATTACCTAGCTGTGTGGCCTTGGGCAAGCCACTTAACCCCATTTGCCTTGCAAAAACCTAAAAGAAAACTATAATTGATCAAACAGAAAATGAGGTATAAAAGCTCACCGAAGAAAATAATTACTTCAAAATTAGAATTGAACAAGTAGAAGCTAATGAATTTAAGAAAAATCAAGAAAAAATAAACCAAAACCAAAAGAAAAGAAAAGAGAAGACAATTTGAAATAGCACATCAGAAAAACAATTGGAAAACAGATCCAGAAGAGATAATTTAAAAATTATTGGACTACTTGAAAGCTATGTTCAAGAAAAGTGCCTAGTCATTCAAGAAATTATCAAGGAAAACTTGTCCTAATATTCTAAAATGAGAAGGTAAAATAAAAATTGGAATAATCTACCAATCACCTCCTGAATGTGATACCAAAATGAAAATTCTCAGGAATACTATAGCAAATAACAGAGCTCCCAGTTCAAAGAGAAAATACTGCAAGTAGCCAGAAAGAAATAATTCAATATCGAATCACAGATTGACTCAAAATTTAGCAGCTTCTATGTTAAAGGATTGTAGGATTTGGGATATGATATTCCTAAAGTCAAAAGAGTTGGAATTACAACCAAGAATCAACTACTCAGCAAAATTGAGCATAATTTTTTCAGGGGAAAATAGAGACATTTAACAAAATAGGAAACTTTCAAATTTTCCTAATAAGAAAAGGGAGAAATAAAATGGAATAAATTATCTCACATAAAAGAGACAAGAAAAATGTTTTACATTGGAAGGGAAGAGGGAGGTGGTGAGGGGAAATGAGTTAAACCTCATCAGAACTGGCTCAATGAAGGAATAACATACACACTCAATTGGTTATAGAAATCTGTCTTTTCTATAGGGAATTAGGAGGGGAAGGGGATAAGAGAAGGAAGAGGGGGTGAAAGAAGGGAGGTCAGATTGGTAGAGGGGGAGATTCAGAAGCAAAACACTTTTGAGGAGGAACAGGGTAATAGGGAGGAGGAAAAGGATGGAGGGAAATGCAGTTAGAAATAGTAATTGTGAAAAAAATCTTTTAAGCAAGCTTGTCTTATAAAGGCTTCATTTCTCAAATATGTATAAAACTGAGTCAAAATTTTTTCAAAATTAGAACACTTTCTTAAATGATAAATGACCAAAAGCCTTGAATAGTTTTCAGATGAAGTAATCAAAGCTATATATAATCATATGAAAAAATAATATTAATATTAACAATATTAATTGGAAAAATGCAAATCAAAGCAATTTTGAGTTTCCATCTCATATTTATTAGATTCACTGGGTGCAGTAGACAGAGTCCTGGCCTTGAAGCCAGGAGGAGTTCAAATCCAGCTTCAGACATTTACCATTTACTGTATGACTTTGAACAAATCATTGAACTCTGATTGCCTGTTATCCAGGTCATCTTCAGTTGCCCTGATTCATATCTGACCACTGGAAACAGATGGCTATGGAAGACAAAGTGAGGCTGATGACTCAGTACAGCACCCCCTTCACTCAAATCCAAATCATGTGTTTGTCATAGCATCACTTCTCCTGATGTTGTGGTCTTCAAAAATGAAGGACAAACATCATTAGATTGGCAAACAGGAAAGAAAAGGTAAATGACAAATGTTGAATAATGCATTGTTGTCAGAATTGATAAAACCATCTTCTGTTGAATTGATAAAACCATTTTCTAGAGCAATTTGGAGCTACACCCTAAAGACTATAAAACTATACATACACTTTGACCTATCAATACGATTACTAAATCTATAGTCCAAAAGAGATTTAAAAAAAAGTAAAAAGACCTAAATGTACAAAAATATTTGCAGCAGCTCTTTTATAGTAACAAAGAATTGGAAATTGAGGGGATGCTCATCAGCTGGGGTTGGTTGGTTCTTGTCCTTTGGTTCTTGTCCTTCGTTATTGGAGAAGACCAAAATGATATCACTATGTTTGAGACAAATTACAGTGTATCCTACTGTGGTTGATCAGACCAATTCAAGCTCGTAATGCTCTAACAGCACAAATAGTCCATGTGAACACCTGTACTTATGGATGACACATTTCCTTTGAGCTGCCTCAATTCTGCCTTCCTCATAAAGTACAGCATCATCACTGAGGAGTGCATGCCATGCTGGGTGGTCCTCTGCCAGTGTCTCCTATGCTGTACAATCAGTTCTAAAATTCTTCAATGAAACTTTCAGGTTATCTCAGTATCTCCTCTTCTGACCCCCTTGTAAGCACTTGCCCTGTGTGAGTTCTCCATAAAACAGGTGTTTTGGCAATAGTATGTCTGGCATTCTAACAATGTGTCCAGCCCATCATAGTTGCACTCTCTGTGGTAATATTAGAATGATAGGCAGTTTAGCTTGAGAAAGGATCCCAATGTTTGTTATCTTTTTCCTTCCAGGTGATCTTTAGAATCTTCAATTTAAATGGAAATTTAAATTTAAGTCAATTTAAATGGAAATGATTCAGTTTCCTGACATGGTGCTGGTAGGCATACAACAATAAGGTCAGCACAATGACTGTGAAGACCTTCAGTTTGGTAGTCAGCCTATTATTTCTTTCTCATTCTTTCTTTCAAAGCCTCTCTCAAGTACTGAGCTAGCTCTGGCAATGTGAGTGTCAATCTCATTGTCAATGTGTACCTCCCTGGAAAGGACACTGCCAAAGTAAGTGAACTTGTTCACAGCTCTCAACATTCTCCATTTGCTGTAATCAATGATTGCATGTAATGGATTATAATGTAATAGATGATATAATGCCGGCTGATAGAACACCCGTGTTTTCTTGGTGTTAATTGTTACACCAAAATTAGCATAAACAGAAGTTTCAGAGGCTGCACTGAGTGCATAATCACCTGCAAACAGAAGATCATGCACCAACACTCCCTCCACTTTGGTCTTGGCTTGTAGCCTTTTCAAGTTAAAGAATTTGCCATCAGTGTGGTAGCTGACCTTGAGGCCATATTCATCCTCAGTGAATGCATTTGATAACATGTCTGAAAACATCATGCTAAAAAGTTTGGGAGCAAGGACAAATCCTTGTTTTACTCCATTGGTGACTGGGAAATCTCTAGAGCATCATCCACTATTCAGAACCCAGGCAGACATGCCATCATAGAACTGATGTACAAGACTGATGAACTTCTCCAAACTACCAAATTTTAGCATAATATTCCATAAACCTTCATGACTGATGGTATCAAAAGCCCTGATCAGATCTTCAAATGTTGTATACAGATCTCTGTTCTGTTCCTGGCATTTTTTCTGGAATTGTTAGGCAGCACACATCAAATTGACTGTTGCTCACTCTTTCTGAAGCTACACTGACTTTCAGGAAGATGACCATCTTTCAAGTAAAGGATCAGCCTGTTGAGAAGGACTCTGGCAAGAATCTTACCTACAATGACTAAAAGAGAAATACCCCTATGATTGTCAGAGGGCAGTCTATTCCCTTTGCCTTTATAGAGATGAATGATGACAGCATCTTTGAATTCATCTTTTTCATGTCATATACCCTGGAAAATGTCAGTTAGCTTTTAGATAAGCAATGGACACTCCATTTTGTAGATCTCAGCTGGAATAGAATCAGTACTAGATGCTTTGCCACTTGAAAGGAGCCAAATGGAATTTAAAACCTCTTCTTCAGCTGAAACTTCAGCTAGGGACTGATTGATTTCAACTTGAGGTAAACAGTCAATGGCTTCTGCATTGATTGATGATGGCCTATTAAGAACACTATGGAAGTGTTTAGCTCATCTCTCTAGGATTATGCCCCTATCATTAATCAGTGTGGATCCATCCGCACTGGGTAGTTGAGATGCACCATATGTCTTTGGCCCATAAGAGCTTTCAGAGTATCATAAAAGCATTTTGGCTTGTTACTGTTTGCTTAAAATTGAATTTCAACTGCTGAGCTGAGAGTCCTGCATCTCTCTTAACTTCACTTGGACTTTACTTTTGATGGAATTAAATAGTGCCTTCTTAGAAATGTATCCTGCAGGTAAACCCTGTAGAGTTCTCGTTTTTCATTTAGCAGCCTTCTCTATTTCCCCATCATTTTCATCAAACCAATCTTGGTGTTTGTGAGTGTTCTTGTCCAAATGAGCAAATGCAGTGCTGTATACCAGATATCTAAAAGCTGCCTACTCAACTGTGTGTTGCCTCAGTTTTCCTTCCAAGTTATCAACAAACTGTTCTATTCAGAGAGAAACTCTAAGCTCTTTATGTTAATTTTTCTAGTATTCATTTTGCCTTAGGACCACCACTTTGGTTGATTATGAATATTTAGCTTAGAGAGGATGAGTCCAGGAATGGCTAAACCAACTCTGGTGTACAATTATGATGGAATACTTCTCTGCTATAAGAAATGGTGAGCAGGATGCTCTCAGAGAAAACTTACATGAGTGGAATGTAAAGTGAAATGTATTATGTGGAAAGTAACAGCAAGAGTACAGATTGAAGCATTCTTTTTAAAAAATTTTCTTGAGGTTTTTTTTTGGGGGGGGCTATGTTTTCTTTTACAATACTATTGTAGTAATGTTTTTCATTACTATACATTTTTAATCTATATGAAGTATAGAGGGCTAGCTTCTGTGGAGTAGGAATGCAGGCATCCCTGGTACAAAGGTTACCAGAGGTCCAACATGCACTTTTGCTCAATAAACAGGATGGTTGGCTCACCAGTGAACCTTGACCTATACATCTGCTGAGCTAAGAATATAGTGGGAAAATTCTGATAAGGAAGTCCAAAAGACTTCAAAGTACAAGTATCATAAGTATAACCAGGGAGCTGCGCATTTGGATTTCATCTGACTTATCATGTCTGAGATAAGGTTTGTTATAAGAGAATAGATGTTCAACAATAAAATTAAGAGAGAGTTATTCATGACATTAAGTTGTTTGTGTCTCTCTCATCAACTCGACTCTCACCATACCCAGGAGCACAGCAAACTGCTGGTGGTAATCAAGCAACTTGCTTTCTCAGTGAGGGAGAGTAGGGTGGGAGGAAAGGAGAGAGTCTGGAATTCAAGGTTTTGAAAGTGAATATTTTTGGGCAAGTCACTTAAACCAACTGCCTTGCAAATAAACTAAAAAAAAGTTAATGTTGAAACTTACTTTTGCATTTAAACAAGGGAAAAATAAAATAAAAGAAAGTATCAGCAATATTTTAAGATAATCAGATGTGAATGACTGCTATTCTCAGTAATACAATGATATAAAAAGGACTTATGATGAAAAATGCTATCCAAAACTGAGGGTATTTGCTCTATATTTTCTCTCACAATATGACAATTAGAAATATTTTATATCAATACACATATATAGCCTATATTCAATTCTTACTTTATCAATGAAGTGGAATGGGGAGGAGGAAAAGAGAATTTTGTTTTTACATGTTATGAGAAAAATAAAATACTAAATAAAAAAAGAAAATCTGAGGAATAGAAATATACTATGATTAAAAATTTACATTAGCTATGTTGCTCTAGATACATCTATTATTTATTTTTTAAAAGCATTTTGTTATTTTTCCAATTATATGTAAAGATAGTTTCCAACATTCATTTTTGTAAATTTTTCTTCCTTCTTCCCTTCCCTCCCCTTGCCTCGAGGCAGCAAATAATCTGATATAGGTTATACATCTACTTATTTCTGGATTAGTCATGCTGTGAAAGAAGAATCAGAACAAAAGGGAAAAACCAAGAGAAAGAAAAATCAAAACAAATTTTTAAAAAATATGCTTTGATCAGCACCCAAACTCCATAGCTCTTTCTCTAGATATGGATTGTATTTTTCATCACAAGTATTTTAGAATTATCTTTGATTACTGTATTGCTGAGAAGAGCTGTCTAATATAACTAATATAACAGTGTTACTGTTGCTGTATACAATATTCTTCTGGTTCTGCTTCACTCAGTGTCAATTCATGTAAGTGTTTCAGGTTTTTCTGAAATCTACCTGCTCATAATTTCTTATGGCGTAGTAATATTCCATTGCATTCATATACCAAAACTTTTTCACCCATTTACTAATTGATAGTCCTTCCTTCAATTTCCAATTCTTTGCCACCTCAAAAAGAGCCGCCATGAATATTTTTGAACATGTAGGCCTTTCTCCCTTTTTTTATTACCCCTTTGGGATACAAACTTAGTAGTGGTATTGCTCAATTAAAGATATGTACAGTTTAATAGTCCTTGGGGAATAGTTCCAAATTGTTCTCCAGAATGGTTGGCTCCATCCACAGCTCCACCAACAATACACTAGTGTCCCAGTTTTACACATCTCCTTTAACATTGTTCATTTTCTTTGTCATGATGATGATATTGATGATGGTGTTTGTCCTTCATTTATGAAGAAGTTCATGACTTCAAGGCTTGATGTCATGATAAGCACATGAACTGGATTAGAGTGGGGGGGGGGCTGTACTAAGTCATCAGCCCCACTTTCTCTTCCAGAGTCATCTAGATCCAGTAGCCAATTGGAGATGGTCCTGGATGTGAGGCAATCAGGGTTAACTAACTTGCTCAAGGTCACATAGCTTGGTAGTATTAGACAATCATATGAGGTGATACCTCAGAGTTGTTTCAATTTGCATTTCTTTAATTAATGACAAGTTATTTAAACTTTCCTAGAGCTCAAATTTCTCATTTGTAAAATGATTGTGATACTTTTGCTACTGTCTCACAGGGTTGTAAGAAAGACATGAGTTCAACTCTATCTTTCAGACACTTAGTAGTTGTGTAATCTTGGATAAATTACTTAACTGTTAGCTGCTCAGTTTCCTCATCTGGCAAAAAAAAAAAAAAGGAAAGTAACAGCACTTACCTCCCAGGGGTTGTTGTGAAGATTAAATGACATGATAATTGTAAAGTAAACATTGCTCAGCCAAAGCTGGGAGCTCCTGGAGCTTCAAAGACTGAGACTCAAGAAAAAGGGTTCTGACACCAAAGTGCACACTGCAAGGACCAGCCTTTCAAAAAAGCAGTTATGATACATCTGATAGGAGGCATACTGGGCCAGAGGAATTTCTTTGGAAATGCTGACTACTTGCGCTGTACCTATTGAGCCAGTGCTACTTGAGCCTGGCACCTGAGACTCTAACCCAATCTCCTTGCTATTTATTTGCTGGTATCTCAAAGGAGAACATTTTGTTTTTGTTTTTTTGCAAGGCAAAAAAGGGTTGTGACTTGCCCAAGGTCACACAGCTTGGTCATTATTAATAAGTGTCCAAGGTTGGATTTGAACTTAGGTCTTCCACACTCCAGTGCTGGTACTCTATCCACTACCTATCTGCCCCCTAAAAGAGAATATTTTTATCAGTATCTCAGACTTCACAAGACTCTTGAAGGTAAAGGCTCCAACCTAGTACTTTTTCAGTCTAATGACTAGCAAATTTGCCCCTCATGATCCTCCTAATATCAGCAATTTAGAATCTTTCAAAGGTGAAAACTTCCTTCTGCTAATGTTCCCACTCCTTTTGGCCTCATCCATCCATAATCTCAGCACTTATCAAAACTTTTAATTCCTCTGCCTTCCTCCTTCAATGTACCCCCCCCAATTATTCAAAAACTTCCCTTCTTCCTTGATTCTTCTGCTGATAATCTTTCTTGTTCTCCCAAAGACTTTTGTTTTCTTTCCAGGAGATACACCTCTTGAAAGATTTTCCAGTGTGGGAACTAGGAAGTGCCATAGAGGACAGATTCTGGAGTTAGGAAGAGCTGAGCTCAAATCCTAAACCACATTACTTCATTTTTTTTGGTTTCAATTTCCCCAATTGTAAAAATGAGTATAATAGTAACCCCCCACATCACAGGGTTGCTATGAGAATCAAATGAGATTTTGAAATGCTTTTAGAATAGTGCCTATGCTAAAGCACTTTATTAAGAATTTATATATATATATATATATATAATTTTTATTTATATATAATGAAAATTTATAAATAATATTTATAAATACATTTCTAAATATAAATATAACAATAGTAGGCACTTTATAAATATTTATTTCCTTTCCCCTCTTCTTATTTCCAGCACCATGAGTGAACATATTTCTTGCTCCTCACTAAAATGTTCATATTTTCCCTTGTTTCTTTCGGGAGGCTTACTCCCATTTGCTGATATTATTGAGTCCAGATTCTTGTTGCTCTTATTTATAATAATAACAGTGAATAATTATTCAATACTTACTCTGTCCAGACAATGTGTAAAATGCTTTATTATTATTTCATTTCATATTCACAGCAACCCTGGGAGGTAGATGTTATTATTACTCCCATTTTAAATGTGAAAAAACCTGAGGCAGATAGAAGTTAAATGACTAGCCCAGGATCATACATCTAGTCTGAGACCAGGATTGAATTCATTTCTTCCAGACTATAGTGCTCTATTCACTAAACCATCTACCTCCTTTATCTTCTTCCAGGCTTTTCTCTTCTTTCTTGTCAAGGAATCTAGTACTTGGATTATAACCTTCCTCTCCAACTTTTCCTAACCCAACTCTTATTTTGTTACTTGAAGATTTAAATAAATACATACATCAACAAAGCTTCAAATCCTGGATTCCCATTTCATCAGCCTTATTATCTAAAACAGTGCTATCTCTATCATTTTGAATTCTAAAATTTCCCTCTCTGATCATAATCTTTTACCCCTCTATCTATCCTTATGTCTCTGTAGATCTCAGACCTACCCTATTCTTCATCTCTACTGATGCCTTCAGTTCTTCTATCCCTTCCCCTGTTCCCCAGGTACAAGACCCATGCTCTGATATCATGCTGACCATCCCATAACTCCTTGTATAATCATAATTCGACCACCGGGAGACCTTGCTGGCCAATTCTCTGATCCTGTTCAGTAATAAGGACCAAAACACTGTCATGCCTAGGAGTTATGCTCCCCGCCCCCACTCACCACAAGAGGTATTATCAAGCTCTCTCTGGCTCTCAGAAAGTTGGCCATCTTTTCTACTTAGATCAACAACCTTTTTGGTGACAATATGCTTCATTATGCTAAAGGTTTAAGACAGTTCAATTAATTATTTATTCAATTGAATTTATTATTTAGTTATAACATTAATATATTTATTATATAAAGCATAATATATTTTACAATAACCTTATAGGATCATAGACTTAAAGTTAGACAGGATCTTGGACTTTATCTAGCTTGACTCTCACTTTATAGATAAGGAACCTAAAATCAGAGAAATTATTGACTCTCTCAAATGAGCAGAGAACGAACAATAGAGCTAAAATTTGATGCCAGTCATCTGATTCCATATCTAGCATTCTATCCAATGAAGCATTTTTCAGTCCCTATTCCATCAGGAAATAAAAACCAAAAAACCCCCCAAAAAACCTGTCAATTCATCTTTCCATTATGCTGTATTTCATTTGAAATCATATGCAAAAGCACAAACCACATAGACTTATTAAAATATAACATCCAAAAAGAAATAAAAAATCAAACACTTCAAAGCATTCAGCATAGTCAGAATAGCTGTGAACCCTTTCCAGATCAAGTAGTTATCAGCCTTGGTTCACTAGGCAAGAGGATCCAAGAATTCAAAGAAAGAATTCCAATGCCCAGATTCAAACTTTTCTTTCTTGGTGGTTGAAGGAGAGTTACAAGTCACTCAGAAGGTCCTGTTTGGACATTAGAAATCCTGATCATTTCCTGCATCTGATACTTCCTATTAGTTTTTAATCCTCATCCCACCCCCCTTTTTTTTGTTCTGAACATACCTTTATCCTTGATCCTGCTCAGACCCTAAGGAAAAGGGGTACTGACTTGTTAAAATCTCAGAGTAAGTGGGGAATATTGATAATGTGAAAAAGGAGAAAAATACAATCAGAGGGAAGATAGCATGGAGGGCAATAAAGAGTTAGTATTTATAACTCTGAATGTGAATGGGATGAATATTCCCTTAAAACATAAGTGAATAACAGACTGGATTAAAAACCAGAATCCTATAATATGCTGCTTACAAGAAACTCATTTGAAGCAGAGAGATACATATAGAGTAAAGGTAAAAGGTTGGAGCAAAATATATTTTGCTTCAGCTGAAGTGAAAAAAGCGGGAGTAGCAATCCTTATCTCAGACAAAGCAACTGCAAAAATAGAAGATGCTTTAGAAGAGGTAAGGAAAGTATATCCTCCTAAAAGGTATTATAGACTATAAAGTGATTTCAGTACTGAATATGTATGCATCCAATGGTACAACATCCAGATTCTTAGAGGAGAAGCTGAAAGAACTACAGGAAGACATAGACAGCAAAACTCTACTAGTGGGAGACTCAACCTCCCACTCTCAGATTTAGATAAATCTAATCATAAAACAAACAAGAAAGAAGTTAAGAAGGTAAATAGATTATTAAAAAAAACCTAGATATGATAGACTCATGGAGAGAACCAGAGAAAGAACTGTGGAGTTTGAACAAAGACCAAAGACTATCACTTTCAATTTAGGAAAAAAAAAAACCATTATCTTATTATGTAATTTTGCTATATCTTATACTTTATTTTTCTTCCTTAAAGATATGATTTCTCCCTCATCACATTCAATTTGGATTAATGTATACCATGGAACAATGTATAGACTGGCAAATTGCCTTCTTTGGGGGTGGGAAGGGAAGTAAGATTGGGGGAAAATTGTAAAACCAAAATAAATAAAATCTTTGAGAAAAAAATCAACCCCCCCCCAAATATCTCAGAGCAAGGAAGAGGTTTCAGGGAAAAAACAGCCTAGCTCCATTCCAAATGTTATTATCCTTGTTCTCCTTGAAAAGCCCTGGGCACTGGCTGGCATCCCATGTCACTTTCCAAACACCAGTCCGGACTCCACCTGCTTCAATTTTCTGTCACTGCCTTGGATCCAAAGCTTTGCAGGCAGGGCTGACAGACACAGTGCCCACTTAGTCATGCTTATTACATCAGGATCATAGATTTAGATGTGTAAATGACCTTAGAGATTAACTTATTCAACTCCCCTTCATTTTATAGATGAGGAAACTAAGGCCCAAAGAAGTTATGGCATGACTATATTCACACAGAAATAAATGGCTAACCTGAAATTTAAATTCTGCTCCTATGACTCCAAATTTGACATTTTTCCTAATTTTACCCCATTGCCAGTTAAAATATGCATTATGCTTTAGTCTGGGTTCACTTGCCCTGCTGCCTTCCACATCCTGCCAGTCCTCACCTCTGAATCCACCACACCATCTGCTTTCTTAAACACTGGCACTTCTGAGTCACTAGAGGAAAACATGACCATGCTTACTGGGTCCACTTGCAAATTAATGTTAACTTAACTAATCAGAGTTGATCCTTTTATTCTTCCTGGATTTGTTCTCTAGACTTCTCCCCTCTACAATCATGCTAAACCTTCTCTTCTTGCCCTGAATACAAAATACTTCTGTAATCACAACATAGCCCCCCCCCAATCCCAAAATGGATCTCATAGATTCTACTCTATGAAAATATTGGAGTCAAGCAATGTAAGATCTTTAATCTCTGCTTCTGCCTCCTGGTTTAGTTGACTTACTTTAAGTTTCAACTAAAATCTCACCTTCTCCAAGAAATCTTTCCCAATCCCTCTTAATTCTTGTGCCTTCCCTTGGTTGATTATTTCCTATTTAAACTATTTATAGTTTGTACATAGTTATTTCTATATTGTCTCTACTATTAGATTGTGAGCTCTCTAAGAATGGGGACTATCGTTTGTCTTTCTTTGAACCCTCAGAACGTAGCACAGCACCTAGCACATAGGTGCTTAATAAATATTTATTAACTGATTAATTAATACTCTATACCTCAAAGCTTTCTCTACACTCATCTGTCCTTATCCTTATCTCCTTTCTGAGGAAAAGATGGTTTTCTCTTTGCCTAAGTGAAGCATCTACCTGTGCCCTTTGTTCTATTCATTTCTATCTGTTCCAGGAAATTACCCTATCAATCAATTCTCTCTCTCTCTCTCTCTCTCTCTCTCTCTCTCTCTCTCTCTCTTCATATTTATTCTTTTCCTATTACCTACAAACATATTAAAGGCTTTCAAACTTTTATTGACCTCATCTTCCCCTTAAGAAATTTCCTATATCTTTTCTCTATTTCACTGCCAAAATCCTAGAAAGAATCATCCCCACATTTAATGTTTCCATTCTCTACTTTCTCAACTCTATATCTAAATTCTTTGCAACCTGATCTCCAAATTCACCATGAAACCAAAACTGTACCCCTTACCAATATTACAACTGCTAAAGAAAATGGCTTTTTTAGTCTGAATAATTCTTTGGTTTTTTTATAACTTTTCAAATTATTCATGGCACCTTCCTCATTTAGTCTCTCCTCATTCATTTTCTGTGATAACTACTTTTTCCTGGTTCTCCTCTAAACTTTCTAACTTCTCAGTCTTTTTTTGGGGGGGGGGAAGATGATGAATCATCTGCTCCTTAAATTTTATCTCCTAAATTCTATATTGAACTCTTTCCTCTCCTCTCCTTCCTTCCCCTCTTCTCTCTTCCCTTCTCCTCCCTTCTCCTTTCCACTCCCCTCTCCTCTTCTCTTCTGCCCTTTCTACTACTCACCTCCTATTCTTTCTCCTCCATACAGGCATATCTTTATTCTCATAGAGATTTTGTAGAGCAAGAGAGGCAAATTTATGAGTTTTAGCATCAAATAATTTGAGAGTTGGAAGGTACCTCAATGATCATCTCATGAAAACCAACTGGGGAAGGAATGACTATTATAACAGACTTGGTCAGTACTAATTGATTTGCTTGAAAACTTCCAAGAAGGGGAGAAAATACACCAGCTGCAACCTATTCTACTTTTGGATAACTATAATTACTAGGAAGTTTCCCCTTGCTTGTGTACTGTCTGACAGATCAACTGAAATCAATCCTGAATTTATTTCTTTTCAATTTCTACCCATAATGGCCCTTGAAGTAATTACTTGAGGAACACCATTCCCAAGTCCTCTGTTCTTCAAGCTAAAAGCCATCTAACTCCTTCAACCTATTATCATTACTCTCAGTAATTATTGATATGTCCTCAGTTGTCTCTTTTTTAAGATGTAATAAACTATGATATTTTCTCTCAAGATTTTAGAATGCTCCCCCCACCCCTTTCCACCCTGATAGATTCATTGATTAGTGCTGGAAGGAACAGCAGAGATTATTTGTCCAATTCTATTATTTTAAAAAAAGAAAATGAGGGTTGAAGAAATGAAATGACTTGCCCAAGGTTATATAGATAGTACAGAATCAGAATCAGGATTTGAACTCCATTTCTCTGCCTACAGAGTCACTATTCTTTCCATTGTGTCACAATGCTACCTTCAAAATAAGATTGCCACCAGCATAGACTTTCTTTGTTTATGCTGTATCTTTGCCCTCTTTATTTTCTTTAGTCATTTTTCCCTCTCTGTTTTCTTTAGTATTATTTCTGTTTCCTCATGCAACATGGGACGTAGTGCATTATTACAGTCTAAATGTGATGGCTACCTTGTCAAAAATGGGCCAATTTTATATACATACACATATATGAATATACACACACATACACATATATATCTTCAAAGATTTTTTCCATTTTTCAGTTTTCCTCAGATAACCTTGTAACAATTGAAATTAACTGAGTTTCCCTTTTCCAAGCTTTCTATAAACTTGCTTTATTCCCCACCTTCAACTGCTTCTTGCTTGTTTTATGGGAGTAATGTTGCTTATGATCGTCTTGCTCTATTAGATTTTCCATTTAAATGATGTTCTAAACCTGTTATCCTTAACTGCTTTTCACTGAGGTATTTTCTCTTAATTCTTTTTCTTTACCTCATTATGACAATTGATTTATGCAAACATGCTTACAAAATGGTGTATTAATGTTTGTTCTTTTATCTATTTCCCACTTTTAATCATCAACATCTTGTTTAGATAGGCCATGTTGGATTTGCCTAAACTACATTCAATATTTTTTCTCATTTTGATTCTTTCTTCTAATTTGTTATTGATTTTTATCTTTGCTCTAACTAGATGAAGCATAGAAAGCTTATTTAGAAATGACTCCCAAATCAGTTATTAGTCATTTCCTATGTAGTCAACTCAATGATGCTATTCATTCTTGCCATGTTCTTCAACTCCCAATACTTTGCTTGAAAAAAAAAGTTTATGATTAGCAGATATGAAAATTTTATATAGTGTACAAGTCTTTGTCTTTTTTTCATGTATTACTTCTGTAATTTGTTTTTATGGGGATATTTAGGAAACATGTTTTAGAGGGAGAAGTTATACAATTTGATCATTAATTAGGTTCAAAGGAGGTAAAGAAGAAAAAGTCAGGAATGATTCTGAGGTTACAAACCTAGGTGATAGAAGAAACAGTGGCTTCCTCTGCAGAAACAGAATTTTGAGTAGGTCTAAGTTGATAGAGGTGAGAGGAGGGAACTAAGGAGCTCTATTTTAAAGACTGCAAGTTTAAGATAGTGATAGGGCATGCAGAACTCAAAAGAAGGCAGCTTATGACATGTCACTAGAGTTTAGATGGGAAGTTGAAACTATGTGTTATTATTAATGATGGCTATCATGGTAAGTATGGTTTGAATAATCCCTTATATTATTTCATGATGGCAAAATTCTTTCATGTGCATTCTCTTATTTGATATGCAGAGTAGCCTGGGGAAGTAATAGGACCAGAGTTCATATTTTCACTTTAAGTGAGAAAACCAGTCCAGAGTCCAGAGAGGGACTCTAATTCTTCAATGCCACACAGTTAGTGAGTGATCTACCTGAGTGTCATTTTTATCATGAGGATGACATTCAATTACTTATTTAAATAGTTCAGAGTCAATTGCATGCAATTTAAAAAATGTTCTTCATTTTTAAAAACTTCTCTTAGTTTAATGACTCAATGGTCTGATTATCATGAAAAGCTGATTTAGGGAGACAACTCACATATTCATATGTAAATATATAAAATCAATCCATTTTCTAATGTTAATATAAAAGCTGTGTTTTCTTGGCAAAGACACTGGATTCCATTTCCTTTTCCAGTTCATTTGATAGAAGAGGAAAATGAGGCAAATAGGTTTGTGACTTTTCCAGGATCACACAGCTGGTAAGTGTCTAAAGCAAGATGTGAACTCAAGAAGATGTTTTCCAGCCTTTAGGTCTAACACACTATCCATCTAGCTGCCCCAACATAAAAGCTACTTAATTCAATATTTTATTCTTTCTTTTTGCCAAATCCAAAACCTATTAATTCTTTTACTGAAGAAAATGTTAATAATATAAGACTTCACTGTAATCTACAAGTCTTTGGTCATTATTATATCTACTTTTTGAATTATATTTTGTGTAATTTTCTCTATCCTCATTTTTTCTCCCAATTGTTAAAATAGTTACCAAGAAACAGAGCATCGGGGCAGCTAGGTGGCTCAGTGGATAAAGCACCGGCCCTGGAGTCAAGAGTACCTGGGTTCAAATCTGGTCTCAGACACTTAATAATTACTTAGCTGTGTGGCCTTGGGCAAGCCACTTAACCCCATTTTGGCTTGCAAAAAAAAACCTAAAAAAAAGAATCAGAGCATTTTTCAATCTAATTAGGAATGTCTTACCTAGTTTTTCACAGAATTTGTCTACCTGTTCATTTTTAGCAACTATGGTTGTTGGAACATAAGATTTTTGAGGCAATCTTTTCACCAATGCTTATCATTTATACTGCAAGATATGATGATAAATAAATATCCTATGAAATATTTCTTGTAACTCATTCCACCAGCTTAATTCCTTGTCTCTCCAAGGAGCATCCATGACCTATTATTTAATAGCTTTTTTCGGTTGGCTTTATTTTAAATGAAACCTCCTTCAGCAAGATATCAGCTTATTGATTGTTGGACAAAATTCTCATGTTCAGATCACAAATAGTAAGACTATGTTATTCATAGCATTCTGTATAATCTTCTTTCCATTCTTTCACCATCTCTGCAGAAGAGGAAGGGGGCATACAAGGAATGAAGATCCTTCAAAAATTTTTCTTGCATCATGAGTTGACTTGGCTCCCCTGCAAAAGAAAATTCACTAGTTGATCAGCCTTTTGGTAATGTGTCTCTCTGTTATTATCTAAATTTCTTCTTAGAAGATTGATTCAGTCTGTTGCTGAGGTTCATACTCAAAGCCTTTCCAAAATGATAAACTTGCCAGAGTTCATGCTTATATGGCATGATCTTGAAAAACCAGGCTTATACCCACACTATAGTGAAGCACCTGAGTTGGACTGGATGGAAGTCTTCTAAATGTTCTTCTTTAAGGAAAAATTGTTCTGATTGCATTGAGCCCTAGGATATTTAAGAACATCCTAAAGGGATCTGTAATACTAAAGAAAATTTAGGTTATTTAACATCTCAGGAAAGATCAAGTGGATGAAGAAATTTTAACAATTATTCAATATGCATTTGGGCCCTATAGAGTTTGTCCATCACTACTGCTTCTACTATGACTCCGACTACAACCATGACGATGACGACTATAACAACTACAACTACTTACTATACTACTACAACCAGCACCACTAATATTCCTAGCTACAATTTATATATAACACACTGTGCTAAGTTCATTACAAATATTATCTTATTTGATCCTCATAATAACCCTGAGCAATAAGTGCTATTATTATGCCCATTTTACAGTTAAGGAAATCAAAACACAGATGAAATGTTATTTTCCTAAGGTCATACTGCTAGTAAGTGTCAGAGGCTAAGATCTGAACTCTTGTTTTTCTGAATCCAGAATCAACATGCCACCTAGCTGTTTACTATGTATGTTTCTTGCCACTATGTATATTTGGGGCACACTATACAGATGGACATCAAATTGTGCCCAGAATTGAACAGGAGGAAGAGAGCAGGCTTCATTGCTTCTGGGAAATGACAAAGTTGACCCTTAACTTCCCATGAAAGCAAAGCTTTATCTTTATAATGTAAACTTTCTACCATTATTTCTATATGTCAGGAAGACATGGAACATCACTTTCCCTGAAGGGGAAAAATTGAGTATCATGTAAAGGGCAATGGAGACACAGAGAATAGGGGCAATCATGCTGCTCCAAATAACCAATGAGGAACTCCTGCAAAAGAAAATGAGTAAAAGTAGAATCAAAAAATTGTAATAAGAAAAGAATATGAACTGGAACTGCAAAAAGAGGAGGAGATGGTCATTGAGAAGCCAGAATATTCAAATAGCACCCTTGCATTCTCAGGTAAAATCAAAGCTCTCCAGGTCATTGGAATGATTCCATATTGTGAAATTATGAGAGGATAAAGGCAAGAGTCACATAGTTGGGCAAATATTAACAGGCTGCGATCTACATTTGAAACACAGGAGTCAATAAGATCCCAGATCCATTTGGGTATTTGAGTTGAATGTGTTCCTTGTGATCTTTCTGTTAGCCTTAATTTTTTTTCTTCCACTTCTATATCTGGAATGTTCTCCCACCTCATATTGAAACCTCTAGCTTCCTTCAAAGCTCAGCTAAAATGTTCCCTCTTTGTACAAGAGGCCTTTCCTGATTCCTTCACATAAGTAATTAATTTGTAATTATTCTGTGTGTGTGTGTATGTATGTATATATATATATATATATATATATATATATATATATATATATATCTTTGTAGTATCCCTTGCCATATAGCCACTTCCTCAACTAAAACTCTACTCATGGATTGATGTCCCCATAGGGTCAACTGATTTTTTTCTGTAGGATTCTAGGGGAAACTGGACAGGCATTTGATGTTTCCACTTTTTTACTTGAATTAAAATGAAGTGGGGAATATGTGTGGATACTCCAAGGAAAGGGCTCTTGAAAGAAGAGTCCTGAGGATACCTATTACAATTTACATTTATTTAATCTGCCTACAGAGAAGATCCCCATATCAGAATATGTGATTCTTAAAGCAAGGACTATTTTATGTAGGTCTTTGAGTACCCAGTACCTGGGACCTAGTAGATCTCTGATAAGTGATTATTGAATTTAGTTGAAGTGAATTGCAGTGGTGATGATGAAGTCTCACATGTGAAGAGAAATGATTCTCTAAATTTAATTATTCAGAGGATTGAGAGACTTCCTCATCAGAAAGGTAGTAGATGGACCTTCCAGGAGTGAGAATTGTCTCATCAGAAGATACTTTTAAGGACCTAACTACCAGCTACATAAGTTTTCTTTGTAGGGAGAAAAGTATATTTTCCCTTCCAAGACCAACTCATTTAACTCTGGACATAGGTTGAGTTCTAATCATGACCATAAGTTGAGCCCTAACCCTGATTATACATTGAATTCTGACCTGTTCACACCCTACTCTATCTTGACCACAGTTATAGATTGAATCTTAATGCTAAACTATCCCCATTCTGATCCCTGATCCTGATACCCTTGTTGCAGACTGAACCTTGAGACTGGTGACTACAGTCTAAGACCACCATTTCTCATGAATCTAAGAACTGTAACTCATCAAAAAGCTTAGGTAGCAGAGTGTGGATAGGCCAATGAAGACTTTGCAGAGGATCCAACTTAGAGCCCATCTCCAGATAAAAGAAAAAATCATTTAATCCCACTGCTGCCGTCCAATCCTCCATTTATCTTGCCTCAGATTCCTGAAATTTTCCACTTCAGCCTGCTCCTCCTCTATATATCTCAGAGATATCTCTCTTGTCAAGGAACAGTGTCTACTTCCTGCACCCTCCCCTCAAAGCACCTGTTCTATGATAAGACTTATGAATTATTTGAAGTTCATACTGTTCTTTTCACACCAGGATGGAGGTGTTGGGTGTTACCTGGGAATCTTTAAATTGGGACAAAGTAAAAAAATGGGGCAAAGGAGAATAGCAGAAAGATGCCCCTCTGACCCAGAAAGGCCTTCCAGGGCCACTTGTTTTTTTCTCTTGTTTCTTGCTCAGAGGGCACAGGTATCATCACATGGTCAGCTCTAGCAGAAGGTCCCAAGTTTTCTCTCTCTCCTTCACAAAAGTAATTAATTTGTAATTATTTTGTATATTTATATATATATATATATATATATATATATATATATATATATATATATATATATATATATATAGTAGTATCCCCTGCCACATACACACTTCCTCAACCAGAGCTCTACTCATGGATTGATGTCCCCATAGGGTCCCTCGCTCACCTAGTTACTACTTCTGCAATCCCCTGAGTTCAAATTTATTTCCTACCTCTTTTACAATGTAGATTTCTATAATGTTTTGCAACTTTCAGAGAGTTAGATAGTCTCCAAAATGCTTTTGCACCTGTGGCTCATGAGTCTCTTCTTCTCCTCATAGATTGGACAATTCCTCATTCAATCATAGGGAACTTTAAAATCCAGTTCACAAACTGAGAAATTTTCAAATTATTGTTCATCATGCTATGACACTAGAACACATGGTATGACATTAGAACACTGAAACATTTAATCAGGATAGAAACTAATTTTTTAAAGCAGCAGGACACAGTAACAAACATATCTCTGAATAAGGAGTGCTATCATTTCCTTTCCCCTCAAAGTAGGATGAGAAATGAACTCCTACAAGAAACTCAAATTCTAATAGGGCAAGGTATAGGTAAGGTCCCTCTTCAGGAGAAGTGGGAGATTAGAAACTTCAGGGTGGACAGTTTTAGCACTAGTGCTCAAGAAATGCTGGTAAGGGATGTCCCATTCACCACTTTCCATTTTTCTATCTTCTGGTCTCTGAAGGCATCTCCCAGTTTGGTTGCCTTAGGCAATACTTTTTGCTTTCTTCTTCTTCATCATCACAAATCCCAACAGAGGACTCTATTAAGTTCCCATCTTTTTTTATCAAGGAAAAACAACCTTTCATTTTACCAAGAAGAGGATGAGAGCTTTTCTGTTTAACCACTAAGGATAAAAGCTCCTCTGCTCCCCCTTCTTTATGTCTAAGGAATCTCTCTCCCTCCTGGCAAAGAGAAGGGCATATCATAAAGGTTCCCACATTCTGAAGGTCTTCTGGCTGCATAATATCATATGACCCACACAATTTGATCTGAGAAGAAGGTAGGGCAGGGATTATTATACCCCATTGGAAGGCTAGAAATGCTGAAGTCAGAGGAGGGACATGGTGATTGAGAATCATTTTTCTTAATGAGACATTTCTGAACTTTAAAAAGAAAATGTTTCCCCCATTAAATTGTGAGCTTCTCAAGGATGGGAATTGTGTTTTGACTTTCTTTGAATCTTCATCTCCGAGCACAGTGCTTAACATATGGTAGAAATTTAATAAATGCTTGCCTGACTATTGATTATATGAATATTTAAATAACTGTATTTAAACATAATTGTTTCCTTTGTATATTATTTTATGCATTAAAAACATTATTCTGATGAGTCTTTTGATTTCACCAGACTATCCAAAAGGTCTACAACAAATAAGCACTCAAAAACAGACACAGACACAGACACACACAGACACAGACACACACAGACACAGACACAGACACAGACACAGACACACACACACACACACACACACACACACACACACACACACACACACACACGAACCTTTACTTTATCCAAACCTTATAGAGCGTGAACTCAAGGTCCTTCACTGGTGTGGTGACTCTTTCTTGTTCCATCCTTCTTAAAACACAGCTTCTAAAATTGAATATCAGGCTCCAGAAATAGTCTGATCATAGTAGAACAGAGTCAAATGATCAACTTGCTACTGTTGAAAAATTCATCTCAAGATTTCATTAAACTATTGGGTGCCATATCACATTGTTGACTCCATGGCAGTTGTTATCCATTGGAAAATAAAAAAAATCTTCCCTCAAACTTTGCCTTCATATCTGTGCCTCCAAATCTTACATTTGTAATTATTTGTAATGAATGTTTACTGAAGATATGGCAATATTAGAAGTCAATCATTTTCATATTTGGGATATGAAAGACATTATTATTATGAATTTTATAAATATATTACACAGATACAGATTTTATAGGCATACAGAGATTAAGGGACTTGCCAGAATATGTCTAAATACAGGTCTTCCTGACATGAGACCTAGCATGCTACTGTGATAGAAATCCTGGGATGGTATCTGGGACTTGGAAGGTAACAATTCTCTTTTTTCTCTACCCTGGTCAAACCTCTACCCAGATCTTGTTCATTTCTAGGTATCAGATCTCTGGAAAGAAACAAGTTAGTTGGAAATTATCTGGAAGAAGACAACCAAGAAGGCAAAAAGCTTTGATCTCGCATCATATTTTGATGTATTAGAAGAAATGAAGATGTTTAACCTGGAAAAGAGGTGACTCAGAGAGCATATGGCAGCTGTCTTCAAGTATTTGAAGTACTATCCAGTAGAATCAATCAATCAATCAGCATTTATTAATCACTTTATATGACTTGTTCCACTTGTTCTCAAGGAGCAATGGGTGGAGGATAGAGAAGCAAATATAGCCTTGGTGTTAAAAAAAAAAAACTTCTTACCAATTGAAGCTATTGAAAAGTAGAGTAAGCTAACTCAGGAGGTAATGAGCTCCTTCCCTCTGGAAATCTTTAAGCATATGCTGGTCACACAATCTATTAATAAGTAACTGGTATATATTACCTGTCTACTTATCAAGTTTTTTTGAAGATAGGATTCCTAGTCAGATATGATCATCACATTTTATTTGGCCCAGAAGTCTAATCTGAAAATTTTGTTTGTTGTTTTTTGATTCCTTGTTCTGTTATTCAGTGGGTTGGCCATCCCTCTCAGACTGATGCCATCAACACATCTGATAAGGATTCCATCTCTACCTTTATTAAAGACACCAATTGAAAATGGTTCCAGGTATTTGTAGACATGTCATATACAAGACTTATTATTCTTGACCCCAGAAAACTTACTAATCATTTATCCAAAATAGAATGAATTGCCTTAAGTGGTAGAGGGTTCCCCAACATCAGAGGTTTTCAACAAAGGGCAGGTTACCAACTGTAAAAATTATAATAAATGGTATGGTAGAGTGCTAGACCTGCAGTCAGGAAAACTTGAATTCAAATTGTTGTGGCATCCTTCATTTTCCAGAGGGTCAATTACATCTTGACTTGTTAATAAATTGAATTTAAATGAGGTTGACTTGCAAAAATTCATCAGCTTCACTCTCTTTTCCGGGCATTAAAGTCCAGTTGCAAGACAAAAGTCAGGATGACTGGTGGTGGCCTGTGATGCAGTGGATAACCTTGACATCTTCTAAGTTTGACCAAGCTCTAAAGACTCCAAAGTGTCTGCTTCATGGCTGTTGGAACGAATTGCTTTTATTTGTCCATTCCACTAGGGGAATGCTTGGGGTAGATGTCCTCCCAACTCACCTGTGGATCTGAGGCCTGTTGGTTTTTATTTTACCCTTAACCTGATTTAACCTAGCTGCTGAGAAGGTTTGCCAGGGTGTGTCCACTGTATTCTTATAGCCACAGGTAGAAGTCAAGTGACATGTGGATACCAAAGGGTAATAAATAGGCTCAGTAAGCCCTTACACCAGAGATATTAATAAAATAAACCTCAGATATTTATTAGCTATGTGATCTTGGGCAAGTCTCATAACTTCTGTCTGTCTCAGCCTCTTTATCTAGAAAAGGAGAATAATAATGGTACCTACTTCCCAGAGTTATTGTGAGAATTTTGTGAAATAACCTTGTGAAGTGTTTTGTAATCTTTAAATTTATATAGAAGTGCTAGCTATCATCATCATCATCATCATTATAGGGGGATTCTGGTTCAGAGACAAGCTTGACTGGACAGTCTCTCAGGTCCTTTCCAAAACTGAGATTTTCTATGATATAATACTATTGTTATTCTTCCTGGTCACTCACTTGGTGAGTGGGGAAAGTCAGGGGTTTGTGGTAAAAGTCCTGGATTTGAAATCAGGAGAATTGGTTCATGTCCTATGGTTGCCTTTATTGACTGGGTTATCATGAGGCAAGCCATTTAACCTTTCTCAGCTAGTTAAACTCATATGTAAATTAGAGACAAACCATAAATGAACTCATCTCATTTATAAAATAAGATGAAAATACTTCCAGTACATGACGTGAAATAGCTTTTAAAACTGAATGGCTTCAGAGAAAAGGAAAATCCATCCTGTTGAGTTGTAATGAGGGGACCAACTAGAATTTAGCCCTAGGGCTTGAAAACACAGAAAGTTCTAATAACACTCACATTTTTTCAGAAGTGTAGAAACAAGTGAGCCTAGCACCTTGTTAGCATCAACAATTAGTTAAAATGGGAAGCTGCAATGGGTGAGCTCCTTACTTCCTAACTCTCATGAAGAAATTTCACAGAATGAGAGAGCCCCCTAGTTTCTGTGCCTTCCCTAAACTGAATTTAGCCTAAAGAATTGATTTGATTTGATTTGAAAAAATTGATTTTTGTGTTGCTTGCCCAGGCATCAATATTGTTAATTATGGCTCTGTTAAACATATTTCCCCTTCATCTCCACCCCCCCTACCCTGCCTTGGTTTACAGAATAACTTTCATTCATAAACAGTCTGGTATTTTGTTACCTCCACCTTTAAAATGGCAGAGGGGACTGGTGATCTCTAATGTTCTTTAGATAGAGCTTTGATTTAGAGTTCTATGTCACTCATGAATTCAAACAACATTTGAAAACCTGACAAGATAACGAATAAGACAAGATTGTGAAGAGAAGGGGCTCTTCATCCTATCTGTGTGACCAGGTAAGTCATTTAATTTTTGGTCTTTAAACTCCTATCTAAAGTGAAAAAATAAACAATAGGGATCAGCAAACTATGACCTATTGGCCAAATCTGAGCAGTTACTTAAGGTTTTATAGGACCAAGAGCTAAGAATTTTTTTTTTCATTTTTAAGTAAAGTTTTATTGCATATTAAATTTTTTTTAAAAAAAGAACTTTGTCCCCAGGCCGTGGAAAAAACAGGACTATGGGCAAGTTTGTGGGTTCCTGAACTAAATGGTTGCCTCCCCCCCAGTTCAAAATTCTATATTCCTTTGATAAGATAGTGATGTAATAAATCTTTCCTTTAGGAGATTACAGGAGGGAGAGATCTGTATGCACTAGAGATTTTTGTACAGGTTTTCCAGAGATCTTTTTTTTTCTTAAAGATACCATGTTAGGGGAACATAAGCTGTTGGAATCAGGATATCTGAGTTCAAATCTTGGATTTTGGATTTTCTAGCTATCTGACCATGGTCAAACCACTCTGAAAGCACTGTGTTTCTTTTTCTTTAAAATATATAACTTATACTCCCTATTTCCCAGGGATATTATGAAGAAAGCTCTGAGTTACTTTTCAGGGCTCTAGAAATGAGAACCACTATTCTAATGAGCATTCCAGTCTCCCTTAGAACAGATATCAGTCCTGGATCTGATATATGCAAGCAGTTTCTCCCAGATGACCCAGCTCCTGCTGCCCTCATTTGCTTGCCCCAGATCCTGCCTTGGCCCAAACCTGGAGCAGTAGGGGTGGAGGTGGGGTGCTCTTGCTGGGCCTGGAAAGAGAACAGGTGTCATTTAATTAACAGGTCGCCACCCTCAGCACGAGGGCATTTTTAGAACAACCCAGTTTGACTTGGAAGGCGACATTTCTGTTACATGGAGGAAAAAGAGGGGCATCATTCCCCCCCACAACAGCAGGAGTCCTTGACCCCTTCCACAAGGTTCCTGAATAGGGGAGTCTTGGTAGATACTTGGTGGCCAATTTACCCCTCTCCCCAACTTCCCCGGTCATATGAAGGTCTCTTATCTGTAACACCCAGAAACTTCCTACTTTGTGAGCCTGCCCTTTTAGTCCATTTCTACCGGGCATAGTCCAATGTTAACTGTCTAGTTTCTATATTCAGGTCCTATGCTCTGGGTTACAAGTTTATGCTGAAATATTGTTCTTGAACTCCTGGTCTAAGGGGAAAGCAGAACCCTTGTCCTCAGGGATCCCTTGGTCTTAGAAGGCAGAGACTGAAAAAGATCTGCAGTCATAAAAACATCTTTCAAAGGAACACATTAATAAATGCCGTTGGAGTATTTGTCTTTCAAGTCCCACTGGGGTTCTGTTCATAGAATTTTTAGGAAGCACAGTATATTGTTGAATTGGTCTGGAGCTAGAAAAGACCTGAGAGGCCACCTCATCCAACACATTCATTTTACAATTGAAACAGATCCAGAAAAGAGAAGGGACTTGACCAAGGTGAACTCAAGTATTCTGACCCCAGATCTAGAACCCTTGATGTCATTAGGTATTGTGGGATTATATGAGAAGGCTTCATGAAGAGAATTCACAGGAAGCATTGAACAATGTAATCATCACTATTCTGGAGGAAGAGGACATGGATTCCAATCTCACTTCTGATGCCTTCTACCTGGGTGATCTTGAACAAGTCATTTAACCTCCACCAATTCCAATTTTCTCATTTGAAATAGGAGAAAATTAAACTGAATGGGCAGCTAGATGGTAAAGTGAATAAAGCTGGAATCAGGGGTTGGAATCAGGAAGACTCTTCATCTTCATGAATTCAAATCTGGCCTCAGATACATTTACAAGTTATATGACCCTAGGCAAATCACTTAATCCTATTTGTCTCAGTTTCTTCATCTGTAATAGGAAAGAATTAAACTCTTGGACCTCTGAAGTTCTTTCTAGCTTCAGATTCACAATGCTATGGCAACTCAACTGAACTCAAGAGTGCATCCCTTATTAAAGGCCAGTTCTAATTTCTAAGGAATCTCTCTTTCCAGGAAATTTCTGGAAATTTCCTTATATTTCTATATGACATCTCTAAACTGGTTTAAATAAGTCAGAATTTACTAAAGTTCCAATAACATTTAACATCCATCTAATCTTCCTTCTGTACCTAGGAAAAATGAGGGGAAAGTTAATGTCTCCCTCCTTTCTGTGCTCACACATCTCATCAAAAATCCAACAGAAGCATTACCTTGCCATGAGGTGCAGAAGCTCCTCATTCTTTAAAAAACCCTAAATACTGAAGGGTGTAACATGATGGATTATATTTAGTCAGGTCCCCCTAATCCAATGCACTTCCTTTCTATAGCAAGCTATAGTGATTTGGAATCAGGAGATATGGGTTAGACTATGGATACTTACTATGTGACCCTGGGCAAATCACTTATCTGAATGTGTTTCCTCATCTACAAATGAGAGAAAGTAATACCGCACAGAGCTGTTCTAAGGACCTAGCTCTATAACCATTAAAAGCAAGAGATGTGCAAGCTGATATTCTTTTTCATAGCTAGTCAGTCCTAGTAATTATAATCATGTCAATAATACCTCACATTTCTATAGACTTTAAGGCTCACAAAATACTTTACACACATTCTCTTCTTATCTTAACCTATCAAGCATGCTCTCGACTATATTGATCTTTTCAGAAGCAATGGAGTAGGGTGGAAATGAAGACTGATACTAAGGAAAGGGCACTGATGTGGAATCAGAAGATGCCTGAAGTGTAGTATCAGTTCTACCACTAACTGTGTGACCCTGGACAAGGCATCTTTCCTCTCTGTTACCTTTTCTTTCAAATGAGGGGATTGGAGTATATGATCTCTAGTTCTTTCTAGTTCTGATAGTCTTTCTTCTCTGGGTCTCAGACAGTAAGTGGTTTCAGCTCTGTGGACCTTAGACCCCTTTGTTTTCCAGGGAATTATTGCAAGAGGAACTCAAATTCATAAAGACTGAGCCAACATTATTTCATGTGCTTATGCAGTATACAAAACTTTCTCTCAAAATTTATGTAAATGCTATTATGATCAACAAAGCATGGCTTCATTTGGAAACCTTGCTGAATTCATAGAAATTTTCATCATCATATAGATTTGTAAGTAATGGATATTAAAAATACAACTACTCTGATGTGGGTATTTGTGAAAAACTTTAACACAAAGAAGAGGATTCTGATACTCAAAAATATTGGGAATCATTTTTCTAAGATCCCTTACCACACTGACATTTCTTTTGTGATCTAAGTTTCATTCTCATTTTTATGCTTAGGTCCCTTTTACCTCTGACAATCAATGCCTCAACCGTGGCTCTCAGATTTCAAAAGCAGTTTTCATAATGTCGCTCATCTATCACAAGAATAGCTTTCGCATTTATTTCAAACTTTCAAGCCTTATACTTGGAGTCCTTTATAACTTTGGAAGACAAGGATTATCTATTCACCTCTGCTCACCATGGCTCTTCCCACTGTATTCCCATCAGGCAATGGTTGCAGACTGAAACTCACTTTCCCACCATTCACCAACAGGAATCCTCTGTTCCATTCATAACCAAACTCATTAAATAATTATGATATACTGCTTTAAGAAAGGTAGAATGGGCAGAGTGGACTGGAAGATAATGTAGTGTGAGCTAGGCTTTAAATCAGGAAAAGGTGGGTTCAAATTCTGCTGCTGATGTTAAATGGCTATGGTACCATGGACAAGTCACTAAATCTCTTGAAGGTTTACTCAATTCCCTAGGACATCTACGAAATTATGGAGAGAGTTCAAGGTTCTCATGGGTAGAGAAAGTTCCCATGCCAAGGTTATCAAAGATGCTGTGTTGTCCTTATGTACAAAGTACAAGTTAAATGTTAGGAATAGAAAGGGGAGAAAAAAGATTTTTTTTAAAAAAGCAAAAGCAACAAAGAAAAACAAAACAATAAACTACTTAGGAATCAATCCATACCTTCAAGGAGTGGGACTTGGGACAATTTTTATATACAGATATGGAAATTCAAAGTATTTTGAATAGGGAGAGAATACAAACTAATTTTTTTTTTTTTGTTCAGTTGTGTTCTAACTTTATAACCCTATTTTCTCGGCAAAGATTCTGGAGTGATTTGAGTGGTTTGTCATTTCCTTCTCCAGTTCATTTTATAGATGAGGAAATGGAGGCAAACAGGGTTAAGTGACTTGTCTAAAGGTCATACATCTAGTAAATATCTGAGGCCAGATTTGAACTCAGAAAGATGAGTCTTCCTGACTCCAAGCAGACACTCTATCCATCCAGCCACCTGCATGCCCAAACACAAACTACTAGATGAATTTTCTAATCTCACAGCCTCTGCTTTAGAAGAGCTCAGTTTAATGGCAGACAACATGCAAATAAGATAAATAGAGAAGAGCAACTGATTAACAGAGGAGAGGGATGAGTTTTGAAGAGGATCAGGAAAGGCCTCCAATAAAAGGTATGTTAGTTGGAACCTGAAGGAAATCAGAGAAGTCAGGAGGCAGAGAATAGGAGAGCATTCTAGATAAAGGGACAGCCTGTGAAAATTCCCAGAATCAGGAGATTGTCTTATTCAAGGAGCATCATGGAGACCAGTATTATAAGATTGAGGAGTACATGGTGTCAGTGGTGGGACAATATAAGGTGTAAGATGACTTGAAAGGTAAGAAAGAGCCAGATTATAAAAGTCTTTAAACTCAAAATGGAAGATTTTATATTTATTTCTGTAGATGATTTGGAGTCACAGATTTATTGAGCTGTGTTGTTTTGTTTTGTTTTGTTTTGGGGGTGGGTGGGGGCAATGACATCGTCAAATTTGAACTTTAGGAAGATCAATTTGATAGTTAAATGGAGAATGGACTAGAATGGAGAAAGGACTAGGAAAGGTCTAACTTAAAAGGTGGCACCTAAGATGAGTGTTGAAGTAAGAAAACAGTTTCAAAAAGCAAAAGCAACAAACAAAACAAAACAAAAAAAAAAACAACTTAAGAATCAATCCATACCCTCCTCACATAACTCTTGCTTTGTGGATGGAGCCATTTTGACAACCAAGGATGAACCCAGTATATGGGTGTTAGACAAGAAACTAGTACTGAAACTTCATTTGACCATCTATAGGAGGTTAGAAACTCATAACCTTACAATAGGTTGATTTTTAAAACTCCATTTAACCCCATCTAAAAAAGAGAGGCTAAGGCAAACTTGCTCCTGAGTCCTCTCTTCCCCACATAATAATAGTGCTTTAAAGTTTATAAAGCTTTTGAATATAAGACCTCATTTGTATCTCATATATTAAATAATTATATTTCATGACTAACCTCATTTTACAGATGAGAAAAACCAAGGCTGAAGGAGATTGTGGTTTTTCCACAACCACATAACTAGCACATTTCAGTGATAGGATCTGAACCTATAGCTTACTGATTCTGTATACTGTACTCTATTGACTGTTCTATACTTGTGGCCCAGACATTCATAAGGATCCCCCAAGTCTGGCAGAAATTCTAGGAGCTTTTGATTATTAATTCCTGTCTCTGTACCCAAAAATGGATTGGAGTAGTTGGGTTTGAACCACCCTTTATGAAGTGTGAGGTCTCATAGAATATACCATATAATAAATTCCAAATGTCTTATTTCCTTTTGAGAGCTATCCACAGATTTTTATATATAGTTCATTGACAACATGATGTAGGAGAAGGAGCACTGGAAATTCTGGATATCTGAACTCTGGGCCAGTTCCATTATGGACCCACTATGTAAATCCATACCCTTTACTCTGGGAGTTCAGTTCTTCATCCATTGAATCAAAAAGTGACAGTGTGTGAAGAATAAAGGAATGAACAAATGAATGGCTGAATGGACATTTATGAAATGTGAAGCATTTACAGACACTGCGCTATGGCAACAAATACAAAAAGTAAATGACTTGACCTCATGGAGTTTGCATTCTAATAGAGGGGAACAACATACACAGATGAGGAGAGACTGGGATAAGCACTTTGATCTGAGAAGTCACAGGGATGATGAGTGAGTAAAATAATAAGATATTAGATTAACAAGTTCTTTCCAGAAGCAAAAGTAGTGTTCATCTAAGTACTCAGAACCAGAGGAAGAAAAGGGAATTGGGGAGTCTTCTGAAATGGCATGGTCTCATAGATCAAGCTGAAAGATAGACAAGATGACATTGGCTCTTGAAGAATGAAGAGGAAAGGGGGTTGAGTGGAGGAGAAGATGAAAGAAAGCATGCAGGCAGGGGAATCCCTAAAGGTCCTCACCAAACTAGTGTAGGAGTTTAAACCTGTGATAATGGAAAATGGTGAAGTGGGTGTTGATTTTACATGAAACCCTCATTAATCTCATTTATTTCTGAAGATTTGGGGAACTCAAAGATTGCTTATAAGTTCTCAACACCGAGACAGGCTTTGACTAAATCTCTGTAGTAATAAATGACCAGGGTGCTAACTGATGGACCTTGGCTTTAGGATGACAAGGGGGAGAGGCAGTAAAGGGTAGGGAAGGAGTTGGAACAGAAAGAAAATTGGGTGGGAGTTACAACATTGAATGGAAGCAATCTGTGGAAATTTAAGGGGTTGGGTAGTGTGGGCAGAGCCAGAAGTTTCCCTTTAGAAGGGAAAATGAATACTCCAACAGGCTACAGCCATCAGGGGATAAAGTGTCTAAGGAGAGGAGAAAAGGCTCTCATTCTAAGGAATCCCTCCTGCTCTAAGGGAGAAGTTAGTCACTATTCCTGGGGACACCCTACTTTGAGATAGGAGACAGCCTCTGGTCTAAAAAATGGGATAGCTGTTGGTTTAATGGGGAAATCCCTTTCCTCAGTGTTCCCTCGGTCTGGAAGAGATCCACAACCCCAACCCTCAGGGATTCCCTGGAATGAGCAGAATCTGTGTTCACAGGATAATGCCTTCATAGCACTTAGAAATAAAATAGTCCAACCAACCAGAACACTTGACTAAAGTCATTAAAAATAATAAAGAGTAAGGGAGGGGGCCTTCTGGGCCCCCAATTTCCCCGAAGCACATTCTGTGGTTTTCTGGGAACTGCAGGACCTTGGGACCAGGTGATGAACTAGCTATGTCTCTTCCCTTCATCAGAAAAGCCAGTTATAGCCTAGCAGTTAAAATGTTAATGTCTATCCATGAAGACTTTACTAGCTGCCTGGCAGGTCAGCTCTAGAGGGCAAGAAATCAGAGGCATATGTAAAAATGTCCTGCCCTGACCATAGCCATCATGGCTATTCATCAATCCCTGTCAGATAAGGTCTCTCCTCTGGATAGGAGGTAGGGAGGGAGAAGTTCCCCAGGAAAGGCTCTTTGGGCAGCCAGTAATTCATGGCAATAATAGTAATTTTTTAAAAATAATAATCATAGCACCTGAAAGTTTACCAAATTTTTGCTTACAAGTCTGTGAGGGAAGCAGAGTCATTACTATTATCCTTGTTTTATAAAAGAAGAAAGTAAGATTTGGCAAATTGGAGGGAATTGTCCAGAATCAATAAAGTACAATTAAAAAAACACATTTATTGTGTTTCCTGTAAGTGTGCAAGTTGAGGAACAGCTTGGTAAAGGACGCTAAGAACCAGCTTCAGATTCCAGAAGATGTAGGTTCTAGTACCATTTCTGATACAAATTGGCAGTGGAGTTACTCTGGGAAAGTCAATTAACCTCTTAGTGTCCAAGGTAACTATTGGAAATGAAATTGCATAGAAGTTTCCAAATTTCATTGCTGGAGGGCATTTCTTCATTTGGGAGTTCTCTGTGATATAAATATATATATATATATATATATATTATATACATATATATAGAGAGAGATACACACATATATGTATGTATGTGTGTATATGTATGTATGTATGAAATCACTACTACTTAGCACTGGAAATAAAAGACAAAGATGAAAAAAAAATACCTGCTCTCAAGCAACCTACATTCTTTTGATTCCATAGCTAATAAGTGTTGGAATAGGAATTCACATCTAGATGTCCCAAATCTATGTCTGACATTCTACCAACTGTACTTTTCAGTCACACTCACACTCACACATTTATAGAGTATTTTAAATCCTCTTTATTTAAGTGGTAGAATTGTAGGATGCTTCATGGAGGAGGTGTCATAAGTTAGATGGAAAAGCATGGGAAGGCAGACCATGGGAGGCAGTATTTCCAATAGCCTTCCTTCTAGTCAGGTCACATCTGGGATGTTCTGTCCAGTTCACTGATTAAAAAAGGAAAACAAACAAACAAACAAAAAACAAACACAAGCATGAACAAAAAGAGGGTAGCCAGGATAGGCAGAGGACTCAAAACTGAATTTGATCAAAGAAAACTGGGGGATATTGAATCCAGAGAAGAGATTTAGATATTTGTATTTGAAGGGAGGGTTCTATTCAATAACTAATTTGATCAAGTAGTGGATACTGTGCCAGATCACTGGGAACAGGTAGGCAGATATGTATATAGCTTGTTTTGTTTGCTTATAAACTCCCTTAAGGAGCTTGCATTCTATTTTGGGAAACACTATGAAAATACATATAAACATACACAAAGAGTGATGTATATATATATATATATATATATATATATATATATATATAATACATGCATACACATAGATAAATACAAAATTGTAATGCAAATACAAAGTAATTTGGGGAGCATGGTACAACTGAGAATGTTAGGATAGGCTTCTTGTAAGAGGTGGTCCTTTAGTTGAGTCTTGAGAGAAACTTTAGTTTCTGAGAGGTAAAAGTAATTTTAAAAGGTAAAACTGTAATCAATTAATCACTAAGTATTTATTAAAAGCTTCTTATGTACAAGGAACTGTGCTTGGCTGTGAGGATAGAAATACAAAGGATAAAAAAAATGTGTTTAGTTTCTAATAGGGGAGATCACAAGTAGAAATTAGAAATGTAAGAAATGTATACAGAATAAATAAAAATTTAACAAATGAAATATATATTTGTATAAGTTAGCTAAATATTAGTTACACTGGAAGGGAGGAGACTAGCAGAAGCTGGTCCAGTTATGGGGCAAAGTCTGTGTGAAGACCCTATGACTGAAGATGGAATGTCATGTATGAGGAACCTTTCATTTTACAGAAGAGGAAACTGAAGATAAGGGAGGTTGTGACTTTCCCAAGATCCCACAGGTAGCATGTGTCAGGTAGGATTTAAACATTGGTCCTTGTTTCAGAGCTATTTCTATTTGGTAATGAAATGCTTAGAGTACATTGTCTGGAGTAAGGAGGGTCTGGATTCAAATGTTTCAGATGTTTACTAGCTGTGTGACTCTCAGCATATCACTGTACCTGTTTGCCTCAATTTCTTCATTTGTAAAATGAGGACAAAACAGTAACTACCTCCCAGTATTGTTGTGAGTAATAAATGAAATAAGAATTGTAAAGTGCTTAGCACACAGCAAGCACTCTACAAATATTAGTTATTGCTAGAACTGACCATTGGTAGAATTTTTAGGGAGATATAATGAATAATGTGCAACCATCTCAGAAAGGAGATCTGGGGGCACATCATGAAAAGATATGAAGCAAAACAAGGAGTTCCTAATTCTTTCTAAAGGAAAGATAGATCCATAAGAGTTTCTTGTGTAGAATTGTGACATAACCAGAATTGTGCTGTGTGAAAATCAATTTGGTAGATGTACAGACAATATATTAGAGAGCAGAGAGGCTACAGGAAGAGTGAACAACTAAGATGCTGGTGCAGTTGTGCAGGAGAGATGTAAGAAGGACTTGAACAAGGATGATGAACTTGGCAATTGAGTATGAGAGGTGATAGAAAAGGATGATTTGGGTGTGAATCTGGGATATTAGAGAGATTGTGATGCCTGCAATAGAAAATTTAGAAAAGGGGTAAAGTTCAGAAGGAAAGTTGAGTTCAGTTTTGGACATATTGAGTTTAAGATGCCTGTAGGATAGGTAAGTAGGAAATATCTGTTAGATAGTCGGTGATACAGGTCTTGAGTTCAGGAGAATTACAAGGGTTGGACATATATATATATATATATATTATATATATATATATATACACACACATATATATATATGTATGTATATGTATATGGGTGAGTCCTCACTATAGCTGTAAACATTAGTCCATAAGAGCTGATGAGTCCTAAGGGAGCATGTAGAGAAAAAGAGGACAGAACTCTAGGGAATCAGGGGCCATCACTTATCTGGGGTGAAAAGAAGGCTTAGCATTTGAACGATTATCATGGTGGAAAGGTAGCAAATTGGTTCTATGTGGTTCTAGAGAACAGAGCAATGATTTTGGCTTATTAAGGAGGCAAAAATCCCTTGTAATCAGAACTCTTCCAAAGTGAACTGTGTTGTCTTTGAGGGAAATGAACTGTCCCCTATTGTTTTTTTGGTCCTTAGTTCTTGAAGAAAACTAATGTTATCACAAGGGTGATGTCTTGACTTGCTCCTGAATGGGATCTAAGTAAGGCAGAAGTGCAAAAGTCATCAACCTCACTTTTCTATTCCAATTTCATCAAAGTGGGTGGCAAGACAAAATACTAAGCTCCCTGGCTTCCTTACTATTATTGTTCAGTCATGTTTGACTTTTTCGCACACCATTTAGGATTTTCTTGGCAAAGATACTGGAGTCTTTGCCATTTACTTTTCTAGCTCAATATACAGATGAGGAAACAAAAAAGGCTTCTGTCACTTAGCTAGTAAGTGAGGCCATTTTTGAACTCAAAAAGTTGAAACTCTATATTTGCCACTTTATCCACTGTGCCACCGAGCTGCCATGGCTTCCTTTAAGTACCACTAAAATCCTACTTTCTTCAGGAAGCCTTCCCTCACCTTCTTAACTCTAGCACTTTTCCTCTTATAATTATTTTGTTTTTTCCTGTAGGGTAATTAGGAGGTGCAATGGATAGAGCACTGGCCTTGGAGTCAGGAGGACAGGAGTTTGAATCCAGCATCAAACACATGACACTTACTAGCTGTGTGACCTTGAACAAATCACTTACCCCTGATTGCCTCACATCCAGGGCCATCTCCAGTCATCATGATTCATATGTGGTCACTGGACCCAGATGATTCTGGAAGAGAAAGTGAGGCTGGTGACTTAGCACAGCACCCCCTCACTCAAATTCAATTCGTGTACTTGTCATGTTATCACCTCCCTGATGTCATAGTCTCCTTTGAGAATGAAGGATAAACATCATCCTTATCTTCATCATCAATTTTTTTCTGTATATAACTTACTTTTTTTGCTGGTTGACTTCCCTATTAAGTAAGCTCCTTGAAGACAGGGATTATCTTTGTTTCCCTGTTACTAAGCATAGTAGGCACTTAGTAAATGTAATTGGTTATAATGTAAATGTAAATTGGTTAATTGATTGATCAATCTCCTCCTGTTATTTTGAAACTGAAAGCTTTTTCCCATAAGAAGTCTCTACTATCAATAAAAATCTAGTGGAAGGTTATGGCTTTAGGTGGGGGCTCACACTTGTACCTTGAATTCCTATCTTGCCCAGAGATTCTGTAGTTCTGTGATTCTAATTATAAATACCTAAAATGAATCCTATTCCAAAGAAATGTGACTATGGCTAAATAATACTGTGTGGTCATCATGACTATATATCTGTGGCTATGACATTTCATTGTATGAGTGAGGCTGTGTGCTCCTGTATTGGGGCATAACATATTATTTTGTGAGGAGATGGCTGTATATTTTGTACAAGTATGTGACTATATATGACAGTGTCAGAATATGACTGTACTTTGCTTAGTCTGCATATGACTGTGGACAACTTGCTTGGGAATGGGAGGGAGTAGATACCTCTACAAAGTTCTCAGGGTAGGAGGTGGGGGGAACACCAATGCCCAGGCATGGATGGAACCTTATGAATTTGGAAGATTATTACTGGAGTCACTGAATCTGGAATTCAATGGGATGTATCCACTTGAAGATATCCAATAATATAGGAATCAGTGCTTTAAGAGGTGACAAAGGCAAGAAATACTTATTAAGTAACCTACTTTGTACCTCAGAGTCCTGTTCTAGTCACTTCTGGAAAATACAGAATCAAGAAAGCACTCAGTTCCTGCCTTCAAGGAACTCATAGAATAGTAGAGAGAAGAGATTCACACACAGATAGCTATAACTCAATATACAATGCATGATACTGCCCTTGTCAACAAGTTGCTATGACTCCCTATTGATTCAAAGACCATATACAAAACCCTCTATTTGTCATTCAAACTTCTTCACATCTTGGCTTTCATCTTTTTCTCCAGACACATGTCTGCTTCACACAGTCTATAGTATCCAAAATAGGCTGCTTTGCTATTTCTCAAAAATGACATATCATTTCTTTTCACTATACTTTTGTACTTTGTTCCCCATACATGAAATGGTCTCACTTCTCATTTTATCACTTAAGATTCCTAGGTTCTTTCACACTTAGACCAAAACAACCATGAGACTCTTTCAGTCCCCAAAGTTGCTATTGCCTACCCCCTTACTAAAATGATCTTTAATTTCCTTTTGTTCATATATTATATATATATTGGCTATTCCAAAAGTTTTAATAAGCAAAATAATTTAATAATTAAGCTTCAATATAGTTTAATAAGCTTAAAATATATAGTAAACCTTTTAACATGCTTGTCAATTGATCAAATAAAGGACAAGTGCACTAGAAAGACACAGTGGACTCTGAGAAGACTGAGGAGGGATCATTAATAGACATTCATTGCTGCATAGAACAGAAGAAAGAGCACTGGGACTGGAGTCAGAAGATCCGGATTCAAATCTTGCCTCTGATACAATCTGTGCAACCAAGAGCAAGTCACTTCATCTAACTGTGACTCAGTTTCCTTATTTAAAAAAGGAAGAAGTTAGTGCAAATGCTCATTTCTACATCTGTGATCCTCTAAATCAGCTTCCTGGTAGAAGTGGCACATGAAATATAGCAATTCAATCGATCAAGATAGGGGCTGAGGCAAAGATGTCATTGGTATAAAGAACAACTTAGGTCAGACAAGGAGATCTGAGAATATAAGGGATATTTAGGGACAGGAAGTCAAACAGTTTGGCCAGATCTCACAGTTGTGGAGGGGAATAGTAGAAAATAAGGCTGGGCTTCCAGCCCAGATTTTTACCTAATTATAGAAGGCCTTGAATGCCAGGCTAAGGAGTTGGAGCTGAATCCTATAACCCATTCCATTTTTGGACAAACCTTGTTGTCAGGAAATTCCCATGTAAGTCAAGTTTAAATCTGCCTCCTGTAATATCAACTGGGTATTTCTAGTTCTGCCTTCTGGGGTTGAGGAGAATTAGTGTAACCCTCCCTCCAGCAGAATGGACCTGCAGACACTTGAAGGCAGTCAGCCCTCCCTCTCGTTCCCTACTCCCCTACTTACCTACTTTTCTCATTGAATTATCCCATTCTTGCCTCCTGAGAGGCAAGACACTATTTAAAACCAAGGGAATACATTCATTTTTCTTTCAAAGTTCAGTGACCCTTGTTATTGTGAGGATCAAATGAGACATTTGTAAAACACTTAATCAGCCTGGCACATTGTAGGGGCTTGCTTATTCCCTTTTCTCCTTTCTAGACCCTCCCAGTCTGGAGAATGCACAGATCAGAGAGGCACACCTCTCTCAGTTCTCCTCCCTGTGCAACAAGAGCAGAGTCATAGTTCTTCAAAGCTCCTCCTTCAAGGTACCAAGAGCAGAATCATAGCTCCTCAAGGGAAGGACTGCAGAGACCATTTGAAACAAGGATCTCTGCAACATAACTGGCAAGCCCTTAAGAAGCTCTTACTGTGGCAGCAGCTAGGTGGCTCAGTGGATAGGTCACTTGACCTGGAGTCAGGAGGATCTGAATTCAAATATGACCTCAGACACGTAATAACTGTGTAGATGTGTGACCTTGGGCAAGTCACTTAACCCCATTGCCTTACAACCCCCCCCAAAAAACAAGAAGTTCTGGATGAGTGACTGACCTCTGTTAAGGATGGGTTCCTTTCTTCCTCCTTTGTTCTTTTTGTGTTTCCTTCTCTCTTTCCTTCCTTTTCTTCTTCCTTCCTTGACTCCTTCCTCCCTCCCTCCCTTCTCTCTTTCCTTCCTTCTTCTCTTTTCTTCCTCCCTTCCTCTCTTCTTTTTTCCTTCCTCCCTCCCTTCCCGTGACTGACTTCTGCCAGGAACCTTACAGAATGACTAGACTTGTGGACATCCATTTTTATTAGACTTTGAGGTTTGCAAAGTGCCTTACCCAGAAAAATCCTGAAGTGAAACAGACATTGTTACCTCCTGTTTAACAGAAGAGCAAACAGAAGCTCAATGAGAGGTCATGGCTTGCCTTTGGCCACACAGTGAGTGGGATTCAGGCCCAGGTCTCCTGTGCTCTTTCTACTTCTCACTGATGACGCTGTTTTGTTCTCCTTTACAATGTATTCAACTGTCTGTTTCTCCATGCCCTCCCCCCTTCTCCTAGAGGGCCAATAATTGAGACTCTACATGTTCCAACCAAATCAAACTCCTGTCCATTTTCATCTCATCCTGTCTTTTTCCATGTCTGGAAAGGAACTTCCATCACAATTCATTACTATCTGTTAGAGAATTAGTGTCTTGCTCTTTCTATTTGTATACCATTTGATCAGTTCAATCCATGAAATATAGTGTTTAGTAAAAGCCCTTCCTTCCACCTTTTCTCCTTTCCTATCTTCCTTCCTACCCTCCCTCCATTCTTTCCTTCCTTTTTACCTTCTTACTTCCATCTTTCCCCTTTCTTTCCTCCTTTCTCTCCTTTATTTTCTCCTCCCTTCTTTTTTCTCCCCTTTTCCTTTCTTTCTTCCTCTCTCCCTTCTTTCCTTCCTTCCTTCCACTCTCCCTTCCTTCCTTTCTTCATTCTATCCTTCCTTTTCTCCTTACTGCCTTCTTTCTTCCTTCCTTTCTTGCTTCCTTATTTAGTTCCTTCCTTCTCCCCTTCCTTCTTTCCTTCCTTGCTTCCTTCCTTTTTCATTCCTTCCTTCCTTCTCTCCTTTCTTCCTTCCTTTCTACCTGTTGAAACTTTTTTTCTAGCCTCTTGATGACAGAGAGTGTTTTGGTTTTTGATTTTGCAATCCTCACATCTGGCACAACACTGACACTTGAAAGTTTCTTGATCTAAATTGAAAGGAAAAAATGCTAATTCTGGAACCAAGCTCCTTCATGAAGATTTGCCTGCCTGACATCCAATCAGGAAACATTCCTTCTTCTTTAAATCTCACAGGTCTTTCTGCTTCACTTTCCCTCTGTACTTATAATGTAGCTATCCTAAAATTTGCTCTTAAATTCCTACTAAATTGTAAATTCATAGCACTTAACATAGAACTTTACACATTGTAATTATTTAATAGATGAATTTTGAAATGAATTAAAATCAGGAGACTTGGATTCTCCATTAAGTTTAGTGTGCCATTGAGTAAATTCCCTTCCATTTGCTTCTTCTTTATTTCCTTCTTCCCCTCTTCAATGTCCTCAACTACCAAATAAATGATTTAATGAACTCTAGCATCTCTTCCAGTTCTAATAATCTATGATTCTCAAGTAAACCACAGAATGAACTCCAACCCTAGTCACAGATTGAGAGCTGATCCTGGTTGTAGATTCAACTTTGTTCAGAGGGAGTGCCTTAACACCCTTACCCCCGTCATCTTACAAACACATCTGAGTCAACAAGGCAAGTAGGCATGAGATTATGGATAACTCAGAGGTGGATGGACAAAGGGGAGCACTGGGAGTTAGGGGGACTGAGTTCCACTACTTAGGGCCTCCGTGACCTTAGTTAAGATGTTTCAGTATACTTCATCTTTAAAATGAGAAGGTTAAGCTACATGATCTAGATGTTCCCTTTCATCTCTAATCCAATTTTTTTTCCTTTAGAAGACATAGGTGATGATGAATTTCCCTTTGAAACGAGTAGTGGGAATTCTCTATATAAGAAAGGAAAGTAGGTATTAGTTGACTGTGAAGTCACCATCTTCTGCACAATACCTTTCCCCATCCTTACAAGGGATAGTGTTTTTTCTTCTCCAAACTACTTTTACTTTATGATTTGTATTCTTATAAAAATGGAAGTATTGATACAGTACATTAAAATTTTCAAAAATCGTATAAATATATATATACCATATTTCCCTATGTATAAGATGCACCTTTTTTTCAAAAAATTTGTGAGTGTCTAATACAGTGGTTGTAGATTTTTTCTACTTGCATTTCCCACTTTTTCATGTTTATTGTCCTTTTACTCATTGTTTTGCCTTTGTATCAGTTACATTAGGTTACATTTTGCCATGTTCTGCCCAGATATGACTAAGAAAAGATTTTCATACAGTGCTAAATTCAAGTTCAAAGTGATCCTCTTTGCAAAAGTGAATGGAAATCATGCTGCTGAACATTAGTTTGGTCCTCCAACTGAGATAACAACCTGAGACTGGCTTCAGGAAGAAAAAACTCTATTGAAAACACCCTGGCAAAAGAAGACCATGAGAGGCAAGTCAGCAAAATGGCCCGATAGAGAGGGAATTGAAGATATGGAAAAAAAGAGCAAAGGGCAATGGTATTCCTGTGTCCACAAAGATAATTCAGCATGCGGCAAGAAGACTTGCTCCTGAAAAAGAAGCTACTGATTTCAAAAGACACAATTGGTGCTTCAGGTTCATGAAACAGAATGGATTAAGCATGTGTACATGTACCAGACTTGTTCAAAAGATGCCTGAAAGCTATGAGAAGATCCTTGAATTTCATGATAGATAAAACTTGAGTTCAATAACTTTATGTAATACTTTTTTTTTCAAATTTTGGGCCCCAAAATTGAGGTGCATCTTATACATGGGGAAATATGAACCAGATAGATCTTTTTTTTAGATTTTTGCAAGGCAACCAGGGTTAAATGGCTTGCCCAAGGCCACACAGCTAGGTAATTATTAAATGTCTGAGACTGGATTTGAACCCAGGTACTCCTGACTCCAGTGCTGGGGCTTTATCCACTATGCCACCTAGCCACCCCTTACATGGGGAAATATGGTATGTGTTTTTGTTTGTTTGTGTGTGTGTGTGTGTGTGTGTGTATCATGTTATTTGAGCCTCACATTATTATCCTCATTTTATAGATGAAGAAATAGAGACAAATGGTTAAGTGACTTGCCTAGGATCATATTATTATTAACTTTCTGAGGTAGAATCTGAACTCAGTTCTTCTTTAGGCTCACTAAGTGCAACCTTCTTCAAGAGACCTTCCCTTGTCTTTGCAGGACTGGTGCCTGGCCTCTAAGATTACCTACAATTTGCCCTGCATATATTTTGTATGTATTTAGTTGTTTGAATACTATCTCCTTGTGTACAGGGACTGTTTTTGTTTTACTTTGCATCCTCATTGATTAGCACAGTGTCTGGCATGTTGACTTCCTAATTTCAAGTCTAGCTCTCTATGTACTATACCATGAAAGTGACCTACACACATATATATATATGTATATGTACATATATATATATATATACATACACACAAACACACATACACATATACATATATGCTTGTATTTGCTGTCTCTCCCATTAAAGAGTAAATTTCTTGTGAGTAAGGCTTATGCAATTTATTATATTGAATTCCTGATGCTTAGCCTAGCACATAGTAGGAACTTAATAAATGCTTATTGTTTGCTTGATTATAAAGATTGTCATGCCCTTGAGGGGGTCTTCTCTCTCTGCCCAGTCTCATCTCTCTCCCTGGGCTTGACTCCTTCCCTTTCTCCTCCCTGCCTGTTGCTTTAATTCTGTGACTGATAGAAACCACACTGAGAAATGTACCCCGTGACTCATACATGCTCATGTTATTTTTATTCCTAACAAGCCCTATAAATACTGCAATGATCACCAAACACAGTCAATATTCCCCAACGCCTCCCGCCTCCGGCCCTCGCCCAACAGGCCCTTCATGTAGGGATCGCCCACTTGAGCACAACATGTAGATCGTGGTGGGGTGGAGAGAAACAGGCGACTCATAGAAAGAGATGAGGTGATTCCCCTGATGAGGTAACACCTGCAATACCCTCCTCCACATCCACCCATTCTCAATTTCACTTAACAATAATAATCTCTCTTATACATAGAGCCCTTTATGATTTTACAAAGCCCTTTCATTCCTAATTCCTCAATTGACTCATAATAGCCTTCAAAGGAGTTAGAGCAGGGATTATTATCCCCATTTGACATGTGGGGAAAGTGGTGCCCAAAGGCAAGACATAACTTCAAGTATTTAAAGGATTATTATGGGGAAGTGAGATTATACTTACTTTGCTTGGTTCCAGTAGGCAGAAATAAGAGCAACAGGTAAAAATTTCAAGCAGGCCAGTATGGGGATGATGATAATGAAGAATGAAGAAGATGAAAACAGTAACTTGGAGTTTAGAATGCTGTAAAGTTAGTAGGAGTCAAAAGTACCGTAATGAGTGAGAAACAAAATATTCAGAAGACAACATAAATCCCACATTCTACTGCTCTGACCTCACCAGACCACATGTGTGACATTATCTTCAATTCTAATTGCCACATTTAAGGAAAAGTACTGCCAAACTGGAGAATATTCAGAGGGAGAGCAAGAAGGAAAGTGAAGGACTCCCATACTGTTCCCTTAGTAAAATGTTGAAGGACCAATAATATTTATCCCAGGGAAGGATTGAGAAGAAAACACAGCTATATTGAAAGGTTTGCTGTGCAGAAGAGAGATTGATGTCCATGAAGAAACAGAGAACAACTTAAGGAAACTGAAGACCACAGAAAGTTAGACATCAGCTCAATATAAAGAAGCCTAATCCCACAATTAAAGTTGCCAAAAATGGAATGAGCTCCCCATCATTAGAGAGGTTCAAATAAAGCAGGTGCAGTTAACCTTTCTTATTTTCTGAGTCTGGTGAAGCTTATCAACTGCTTCTTAGAATAATGTTTTAACTAAGTGAAATAAATGCTTAATTTCGATCAGAAATTAGTAAAAATAAAGGTGTCAATTTTTTTGTCATTTCCAAGTTCATACACCACTCCCTCCCCCCCGAATACATCTACAGACCACCAGGTTAACAATCCCTTAAGTAAAGGTTGCAATATCACCTTTCAGGCTAGGGAATTTTTTGTTCAGGGATAGGCTGGACTGGAAAGTCTCTGAGTTTCCTTCAGATATGATTTTGTAATGATTTTATTTGGTTTCTATTTTCCCCACCAAGGAGAATGGTATTTGTATTGGAAGGAACAAAAATGAAAGATTCTGCAAGGAGTTGAAACCCAAGTTAAGGAAAGGGATAGTGAGAGCATGTGACTAAGTTCAATGAGCTTGAGCCACAATGCCCAAATAAACTATCTCCGGGCATTAAAAGCTACCAGATGTAATAATCAAGCTATTTTCTATAAAGCAAGCTGCTGACTTGGATATGAGCAAATGTGATCCAGATATTCAAAGGAAGAGAAAGAATCAAAACTTCAGATGATAGGTTGGTAAGTTTGACTTTAATTCCTGGCAGCATCCTAATATTTTGAAAGGGCAATGATGATCAAGAATGATAAAACTGGTTAAGAAGGCAGAGTGAATGGGGGAACAGAATGAATGGGAGAATAGCTCAGTTCTCACAAAAGCTCTCCAGCAAAGATAAAAAGAACATCTGAACAACTTCATCCAAGTTATATTCATATGAGGAGACAGCAAAAAATTTGCAGATACAAAAGATGTCCAGACAGAAACACCTGGATTGGTGTAATGCTCAGATATCTTCCAATTTGGACCAAAAAAATGCTCCAAGAAATCTGAGAGTGTTCAATATGGTATTCTATGGAGAATGCAGGTGGGTTTGAAACCTGCCAGCACTCTGAAAACAGAGACCATTGAAAATATAAACCAAGAAATAAGGATCAGGACCAAATAGAAGTCAACCATTCTATGCACTATTGTAAAAGCAGGAGGAGCCCAGGATATATACAGCTAAATTTGGAGTTTAGGTAAGAAATATGAGTAAAAAGAAGATGAATGAAAAAAAAATTATGTATGCAGAGACATTAAAGACAAAAATCCAGTAGAAGATAGTAAATCCACAGCCATTAGAGCTTCAGATAAAAACAAAACAAATAGCATGGCCAAAGGACCATGAAATTCCTGGAAAAAAAATGAAGTGATAAATAAGAAGGGATATTATTAATAAAGTAAAAGTTTTAGAAGAAAGATTTAGAAAGAGAATAAAAGTCTAACAGGCAATAAACTTTTCCCAAATAGTTGACCTCCAGTTGACAATAGTGAAGCAGAAAAAGAGTGGCAGCTTTCAGAGATTTGATGTATAACACTACATTTGCTCATCTGGGTCAGAATACTCACAAACATCAAGACTGTTTTGATGGAAATGATGGGGAAATACAGAAGCTGCTAAATGAAAAACAAGAACTCCTCAAGGTTTACCAGCAGGATAATCCATCCATTTCTAAGAAGGCAGCATTTGATTCCATCAAAAATAAAGAAATGTGAAGCTTAGCGAAAGGCAGCATTCTTGGCTCAGAAAGGAGGCAGACAAGATTCAATTTTATGTGAATAGTAACAACTGAAAGTGCTTTTATGATGCCTTGAAGTCTATTATAGTTCAAAGATATATGATGGGGGCAGCTACATGGCCCAGTGGATAGAGTACTGGCCCTGGAGTCAGAAGATCCTGAGTTCAAATTTGGCCTCAGGCACTTAATAATTACCTAGCTGTGTGGCCTTGGGCAAGTCACATAACCTCATTGCCTTGCAAAAACAAAAACAAAAGATATATGATGCATCTCAACTGCACAGTGCTGATGGAGCCACATTGATCAGCGAGGGGGGACATAATCCTAGAAAAATGGATTGAACACTTCCATAGTGTTCTTAACAGACCATCATTCACAAATGCCCATTTATCTCAAGTTGAAGTCAATCTGGCCCTAGCTGAATTTCCAACTGAAGAGGAGGTTTTGAAAGCCATCAAACTCCTTTCATGTGACGAAGCACAAGTTGCTGATTTTGTTTTAGCTAAGATTTATAAACTGGAAGGTTCATTGCTCATATAAAAGGAAACTGAATTTTCCAGGTTATGTGACTTGAAGAGGTTATCCCTTATAAATTCAAGGATGCCTCCATTATTCTTCTCTATAAAGGTAAATTAATAGATTGTTCTTTGACAATCAGAGGGGTATTTCTCTTTTGGTGATTGCTGGTAAGATTCTTGCCAAGAGTCCTCCTTAATGGGATGAACCTTCACCTGAAAGACTGTCACCTCCCTGAGAACCAGTGTGACTTCAGGAAGGGTTGAGGGACAGTTGATATGGTGTTTGCTGCCCAACAATTCCAGTAAAAAGGCTGGGGGGCAGAATAAAGGTCTGTATACATGTTTGTAGATCTGACTAAAGACTTTTATACTATCAATCTTGAGGGCTTATGGAAAGTTATATCAAAATTTGGTTGCCTAAAGATTTTCATCAATATTGTACATCAATTTCATGATGGTGTACTTGTCCAGAGGGCAGCTAGGTGGAGCAGTGGACAGGCCACTGGCCTTGGATTCAGGAGGATGGGAATTAGAATCTGGCCTCAGATACTTGCCATTTACTAGCTGTGTGACCTTGGGCAAGTTTGTATCCAGGGCCATCTCCAGCCATCCTGATTCATATCTGGCCACAGGAGGAGAAAGTAAGGCTGGTGACTTAGCAGAGTACCCCCCTTCACTCAAATCCAATTCACATACTTGTTATGACATCAACCCTCTGATGTCATGGTCTTCTTTGAAAATGAAGGACAAATACTATTAGATAGTGGACAATGCTTCCATTATTTCCTGGTCATCAGTGGAGTGAAACAAGGCTGTGTCCTTATTCCCAAGCTTTTTTAGCATGATATTTTCAGCCATGTTATCAAACACCTTTACTAAGGATCTTTTACCAACATCAAGGTCAGCTATACCATTGCCAGTACATTCTTTAACTTGAAAAGGCTATGAGACAAGACCAAAATAGGAGTGTTGGTGCAAGATCTTCTGACTGCAGATGATTGTGCCCTCAATGCAGTCTCTGAAACTGAGAAGCAACAAAGCATGGATAGATTCTCTGCTGCTTGTGCTAACTTTGGTTTAATAATTAACACCAAGAAAATATAGGTGCTCCATCAGCCAGCACCACACCATCCATTTGTGGAACCATCAGCTACAGCAAATGGAGAAGCTTTGAATACTGTGGAAAAATTCACTTACCTGGACAATATCTTTTCCAGAGATTTTCAAGAGCTAACTCAGTATTTGGGAGACTACAAAAGAAAACATGAAAAAGAAGAGGTATTAGACTGACTACCAAACTGAAGATCTATAATGCTCTTCTGCTGACAACATTGCTGTATGCCTGTGAAACCTGGACAGTCTACCAGAACCATGTTAAGAAATTGAATTGTTTCTATTTGTCCTGGAAAGATTCTGAAGATCACCTGGCAGAAGAAGATACCAGACACTGATGTCCTTTCTTTAGCTAAACTGCCAAGCATTGAAATGTTACTACATAGAGTGCAACTCTGATGGGCTGGCCATGTTGTTTGAATGCCAAATATATGCTTGCCAAAAAGGTTATTTTATAGAGAACTCACACAGGGCAACGGCTCACAAGGGCATCAGAAAAAGCAATACAAGGACACTGTCAAGATTTCTCTTAAGAACTTTGGATTTGATTTGCAGCATGGTAGATACTGGCACAGGACTACCTAGCATGGTGTGCCTTCATTAGAGAGATTATCATGCTCTTTGAGCAAGGCAGAACTGAAGTAGCTCAGAGGAAATGTGAGACACGCAAATTTAGAGAACCCACTCCAGGTGTTCACAAGGCCTGTATGTCTCCAACCTGTGATAGAGCATTCTGAGCTTGTATTACTCTGGTCAACCACAGTGGGACACATTGTAACTTGTCTCTAATATTGTGATGTCATTTTGGTCCTGTTTGATAATGGATAAGAACCACTCTACTCCAAAGAGAGACAAAGAAAGAGTAAAGGGATCCATATTATATAAAAAATATTTATAGCAGCTCTCTGTTTGAGGTAGGGAAAAATTAGAAACTATGGGTCTACCCATCAATTAGGGAATGGCAAAACAAGTTATAATACATGAATGTGTTAAAAGAAATAATAAACAGGATGATCAGAAAAATCTGGAAAAATGTGTATAAATTGATGCAGAATGAAGTGAGTAGAACCTGAAGAACAAACAAAGCATGTTTGTTCTATGTTCTGCTCTAGAACATAGAATGTCAGAAATGAAAGTAATCTTGGGCAAGTCATTTAACCTCTCTGGGTCTCAGTTCCCTCCCCTATAAAATGAGGGAATTGAACTAGATTTCCTGAGATCCCTCTTCACTCTGGATTGACAATCCTACCAGAAAAGGACATTAAAACAGAATAGAAAATGACTGGGTGGAAAGGTCATTTAATGATCATTCCATCTAACACTCTCATTTGACCTATCCAGTCAATTATTCAATAAAAGTCAACAAGTATTTATTACACACTTAATATGTTCTGAACACTATGCTAAATAAGGTAGGTACAAAGCAAAAAAATATGGTAGTGCTTGCTCCAAGGAAACTCACATTCTAATGAAGAAAGACAACTCCCCAAAAGGAAAAGCTGCAAGAGGAAAGTGGAGTTGCTCAAGTGTAGAGATGATAGTGAAGTCAGGAGAATCAGTGATGGCTGATGTGGACCTTCCCCAGCATGGAGGGTCTACGAAGAATTCACCAAGGGGAAAATAGTCCATAGATATGTTGGGAAACTGAGGTCTGGGGAAGGAAAGGGGCATGGATATCATCACAGAGTGAGCTAACTGGAGAACTGTGACCAGAACCTGGTTTTCCTGATACCCGATGGACCAAACAAGCTCAAACAAAAAAGAAAAGGAAAGAGTTTCAAATGGACCTAGTTAGTCTAAGGCAGGGTGAAACAAATTTGGTCATGATGGGAATGGATCTTTCAAATTTAGTCACTCAAACTAATAACTAATATTTGTATAATACTTCAAAATAACAAAGGAGGCACATCAAATAGAGTGCTAGGCCTAAAGTCAGGAAGAATTCATTCAAATTCAGCCTCAGATTGCTATTTGTGTGATAGATTAATTGTATGATGCCAGGCAAGTCTCCTAACTCTGTTTACCTCAGTTTTCTAATCTGGAAAATGAGTTTGAGAAGAAAATGGTAAATAACTCCAGTGTTTTTGTCATGCAAACTCCAAAGAGAGATCATAAAGAATCAAACATAACTGAAAACAAAACAAATTTGGTTTACAAAGCACTTGTATGTGTTTTTTTTTTTTCAACTGATATTCACAGCAACCCTAGGAGATAGGAGCTAACATTATCTGGTAGCTGAGGCTAAAGGAGATTAAGTGATTTATCTAGAGCCACACAGCTAGGAAATGGCTGAGGCAGTATTTGAACCCATTCGCCTTAATCCCAAATCCTGCCCTCTATCCCCTAGGCCAGAGGTGTCAAATAAATGACCTGTGATCACATGTAGACAGGCCACAACACTCCTGAGTGCAACTTGAACATATTTAACAAAATAATTAAAAATAGAACAGAACACAGTATTTCATTTTAAAATTGAGTCAATATGTAGCCCACAGGAATCCTTATGAACAGATTAGTGGCTCCTGCTTTTTTCTGAGTTTGACATCACCATAGGAAGTCATCTCCCTATCTCTAATTCTATGTAAAATTAGAGGTTACAACATATTTTTTTCACAACAATCCTGTGATGAAGGTAACATAAGCATAATTGCTTCAGTTTTACAGACAAATAAACTGATGTTCAGAAAGGGAAAAATGATTTGTTCAAAGTTATACAGGTAGTAAATGTTTAAGTCAGGTCTCAAACATAGATATTAAGAGCCTTTGATAGGAACCAAGTCCAATCATCTTTCTATTATTTTAGGACTACAAATGGAATCATATATTCATTTTGTGGTGTCATATTTTGGGAGAACATTGACAAGAAAGCATACAACTTGAATAGGACAATAATGAAAGTGAGAGGATGAGGACTACCCCATTCTGAATTAGAATTGGTCATGTGAAGGAAGCCCTGGATGAAGCCACATCCAGAATGATAGTCAAATTCATGTATTGATATGAGATATACATGTAGAGAAGCTTAGGGTCTGTATTTGTAGAAATATGCTTAACTAGGTGATTTGAGCTGGAAAGTCTTTAAAGGCACTATAGGTAATGGGCCATGATTATTAAGCAAGATTTGCAAGGGACTTGCAAATATTATTATTCCTTTCCATTACCCAGTCAAAATTCTGCATTATTTCTGTTGTTTCTAGTAATGTTCAACTCTTATAGTTTGAGGGGAAGGCAAACAGTGTTCTCTTCTCCTCCCATTTTAGGAAAAACAATGATAATTTGTAATGATATCAAAGGATTCTCTTCTGATAGAACAAGGAATGGTTAGGTTAGAGAAAACTGGGGTTCAGGTTTGAGGTGGGAGGGTATACAATACCAATCCCCAAATAGCTCAAAGCCTATTATGTGGAAGCAAGATTAGGGCTATTGTATTTGGCCCCTGAAGGGGCTATGGACAAACTTTATTTGGAGGAAAATTCACTTATCAGGAACAACTATTTAACGGTGGGACCAGCTGCTTTGAGAAGGAGCTTGATGAAAACTTGCTGAAGATAGAGGAGGGAACTCTTGATCAAGTCCTTTCAGCTTTGTGATTTTGTGTTTCTGTGAAAGCTACAGAGAGAAAGAAAAAATGTTCCTGGATTATCAAAGTTTTAAGGCCCAACTGAAATTTAAATAAAGGAGAACATTAGGTTTGTAGTGAGTAGACCAAGATTCTAGTCCTAGTCTGAGGGGGGAGGGGCAGGTTACTGCTTCATTTCAGTCTTAGTTTCCCTACCAATAACAATGAGAAGTCTCTTAGCTTCCTCCTAGCTCTCCTATTCTCTGAATCTAAATTAGAAGTATCTGCAAGGCCACACTAATATTGGGCATGCTCAAGTCACTGTCAGAAATGGAAGGGATTTTATGAGGAATGACAGTTGATCACCTCATTTCCTTTCTGGGGAGTCGCTGAAACCCAAAGACTTCTCAAATTCACACAGATCAGAACTAGGATTTGATTGACCAGGCTCTCTTGAGTACAAGTGCAATGCTTACTTTCTTGCATTTCTTTCCTTAGGATAGCAGGGCTGGTCCTTGATCAGATCTCAGAACAGGAGTGAATCGGATTCCAATTTGTGATACCACACTGGTCAGGCCTTGTTGCTTCTATGCATATCTAATTTTTCTTAAGACTGTGGAGATGACAACATTTGCTGCCTGCCTACGCACAGAACTGTCGTGAGGCTCAGAGAGATAATGTTTGCAAAGCACTCAGAGCCCTGGGAAGGTAGGCAGGCGCCATGTAAACAGAAAGTGTTATGATTTTGCAAAACGTAGTTCTCTGAATTTTACCTACTTTCAGTCTTCCTTTTTTCCCCCCTTAAAATGTTTTTGTTCCTTCATTAGCATCTCATTATTGTTTCCCGGAATTTGGATAAGCTGGGTTAGTGTTTATTTTTGGTTCCTGTAAAAAAAAAAGGAATTAAAATATACCATTGATTCACTGTTTATGTAGATAAAGGAGGAAAAAAAACAGTGTACTATGAAGTGAGGCAAAAATCTTGGGTTATGGCTCTTGGTCAGTTGAATGATCTTAGGCAAGTCACCCCAGATTCCTCCTCACTTGTCATATAATGAATCAGATTATCTCTAAATTCTCATTCTCTACAAAAGCCTCTTATGTCCAAAAGCCTCTTTCTCTTCTATATTCTAAAAGCTCTTTCAAATCAAACTTTTTTTGTGCTAAGGTTCCTTCCAGCTTAAAAATGATGTATCTCTAATAAATAGCCAGGATTTTGGTGCATGTTAAGAGCTCTTCAAATATTATTTGATCCTCAAACAACCCTGGAGGATAGGCACTATCATTATTGCCACTTTTCAGTGGAGGAAATGGAGGCAGTTAGGGGATAAGTGACTTTCTCAAGGTCACATGGCTATAAAGTTTAAGGCCAAATTTGAACTTCCTAATTCTAGGTTCAGTGTTTCATTGACTGCACTACCCAGCTGCTTCTCATTCTATCATCTGAGATCTCTTCCAACTTTAACCTTTTATAGTCTATGTTTTAAATTCTAACACATTGCATCCTAGTTGTGTTCTCCCAGGCCAAAGAGAACCAATATAAGCCCTTCTTCCATTAGATAGATCTTAAATGCTTGATTGAGGATGGTTACAACCACAAGCAGGAGAAAGGAAAATAAACCACATGTAAGCCACATAGTCATTTGACTAACCTGTAGATTGTGAGTTGATAATACTGGGAATGTTTCCTGGAATTAGGATTTTAAAAAAGTGGTACTTTTAATGTCTTTTTAAAAAGGTTTTGTTGTTGTTCAGTTATTTCAGTCATGTCCAACTCTTTGTGACCTCTTTTTAGCAAAGATCAGGGAGTGGCTTGCCATTTCCTTTTTTTTTTTTTTTTTTTTAGGTTTTTGTAAGGCAAAGGGGGTTAAGTGGCTTGCCCAAGGCCACACAGCTAGGTAATTATTAAGTATCTGAGACCGAATTTGAACTCAGGTACTCCTGACTTCAGGGCCGGTGCTTTATCCACTAGCCACCTAGCTGCCCCCACACTCATTTGATAGAGAAGTAAACTGAGGCAAACAAGGTTAAGTGACTTGCCCAGGATCATAGATAGTAAGTGTCTGAGGTCACATTTGAACTCATGAAACTGAAGTTTTTTTATTCAAAATCCAGTGCTCTATCAAATGCACCATGTTGCCACCCTGAGTATAATTTTCCTTTTATTTCTTGTGGGAATAGGTGGTAGGTTGCTGATAACTACTGGCACTTTAATGACCACACCTAATTTCCTCCATTTTTTTTTCACTTTATTCCTCCACTTCGATTTTTCTGATATTCTCACTCTCCTATTCATGATCTTTTCATTTCTTATTCTTCTTTTCTTCATTATCCTTGCTGACTTATCTCTTCTTTCCTCTTCTCTTTTACCTCACCTTTCTGTTCAGGGGATCTTAGAGCTAAAAAAACCCTTAGAGATACCCTATTTGAACTTTAGTTCTAAACTGTAAAATGGGAACAATAACACACTATTTCAAAGGGTTGTTTTGGAAAAAAGAGCATTGCAGGTGTCAAAACTCATATTAAATGCAATAGCCAATCTTGGTTTCATTGGATACATGTTGAAACACCCCCCCCACGAGGAATTATGGGTGTGAAATATTGCATCTAGGTTTCTAAGCTTTCATTTTGTTGGGTGCTTTTGCTTAAATAATGTTCTTTTTTTTTTTTATAAGGGGAGGCTATATGAAGAAGACAGAACAAGAAAAAGATATCAATAAAAGTTCTGAGGCATCATGGTATGATGGATAGAGAGGACTAATCTTGAATCCAGGATGACATAGGTTTATCTGACATATACTAGTTATTTTAACATAGATATTTACCCTGATTCTCCCAGAATCTCTAACATTTTAATTACAATCAAGTTACTGATCTTTCAGTGAAGGGAGTTTCCCTATGGGAATTTCTTACCACTAATGAAGTCACAATTCAGGATCAACAATAAAAATCATATGTGGATTTTTTAAAAGGGTCTTGGTGAATACTGTAGTCCTATTAAAAATAATAATAATAAAAACCAAGTCTCTATCTGAAGCATGTAATCTATCTATAACATCTTTAACAAGTATTCACTCTGCCTCTGTTTGAACTCCTATAGTGATGAAAAGTTCATTTCTTCAAAGCCAATTCCACTGTTGAAGATACCTGCTTGTTCAAAAGTCCCCCCCCCCTTTATAATGACATAAAAATCTTCACTTCTTTAGCTCCTCTAACCCTCTATTAGTCCTAATTTTGCCATTTGGAATGACATGGAACAACTCCCTCTACCTATATCTTCGAAATATCATCACATATTTGAAAATAGTGTTTATCTCTTCTTTTCTGCAAGTTAAAAACCCATGGTTACTTGAACTAACCTCTGGAGGACAGAGAAGCAGAGCTGTGTCTAGAAGGGAAACCTATTCCCAATCTATCTGGTTCCAGGGAACACTGTATATCTGTCTAGACCTCTCAGTATTCTTATTTCTAGAGACCTTTAAGATTTAATCATTTTTTTTTTTTGCATCAACCACCTAGAATGATATGGAGTACAGGTATTATTGATCCTATTTTAGGAAATAGGAAGGAAGGAAACAAGCTTTGTATTAAGTGTCTGCAATGTTCCAGGCTATGTGATAAATAATTAAAAAATATTATTTCACTTGATCCTCATAACAATGGTGATGCAGATGCCATTATTTTCATTAATAATAATTATTGTTGAACAGTTGTTTCAATTGTATCTGACTCCTTTGTGACCCTATTTGGGGTTTTCTTGGCAAAGATACTATAGAGATTTTCCATTTACTTCTTAAGCTTATTTGATTTATTTATTTATTTTTTGTTTGTTTGTTTGTTTGTTTCCCTATTACTTGCAAAGATAGTTTTCAACACTCATTCTTTTGCAAGTTTTTGAGTTTCACATTTTTCTACCATGCTTCACTCCTCCTTTATGGCAGCAATTGGATATAGGTTGCACATGTACAATCATTTTTAACATATTTCCATATTAGTCATATGAAAGAAAAATTAGAATTAAGGGAGAAAAAAAAAACCTTTCAGAATCCATAGTTTCCTCTCTGCATGTAGATAGCACTCTTCTTAACATTTCTTTCAGGATTGTCCTTGAGCCATACAGTTTCAATTGCTGAGAGAAGTTGCTTCCTTCATGATTGTTATACTTGTTCCTTCATGAAGTTGTACTAAGTTCTCCTGGTTCTGCTCATTTCAGTCAGTTCAGCAGGTCTTTCCAGGTCTTTTTGTAGTAAGGTTGTTCATAATTTCTAACAGAATAAAATTACTCTATAACATTCATATACCATAGTTTGTTCAACCATTTTCCAATTGACAGGCATTAAAAGAAGTATTTAACAAAATTTCACAGATTCATTAATTAGTCTTAGTTTTCCAATGCCTTTCTCCTTCCTTAACTCTTTTAACTAGAGCTAGTTTTATTTTTGCTTTATCTGAGATCAGGATTGCTACCCTAGCTTTTTTTTTTAATTTCAACTGAAGCTTTAGATATTTTGCTCCAGTCTTTTACCTTTATCCCTGTGTATATCTCTTGGCTTCAGATGTGTTTCTTGTAAATTACATATTATAGAATTCTAGTTTTTAATCCATTCTGCTATCTGCTTTGGTTTTAAGGAAGAATTCATCCCATTCACATTCACAGTTAAGATTACTATTTCTGTATTTCCCAAAATCCCATCTTCCCCATCTTTGTGCTTTTCTCTCTCTCCTTTCTCCTTATCTTTCCTCACCTATGTTTTGCTTCTAACTTCTTCACCTTTCAATCTACCCACCCTTCTACTAGCCCTCTTCTGTTTCTTCTCCCTCTCCCCTTTTACTTTATTTTTTACTTTAACTTTAACTTTACCTTTACTTTTACTTTCTCCCTTCTCTTTTATGAACCTCATCTTCTTTCTTTCCTCTTCCTCCCTACTCCTCTGTAGAGTAGGCTAAATTTCTAAAATCATTTGGGAATGTATGCTATTACCTCTTTGAGTCAAATCTGTTGAGAGTACAATGTATTCAGTAATCACACACTCCCTTTTCCCCTTCTACTACATTGGTCCTTTGTGCCTCATCATGTGATGAAATTTATCCTCTAAAGCCTTGTCTTCTGGTATAATCCTCTTTTTTCTTATCTTCAGTGTTTTACACTTATCTTGTACCCACACCCTCTGTCAAAATATACTGCTTTTAACCTTCCTGATAAAAGTACAATTCTCAAGGGTTGAGTGATTGATTTCTAGCTTCATCACATCATAGTCCCAATATAAATATAACTCTCAAGAGCTAAGAGTTTGATGACATCATAGTCAATTTATACCAACACCCCCTTTTCAAGTATCCTTCCTTCCACTCAATAGGAATACAATCCTCAATATCTGTTTGATTTTATCACAATCAATTTATAACATACCCTCTGTCTAAACATGTTCTTTCCAACTGTCCCAAGAGAAATACAATTCTTAAGAGTTAAAAGCATTATCTTCCTATGTAGAGATGTGGATAATTTGGTCACATTAACTAACATTTCCTCCCTTTTCATTTACCTTTTTAACCTCTTGAATCTGGTATTGAAGATGGAATTTTCTGTTCAGTTTGGTCTTTTTTATCAGGTAAGTTGAAAGTCCTGTATTTCATTGAAAGTCCAGCTTTTCCCCCAGAAAAATATGCTGAATTTTACAAGCTAGTTGATTATTGGTTTTGATTCAAGCTCTTTATGCTCTGGAATATCAAATTCCATGTCCTCTGATTCTTTAATGTTGAAACTGATAAATCCTATGTAATCCTAATTGTGATTCCTTGGCATTTAAATTGATTTCCTTTGTTTGCTTGCAGAATTTTCTCCTTTAGCTGAGAATTCTGAAATTTGACTTTAATATTCCTTGGAGTTTTTATTTTGGAATCTCTTTCTGGCAGTGATTGATGAATTCTTTTGAGGATTATTTTATCTTCCTGATCTAGGATATTAGGCCAGTTTTCCATGATAATTTGCTGCATGATATTGTCCAGATTCTTTTTCTGATTGTGAATTTCAGGTAGACCAATGATTTGTAAATTATCTCTTAGATCTATTTTTTGGTCATTTTTTCTAAGAAGTATTTTACTTTTCTTCTTTTTTTTCCAACCATTTGGTTTTGTTTGATTGGTACCTCAGTCTTACAGAGTCATTCGTTTCCATTTGTCCATTTGTCCATTTGTCCAAAACCTCTAAGGTTTTATTTTCTTCAGTTTTTGTTTTGTGTTCCAGTTGTTTAATTTTCTTTTCCAGTTGGTCAGTTTTAGTTCTAAAATTATTGTTTTCTTCAGTTAATTTTTCATAATTCTCCTGCATGACTCTCATTTCTTTTCTCCATTTTTCTTCTTCCTCTCTTCTTTGGCTTTTAAAATCCTTTTTGAAGTCTTCCAAGAGGATCTTTTTTGGAATCAGGACCAATTCAATTAATCCCTTAGAGGCTTCACATGTTGGCATTTTGTCACTGTTTTCCACTTCTGAAATGGCATTTTTTATTAACCCTATCAGAATAGTAGCTGTCAATGGTTAATACTTTTTTTGGGGGGGGGGGGGTTGGCATTTTGTCAGTTGAGTTCTGTTACTGAGGTATAGGATGTATAGTCCCAAGTTGTTTGCTTGGGGCCTGGGCTTCTGGTACCTGGCTTTTCATTCTGGTGTTTCTAGTGCTCCTGGTTTGTTCCCTATTCTAGAGTACCACAACACCAGGCTAGGTTTACAGGACTGAGGTTGGGATTCCCACTTCTGATGGAGCTGCACAGAGACCATAGCTACACTGCAGCTAAAAGGTCTCCTCCCTACACAGGACTATACTCCCTTTTCATCCATACAAACTCTTTTCTGAAGTTTCTCCTCCAAGACATCTCACTGAAAAGTTGTTTCATTGTTTTTTTTAGTGGGTTCTGTTGCATTAGGATTTTTTAAGAGGCCTCATTCAAATTTGTTTAAGGAAAAGCATCAAGTTACCATCTTGGCTTCATGCTGGAAGTTTCCAGTTCATTTTACAGATGAGGAAACTGAGGCAAACAGGGTCTAGTGACTTTACTAAGATCACATGGCTAATAAGTGTCTGAGGTCAGATCTGAACTCAGGAAGATGAGTTCACTATCTACTGCATCGCCACCTAGATGTTCTATGATGATAATGATAACAAAAGTATTATTAGCCAATATTTATGTAGTGCTTATTGTGTCAGGTACTCTGCTAAACACTTTGCAATTATTATCCTATTTGATCCTTATAATGATGATGATGATGATGATGATATTTGTCTTTTCATTCTCCAAGAAGACCATGATATCATGGAGATGGTAATGTAACAAGCACATGAATTGTACTTGAGTGAGAGGATGCTATGCCAAATCACCAGCCTCACTTTTTCCACCAGAGTTATCTGGGTCCAGTGGTGAGATTTGGAACAGGATGACTGCAGAAGGCCCTGGATGAGAGGTAGTCAAGGGTTAAGTGACTTGCCCAAGATCACACTGCTAGTAAATGTCAAATGTCTGAGGATGAATTCAAATTCCCCTTATCCTGACTCCAAGGTCAGTGCTTTTTCCAGTGTACCACCTAGCTGTCCTGTACTTATAATAACCCTTAGAAGAAGGTACTACTATTCTACTATTTTTCATTGGAAAGACTGAGTCAGATAGCTTAAGTGAGTTACCACAGGGTCAAATTCATACTCAAATATTTCTAAGTCCAGTGTTCATTTGTTGTCTAACCCTAAAGGAGAATAAATTGAAGTTCATAAAAGCAATGTTATTTAGTGAAGGTCACTGTTGAAAGTAATATCAGAACTACCTCTTCTGAAACTACATTTGTTTCTTTTTTCCACTAGATGACCCTGGATCTATGAGGGTATCCCACCCTGGTTGAGTAGGAGATGAAAATCCTCTTAGCTATGTGCTGTGCTCACCAAGAGGCAAGAGGATAGCTTCAGTGGGAGGCTGTCAGAGAGTGAATGGCAGGGGCTGATGAGCCCCTACTAAAGCAGGGCTTAGAGGCATTCTATAAAGAATCTGGCAGAGAGAGGAAATTGAAAGACTGTCTTTCTCCCTAAACAAATACTGTTTAAAATAAGAATCATACTTTGTATTTACATAGCTCCTCTGAGGAAATCAAAGTACTTTACAGACATTAGCTAAATTAATCCTAGCTGGTAAGTATAAGTTAGTACTATTCTTCCCTCAGGCCCTGGAGATAGGCTGAGCAATGCCTTGCTAGAGTATTCTTGGTTGGATTCCCAAGACATACCTAGCATTTAGCTCTGCTCCTCCTCTAATGCTAAAAAAGGAGCAGCTCTCATTCATTCCCTGAACCTGCATTCCATGCCTGAACCCTGGACCCGTATTCAATCCCTTGATCTATCATAGAACCTCCCATTTCCTCCTAAAGCCCTCATCTCCCTATGTTCTCAACCTTCTCTTTTGCCATCCTATTCTTTTAATCATCCTCCTCTATCTCAATTCTTCATTTGTAAAATGAACTGGAGAGAGAAATGGTAAATCCCTCCAGCACCTTTGCCTAGAAAATTCCACATGGTGTCACAAAATGTTGAACACAACTAAAAAAAAGCTCAACAACTTTATATACAAATATACATATATGTATATATACATAAATATATGTGTACATATAATATTTTTGCATATGTATATATTTGACAACTAGGTAGCACCAGAATGTTGGACTGAAATTACAAGTTCAAATCCAGTCTCAGACACTTACAAATTGTGTACCTCTGGGAAACTCACTAAACCCTCTTCACCTCATCTTCTTCATCTATAAAATGAACTGGAGAAGGAAATGACATTTCACTATTTTTGACAAAAAAAATTCAAATTGGGTCAGTTGGACATAACTGAAATGACTTAACAACAAAAACAACAAAATTTCTCTCAATGAGGCATCACCCTATGCCTAACCCCTCATCCCTGATATTGGGCACCTGTTGCTTTCCTTTGTTCTCAAAGATGACCATGGCATCAGGGTGGTGATACTATGACATACACATGAGTTGATTTGAGTGAGGGGATGGTGTGCAAAGTCACCAGTCTCCCTCCTCTGGAATCAGAATAAAGAAGCCTGGAAATGGTCCTGGATGCAAGGCAGTCAGGGATTAAGTGACTTGCCCAGGGTCACACAGCTAGTCAGTTTAAAGTGGCTGAGGTAGAGTTTGAACTCAGAGTCCCCCTGACTCCAGGGTCCTCTTGCTCTTACTTCCTTAATGACTTTATTTTCTGAGGCAGCTAAATGACAAAGCAAATAGAATGATGGGCCTCAAGTCAAGAAGACTTGAGTTCAAATTTAACTCAGCCATTAGTTGTGTGATCCTGGACAAGTCATTTAATCTCTGTTTCAGTAACCTCATTTGGAAAATTAGAACAATAATGATACCTATTACTCAGGGTTGTAAAAATCAAATGACATAATATTCATAAAATGCTTTGTAGACTAAAGTGCTTTACAATATTAGCTATTATTGCTCTCTTACTCAACTTCTATATCTGGTCTAGGCCTTTTTCTTCTTCCTGAATCCTCATTTCATCACTGAGCACTCTTATTCCACTCATGGAATGCTCATTCCCTCTTGAAGCACCCATTCCCAACAATGGGCCAATCATTTACTAATCATCACAGTCATAATCATCATTGAGCCACCCTCCTTGATACAAGATCCCCAACTCCCTTACTGAATTTGTATTCTCATCACTGAAGCCTTCATTATTAACATTGAGTCCCCACTCTGTTCATTCCTCAATGAACTTCCATCCTTAACTTTGGAGCACATCTCCTCACTGAACTCCAATGTCCATTTTCCTCATTAAGACTAATCCATGATACTGAACCTCTATCCTCTTTGATTTATTCCTATTCTCTCCCTCAGCCTCCATCTTCTTAAGATAGCTTCACTTGACATTGAGCCCCCATTTCGGGGAGGCACAGAGCTATTATCCTTAACATTGAATCTCTTTTCTCTTTATCTCTATCTCCAATTCCATCATTTCCCCTTCCCTCTTCCAACCATCTTCCTCATTCAACTTTCATATATAACACACACTGAGTCCCCTAGTCTCCACATTTAATCTTGACATAAGGAATTTAAAATACTTTCCAATTGAGAATCAAGGAGTTAGGCTTCCAAGAAGTTTCAAAGCCTTCAGTATTGCTATAGACACAGCAGCCCATCCTCACTTTGCACAAAATTCATCCTGGTCACAATCACATATCACAGTACCATTTCATGTATAGTACTGTGCAGAGATGTTGGTATTGTTTCTTCTGGTCCCACAGAAGGGGCAAGAATATAAAATGCTTATTTATTAATATTTTTATATTTTTTTCCTTTATCCTTATAGCCCTTCACTTTCCATGTCTAAAAACATGTGTCTCCTATGAATTCCTGGAGAAAAGCAATAGTTTACAAACAGTTTAATGATGAAAAATGCAGTCAACCAACCTGCTAGGAATTTAAAAGAATGAAATAATTCAAGGGCACTCTGGAGTGAATATATCCTCTTCCTTTTCTCTCTCTCTGTCCTCCATGAATGACTTTCTCTAATTTTTCTTTGTATTGGTTGAATTATATTGGGTTTCTAAAGACCAAACTTAGACACAGGCCTTCTAAGAAAGAACTCTTTTGAGTTCAGACTTGCTGGTGAACTAGGCTTATCATTGAGTTGATCACAAAACTAATCTTTTTGTCTTGTCATAGTTCAGGTCATCTTGAAGATCGACACTTAGATCAGGGGCAGGGACCCTCTGGTCAGAGGCCTGGTGAAAAGGCAACCCCATACAGGACTTGAAATTCAATAAATCTAGAAACTTTTTAGGTGTCAATTTTAATAAATTTAATAAAACATTTAATAATTGACCAAATAGAGCCATAAATATCCAAATGCCCTTGTCAGAAAAAAGGTTCTCCAACCCTGACTTAGATTGTGAAAGGGAGATACTTTGTATTAGTAAGGAAGGGAGGGCCTATACTGATAAAGTCAGAAATCTCTGAAGTGTTGATAAATTGATCTAGAGTTCAGCTTACAAGGTTGCCTTGTAATTCATTCATTCCTATTGAATCACTGAATCTTAGAATTGGAAGGGGCCCAATTGAAGATGAAAATGAAAGTGGGATAGTCCCTGCCCTCAGGCAACTTATTATTTAGCCAAAAATATGATAGCAATAGTCATACTAATGAAGATGATAATAATTGTTTTCCAATACCTCAATGTGGTATGACAGTGATTCACATCTCTCAAAAGTTACTTCAGTGACACTCAAGCTCTGGTAAGTCACATCAAGCTTCAAATAAGGACAGCTGTTTGATATGAAGACCACAATAAATTGAGAGAGACAAGCTAGTAGGTTGATAGCTGGGTAATGAAATATTCTATCACAGTAGTTCTCAAAAATGACCAAATAACAGAATTATAGGATTTTGAATGAGAAAGAACCTTGTAAGTAATCCTACGGTTTCATTTTTAAAAATATATTTTACTTTCAATTCATGAAACAAAGAATTTCCACAGCAGTACAATAAAAGAGATAATTGCACATGAAACTTCAGATTACCATGTACAACATGCTATTCTCTCTAAATAGACAATAAAATTATCATGTAAAATTTTCTTCCTTTATACTTCCCTCCCCACTATGATGCTGCTGCTGCTGCTGATGATGATGATGATGATATTTGTCCTTTGTTCTTGAAAAAGATATTGACACCAGGGAAATGATGCTATGATATGTATATGAATTGGATTTGAGTGAGGGGGGTACTGTGCTAAGTCACCAGTCTCAATTTCTCCTCTGGAACCATCTGGGTCCAGTGGTCATATCTGAATCAGGACAACTAGAAATGGACCAGGATGTGAGGCAATCAAGTTTAAGTGACTTTCCCAAGATTATACAACTAATAAGTGTCAAGTATCGGAGACATATTTGAAATCAGGTTCTCTGACTTTAGGCCTGGTGCCCTATCTCCTGTACCACCTAGTTGTACTCCCTAATCAGATATATTAACCCTAGGCTGTCATTAAACACAAATATATATCTATATATCTATATCTATATCTATATATATATATGTATATATATATATGTATACACACACATATATATTCACATACATATATACATGCATATACATATAATTATGTATTCATGTCTATGTGCATGCATGCATGTATGCATATATGTATATGTGTGTCTGTCGGTATAAAATTATTCTAAACATACTTCTATTTATCAGTTCTTTCTCTGGATACAAATAGGTCCTTCTTCATATATCTTTTATTTTTAAATTGTATATTTATTATAAAAACTAAGATCCAGAGTGGAGAAATGTCACACAAGCAACATTGTGTGTCTAAAGTCACACAAGTAGTAAGCAGAAAAGCTCATTCAGGAACACATCTTTTTTTTTTTCCTAAGTTTTTACAAGGCAACGGGGTTAAGTGGCTTGCCCAAGGCCATGCAGCTAGGTATTTATTAAGTGTCTGAGGCTGGATTTGAACTCAGGTACTCCTGACTCCAGGGCCAGTACCCCAATACATCTTTTTTTTTTAGATTTAATTGTTAAATTAGCATTTTTCTCCTTTGTACATTTCCCCTCCAATTGAGGGGAAAAACCCATAAAACAAAACTGTTGTAACAAACATAGATAGTCAAACAAACAAATTTACACACTGAATATTTTTAAGAATGTATGTCTCATCCTGAGCTCATCATTTCTTTATTAGGAGATTGGTAACATTTCTAAAAATCTAATGAGGGACAGGGCTTGTCTTTTTCCTCTTTTTGTGTCCCCAGCACTTAAGAGTCCCTCATACATAGTGGATGTTTAGCAAATGTTAATTGATCAATTAATACTTCAATGCTTGGAATCAATGGGTTGGTCAGAGTTTAAGCGTTTTAATGCTGTTCATTTTCACAATATTACTGTCATTGTATAAATTGTTCTCCTGATTTTTCTTGATTCACCCTGCATTGTTTTATATGTATTTCCAAATTTCCCACAAGCAACCCCTTTCATCATTTCTTCCATCTCTCTAGGATTCCATTGTATCATTTTCCATTGATCATTTTGAATGTAGGTTTTCTGATTCCAAATGTAATGATTTTTCAATTACATCAAGTAACCTAACGGGTTTGGAATCTGTATCATCTGAAAGAGTTCCACCACTAATGAAATGACAGATGATATTAAAAGAGATAATGTTTCTGAGGCACTCAGCACAGTACCCAATACAAAGTAGATGCTTAATAAATGTGGTTTCCTTTCCCTGCATTCTACTTTAAGCATTTAAATATAATAACAGTATTTCATTCAAATACTTTGAGAATTCATGGTTTAAGCATGTAAAGACTCCTCCAACTGACAGCAAATTCCAACTCTACTTTAAAATAATTTTGATGAGTTGCCACAGGCAAATACATTCTTCTCATTGTAAACAGCATTATGATGAAATGGTCCTATACCCTTCTCTAGCCTAGTCCTAAAGACCATTTAGTTTATACTTGAAGCATTTTTCAGTGGTAGAATGTAACATAGCTTACATTCTATTGACATAGTTCAGCACAGTGCACAGTATAAATTTTACTGAGAAGCAACAACAAAACAAATTTGATTTAAATAATGGGTAGAAGGTGAAGGGAGGGTTATCTAAGATTGATGTCAGGTAAAACTTTCTAACAGGGAGAGTTATTTAAAAGTTGAATAGGCTGCCTCAAAAGTGGTAGATACACTTTACTTGAAAGTCTTCAGGCAGCTTTTGGTCTAGATTCTGGTTAGGATATGTTATAGAAGGGATTCTTTTTATGTATAGATTGTACTAGAGGACTACTGAGATTCCTTTCAATTCTCCAGTAATGTGATTTCATCAGTGTGAGTATTTCCTCCAAAATATCACCATCTATTCCACTGTAGACAGCCTTCATGAGTTTGCTACAGGAAATACAATTTACCCAATAGCATATACCACTCTGGTGAGGAACCTTTCTATATTATCTACACTGGTGCTTGGACAAAAAAAAATATGATCCCATCATTGGAATCAGAATCTTTCCATCTTGATAGGACCTTTCAGAGTTTGTACTATGAGAGCTAAAGATTCCCTTAATGACATATTGAGACTTTCAAGGACTTTTATTGACTCATTATAATCAATAATATCACAGATTACAGGTGGAGAGATATAAACATCCTCAACCTATTCCATTGTCTGCTGTCAATGTTTTAGGACATGGACTAGAGCTGGCTGCTCCCTATTCCTGTGTGACAATTGGTGGTAGGAATTGTAGCATTAGTTTATGATACAGTCTCCAAAAAAAGTAACTTTAAAATTCCTTTTCTTTGCTATTCAAGGTCATTATGGGATGTCTCACAAGTCCTGACCAGTTTTTCTTTAAGATGTCCTATGTTCTGTAGTTTCTTTCTTCACCCCTCTGAAGGTCTGGCCAGTAGATAACACTTTCATTGTGCTTGGATCAGATAATTTGTTTTGGTAATATTTAGATTTCAAGTATATATTCAGATAATAGCCCAGTGTCCAATCAAGAATTCTAACTTATTGTTGATGTTCAATTCAATTGACAAGTATTTATTAAGCATTTATTATGTGCAGTACTTTGAAAACTCCTGGTTCTCCAATCTTGTGGCTTTGAACTACTCTGTTGAGGACCTGAATTTTTCCATGTATAGAACAAAGGAGTTGAGCTCAAATTATTTAAGATCCTCTATAACTCTAATGTGGGGTATTTTTTGTTTGAACATGGTAGCCTCTTTTAGCTCTACCATTTTGTTCTATATTCTATATTCTTTTCTAGTTCTAACATTCTGTTTTTGATCTAAGGTTTCTTCCAGTCTTGACCTTTTATGTTCTAGAATCTTTCATATCTGCCACTGTAAGACAAAGATTCATAATCTTAAATCACAAGAGGTCTGTGGATATATTTCATTGGTTTCATGAACCTGACTGGGGGGAAAATGTATCTTTATTTTTCAGGAAATTCTGGTTTCTTTTGTCATTTTGTAAATTTTACATATTTAAAATATTATTAGAAGAGTTCAATAAGACATAGTCACGAGACTGTCAAAAGTATCTATGCCAGAAAAAGAAAAAAACCTTAAGAATTTCTGATTTTAGTATACAAGAATTATAGTCTGAGCTTAACTGGCCACTGGCCATGGTGCTGAAAAGGTTGAAGCCAGAGAATTCTGACAGTTGTCTATCACAGGTAAATAACCATTCCTTTTCTTTTTCCTAATGGTGCTATTAGAGCTTCGACAATTTGAAATAGCAACACACAAAAGTGTAAACACACACACACACACACACACACACACACACACATACCTCAATCCTGATGACAAAGCAGGACATCTACTATAAGATAAAGCTTAGGCCCTGTGTGGGTGCTTTTCTTCTGTCAAAGTGGGATATTCACTTAGAGGAGTCATGTTTTCTTTTAAAAAAATCTTTTGCTTTATATCTGGGAAAGGAGGAGATCCAATGAAGGATAGCTGCAGGGGAGAAAAAAGGACAAATCTTGGATTGATTTTGGGCCTATGGGAAAATAAACAGCCTCTTATACTGTTTCTTTCCTATGGCCCCTTCCCTTATGGTCTCCTTTATCTTTCCAGGAGAAACCAGAGGAAAGAACACTATATTTTAGGTACCCCATCCTTTAGCTCAACATTTGAATACTAACTACCCTTGGGGCTAGATTATTTGTGGAACAAGAGGAGAAATGGGAGGAAGAGGGTTTTATTTCTCATTTTCTATAATTGAGCATTGTACTTTCTATCACTTATTACATGTATCAAAAAACAAAAACAAAAAAGAAAAAGTATGTCTAAGGTGTGACCTTTGGTTTCTGAAAAAGTTGATGGCTAGGTAGTATAGAAGAAAGAATATCAGATTTGGTCAAGGTATTTAAAGGGCAATCATTTTCACCTCTCCAATATACTGAGAAGTTTCAGAGCTCTGGGAAACTATTGGTCTACCATGGCTCCCCACCCTCAAGGTATCTAGTGTTCAGGTCTTGCCCTCCTGATGTTCAAAGTTCTGTGTACAGAGATGTCAGAAGTCTAGGTTATTTATATTTTGACCTTTGTAAGCCAAGGAAAATTCATTATTCATAATTTGTTGATTGGGGTGGTTGCAAGGAAAGAATGAGAGGGATCAGAGCCTGATCCTGGATTAGGTAAGCTTCTTGTTTGTAGGTTGCTTCTGATTAGCCAGTTTGTGCTTAAGTACAGTGTAATGCAAAAATTACAGATTTGGGGCTAGAAGAAATTTGAAGTTGAATACGGTCTTCAATACCTGCTATCTGGAGGCAGCTAGGTAATGCAGTGAATAAAGCACCGGCCCTGGAGTCAGGAGAACCTGAGTTCAAATCCAACCTCAGACACTTAATAATCACCTAGCTGTGTGACCTTGGGCAAGTCACTTAACCCCAATGCCCTGCAAAAACCTAAAAAATAAAAATAAAATAAGTTAAAAAAAATACCTGTTTTCTTGGTGACCTTGGCAAAATTATGACATTACAGAATTAGAGCAGAGAGGATAAAATCTTAGAGTGTATCAAATTTATTCCATCATTTTAAGAATGAAACAGGTCTAGAGAGGCTAAGTGACTTGTTCAGGATTCCTTATCTTCCCTGCGTCTCAGTTTCCTCTTTTGTAAGCAGAATTATCATTATGCCCATTTTCCTACCTAACAAGGTTGTTGTGAGCATAAACATGTATTTTGCAAACTTCTTTTTGGGAGAATAAAATTAAACCTATTATACCATTGGTATAAAAAACTACTAGAGTAAAAGCCCTCTGTCAATCCAATTATGTGCATGTACTATAGTCTTGAAAGTTGTCTGGAACACTTTGAGGTTAAGTGACTTGCTCAAAGTCACAGTCAATGTATGTCAAGACTTGAATTCACATCTTCCAGACTTAGAGGAGGCCAGTCCTCCATGTGGAAAATTTTAAAAGTTCTCTATTAATGCCAGCTCACATTACTAATTCTGCATCAACTAGGACATGCTAGGGATCCACTATTATCCACTCAAACCATTTTTTTCTGTAGATTCCTTCCTGGACTGTATTTGAGGTTCTACATTTATCCATTGATAAAGGTAGTAAAACAAAGGAGAGACATTGGTTGTCAGACAGAGTGAGTTAATTTTCTATTACTTGTAACCTTCAAGGTCTGATTGTTCTGAAAGACCATTGAGGCTCTCTGATGAGGGGCTTTGCCTTTTCATAAAAGAAAAAAATAGTCACAAACCAGGATCAGCCTTTATGACTGCTTTTTAAAATTAAAATCATCTAGGTATTTTTGGAAAATATTTCAATAATTTGGTCTTGCCCAAAGAATATAACTAGATATGGGATGTTCCATTGTTCCTCTTAGAATTAAGGGAAAAGAAGTGGATTTGGTATTATTAAGCTCCAACTACCTGCTAGGTCCTATATTAAGCACCTTATGAATATCAAAACAATCCTGGGAGATAGGTACTATTGTCATCCTAATTTTACAGTTGAGAAAACTGGAGCAGACAGAAATCAACTAGCTTTCACATGGTCCCAAAGTTAGTGAAAACTTGAAATTGTCTTCCTGGCTACAAGCCTAGCACTCTATCCATTGTACCACCCAGTTGCATCCTTCTAAATTGAAACGAGTACCCCAGATGTACAATCAGGGCAGAAGTATTATTACCTCTCTCATTCTGGACCCTGGGCTCTCCTGGATCTACTATTCACAGAAAAAGCATGAAGCTGTATCTTGTGATCCTAATGACCTCCTGTTTTTGATATTCTGTCTATTCTTACAGACAGCTCAAATATCACTTCTGCCAGGAGGTTTACCCTAATTTTTCCATGTGGGATTTACTTCTTTCCCCTTTACTTTCCCCTCAGAATCCATAAAGCACTATTTTTATCTCTCTGTGTGCTTATTTTTTGTTTTGCATCATAATTGTTGTAAAACTCTGTACATGCGAAATCCTTGCTAGAATATAAACTACATGAAGTCAGGAACTTTTTCAGTTTGTCACTGCCTTTTACTAACCCTGCACTCAATATTCTGCACATATTAAAAAAAGAACACATGATCCATTATCCAATGAGTTTTGGTTCTTCCTTTTCCCACACCTCTAAAATCTGATCAGTTGACAAGTCATGTCAAGTCTACCTCTGAATCATCTTTACCCAGCATCTATTCCCTCCTCTGCATTCTTACAGTCATCAAATGAAGGTTTGGTCTCATTAATAATTAATACACACACACACACACACACACACACACACACACACACACACACACACAGTCTTTTAATAGTCTTCCTGCCTTTACTCACCACCAATCTATCTTTAAAACACACTATCAAAAAACAAAGAAATAAAAAAACAAAACCTAAAAATCTAACACCTTTTTAATGTAGAAATCTGTTTAGGATGTTCCCTGCATAAAAATTTCTATTATCCAACATATAAAAGTTATATTTCTTTACTTGACATAGAAGGACCCTTCACAATCTTGTGCCAACTTTTTCTCATACTATCCTGCATTGCAGAAGATTGACTTTTTTCTTCTCTGGACAATCCCTGCAATTTTTCCCCTTCTGTGCCTTTGTTTACTCTGATACATCTGCTGGAAATTTTCCCTCCTGGTGTGTTTACCTGTTGAATTCTTCCTGGTTCTCTAAAGCCTGACTCAAAGGCTACCTCCTTCAGTAAAAGCCTTCTCTGAGTCCCTGGTAATGACCTTCCCCCTGGAAACCTCAGATAGCATTTTTTTTGAGTCTCTCCAATGAACTTGGATGCATATTGAAGCATCTCTCTGTCTCTCTGTCACTCTATGTCTCTCCCTCTGTGTCTCTCTCTTTCTTTTTATTACCCTGCTAGCTTTTATGACATCAAAAGAGTCTTATCTAAATTTCCTATTTCTCCCAACAGCAAAGTATTGTTCTGTATAGAGTCAATGCTTTACTGAATGTTTATTTAAAGACATTAATAAATGAATACAATGAATAAATGAATGAACGATGTTCTTCCCAGGTCTAAAAATATGGTTTTGTATGTATTGAATGCTTAATAAATATTCATTGAATTGGATTGAATTGTGGGCTATAAAGAAACACTAGGCATGATCCCTGCCCTTGTAGAGATTTCAGTCACATTAAGGAAAAGAGACTAACACATATGAGAAAAAAAAAGTAGTGAATAATATAAGAGCACACATAACTAAGTGCTAAATTGTGTGATACAGACTGCAAAATGAGGGGGTTGGACTAGATAATAATCCCTTACATTTCTATAGCCCTTCACAGTTTGCCAAGGGCTCTCACATCCATTCATCTCATTTGATTCTTACACTAGTTTTGTGAGGTAGGCAAAACCCAGATTCTTGTATTTATCACATTCTGCTTTGTATTACAGTCATGAGCAGTCAAGTCTCATCTACCAGCTTATGAGCTCCTTGAAGTCAGGGACTGTATTCATTCTTTATAGAAAGGAGGCCTTGTGGTAGCAGAGATGGAATTGGAGGGAGAATCCGACTTGGGTTTGAGTGAGGTTCAGATTATCTGTTAATGATGTGATCTTGGAGAAGATACAATCTCATTGAGACCTAGTTTTTTTCTTTGAAAATAAGGATCATCATATTTGCAGCATTTGTCTCAAAAATTGTTGTGACTAAAGTAGTTCATAAAGTGAGTTGTTTCAAAACCAATACTTTTTTTTTTTTTTTGTATGAGGACTTTCCAATTTGCAGAGGAAAACAATGAAGTCCCAGGGAGGTTAAGTGACTTACCGGAAGCCACACTGAAACCCAAAATCTTACAAGGGAAGGATCTCAGGAGTCATCTAGAACAGCCCCTCCCTGACTAAGAATTCCCTACATAGCACCTCCCCATTAAATCTTCATCCAGTCTCTGAAAATTTGTGATGGAGGACTCACTACTTCCTAGGACAGTGAATAATTGTTAGAAAACTCTTATCAGGCATATTTACTTATTTGAAACTTCCAACCATTTCTCTAGGGCTAGGAGGAATATATCTAATCACATTTTGCTTTCTTCCCAAATCCTTTACCAACTTTCTGGACTTAATAACCATGTTTTCTCCACACCACTTCCTTTAGATCCTGTGGTCTCCTCACTCTGTAACATCTACCACCTCTGATACTTATTCTTCCCCAAGGTCAGAGTGCTCCTTCTACCTTTCTCCCATTGGTGAGGTCCTTCTGATGCCTCTATTTTATGGAATTTTCAAGCTGACCTGCCTTCATTCTTTTTTCCAGAACTTTTACTGATTTTTATGGATTTCAAACAATGGCTCTACACTTCATTTTTTTTTCCCTCTCTCCAAACTTTTCATCTTTCTATTGTGTGTTGACTTCCTCAATTAGAACATAAGCTCCTTTTGTATTTATATTCTTAGCATAGTACCAGGCTTGTAGGGATTTCATAATAGTTGCTTCTTTCTTCCACATCACAATCCCTCAAATCCTTGAAGATCATGGTCTCTCAGTTTACTCTCCCTCTGCACTCTATTTTCTTCAGATTAAATATAACCTTTATCAAGTCATTGGGTTACATGCTCTAATTCCTTTATTACCTTGGTAAAAATTCCTAAGAGATCAACTAGTCAAATCCACATTATATGGTGTTGCTGTTTAGTTATATTTGATTCTTTGTGGCCTCATTTGGGGTTTTCATGACAAACATTCTGGAGCGGTTTGCCATTTCCTTCTCCAACTCATTTTACAAGTGAAGAAACTGAGGCAAACAGGGTTAAGTGACTTGCCCAGGATCACACAGCTAAGTTGTCTGAGGCTGGATTTGAACTCAGATCTTCCTGACTCCAGACCTGGCACTCTCTCCACTAGAAGCCCTCCTTATAGTTTAAGCATTTCAAAAATGGAATGGGATGCCATGTGAGTGATGAGTTCCTGTCACTTAAGTCTTTAAGGTCATCGAAAGGTTGGAGGAATATTTGCTTGGTGGTACTAAGATAATATGCCAGGTCTGGAATCAGGAAGATCTGAGTTCAAATCCAGCCTCAGACAACTTAGCTGTGTGATCCTGGGCAAGTCACTTAACCCTGTTTGCCTCAATTTCCTCATCTGTAAAATGAATGGAGAAAGACATGACGAACCACTCCAGTGGCTTTGTCAAGAAAACCCAAATGGGGTCAGAAAGTCAGAAGTGACTGAGGGGAATGATGAACATTTGCATAGTCTCTCCCTCTTTTCCTGAAACGCATTTTCCCTACTTCTCTTCCTTTTTAAGATTACTGTGAGATTTTTCTCCGAGTTCAGCTCCGTGCTGGCCTAGAAGCCAGAAGATTAGGATTCAAATTCAAATGCTACCTCTGAAACCTCTACCTGCAATCAGTTTCCTCTATTCTCAAACCGGAGGAATCTTTTCTAAAACCAGACTCAATGATTCTGAGGTCGCCGGCTAAGATGCGCTTTCCTCATCCCGCCCCCCCCTCCCCAAGGCTTTTGTATGTACTTGTCTCTGTCTTTGGGTTCACAATCAGCACCCCTGCTCTCCAGGACTAGGGGCTCCCTGAAACCAGGAGTGGTTTGCCATCACCAGGCTTTGAATGGTGCTGAAATGAAGCGACATGGGGGGACGGGGCTCAGGATGGGATTTTAGAGCCATTTCCTAATCTGACAGCGGGAGAGTTAAGCGGGTACCCTAGGATGGTCCTGCTCCAGGTTCGGAAAAGAACTGTCTGCTCCCCGCGACCATCCCGGGAGGCTCTCCCCGTTGCCATGGCTTCCTTAGCTCCGACCATCTCACAACTTCGCGGGGAGATGGGGAATCCCCGGCTTGGGGAGGACTTCCGGTCTCCTGCGCGGGTCTTCCTGGGAGTTGGAGTCCAGGCCCGCGATTGGTCAGTAGGGCTCCCTGGGGAAGCCGCTGGAAGGCGGAAAGGGGGGGAGGAGCGGAGTCCCCTACCCCGCCCCCAAGTTACGGGCTGGAAGGACGGGGGGGGGGCGGTCACGTGATGTTTGGGTGCTGGGTCTCCCCCGAGCCTTCGCTTCCCCTCCCCCTCCAGCCCCGCCCCTTCTCCATTAACAGCACGGTGCGTGCTCCCGAGCCACCCAGCCGCAGGTGAGGCGCGCGCGCGCCCGGGGCCTCCCTCCCTTCCCCGCCCCCCGGGCCCCGGGCCCCGGGCCCCCTCGGCCGCGGCTCCCCGGCTCCCAGCGCGCCCCGGCCGCCCTCTTCCCACCCCGGCCCTCGCGCGCGCCCCCTATTGCCCCGGGCCCGGACTGGGAGACGTGCCAGCGAAGGGGAGGGTCCGGGGCCGGTGGGGCCCGTGGCCGCCTCCCGGGAGGGGGCCTGGGGGCCGGGCTCGCCCCCGGGGGAGGGGCTGGGCGGGCCGGGGGCCCGGGAAGGCGGCTGGGCCGGGGCCACGCGCGAGGCCGCCTCTCCGCAGGCCCCTCACTCTTGTGCATCGGATTGGAGCCCCCCGGGGCCTTGGGTGAGGGAGGGGCGCTGGGGAGGAACAAGCGGGGATTCAGACCATCACCCCCATCTTTAAATGGACAAACTGGGTTGCTCAGGTGACGTGTTCAAAGTTAACCAATGGCAGAGATGGGACTTGAACCCAGGTCTCCTGGTTCCTAAATTCAATACTGCGGCATGCTGCCTTTTGCGTTAGTGTTTTAGTTTTTTAGGTTTTTGCAAGGCAGATGGGGGGTTAAGCGGCTTGCCCCAGGCCACACGGCTAGGTAGTTATTAAATATCTGGGGTCGGATTTGAACTCAGGTACTCCAGACTCCAGGGCCGGTGCTCTCTATCCACTGTGTCACCTAGCCGCCCCAGCCTTTTGCATTAAAGGACAAGGTGATAAAAGCCTGGATTTGGGTGCTAGTTGTGGAAGTGAAATGGAAGAGATTAATTAGAAAAAGACCGGGCCATACAGAGCCTTACAATGTTGTAAGAAATATGACTAATTAACATTGAGTCAATACACGGTGATTAGGCACTATGTTTTGTTCCAGGAACTTTGCTAAAGACATAAAACAAAAGAAAGCCCGATTCCTCTCGAAGCTCCTTCTCGAATGGAGAAACAACAAATAAATAGATACAGTGTCTATTGGAGAAACAACAAATAAATAGATACAGTCTCTGTTGGCTGCTTGGTTGGTTCTTGTCCTTCATTACTGAAGACCACAATGACTTCACAAGTTACATTGTGTCTAAGTGTGTCACACTGTGACAATGTGAGCTTGGAATGCTCTATCAGATCAAGCGCAAATAGCCCGTGTGAACACCTGGGCCGGTTACTCTAAACTTAACATATCTCATGTTTCCTTGAGCTCCTTCGATTCTGCCTTGCTCTTGGAGCAAGAATAAAAGGGAATTAACAGAGAAGGCACTAGACTCTGAGAGGGTTTTGGGGAAGTCATCCTATAGAAGATAGGATTTTAGTTGGAACTACCAGGAAAGGCGGTAGGCAGAGAGCATTCCAGGTTTGGGAGAGAGCCCCAGAAAATGCCCAGAGTTGAGATGAGGGATGATGTGTCTAGTTAGTGAAACTGCAGGAAATTGTTCTGAAAATGCAAAAAAAAAAAAAAAGTGAAACAAAGATTGTAGAGTTCTTAGATGAAAGAGGTCACTTAGAGTTGAGATGGCCAAGGAAAACTTACTGGTAGGGGGTGAGGTAAGACTTAAGCTTGAAGATGGGTGAGATAGGATTAAAATGGGGGAAGAAATTGCTGGGGGTGGGAGTGAATATTCAAGTTACGTTCATTATCAAGTATGTTGGAGGGCTTTAATAGACTTTTTTTTGTTATGTGGAAATTTTGTATTTAATATTCCTTGAAATAATCTTGCAGTCATTCGATTTTTCAGTGGTTTGTTCTTTGGTTTGGGTGCCTTCTGGCAATTGTTGCAATTTTTACATGATGTGGCTGGATTGCTTCATATAGTTTCAGGTAAGCAGGTGGCCCAGTGAATTGAGTGGTGGTCCTGGAGTACGAAAATCCTGAGTACAAATTCTGCCACATGAATTTAATATCTCAGTAATATTGGGCAAGTTCATTTTCAGTCCTTCTGCCTCACTTTCCTCATTTGTAAAATGAGGGTAATAATAGCTCTATTTGACAGGGTTTTGCAAGGATCAAATGAAATGACCTAGGTAAAGTGATGTGCATACCTTGAAATATATATTTTTTGTAAATGGTATTATTTTGATTTTTGGAGAAAATCCCAAGAGCACTGAGCTTGGAGTCATTGGCTAAGTTCACATCCTGCTCTGCTGCTTATTACCTGGTTGTCCTTGCACTCAACTTCTCTGGGTTCCAGGTTATCTATTAAGTGAAAGGTTGAGCTATGAGGGTTTATGCCAGTTTTAAATTCATGAACCTTTCAGGGAGGTAGCATTGGAGCTGAGATTGGATAATCCTTTTTTACTAAAAAGAAGTCTCTACTGTGGGCCATTTTCTGTGGGGAAGACAGATGACTAAGGATCAGTTCCTGCCCTCGTGGAGTTTACAGTCTAGCAGCAAGGATAAATTACAAATACAAGAAACCATAATAAAATGCTGGGCCATAAGAAAGGAATATTCACAGGACTATGGGGGGTTCATAGGAAGGAAGGATCATTTTTCTATGACATCAGAGAGAACTTTCTGGAGTAGCTAAGCTGAGCTTTGGAAGGAGGGGGAAAGATTTCCTCTGGTCACTGGAGATGGGGGGCAGGGAAGGAGGGAGGAAGTAAGTGTTTTCTTCATTTTCTTTTTTCCTTTATCCAGTACTGAATCAATCTTTTGTTTCCCTGCATACCTGTTCCTTCCTTAGGGACTCAGCCTTTCTGTTGATTCAGTAAATGTTTATTAAGCACTAACTGTACAATACAAGCTTCCTCCAGGAAGCCTTCTCAGATTCCCTCCTTGAAAAGGACCATAAGGCTCTGCTGGTAGCTCTCTCATGTTCTAATGTGATATGTGTGCTCTGGATCATATCTTCTATCTAGATTGTGTTCGCCACCTTTAGCTACACTATGTTTTATTAAGATTTCCTCTCATAGGATCCAGCAAAGTTTATTTTCATAGGAGACACCCAATAAATGTATACTGAATGAACTTGGGTTCACTAATTTTGGGTCTGAAGGGACACTTATCTAATGCCTTATGTAATAGCTGAGGAACTGAGGCTCAGAGAAGTTATATGTTTTGCCCAAAGTCATACAGGAAGTAATTATAGCAGAGTTGGGTACTCAAGTCCTAGTATTTTTCCTCAAAATTTAGTGTTCTATTGTTCCATGAAGGAACAATGAAAGAAGACAGTTATCTGAGCCCTGGGCCCCATGATAAAAAAAGATAGTTCTTTTTTTTGTTTTTTTGTTTTAGCTTTTTTTGCAAGGCAATGGGGTTAAGTGGCTTGCCCAAGGCCACACAGCTAGGTAAGTGTCTGAGGCTGGATTTGAACTCAGGTACTCCTGACTCCAGGGCCGGTTCTCTATCCATTGTGCCACCTAGCTGCCCCCCAAGATAGTTCTTTCTTATAAGAAATTTACATTCCACATCAAGGGAAAAAACAGGTGCACACACAAAAAACATACTACTAGTTAGAATGTGATTGGGGTTAAAAGGGGAGAAACAAAGAATTCTGTCTAGGAAAGTTTGAGGGGAAAGTTAACCTTTAGCTGAGGAGCAGAAAAGGTCCATGGGAGGACATGGCAGGAGAGCTGGGTCTGGGCAGTCCCAAATTAAATTCCTACACATACGTTTTCTTTTGCTCCTCTCTCTGCAAACTTGGGCTCAGTCACAGAGCAGGCCCTGTAGAGGAGAAAGCTGGAGTTGGTGCTTGATTCTGACTTCCTTCCCTCCTGCAGTGTAGTTCCCAGTGAAGGTGCTACTGAGCAGGGGAAGGTTGAGAAGAAGAATTATGACGGCTTGTTTCTCCTAAATGATGTTTCAGAAATCATGATCTCCATCCATATTTGATTAGCCTACCAAGGCCTCTTCAGCCTTATCCCCTGGAGGTTTGGGCCTGAGCTGTAAGGGTTCCGTAGTCAGGAATGAGAGACCTTGAAAGGGCTTTCCTTATTACACGACCTTGATGGATCTGTAGATACCTAGAACATTTAGAATTAGAGGGGACCTCAAAAAAAAGTCTTAGAGACCTGAGTTACCAATCAAACTTTATGAAAGTTTTTTGGGGTATAGCCTCCTTTGTCTCAGCTGCTGCTGCCACCAGATCCATCATAGTCTACCCTAGACTCCAGGGCTTTTTATTTTCATCCTGGTCTGTGATTTCATTAGCATGGGGAGATCTCATTGAAGACTTGACCTCCACCAAGGCAACTGTTCTGCAGTTTATAATCTGAGAGAGATATCTGGGTGCCCTTGAGTGATTTGCCTAGAGTTACACAGATCTAGGCCTGGAGCTGAACCCAGATTTTTCTGGATTGCAATGCCAGCTCTCTCTTTACTGTGCTCTAAACTTTTGTTACTGGAACTGAATGGAATTAAGGGAAATGGTTTTTTTTTTTTATTTTAAGGCTTTTATTAGTTTTGGGGGAATAGGACCAAAACCCAAAAATGTCTTGGAAATAGCAGAACCTGATACTTCTCAATACCTCAGTGTGTTATTGAAATGTGAACTGCTATCTGTCCTAATTCATTGTAAGATCCCTCCTTGATCCATCAACTTGGATATTGCAATAATAACCTAACAGGTTTTCTAATCTCTGTTTCCTTCTTTCTCCAATTTTGTTGTTTTTTTTTTTCAGTTGGACCAACCCTTCATGGCCCCATTTTGCGGTTTTTCTTGGCAAAATACTAAGGTGGTTTTCCATTTCCTTCTCAAACTCATTTTACAAATAAGGAAACTGAGACAAGCAGAGTTGACTGACTTGCTCAGGGTCATACAGTTAGGAAGTATTTCAAGCTACATTTGAACTCAGGTCTTCCTGATTCCTGGTCTGGCATTTCATCCACTGGGCCTTCAAATATTGCCACACTGCCCTTTCTTCAGAGATCTTGTTATGCCATTCCCTAGCTCAAAATATTCAAAGGACTCCTGTAATCTTTGGGGCAAAGCAGTGGCTCTGGAAGTAGAAATCTGAGTTCAAGTCTTATCCCTGTCACCTCTGCCTACTTTCATTGAAAGACTTCATTTTCCTTTTTTGGAAAATAAGGGAGATGGATTAACTGGCCTTTGGAAGTCCTTTTCAATTCTAATGTAATCACTGTCAAAAATCAACTCCTAGTCTGGTGTTTAGGAGTTTTTATAATTTGGTTTCTACCCTCTGATTTCATCCTGTTCTCAGACCGTTCCTCTGCACTTAATCTATGCTGCAGCCAGAATGGATTTGGGCTCCTTATGGTCTGGCTTCTGCCTCTTGCTGCTTCCTGTACCTAAAATGCTCTCTGCTCCACTGCCTACCTGCTTAATTCCTACTTAAATTCCCAGCTCTGGCTTCCTCTGCCCCCCCACCTTTCTTTCTTTTTTTCTCACCCCTCACTTGTTCCTCTTTTCTTTTTTTCTCTTTCTTCTTCCTCCTCGAGTTCCCAGGTAATCAAGTCTCCTCCTTGAAGCAAACTTTCCCTACTTTTTTCCCACTTTTCAATGGGGTCTCAAAAAATGAGGAAATCCCAGTCTCCTGAAGTAACTCATCTTATGCAGCTAAAAACTACTGCTGCTAAGCAGTGATTGCACTACTGTCTCTACAAATAAAATGAGAGGATTGGTCTAGAATTATCTCTGATGTTTTATGAAGCTAATTTCCCAAGTTCTCTTCTCACTGTAACATCCATTTTCTAAGATCCTCTCCTCAGCTCTATATTCAGGAATCTAAGATATCTTACTGCTCAGATCCCCAGTACTCTGAGTTCTAAGGCTTCCTCTATGTTCTAGTGTTCTAGATTACGTAGGAATTTGGACTGGATGACAACCAAAGGCCCTTTTAACACTAACAATTTATGGTTTATGAATCCAGCTATAACACCAACAGCACTATTTTTAACCAACATGTATAGAGTGCTTTATAATTTAGTTTTTTCCCTCATAACAACTCCGGATGGTACTGCAGGTATTATCATTATTTTATGGCTAAGAAGCCTGTGACTCAGGTGAAGTGATTTGTTCAATGTCATGTAGTTAGAAAGAGGCAGAGACAAACTTGGGATTGTAAAGCACACATCCCCATGATCATTCATTTTTCCTTCCTACCCAGTATAGGAATTCCCCTACCATCTTTGTTAAATGGTTTATCCAACCTTTGCTGAAATAACTTCAATGAGAATGAATAAACTCTGACTGGACAACAGAACATTGTCCTGAGAGTTGGAACATCTAGTACAACTTACCCATTATTAAGAGGACCAAATGGAGCAGAGAAAAGAGCCCAGGTCTCTTTCTTGACTCCTGTTGCAGAATATTTATGGTTCTGATAATTGAATTTTGATATCTACCTGACTTCAAATATGTGGTGTCTACTATGTTTTCCAAGGGTCATGCTCGATGCTTGAGATTCAAAGACAGAATAAAACTGTTCTTGTCCTCAAGCAACTTTTATTCCATTGGAAGGTGTAGCACATAAACAACTATGTATAGTATGGTGGAACCTGAAGATGGAAGAAGCACCAACAAGTAGAATTCAGAAGTAGCTTCAGAGGAGGAAGCTGGGTGGCACAGTGGATAGAGTGCTGGATCTGGAGTCAGGAAGACCTGAGCTCAAATTTTGACCCAGATACTTGCTAGCTGCACAACCCTGGGTTAAGTTACTTCAACTCCCTATGCCTTGGTTTCCTCAATTGTAAAATAGAGATAATGACACCTACCTCCCAGGGTTGTTGTGAGGATCCAAAGTGAGATAACAGTTATGAAGCACTTTGCAAACCTTAAAATGCCATTTAAATGCTAGCTACTATTATTAGGAAGCAACAGAGTTGAAGTATTGAAGAAGGAGGTCAAAAGAATGAGGGGCTTTCCAAGAATGGGGAATGGCTTCTGGTCATTTATGAAAGTAGAAGATTGAATATTAAATAGTTCAATTTTGTTGTAACAGCGTTTGTGAAGAGAGGAATATGGAATAAGACAAGAAAAGGTTAATTTGCAGAGGACTTTAAATGTCACCTCTGGAGTTTGTATTTTTTCCTATAGGTTATAGAGAGGCACTGATTATTTTTGATCAGAGGAGTGGAATATTCAGACCTGTGCCTTAGGAAGGTTATTTGGCAGTTGTTTGGGGGATTGATTGGGTAAAAGAGACATGACAAGCAGGAATGTCGATGAGAAAGCTATTATCATCATTGTAGTGAGGGGTTGTAAGGACCTGAGCAAGACTTGATAACTCCATGAATCAAATGAATGGATAAATGAGAGATGTCATGGAGATGAAATGGATAAGACCTGGTAACTGATTGGATATTGAAGAAAAGAGTTAAGAATGATTCTGAGGCTTGAACTTGGATGAGTGAGACACTAGCAATACCATCCACAGAATTAGAAGATGTGTTGGGCTTCAGGGTGAAGATGAGTGCCATTTTGTATTTATTGAAGTTGAATTGCCTATTTAAGTGAAGATACCTAACAAGCAGTTGCCATGAAGAGGCAGAAAGGCAGAGAGAGAGTGGGGGAGGGGAGGGGAGGGGAGTGGAGAGGAGAGGAGAGAGATTGGGGCTAGACATATTGATTTGGAAGTCATATGTGAAGAGATGATTCTTGAACTTATGAGAACATATGAGGTATCTAAGAAAATCCTTATAGAGAAGAGAGAAAAGATCCCAGGACAGTGGTCTGGGTAACATTCCCATTAATGGGGCAGGAGATAGATGATGATCAAACAGAGGAAACCAAGGAACAGTCAGAACAATGTCAGGAAGTCAAAGAGGGAGAAAATGTCCAGAAGAAGAATATTATCCCAAGATATGAAAAGCTTGTCAGAGGTCAAAGAAGATGAGGATTGAGAAAAGGTACCCATAGTTAGGAGACAGGAGATGATTGGTAATGTTGGAGAGAGCAGTTTTAGTTGAGTATGGATGCTGTAAGCCAGATTGCAAGTAACTGAGAAGTGAGTGGGTAGTGAGGAAGTAGAGCTAGCAAGTAGTATAGATGCTTCTTTCTAGGAGTTTGGCAATGAAACGAAGAAGAGTTAGAGGATAATAGCTTGAGAGCACTGTGGGAGAAATTGAAGGTTTCTTAAGGGTGGAATACTCTTGAGCACGGGGCAGCTAGGTGAAGTAGTGGTTGAGCCCTTGACCTGGAATCAGGTCAAATCTGGCCTCAGACACTTTCTAGCTGTGTGACTCTGGACAAGTTAGTTAACTCTTTGCCTCATCTGTAAAATGAATGGAGAAAGAAATGGCAAACTATTATAGTATTTTTGCCAAGAAAACCCCAAATGGGGCCATAAAGAGTTGGGCATGACTGAAAATGACTGCACATGACTGAATGACAACAATATTTGCACAGTCAAGCAAGTGTTTATTGGCAGCCAGTAGAGTGAAGATTTTGCTCACAAACACATTGTTGTGTATACATTTCTACCAGCTCATACATACATACACACATAATATTTTATACAAATATGTATTTGGGAAAGGTCCCGGAGGAGATGGAAGGGAATAGGAGAGCTAAACCATGAAAAGGAATAGGTCAGTTTCTTCTGTAGAAGAAGAGGAACAGAAAGGTGAAGATGGATTGTGAGTACAGAGTAGAGGGCAAAGGAGTACATGGCCATCCTTTCCTTAGAAAATAAGGAATTCAGGGATCTGCTTGATAAAGAAGTGTGGGTGGGAGGAAGCTCTAGGAACCTTAGGAAAGAAGGCAATGGTTCAGAACAACTGTTGGAGAGGGTGAGATAGTCAAGGAAGAGAAGCAGTTCTCCTTTTCAGCAGTGAGGGCCAGTTGGGAGCAAGTCATCTGAATTTGCCAGGTCCCAGTTGAGAGCAAATGACTCAATTGCTACAGTGGGGGGGGGGGGGGGGATTTTTTCTCCTTGGGTTGAACAGAACTGAATTTAAGAAGTGGTCAGGACTTGGACAGCCCTCTAGTCCAACTTAATCCTATATAGAAGTTCCTTATACATTCTATAGGAAAAATAGTCATCTAGCTTTTTTTTTTTAAAAAGACCTCCAGTGAAAGAGAAACTACTCCCCTTTGAGCTAGGCTCACTTGTAGGTGAATTTCTACTTTGATAGAATACTTGTTTCTTACCTCAAGCCCAAATTTGTTTCTCTTCAGATTTTTCCCATTGTCCTGTTAGGCAAACCAGGGCAGTATGATGCCTCATCCATCCAGCATCTCCTGATTGTAGAAAATAGAGTTATTATGTGCCCCTTGAATCTTCTTTTCTCTATGCTTAGGCATCTGCCTTTCCCTTTCAGTTGATCCTCATATGGCATTACCTTGATATCTCTTACCCTACTCTGGACATAATGCCAAACCCTTTTCTTTCTATGGAAGTGTCTTCCCAGGCATTCCTGAGAGTACTTTTCCTTTGACTTTATTTAGAAATGTAAGAACAGTCATTGAGCCTCTCTGAGACTCCTGTTCTCTCATGTTCCAAATCCCCTCTTCCCTTCAGCTATTTGTAGAGAGTGGGTGATCATAATCCCCGGTAGTACTTTCAAGATCCTTGACCAGTTCCTTCAACTGGTTTTCATAGTGTTAGCATGTAGGACTTACTTTAATATGTACAAGGCTTATGCCATGAAGGTACCACCTACTCAGAAAACCCTTCTAATCTGTCTTGTCAGCTCTTGCTCTCTCTTTTTTCAAAGTATGTTGTATTTAACTTCACTTGCTGACCATTGTTTCCTCCTTCCCTTTTGTAGAATATAATCTCCTTCAGGGCAGGAATTCTTTTTCATTTGTTTTTATATGCCTAGCCTCTAACAATTAGTAGTAGGCATTTAATAAATGTTTCCTGAATTGAATTTAACTGAATTTCATCAGTGTGGTCCAAGGGTTCATTAATGCAAATCACACTCTTGAGTAGATGAACTTTGTGATTCATGATGGTAGTTGTGAGGAAAGTGTTATGAGACTTAAAAGGTTATACAAATATGAATTGTTGACTGAAAAACATCATCCTAGTGATGACCCTTCCCACGTTATCCTTGGGTGACAGGAGCAAGTTATATGACTTTGGCCTGGATGATACATACAAGCATTCCCATAGTGGTCTTGGGTGACAGACACACAGGCCATTGCAGGACCCATATTAGAACCCTTGGTCTGAGCTGCCTGAGCTCCCAGGAGGCCTGTTGGTATGGCATGGCCTAGAAGGACTCAGCATCTTCCTGTGTTACAACGAGGCATAGGAGAATGCTTGATGAAGTTGCACATAATGAGATGCAATTGTAGTATGTCGACTAAATATGAAATGTCACATGCCATATTTTTCTAGACTCCCAACTATCCTGATTGTTCTCCTGTGAACATATATTGGCTTTTTTAGAGCTTTTGTTTGAGGGTGAAACCTAGACTTTCCAGAGTAGTTCCACATTTTGCTCTATGGGAATATAATAGTGTATATATGGGAATAGAGTATATGTTCTACTAACTAGTCTTATTGAGAGACAACATGGAGTGGAAGGGATATTGCTTTTGGAGTTTTGGATCCTAGTTGAGATGTGATTCATGTGATGTGGTCAAGCTGCTGCTGCTGCTGCTGCTGCTGTTTGTCTTTTGTTCTAGATGACCATGATATCAGGGGGTGATACCATGACAAGCAAATGAATTGGATTTAAATGAAGGGATGCTTTGCAAAGTCAACAGCCTCATTTTCTCCTTCAGAGCCATCTGGGTCCAGTGGCCAGCTATGGATAAGAAGAACTGGAGATGGTCCTGAATGTGAGGCTATCAGGGTTAAGTGACTTGCTAAAGGTTACACAGCTAATAAGCATCAAATGTCTGAGGCTGGATTTGGACCCAGGTCCTTCTGACTGGAGGGCTGGTGCTCTATCTGCTATTGCCTAGTTGCCCTAGCAATCATGGTCAAGCTACCTTATCCCTGAGTCTCAGTTTCCTCATCTGTAAAATGGGGATAAGACTATTACTATTACTAATATTTTACTCTCCTTCCCATGATATATAAATTTGAGTTATCAAGGCTCTGGGGAATATATTGGAGATTAAGATTAAGCCTCTGACCTCAAGAAATTCACCTTCTAGTCAGGGAGGAATAACTCACATGGAAAAATTAACTGTGAAGTAATATACTTTTGTGTAGCTAAGATCATTGAAGGTCATCAATGAGCAGTGTTCCAAGGGCTCATCTTAGAGCTCAAGTCCAACCTTTTCACTTTCATAGGTGGGAATTTTGTCCCTGAGAAGGGAAGTGACCCAGTCAAAGTCATACAAAGGTCTCATTGGCAAAACCAGGACTGGTATCTGAAGACCTGAGGTGGTAGTTCTATAACAACATTTAAACCTGGTAGAAACTTAACCAAAGACAGAAATTCTATTGGAGGAGTGAAGAGGAGAGAGTATATTGGTGATATGAACAAAGCAAGGAGACTGTAAAAAGATTTATTTTTTTTTTTCAAAAGCTTTTCCTTACTCTAAACTCCTTTTCTTAGAGCTATCATGTTGGTACATTTCTCAGAGAACAGGGAAAGACTGATTTAAAAGGAAAAAAAGAGGTGATTGGAAAATAAATAATTTTCCCCACACTTCATCTAACACATACCGAAAGGGAAGATGGGAATTCAATTTCCAGGAATGAGATGTCTGACTTCACTGTGTCCCTGGGTTGTGGTAGACCCTAGTGCTGAAACCTGTTTGACTAGGTACTTAGGATGAGATGAAGCACTGTGTGATATCAGCTTCTTGTTTATTTTCTCCTCCATGAAGTCTTTCCTGACTATTCCTGTACTTGGTCTTCTTCTCATGACCTATAGCACTTTCTTGTGAATACCAGCTATAACTAGTGACCAGGGCCAAGGTTTGAACTGGGAATGCCGGAAAATGTTGAACAATGTTTTGTTTTAATGTTTGAAGTTTAATTTGTATTATTAATATTTTCTCTTTCACTTTCTTAAGTCTAATCAATCAGTAAAATGATATATCAAGCACTGTTTACTGATTTCCTAGATGTAGATCCTTAACCTTAAAAATTTGTCAATCAGTTCTAGTGACCTCTAGCCACCTCTCGGTGGGGAAACGAGAAAGTGAGCTGAACCCTGCCCTGCTTAGGGCAGGGAGACAATAATCACAGGAGGCAGGGAGAAGACAAGGGTATGATTCAGGATGGATGATTGTGGATTGATGCCAAGGCCTGGACCAGAAAGTCCAGAAAGTGACAGTGAATTTTGGATTAATATTATGTTGGCAGGTCAGTGCAATTTCTGTATCTGAATGTTGGAAACACCTTGGCTTCAGAATCAATGAGTAAAGGGCAGGACCTGTGGGTATAGTTCCAGAAGTTAGGGGTCCAATTCCAGACGTAAGGGGTCAGGGTCAGAACCTGGGAAGAGAGTGCATGCAGAAGATGACAGTAGAGGGTGAAAAAGATTGATGTTTATAGGGTAATAATGTTTGTCTTTCATTCTTGAAGAAGATCTTGACATCAGGGAGGTGATGCCACAACAAACACATAAATGGAATTTGGAGGGGATTGCTTTTGCTAAGTCACCAGCCTCACCTTCTCTTTCAGAGCCATTTGGGTCCAGTGGCCAGATATATATCAGGACAACTGGAGATGGTCCTGGATGTGAGGCAATCAGGATCAAGTGACTTGCCCAAGGTCACCCAAGCTTGTAAGTGTCAAGTGTCTAGGCTTTGGATGATAAGTAGCCAGTGAAGGGAAGGTCCTCAGGCTTATACATATAATCACCTACAAATTCTCTAGCATTAAACATCTTCCTTCCCCCCATTCCTAAATCATCAGTTACTCACTTAAGCATCTGTTACATGCTTGGGTATTGTGGATAGATAGAAAAATAAAATAGCTCCTGTCCTCCAGGTACTTTTGATAGATCCTGTGGGGAAAATAATGTATATACATTGAAGAACACCCAAATTTAATACTCAGTAAATACTAGGTAATATAGGGAGGGGATGCTCTAGCAACCGGGATGGATCTGGGGGAAGCGGGGAAGTCTCCTGTGGTAGTTGACACATGAGCTATGGTGAGAAGGGAGTCCATTCATTGTATAGGTGAGAGAGGAGGAAATTGTAAAGGAAAAGGAACAGGAGATAGTATGACACATATTGTGTAAATGGAATTGATATATAAGAAGGCTAGAAATCTAGACTGGAGACAGATTGTGTGGAGTTTTAAATTCCAAAGGAATCCATGTTTGATCCTAGGGGCAGTAGGGAGACACTTGAGTTTCTAGAGATTGACTTGTTCAGACCTGTGCTTCAGGAATATTTCTTTGGTTACTTTGGATGACTTATTAGAGAAGGGAGAGACCAGAATAACTAGAAGGCTGTTGCAATAGTGCTGCCAAGAAGTGATAAGTAGGGTGGTTACCTTTTGAGTGGAGAGACTGTGGAGTTTCATTTGACAAGAATTGTTCTTTAGGGATATTTAAGGACCCTCACAGCCCCTAAAGATGGGAGCCCCACCCCCTTTAGGGTTGAAACCTTGTATATCCTGTTTCCATATACTTTGTCCCTGCCACCTCCCTCTTTGTGGACAAGGACTGTTGTCACTTTTTTTTTTTTTTTTTGTATCTTGGACCCTTAGCACAGTAACAAACACATAGTAAATGCACAACAAATACTTATTGTTTGGTTTAGGATAAAATAGCAGCTTCCTGTTTAGTTTTTTATAGTTTGGCTCCAATCTAACTTTCCAGTCATCTAGATGACCCCAGTGGATAGAACAGCAGTCCTGAAGTCAGGAAAATCTGAGTTCAAATCTAGCCTCAGATACTTGACACTTCCTAGTTGTGTGATCTTGGACAAGTCACTTAATCCTGATTGCCTTGAATCCAGGACTATCTCTAGTTTTCCTGATGCATATATGGCCGTTGGACCAGATGAAAAATGAAATGTGAGTTTTTTTCAAATGATAAGTGAGATTGTGACTTAGCACAACATCCTGTCACTCAGATCCAATTCACATGCCTGTCTTGGCATCATCCCCCCCCCCCCTCCAGTGTCATGGTCTTCTTTGAGAATGAAGCACAAATAAGAGTAATACCTTTCCCGGCTGATTGTACTCTATTCCTCCTCAAGGATTGTGGGCTCCAAACAGACCAGCCTACTTGCCCTGCAGCATGCAGGACACACCATTGCTGTCCTCTGTGACTTGGCAAACAGGCTGACCCTCCCCATCCCACCTTTCCTTCCTTACTTTGATTCCTAGAACCCCTGGTTCCCTTCAGAGACTTAGTCATTTCCTTCAAGAAGCCTTTTTGATTGCCCCTTTAGTTAGTTCTTTCCTTCCCCCCAAAGCAACAACAACAGCAACAACAAACTTTTTCATTTATTTTTTATACACCTTGTATTTATTTGTCTATAAATGAGCTGCTTTAGGGTAGGGATTTTCTCACTTTTGCCTGTCCTTTCACTGTGCTTGGCCCAGAACAGGTGTTTATTAAATTGCTTGACTGATTTAATTAATGTCCTTGTGTCTAAATCATTGGTGGGTTGGGATCTCTGTGGGTGGAGTAGGTTCTGACACTGGGAGTTTCCCTGTGTCTGTGGTATAGGCAGGTAAAGTCCTCCATGGATACATCATTTGTAGTGTGGGGATGACCCTGAATTCTCCAAGGTTATGCAAACAAAATGAAGGCCATAAAGATTTTGAGTACAGTCTGGAAGCCAACTCTATGTCTTTTTTGTGAACCAACTTTCTAAAAGGATTTCTCAAAATGTGTATACAATAAGCATCAGATCTAGAATATAGTAGGCTTAAAAGTTGGAGAAGTGGGTTAGGGTCAATCTTGAAAGCTGAGTTTAGCAATTTGACCTTGGGGAGACACCAAAGATATTTAAAAAGTTGAAGGATGTAATTAGAACTGGGTGTAGCATGTTGACTCACCCTATCACCCTGCTTAGGAGAAAAGTGATAAGCCATTTTTATTAGAAATTCCAGAAAATGCCCTTTCCCCTTCTTCCAAAACTGCAGGAACAACAAAACCTTTCTTTTTCATTTTCATTTTTTGTTTTGTAAATCTTCTATTTATTTATCTATGAACAAGCTGTTTAAGGGCAGGGATCCTCTCACTTTTGTCTCTCCATTCTTAGTGCTTGGCAGAGTGCATTCCCCACTCCCTACATCACATATATTCCTTTCTATCTTGAAATAGGCACCGTACCAACTTGGGGAGAATGACTTTGATCTGCATTTTGTTTTTTCATTAATCTAATCAGTGGAACTCCTTGGCTGTCCTTCTCTTGATTCATTTGCCTCTATTTTGAGAGTTGTGCTATAAATATCCAGGCGCACACTCTCTACTTTTTTTTAAATTTCCCTTGTATTCTTTGTTGAGCTCCTCATGGACCCAATGGCAACTTTCTGCGTTCTAAGAATCCCCTAATATGGGGAGTTGGATGCTAAGGTAAGATAAGTAGAGCCCAAAAAATGGGGATCCTGGGGTCTTAGTATCATAGCTTTGGTGTTTTCTTCCTTTTATAGCTAAGGAAACTGAGGCCCAGAGAGTTCTATGGCTTGACCAAGCTCTTACAAGTAATAAATGGCAGAATTGGACATTTTCCCCTTCTACTTGCTCTGTGTCCTGGGAGCAAATAATTTGACCCTTTTCCCCCATAAAGTGTTTCAATCAAATGACCTTGAAGTTCCCTCTGCCTTTGAGTCTAAACCTGTGATTCTTTCTGAGGTCCCTTCTATTGGGAACATCTGTGCTCTCTGATCAAGTATTCAATCTTCTATGGTCCCCTTTCTAGCACCCGGGGCTTTGGTGCCCAAACAAGACTAAAAAAAGGGAGTAGTGAATGCATAAAAGGAGAGTCAATGAGTGTAGGTTTCCTGTAGAAGAGGCTGGATGATTTAGTTGATAGCGAAGGGAGGGCTTCAATTTCAGAAGCCTGGGGTTTGAGTCCCTCCTCTGACTGATCCTGAATGGTGACCTTGGGATTATTGCCCAGCTTCCTAGTGCTCAGGAAATGCAAAGAGACTCTTCAACTGCAGAGCAGGTGGCACTCTGTATTGTGGGACTTTTTTCATTATCAGTTTCCCTAGATCAATGAAATTAGAAAACAACAACTACTACTACTACTACTACTACTACTACTAGTACAGTCATAGGATGACTGGGATTTAGGCAATAATTTAAAGTTTGCAAAGCATATTATCATCCCATTTTTTAAATGAGTGAATAGGCTGAGAGCCTTAACAATTAATCTCCAGACTCACAATTATTTAAGTAATGACCTGAGGTGGTAGTTGAACCTAAATTTTCTATTTCATACTTTTAATTTAACATTAATTTAATATTTTATAAAAACATAAGAGTTTATAACCCTCAAGGATCTTATTTTCTAACAGGCTGGCCTGATATAATATCTGATAATATCAGATCCTGGCCTGGACTTTGCCTTCTTCTTCTCCCCCTCTTCCCCCCTACCAAGGAACTTAAGTAAGGCATTAGCAGAGTTGGAGGAGCCAAAACCACCATCATTGCTATTGATCTCATCATCCTTTAAGATTATACAGTTTTCAGTTTGATATATATTTTCTCATTTGGTCCTTGGAATAACTTTTTGAGTTGGTAATATGTGTAGTTTAAACAAGAGAAAACTGAGATTCAGTGGAATTAAGTAATGGTTGATTTCATTTTTCCAATTATGTCCAACTCTTCTTTTACCCCATTTAGGGTCTTTCTGGCAGAGATACTGGAGTGGTTTGCCATTTCCTTCTCCAGCTCATTTTACAAATGAGGAAACTGAGGCAAACATGGTTAAGTATCTTACCTAAGATCATATTAATAAGGCAGGATTTGAACTTAGGGAGATGACTCTTCCTGACTCCAGACCCAGCAACTTTCTATCTACTGCTACCTAGGTGCCCTGACTTCATACAATGAAGCAATTGATAAGTCATGAATAGAAGGCCTTCTTTTGACTCTTCCTCCATTGTTCTCTTTCTGCTGTACTTTGGTTCCATATTGCCCTCAGGGAGCCTGTGATCTGAGAAGACCTGGTTCATTCCATCAGAGTCTGAGCAAGGAGACATAATCCTCTCCTTCCAGACTATTCTGAAAATGATCCTATATTTCACAAGTAGAAAACAAATCAAGACAGTCTGCTATAGAATAACTTAAGAGAGTTGGGGAATAACCTTTCTGACCTCAGGAATCCTGGATTCACTAAGAGTTAAGAAAGCAACAGAATAATTAGGGAAGACTTCAAAGAGGAGGTGAGACATGAAATGGGCAATATTGGAAATGCTTAGGATTCTACCCACTGATCCCAGTTGCCTGGGACCCACAGCCATTAAGACTTGGTGTTAGAATTTGGATCCCAGTCTCTTGGCTTCCTAAAGAAAACGAGACTGTGGGCTTCTAGTTGGGGTTTCAGAAGTGTGGAGAGGCCATTCTAAGTCTCCAGATACTCTCTTGCCCTTTTGATTCAAGTCTCTTTCTCATGGATAGGATCTCTCTATTCACTGATCATAGGATCTTTGTCCCTCTCTTTCAAGCCCCGTTGAGTCACCTAGTGAAATTCTCCAGGGGAAGAGAGAATATTGGCGGTTCCTTTGGGAGAATCAGCCTGGCATGTGAAAGGGCTATTGTTTCTGGAGACAAGGGATCTAGGTTTCTGTCTCACCTGTGATGCTACCACTTTGTGACCTCTCAGGGTCTCCTTTTCCTCATTTGTAAATTAGGGCATTGGACAAAGCAACCTCTGAGATCATTTCCAGGTCCACATTTCTGATCTCATGATCTTATGACCAAGATCCAAATTCTAAGGCCTTGGTTCAAACTCAACTTTGTGTCTGCAAGTCACTAACCTCTCTAGAACTTAGTTTCCTTATCTATAAAAGAATAGCATTAGTGGAGATAACCTTGGGGATCCCTTCCAGATCTAGTTCTCTGATCCCATTCCTTCTAGGATGTCAGGTGGACCAGTGGATAGAAAAGATGCTGAACTTAGAATCAGAAAAACTTGAATTTGAATCCTGCCTTGGACCCTTATGACTGGGTAAACCAGTTAACTTTGTACCTCATGACTGGGCAAATCAATTAAATCTATGCCTCAGTTTCTTCATTTTTAAAATGAGGAGATTGAACTCAGTGACTTGTAAGGTCACTTCCTGTTCAAAAATCTATCTGTATCTATTCTGTGAAAACTTGGGAGTCAGGAGATCTCAGTTCAACAACTGAGTTCAGCAAACATTTATGAAATTTTTATCATGTGGCTAGGACTATGTTAGACATGTAGATATAGACAAAAACAGAACAGCTCATGCCCTAAAGCAGGGCTGTCCAAACTGTGGCCCACAGGTCACATGCACCCACAGTTGAATTTTATGCCACCTTTTCTGGGTTTACTAAATGCTTTAGTAAACAAAACTGAAGGCAGAACTCTCACTAAAATGACAAATCAAAATGTATTGTCCATTGTTTCAATACAACCTTTTAAAAGTAAGGTTTGACAGCCCTGCCCTAAAGGGCAGATTCAAATCTAGGTTTCCATACTTTTTAGCTATATGTCCATGGGTAAGTCACTTGAGCCTCCCTGTTTCTCCTGAGGCTAATAGAACTAGAAACATCCATTTTGCTAGTCTGTTGTAAAGATCAGATGATATAATACAGGTATAGAGATCTGTAAACCTGAAAAATTCTTTATATAAAGGTGAACTCTCTTCTGCCTTTAACTTTTCCTCCTCCTCATCCATTACTGCAAAGAGAAAGAGGGAACACAGAGAAAGAAGGCTAGGTGTCACCTCTCAATGGCCACTGTCCTTTTGATGTGGTAAGGGATTCATTTTACCCAACACTAGCATCATTTTGAACTCTGCCTGGTCTTCCATTTCAGGGGGAGATGAAGTTGCTATAACAACACTCTGATTCATGTAATTGCTGCTACAATCTGTTCAGTTCTTCTTGCTGTTAAACACACACACACACACACACACACACACACACACACACACACACACACACGATCCTTTCCAGGGATCTTCCACTGGTTCACTTTGTGATCTTAGACAAGTCATCTCTCTTTGATTCTTGCTCTGAGATTTTGCCATTTCGGATATTTTGGAAGGGGCTGCCACTGAAGAATCTGGAGACCTGGAATCTTGTCTCTTCCTTGCAATCAACCATGTGAATTAAGGCACAGCCTTAGGGGCTCAGTTTCTCTCTCTCTCTCTAAAAATGAAGAGGTAAATTGGGTAGAATATCAAGTTTGGAGCCAAAAATGCCTGGTTTAACATTTTACATCAAACACTAGCCACCAGTGCGTACTCTCTATGTCATAGTTTCCTCTAATTTTTAAAAGGTGGAGGTAAGATAGGATACCTTTCAGTTCTAAATCTCTGGTCCTATTATACATTTGTAAACCTTTTAAAAACTTCCCAGTAGACATTGGACCCTCATCTGCTGGCTCCAGCATCAAGGATTCTCTTGCCACCTATAGCTGTTTATGGGCTACAAACTGAGGTGATATCAAAGACTTAAGGCATCCTGGCGTAGTATGGCTTTGAAGGCATATGCCCAGGATAGGAGGCAGCAGTCTGTAGGAGATTTCTGGAGGGGGCGACAAAGCTAATGCCTAAATGATGCTTTTCTGAGAGACCATTGCAGTATTTATGGGTAGGCTGTATGTCATTTGTGATTAATAATATACCAAATCAGAGACTGTTATTATTAGTGATGATATTAATAGCTAATAATAATTCAGAACAATCAAACAAAAGGGATTAAGTGGCTATTTTGTGAAGAATACATGTTCTTTTTATTGGAAGTATACCCTCCCCCTGTAGTCCCTTATTCTGATTGGTTGGTTCTTTCCAGAACCTTCATTTTAAGCAAAGTGCCCAGATTAGCCACATCTTTATTCCTTTCTGAACTCTACTCCTAACTCTGTACTTTCTCTCACATGTCCTGTCTGAGTGCTTCTTTACCCTCCTCCTCTTTGCTCCTTTTCCCCTTTCAGCTTTTTATATATTATCTTCCTTTATTAGAGTGTAAGCTCTTTAAGGTCAGGTACAGACTTCTGCTCATATTTTTAGCATTTCTGTTGGCATCATTTAAATTCACAGGATCTCAGTTTCCTCCTTTTTAAAGTAAGGGGTTGGATGGTGTGCTCTCTTAGGTTTCTTCTAGTTCCTATCTTTTTGGGACTTACAGAATAAGCAGTATAAGACTAAGAGATACAACACACTAATTCTAATACAAAATCACTTGATAGGTACAAAGTGAGGGTTTTGAGGAAGTTCATTACCAATGTGGGAATCAGGAAAAATATGGGAGGGTGATATTTGAATCAAGCTTTAAAGGATGGGATTAATGATTAGAGAAAGAAAATAGTGTCAGTCTTTTATTATGTATCTACTACCTGCCAAATACTATGCCAGGGAGCATCTTGAGCAAAGGTCCAGAGTTGGGAAGATGATGTGTATATTTAGCAGTAAAAGAAGTTTCGCTTAATTAGAATGCAGATGGGGAAGTACATGAGATAAAGCAGGAAAAATAAAGGGGCAATGAATGCTTGGATCAGGAATTTGAATTTCATGCAGGCAGAGAGGAGCCACTGAGAAATCTTGAGGAGAGTGATATGCCCAGACTTTTGAGAGATGACTGGGTGTTGTGCAAAAAAAAAAATGCTTGATTCTGATCTGGGTTTTGCTGCTTACTTATAAGAGTATAACCTCTTTAGTTCTTGTTTTCCTCATCTGTGAAATGAGGTATTTGGAATATTATGCTCTCTAAGTTCATGACTAGGTCTGAATTCCACTGTTAGAAAAAAGTGTGAAAGGGTGGTTTGGAGGGAAGTTTTTGGAGGTTGTTACAATAGCCCATATTGGGCTATATGTGAATTTGCACCAGGATGATAGTAGTGAAAACAGGGAAGATGGGATGATATGGTAGGGACTGAAAAACCACAATTTGGTAAGATATTGAATATGAGAATAGGGAAGAATAGCCTCAATACTTTGAATATGGACGACTGAGCTATAGAATGTTCATCAGGAAGGTATTCCTTCTTTTGCTAAGGGATGTGAAATTGGCATAATTTGGAAAGTTTTGAGCTCTTGTTTTTTGAAATAACTGAATCTCCCATCCTCATGGAATGCCTCGTATTTTAGGTGAGAAGGTATATTAACTGTCACCTAGGGAAGCTTAAGGACTTTATTCTCTACAGAACTTGACTGGTAAGAGCATCAAAGGGGATGATTGTGAGGGGAATGAAAGTCCGACTATGAATTTAGCTCTCTTTGGACCAAGACCTCTCTCTCTTTTTTCTTTACTTTTGCTTTTTTTCTTATTTTGATAAATATTTCTTTATTAAGCATCTACTACATGTAATTATGCTCAATGCTAGGAAGATGAAGATAGCTACAACTTGAAATCTGCTCTTATTGAACTTGCAAATAATTTGGAGCTGGGATGGAGTGGGGATGGTTATAACATGCTCACAGATAATTGTGATACAAGGGAGAGTGAGAAGTATATTGTTACTGTTATTATTTTGAAACATTTTTGGTGTTTCAGAGGGTCTCTCTTTTCATTAGGACAAATTTTCCCTCCACCCACACAATTTCCAATCCCGCCGTGCCGTATCAGTCAGACTTTTGAGTGACTGTGGCCCCAAATTTCCATCTTCTGGTCACCAGCCCTCTAGTGATGTCCTATTTACTCTGAAGACATTTTGTATTTACTTCTCTGTGTAGATGTTGTTTTTGCCCAAGTGACTGTTTTTTGTTGTATGAGAATAGGGACTGTTTCCTTTGTATATTCTGTGTCTTGCATCATTTCTAGTCTGGTAATGCATTTAATCAACTCTTGTTCCTTGTTGAATAAATGGCAGGGACCAATGCATTACCAATACAGGTCTGTACTTCAAGCATCTCCACCATAGGATGTCTTGTCAGAGATTTATTGGCATAAACATTGGTATAACATTGCAGGACTCAATTTCACCTCTAGACCACATTAGAGAATTGGAGTCTTAGAGAAGCTAAGTAGAATATGCTTTGTTGTTGTTGTTATTGTTCAGTTGTATTCAACTCTATGTAATCCCATTAACTTTGTCCCTGGGGTTGATGTGTTTGCCATTTCCTTCTCCAGTGTGTCCCCCTTTTATAGATGAGGAGCTAAGGCAAATAGGAATTAAGTGACTTGTTCAAAGTCACACAACTAGTGAGTGGCTTCCTGACTCCAGACTGATCCTTGACCCACAGTACCTCTTTCCTGCCCTGGAAGATACTACTAAGACCCTTACTACTGCTGTTGCTGCTGCTGCTGCTGACAGCCATTATAATAATTGTAATACTTCTTTAGAGTTATAGAGACCTAACTCCTTCAGACCATATCCTATTAGATTCTCATTAAAATTCTGTAAGAGAGGTAGGATAGACATGATTATCTCCATTTTACAGATGCGGCTGCTGAGGCAACTGAGCAAGGATAAAGTGCCTTGTTGAAGGTCAGACAATAGACTGCTGTTAGAACTGAGACTCATATTCAAGCTTTGGTATTTTGAGCTTACAAAAGATTCCTGTCTATGGCATTTGACTCTGTGGGTGAGTCAGAGTGGGGACAATTATACCTATTTTATAGATAAGGAGTAGGAAGCTAAACAAGATGGAATGTGATCCTTATGGAACAAGATTAGAATTGGCCAGTTTGATCCTCAAGGACAGACTCCCTGTAGGAGCAATGGGGAAAAAGTTGAAGAGAGGCAAATTTTGGTTCAATGTAAGGAGAAACTCCCTAACAATGAAAGCTGTCCAGAAATGGATTAGGCTCTTTCTGGAGATATTGATAATCACTGGAGGTTTTCAGGTGTGGGCTAGATGAACCCTTGTCAGACCAGTGAAGTTAGAGAGTGATTCTTGTACAGCCATGATGAACTTGGTGGTTCCTTCCAACTGAATTTTTCTAATTTGTGACTCTGATTTGCTCTAACCATTAAGAGACAGACCCTAGATTTCAAACCAAATCCATTGTTCTTCAGTTAATGATTTACTGAAATGGAAATCTAACTTAAAATATTACATAGATATTCATGGTTGTTTGCTATTATTAATAATACACTCCTGCAGATTATAGAGATGCTCTCGGCAGAAGAATTATAAATCGAGCCCTGTCTTTGTTCCCTCAAGTGCTATATAAGTTGTATAAATTTTATACTGAAATAGTGGTTTATTTCTCATTTCTTACCAATAGAATATAATAACTTTGTATATATACTTTTATATATATAGTGATATATAATTGATTATTGATTTATATATTGTTCCTCTGTTGAAATGCTAGCTTCTTGAAGGCAAGATTGTTTCATTCTTGTTTTTGTATCCTTAGTTTCTGTGGTACTTGGTAAAGTTGCATAATAAATCTTTATTGAATGAATGAACCAACCATAGGATTTAGAGGAAATCTTCATGAGAGATGGATCAAGCCTTGAGGGTGAGATTATTGTTACTGAGAACTGTGTAAACCAATGGTAGTAAACCTATCAGCATGAATTCAGGTCAATCTTTGCAGATAGGATGAGGGTCAGTGGTGGTGGTATGGCAAACTATTCTGGAAGAACTGATTTTATCTGTATTTCCTATTCTCCAGGGAGAGCTACATCAGACCACAATAAAGAAACCAGTAACTTTCCAAGAAAGGCAATATGGTATGTTAGAAAGAAATAGGAGACTGAGGTTTCAATCATGGTGCTTCTGGTGACTTACTATTTTAGGTGGACAAATCACTTCCCCTTTGGAACCTCAGTTTCTTTATTGAATAATAACTCTTTACCTATTTCATTTATATCACTGTTTTGAATAATGGAATAATTGTCCGAATAATGCCACCCCCCCCCATTGGCAGTCTGGGGAATCTTAACTCTTAGGGACTCACCATATCAGTGCTTCATTTAGTGTGGACACCAGATCCATTTCAGCTCTTTTGCAGCTGAATTCAAGGAAGCTCCCAATCTCAGCCTCCCCAGGAGCAGGGATTATAGACCACTCCTGGTTGGGTGGCTTGTTTTAGGGCACTAATGGACATATTCTGGTCAGTGATAATGGGATTTACTTTGTCAGAAATGTGGGTCCCCTTTATAAATACCCTATTTCCCCTGTTTTGGACCAGGAACTAGCAGTTATGCAATGTATCTGATGCAGTAGAAAGAAGCTCAACACATTGGTCCCTGGTAAAATGTTTGTAAAATTGGGAATTGTCTGGTGGTGTTAGGGCTCATTTTTAAGGGATCAACCTGAGGTGAGCCTCTGAACATTTTTTTTTGTTTGTTTTTTAGTTTTAATGGGAATGGAAACTGTGACTTTGTCCTTAGCAGCTATAAAATCTTTGAGGACAGGGACTGTGGTGTTTTTCATAAAGATAAAGTTAAGTGTAGGGCCTTGAACTTAGACACTAAATAAAATGCTTGTGAAGTATAGGTGATGGAAATGTCCACACCAAGGAAATCCTGGCTCTTCTGAAATATCCTTTGTTCAAGAAGCCAGAGAAATGTATGAAATGTTTTAGAAAGATTTTATTCCAAATAGCTAAAATAAAACAGATTTGGGGCTTAAAGAGACAAGAAAAATAGCATCCTGGAAAGCCAAGGTTTTATTGTGATGACAATAGAAGGAAGTATTTGAGAAAGAAGAGGGCATTCTTATACTGGAAGAGAGATTGAACTAGATGTTCACTGCAGTACCTTCCAAATCTGGTTTGTTGTGTTGGGGTGAATCAAGTGGGGCAAGCTCCTTGGCAGTGCCTGAGGGAATTCTAAAGCCAACTTTTCCTCTTCCATGTGGATCGACCAGGCAGCTTGGCATTAGACCATGTTCTCCCCTGGCAGACTGATGGGCATCCATGGGTCCATCCATGCCATCTCTCAGAGACCTAGACTCTTAAATGATTAAATTAAGCCGTTCACATTAAAAAACTCATTGGAACAACTCAAACTGGTTCTTGGTTGTCAGGCCAACTTTTCACAGGACAACGCCTAACTTTCATGAATTTCCACTTTGCTCTAGCCCCCTTCTTTCCCTGTCCCTCTTTTCTGTGCTGTGTAATACATAATGTACATAAGAAACAGAGGATTTGGAATCAGAGGTTTTGGGTATAAATTCAGACACTATTATTTTCTGTGGGACCATTGGTAAGTCTCTTTACCCTCTAAGTTCTAACCATCTAAGTTTCTTCAACTGTAAAATGAATATCAAATCCCAGCTTCTTCAAAAGGTTTTCCCTACTTCCTCCCTGCTCTGCCTTCTCCTCTCAATTTACCTTTCATCTCTGTATTTATCTTGTATGTTCCTAGTAATTGGCTTCTCTGCCCCATCAGACCATGAGCTCCTTGAAGTCAAAGAATGGTTTGGACAGTGCAAAGCATCAGCACATATCAAGGGCTCAATTAATGTTTAATAAATATTGATTGAAGGAGTCAGACTAGATGAATGACCTCCATCTTTCTTTCTAGTTCTCAGTTCTGTGAGCCTATCATCATGTGATTCCCCTCAGAGACTATAGTGAGAGCCTTGGTTTTGAAGCTATGAAAGAAGAGATTTAACAGGCATAAAGAGTAACATCAAAAAGACCCACATGTACAAAATAGTTATAGCAGCTGTTTTTTGAGATTGCAAAGAATTGGAAATTGAGGGGATGCTCATCATTTGGGGAATGGCTGAAGATATTGAGATATATGAATGTGATGGAGTACTATTGTTGTATGAGAAATCATGAACAACTAGACTTCAGAAAAGCCTAAAAAGACTTTCATGAACTGATACTGATGGAAGTGAACAGAACAAGAATAATATTGTTTACATTAACAACAACACTGTGCAATGATCAACTTATGATAATGATGTTCATCCTCTAAGAAGACTATAACACAGGGAGGTGATGTCCTGACAAGCATATGAATTGAATTTGAGTAAGGGGGTGCTGTGCTGAATCACCAGTCTAGTCTCACTGTATCCTTCAGAGCTATCTGGGTCCAGTGGCCAGATATGAATCAGGATGACTGGAGAGAGCCGTGAATGAGATGCAATCAGGATTAAGTGATTTGTCCAAGGTCACACAGCTAGTAAGTGACATGTGTCTGAGACTAGATTTGAACTCCTATTCTTCTGACTCCAGCTCCAAGGCCAGTGCTCTATCTTCTGTACCAAACTATGATGGATTTAACTTTCCTTAGCGGCACAGCAATCAAAGACAATTCTAAAGCACTTGTGATGGAAATACCATCCACATCTAAAGAAAGAACTATGGAGTCTGAATGCAGACCAAAGCATACTGTTTTCCATTTAAAAAGTTAGTTTTATGTTTTATATATATTTTTTATTCTCTCATGGTTTTTTGTTCCCTTTTGTTCTGACTTGTTTTTCATAACACGATTAATATGGAAATATATTTAACATAGTTATACATATGTAACCTGTATCAGATTAGTCACCGTCAAGCAGTGGTTGGGGAGGGAAAAGAGGAGAGAGAAAAATGTGGAACTTAAAATCTTATAAAAAATGAAAACTATCTTTGTCTGTAATTGGAAGAATAAATAAATAAATTTAAATTAAAAAAGGACTAACATCAGAAAATTCTTCAGTATTCTATTGAGGCAGGTTTTAATGTTTGGAGGTTGGGGGGGGAGTCTTCAAATGTGGCCTTTAATCTACTCTGACTCTAGTCAGGATTCTAAGTTTTATAAGCCCAGGGCCTGTGAACTTGATTTTCTAATATTTTTATAATTATTTATAAATATAATTGTTTTGCTTTTCAAACCTCTGTATTTATTTTATGTATTTAAAGACCTTGTCCTCAGAAGGTGCCCATAAATGTTTCTAGACTGCCAAGGGCACTATGGGTACAACAGAGGTGAAGAATCCCTGGTCTAGACCCAGGGTACTTGGTCACATGCCTATGAAGTGGCCCATGGAGGTTTAATGACTTCTGGACAACAAGTCAGGTGCCTTGAACTGCAATGCAAATAATAGCTTTAGTCTCTGAAAGCCAGCATCTGAATCCCAGTGCTGACATTATGGACAAGTGCTTTTATCTTCTCCCATCCATACAATAGGGGAAATAACATATTAACTCCTACTTTTCAGGATTGTTATAAGGCAAGAGCTTTATAAATCTTGGAGATAGTATGACTATAATCGCTGGAATTCATATAGCCCTTTTAAGATTTAGAAAGAACTTTATGTTATCTTATTTGATCCTCAAAACAACCTTGAGAAACAGGTGCTAATGTTATTTTCATTTATTGGTTGGTGAAACTGAGACACCAGATGGTTAAGTGACTTGCTCAGTATCACACGGTCAATTCAGCAGGATTTAAACTAAAGTTTTTCTGACTCCAGGTCCAACCCTCCATCCAGTGAACCATGGATCTTGCTCTGCTATATACTTTCTGAGTAACCCAGAGTAAATGACTTTTTCTCCCTGGGCCTCCATTTCTTCATCCATAAATTGCTGGTATTGAAGCCATTCCAAATCTATGATCCCTGCCTCTTTGATATTCTGTGACCAAGAGTGTTCTCACACACTGTCTACCCTGTCAACCCTACCTAAGCTTTCACTTCTGAAAAATGCAGAAAATCCCCTCTGTTCTCTAAAGGGAGTCAGATATGTTTTTGACCAGAGCCATCATGCCCACCTCCCAGTCCCTGAGAGCAGCCGGAGGAGCTGAAAGGAAAAGTGTTTGGAATTGACAAACTGACAATCTTAGAATAAGAATATAATAATATTATATGGAATATTATATATCATTTCCAATTATATAATAATAAGAAGAACTGACAATCATAATATCAGAGGGACCTGGATCCTTAAAGAACATAGAATATCAGAGATGGAAGGATTCGAATAAGAAGAGATCTTGACCCTCACCTTCACCTGGGTCAAAACCCTTTCAGAAGACCTTATTACCTATTACTTGATGTTCAGACTCCTTCTCCCCCATCATAAGTGGTTGCTAATCTTCCTGTGCATTGTTATCTCAATTCTCCAGCACACTGGAACTCTGGACTGGGAGTCAGGAAAACCTGAGTTCAGTCCTATCTCAAATATTTGCTAGTTATATGATCCTGGACAAGTCACTCATCCTCTGTTTGCCTCAGTTTCCTCATCTGTAAAATGTGAATAATCATATCACCTACCTCCTAGGGTTGTTATAAGCATCAAATGGGATAATAATTGTAAAGTGCTTGCAAACTGTAAAGCCCCATAAAAATACCAACCATTGGTATTATTTTTACTACCTGGAATGTCCTTTCTATAGCACTTTGTCTTTATTTTATGTGTTTCTCTAAGGATGTCATGTATTCCTCCTAGATGGTACTTGCTCCATGAGGGGAGTGACAATCATTTTAAACTTTGAGGCTGCCCCAGAAGCCTAGCACGGGGCTCTGCCATAGGAGGTGTTAACGACTTGTTTCTTTAATTCAATTGTATCTAGCTCAAGCATCTCCTTAAAAAGATGAAGAGGAAGAGGCCCAGAGTAGTGAAGAGACTTTTCCAAGGTCATAAGTGAGCAATGCCAAGCTGATCAGAATGGGAACAGGATATTTGTGCTCTTGAGGTGAGGTAGAAAATTGCAGCCCTGTGTTTTGGAGGCTTTTGAGCCTTCACTATAGGTAACATATGGTACTTGATTTATCAGGAAACAAATATCTCTAGGCCATGGAGAGTGGGAAATTCTGGTGTTAAAAATATGTGCATTTAATAAAACTTTTTTCTGTTCTGCTTTGAATATGGAAATGCTCTTTTTATGTTATGTTCGGAATAAAAAAGAATTAAAAATTAAATAAAATGCTATATTACAAAATTATCCTTCTCATCCTCCCCTTATTGAGATCTGGCAGGCAGCTTGCTGGTATTCTTGTCTCTTGTCTTTCCTTGAAGCCCCATTACAGTTAGGAGAAAGAAATCCATTGGACAGTCCTAGTTGAGTGTGGTTTTCTAACTTCTCAAATCATGCTCTGCCCATCATCCCATGAAGCAGACCTCACCTGGCCTTTACTTGCTCTGTAACTGTGAGCCAGTTACCCTCCTCTTCTGGATCTCCTTGTAAAATTTGGGGAATGAATACTTTCATTTCTACAGTCCCTTTTAACTTTAAAATTCCCTTGATTAGTTTTTTATATAACTTGACCATCCTGTGTTCCAAGTTCCTTTTCATGTCTGACATCCTATGTTCTGCGTTCTAAGGCCATTTCTGTGTCTTTTGTGTCCTGTTGGTCCCCTTCTGATTCTTCTAAAGACAGACTTTCCCAATGGGGTTCCTCACTAATGTTCTCTCCTGCCAGCTGGCTTATAGCTGGAGGGAGGAATAAAGGCACTTCCTGACTCCCTTATGTGCCCATTCTGAAACCAAACCTAGCATTCTTTTGGAAGCTGCCCTGAGTGCCTGCTCATAAAGTTTGCTCCTCTTGCTCATCTCCAACCTGCAATCCTAAGGGTGTCTTCAAAGTCCCCATGAGTCTCCTTCCTTAGCAATTTCTGCCCTTCTCTGGCTGGAAGGGGCATTTCTACTCTCTAGTTCCAATCCCAGGAACCAGCTGCCCCTCCTCACTCCTATTCCCTTTCTCAGTCCTGTGGAACAGAAGTTGAGTGAGAGAAAAATTAAGCACACCATGAGAGCATTAGCCATTTGATGATAAAGGGAGTGGGGGAAATTAAGTTCTAGGGAAGGGAAAGGACTTGCCTATGGTCACTGGTGATGATCTTCATCTCTTTTGATAATTGATGAAGAGAGTATAGATGAGATAAATCGGTGACTATCTGTAGGCATAGCTTATGTCTCAGAGAAGGCTGATTGTGTGACTGTTGAATATGTAGGTGGGGGGTAGGGAGTCTTAATCATGCAAGTGGGACATGTTGAGGTCTGAAAATTGGTACTATGCCATATTCAATGCTGGTATTGAGAAAGCAAAGGAATCAGGATAGCATGTATGTTGCCTTCCTTGGAGAAATAAGGAATAGAAATGGTAACCCATTTCTGTGGTGTTTAATGGCATATAAAATGCATTCTCCACAATTACTGTAAGTAGTAGGTAGTGAAAAGACCATTACAACTACTTTATGGGGAGGCTAGGTGGTGCAGTGGATAGAGCACCGGCCCTGGAGTCAGGAGTACCTGAGTTCAAATCCAGCCTCAGACACATAATAATTACCTAGCTGTGTGGCCTTGGGCAAGCCACTTAACCCCATTGCCTTGCAAAAACTAAAAAACAAAAAACCAAAACCAACTACTTTACAGATGTGGAAATTGAGATTGAATTTTGACTTCCCTGGACCATGCAACTAAATGTTAGAACCAGGACTAGAGCTGTGAACTTCTGATTCCAAGGCTAGTAAATGAGTTGTTAAGTGACTTTTTAAGTCTAGGCACTTAAAAATCCTTTCTTTTCTTCCTTTGTCCCTTCCCTATCTTTTGAGATAATCATGGCAGTCTGCTATTTGTCTTGGGATATCTTCATTATTGAATGGTGACCTGGGGAAAGTGCAGTGAATTAGGGGTTGGGCAGATGATCAGGGTCTGAGTCAGTCACTTGACTTGCCCTCTGATTTTGGGCAAGTCACCTCCTCTTTGGGAGCCTTAGGATCTTTTTCAGCCCAATGAGGATGTTGGACTCAGTAGTCATCTACAAGGGAGAAGATTTGGTGTTAGTGAGATATAATGTGGATACACCAGGAGTCAGGAGACCTACAGTTGAATTTGGTGCTTGTATCTATGAACTATGTGACTTCTCTCTGGACCTCAGTTGCTTTATCTATAAAAAGATAACTATACTTAGTCCTCCTATTTCATAGAGATATTAAGAGGAAAGTGCTTTCTAACCCTTAAATTATTCTGTAAATGGGAGCTGATATTTTTATTGTTATCATTATAAAGTACTGAGAATGAATGGGGGGGGGAACATTGGAGAATGTAGACAAGAAGCAAGTTAGACCAAAGGAAGATGTTCCTTCCTTGCTTCCTTGCTTTCTTCCTCCCTTTCTTCCTTTTCCAATCTAGCTTATTTTTCCCCAATTACATGTGAAAACAATTTTAACACTAAATTTTTTTAAAATTTTGAGTTCTGAATTCTTTTTTGCCTTTCCTCCCATCCCCCTTCCTTAAAAAGGCAAGCAGTTTGTTATAGATGATAAATTGCAGTCATGCAGAACATATTTCTATATTAGCCATCTTGCAAAGGAAAACAGTAAAAAAAAACCTCAAGAAAAATAAAGTAAAAAGTATGTTTTGATCTACATTCAAACTTCATCAGTTATTTCTTCTTCCTTTAGTTCTTTTTTCATCATGAGTGTTTTGTAATTGTCTTAAATCATTATATTGCTGAGAATGAATAAGTCATTCATAGTTGAATATCACATAATGTTGCTGTTACTGTGTACTATGTATCAGTTCATGTAAGTCTTTCCATGTTTTTCTGAAATCCTCCTGCTCATCATTTCTTATAGACCATTAGTGTTCCATTATGTTCATATATATCCTTTAACTTGTTATGCATTGCCCAATTGATGGGCATCTCCTCAATTTCCAATTTTTTTGCCATCTTAAAAAAGAATTACTATAAATATTTTGATATATAAATTCTTTTCCTTTTTTAAACATTTATGTTTTTGGAATATAGACTAATATATTGCTAGTCCAAAGGATATGCACAGTTATCCAAATTGTTCTCCAGATTAGTTGGATCAGTTCACAATTCCACCAACCATTAACATCCCAATTTTTCTACATCCCCTTCCAACATTAATAATTCCTCTTTTCTATCATATTAATCAGTCTGATAGTTGTGAGATGGTACTCTGCATTGTTTTTACATTTCTCTAATCATTAGTGATTTAGAGCATTTTATATGATTATAAATAGTTTCATTTTCTTCCTCTGAAAACTTTCTATTCATATCCTTTGACTATTTTTTCAATTAGGAAATGACTTGCATTTGACTAAGTTCTAAATATATTTGAGACTTTAAAATACTGTAAATCTCCTCCCCCTGACTCACAAGTTTCTGCTTTTCTTCCAATCTCAGCTGCCTTTGTTTTGTTTGTATAAACCTCTTTAATTTAGTACATTCTGTAATACTCTGTCTTTTGCTTGGTCATAAATTCTTCCCTTCTCCATGGATCTGACAGGTAAACTATTCCATGCTCTCCTAATTTGCTTATGATGACATCCTTTATGTCTAAGTAATGTATTCATTTTGACCTTATCTTTTTATATGGGATAAGATGTTTCTGTCAAACTGCTTTCTAGCTTTCCCACCATTTTTTGTTAAATAGTGAGCTCTTGTCCCCAAAACTTGAATCTTTGGGTTTTTTCAAATGCTAGCTTACTATGTCATTTACTACTGTATATTAGGTGCCTAATCCATTTCACTGCTTTACCACTCTAATTTTTATCCAGTACCGGATTATTTTGATGATTCCCAGTTTGTAATATAGCTTGATATCTGTTACTGCTAGGCTATCTTCCTTCATATTGTTTCACTGATTCCTTTGGTTTTCTTGGCCTTTTGTTTTTGAGATGACTTTATTTTTTTCTAGCCTTGTAAAATAGTTCCTTTGGTAGTTTAATTGGTTTGGCACTGAATAAGTAATTTAATTTAGGTAGAATTGTCATTTTTCTTATATTAGCTTGGTCTACCCATGAGCAATCAATATTTCTCTAATTATTTATATCAGAATTTATTTGTGTGAATAGTATTTTGTAATTGTGTTATTTTAGTTTCTGGGTTTGTCCCTGTAGGTAGATTTCCCAGTATTTCATTTTGACTGCTTTAGTGAATGGAATTTCCCTTTTTTAGCTTGTTGTTGGACTTTGTTGATAATATGAAGAAATGCTGAAGATTTATGTGGGTTTATTATAATCTTTGCAACTTTGATAAAGTTATTCATATTTTTTAGTAGTTTTTGAGGTGATTCTCTAAGTATATCATCATATTATATGCAATGATTATTAGTTTTCCTTCCTTCTCTATTCTAATTCTTCCATTTCTTTTTCTTCTCTTATTGTTATAGGTAGCATTTCTAGTTCAATACTGAATACAAGTATTGATAAATGGACATCCTTGCTTCACCCCTGACCTTATTGGGAAGGCTTCTAACTTAAGCCCTTATAGATGATGCTTGCCGATGATTTTTAGAGAGATACTATTTATCATTTCAAGGAAAACTCCATTGGTTCCTAATTTCTAGAGTTTTATTAGGAATGAGTGTTGTATTTTGTCAGTTTTTTCTGAATCTATTGAGATTATCATAGAATTTTTGTTATTTCATTATTGATTATGTCATTTTTGCTGATCATTTTTCTAATATTGAACCAGCTTTTTATTCCTGTTTAAATTCCACTTGGTCATAGTATATGCTCTTTGTGATAGATTGCTGTAATCTCCTTGTGTTAGCATTTTATTTAAAAATTTGCATTGATAATCATCAAGGAATTATAGTTTTCTTTTTCTGTTTTTTTTCCTGGTCATTTTAAAAAAGGAGTTGAAACAGGGAAGTATAGAGTCCCCATGAGAAAGGAGGAAGGATAGATTACATGTTTGTGTGTGCCTACGTCTATATATGTTTGTGCGTCTGTAGGTATAAATGTCTCTGTGTGTCTCTGTGGGGGTGTATTATGTGTGTCTGTGTTTTGTGCATGTCAATATGTGTATTGTGAGTGTCTGCATATCTCTATTTATGCTCATATGTAGTACAGTAGACAGAGCTCTGGCTCTGGAGTTAGAGGATCTGGCTATAAACCCTACCTCCATTGCTTGAAACAGCCTCTCCCTGGGCCTGTTTGCTTTTCTTTAAAGTGGAGGTTTTGGACTGGATTGTAACCTCTGAGGTCTTTTCCAGATCTCTGATCTCTGAACCTGTTTATTTGTGCATGTGTTTCTGTGTGTCTCAGTGCCCGTCTTTCTGTATATGTATGCCTTTCTTATGGGGGATCCTTTCATAAGGGGGACCCCTTATGGGGGGTATGTGTGTTTGTGTATATTTATGTACTTGAGTCTACACATTTCTTTGTAGATCTATATTAATCAAGTATGTATGTATGTATGTATGTGTGTGCATTTCTTTTTGTATATTCCTATTTGTTGCATATAGATATTCTATGAGATTTTTGTGGAAAGCTGAGGAAATAGCCATATGCTGATAGAATCATAGTCCTGTGAACTTAGCTTTTCATGTGCTTTATAATTTTTTTAGGCCATTGTTGAGGGTTTTTCCTAGGTTTTGGAGGGAATCTGTGGTTGGAGAAGCACCAAGGAATTCAGCTAGTATCTTGGCTAAGGTGACCAGCTACCATATTTTTGCTTGATATAATCCATATAGTTTGTCTGGAATATATGATAAATGAAAACAGAGAGAAGTAGATACACCTGAAGAGGGAGGTTCATTCGAAGCTACTAGAGGACTTTGAAGGCTAGGATGAATGTACATATTATTGGGTAGGTAATAGGGAGGCACAGAAAGTTTGGGAGCAAGGGAGGAATGTGATTAGAACTGGATTTTAGGGAGATTCATCTTGAACTACTTTTGTTTTTTCTGTGTTTCTTGAACTCTTTTAACAGGCTGGTGAATTCTTGGATGTCTTCTTAGAATAAGGTTTTAAAAAAGCATAAAATAAAATCCATGGAATTTCAAAGGAAATACCAACTTTATTGAAATTTGATTAAAATGCATATATTAATAAATATTTACATCCACATCCACATCCACATCCACATCCACATCCACATCCACATCCACATCCATATCTATATCATCTATATCTATATCTATATCTATATCTATATCTATATCTATATCTATATCTATATTTATATCTATATCTATATCTATATCTATCTATATTTATATTATTTATATTTATATTTACATTTATACATTTGTTAATATGTTCTTGAGCCCTAGGTTTGAAATTTCTGATTGAGAAACATTTGCATGAGAGACTGGCAGCAATAGGCCATTGAGTTAATCCAAGTAAATAGTGTTGAAGTCTGTAGTAGATCTGGTAGTAAAGTCTGTAAAGTAGAGTTGCTTGATGGCAGTTTGAATAGAGAGGAAGGAAGCAATATGCTGACTATTGCAGAAGTTGAGCCAAGAAGATCTGGAACCATTTAGGTTGGGATAGGCCAAGAAAGAAAAGGGTTAAAGGCAACTCCAAGATAATGGGAACTGGGAAAATGGTGAAGTGGTGAAGTGATAGAGAAGTCAGGAAGAGGAGCTAGTTTGAGGGATTGGAAACAGGGGCCAGCTGGAGTTAGCTTGAACCCCCTCTAGATAACAGATTGTTAAATTTTAATTGTGAGCATTTATAGTTCAGAAATGAGCAAAATACAAATCAAGGCTTATTTTGTTGTTTTATTGATTATTGACCTCTGGGGAGGAGCCAAGATGGCAGCATAAAGCCAGCATGTTCTCAGAGCTTTTCCCTTCATAATACTAAATGAAGCCTCTATGCTACAAATCCCATTAAAAAGAAAAAAAAAAGAAAAACAGAAAAGACCAAAACAAGTTTTCAATTGTAGACATTGTGGAGGATCTTCAGTGAAGGTCTGTTTTGGGATGAAGGGAAAATAAAGTCCAGCTGGGTGGGAGAGCAAGAAAGTCAACTGGGGGCTTTTAGCCACAGTTCAGTCTAGGTCCTAGCAGCTAGACAACAGCACAGGTCCTGGCAGCTAAACAGCAAGCCTGCAGGGACAGTCCCAACCCCCAGACAAAATATGAACCCTGGGAAAACTGGGACAAAAGACAGGACTGGGTTGGGAACAAACCACTGCATAGGTAGAGCTTGGACATAAAGGAGAAAACAAACCTCTGCAAAAGCAAGGCCTGGACTGCATAGGCAACATCTTGGCCAACAACAAGCCAGGGATGAGACCTCAGCCCCAGCATAAAAAACTTGGGTCTGTACTCTCTATACCCAGGAGCAAGAGCTCAAACAATAAAAATAAGCAAAAACCTAAAAGAGTGCCAACCATAGAAAACTACTATGCAGATAGAGATGATAAAAATACAACCTCAGAAAAATAAAGCAATGACAAATTACCTACATGGGAAGTCTCAAAGGAGTCTATGAATTGGATTCAAATCCAAAACTTCATAGAAGAACTTAAACAAGAATTAAAAAGCCAAATAAGAGAGGAAGAAGAAAAATGGAAAAAATGACATGAGAGCCATGCAGGAAAATTATGAAAAATTGACCAAAAAATCAACTCCTTTTAAAGTAAAAATAACATATTAAAAATGCAACTCTTCAAAAAATAAAATTGAACAACTGGAAAGGGAATGCAACTTAGTAAGAAGTAAAATTAGCGAACTGGAAAAGTAAACACAAAAATTAACTGAAGAAAATAAAATCCTAAAAATTAAACTTGGACAAATAGAAACCAATGAATCTGTGAGTCACCAAGATTCCATCAATAAGTTTAAAAGATTTGAAAAATTGAATATGATGTAAAGTACCTTTTAGGAAAAACAAATGACTTGGAAAATAGATTCGGGAGAGATAATTTGTCAATCGTTGGTCTACCAGAAAGCCTAGATCAAAAAAAGAGCCTGGAAAATATCTTTCAGAAAACCACAGGTTGTGAAAACCTGGGCTGTTTACTCTAAATTTATGTATTTCACATTTATTTTAATTCTTCCTTACTCATAGAGTTCAGCACTTTCTCTGATGAGGGCATCCTATGCTGGGCAATCTGTGCCAATGTCTCCCATACCTTTACAAGAAATTTGTAAAGTTCTTAAGACAGACCTTCAGGTGTCCTACTGCTTAGTGTACTGAGAGGTACTACACTTAATTAAATCGGAAATGATTTTACTTTATTAAATACTTAGAGATTTGTAGTACCCTAGAGAGAGAGAGAGTAGGAACCTACCTAGAGGGGTTGGACATAAAGAGATGAGGAAGTGATATTGTCTTAATTCATGCTTTAGTAACATGATTGGGGTACTAAAGTTGGGGGAGTATGGGAAAGTGTGTACCTGATACTTTGTAGGGCAATGGTTGGAAGAGAGTATTACATAGAGAGATTGGAATGAAAACATTACAAAAAGATTTTGCTTACCATGACACTGTTTCATTATCTAGGCTTAAAATCTGCAAAAAACAGATTGAAATTTAAAAGTGCATGCTACTACATTGTTTTTTCTTACTGGGAGCTGGTTATTAAACATATATCTGTATTCAGCTTTCCAACTGAAAACCCAGCTGAGTAATAGAGAAGAAAGGTTTACAGAAATGACAGAAAAGCAAACCTCTTGGGAAAGGGTAAGGAACTGAAATTATTAGTAAAAGAATGATGAGAGCCTATACAGTGACAGGACTCTGGTAAAAATTTTTGTTTGAAAGAAGGAGGCCTAGGGGTGGCTAGGTGGTGCAGTGGATGTGGTGGCTAGGTGGTGCAGTGGATAGAGCACTGGCCCTGGAATCAGGAGTCCCTGAGTTCAAATTTGACCTCAGACTCTTAGTAATTACCTAGCTGTGTGGCCTTGGGCAAGCCATTTAACTCCATTTGCCTTGCAAAAAAAAAAAAACCTAAGGAAAAAAAAAAAAGAAAGAAGGAGGCCTACCTAGGAGGACTGTGGCTTAGTAGAGGAGCATTAGGGTTTGAGGCTTGGCCTATCCATGACATATATTATTATCATTCTAGGCTCCATTAAAGTCAAGAAAGAAGAAATAGGTCACAAAGAAGATCCCATGGCAAGAGGAATCTGCATTGAACTTAATGGAGGATTTTTTTTTTCTGTTCGAAGTGATAGTTGGATACCAGAACAAGAGACAGGGAAACTGTGAGATCCTACTCTTTGAAGGGTTTTAAATTTAAGCTTTAGAGTGAAAAAAAAACTGATTGGGATAAGGAGACCTGGGTTCCAGTTGAAGGATTTGCTACATGACCTCAGGCAATTTGTTTCCCTTTTCTAGACCTCAGTTTACCTATTAATAAAATAGGTCCTTCATCTTTCCTGCTTTCCCCAGACCTGTTTGAAGATTAGATGAGAAAATGATCCAGTCTGAGATTTAAGAAGTATATTATCAAGAGGAATTATTTATCACTACTTTTTAGTCTATTATTATTATTATTATTATTATTATTATTATTATTATTATTATTATTATTATTATTATTATTTCCTGGCTTAGCCTAGCCTAGCCTAGCCTAGCCTAGCGTAGCCTATCAGGCATAGAGACTTATGATCTTAAGCAAGCCACTAACCTTCGGGTAAACATAGCTGACTCATCTGTAAAATGGAAACGAAAACATTTATACTACAGCACTTAGGTGGCAAAATGACTAGAGCACTATCCAGCCTCAAATATATACTTGTTCTGTGTCTCTGGGCAAGTTACATAACCTCTATTTGCCTCAGTTTCCTCTTCTATAAAATGGGAATAATAATATCACCTATCTCTGAGTGTTGTTTTGAGGATCAAATGAGATAGCAATTGTAAAGCACCTATGACAATATCTAGCCTACAGTAGGCACCAAATTACTGTCAGCTATTATCACTTCCTTCACAGATGTGAGAAAAGTGTATTGTGAATGGAAAAAATAAGAGAAAATGGGCAATTTTTTCTTCTTACTTCTGCTCCTGTTAATACATTATTATAAAATTTAGATATAGATTTATTGATAGTGTGGATTATCATGTCATTTATTAGTATTGTTAGAAACTAAGTTTAAAATTAACCTAGTTTATTATTCTGGAGAACAGGCTGACCTCAGAGGTATTCCAAGGGAGCCAGAGAATTGGAAGGAATGCTTAGATTCACCCAGTGCTTCTTTGGCGTCTCTCAAGTCTTATTTTGGGTCCATCCAAAGCTTATGCTTTGGGTTCCCCAAATTAGATTGACTTGGCTGCTAATAGACATCTGAAAACAGCTCTTCTCTTGGAGACTACCAACTGCCTAGTGATTCAATCAGACACATATCCTTATGGCCTTGTCAAAACTCTCTCACAGTTGAGAGTCACCCTTTCTTTCTAGTTTTTTCTCTCTACTAAATGATCTAATGAATTTCTTTCTAAAAAAAGGATTGCAGATTTAGGGGTTTGTTCTTGAAAACAATGATAGCTAGCTAGAGAGAGAGAGAGAGGGAGAGAGAGAGACAGAGACCATATCTTGAATTCTTGTCCAAAACTCTGGGAATACAAACATAAGCAAACAAGACAATCTCTGCTCTCTTAAGGAACTTCCATTCTAAAGGAAGAAGATAACAGATAAGGGGAAGATAGAGATTAGAGTGTGGGGTACTGGTGGAGGCAAGCTGTGAGTGAGGGGATAGAGAAGTCTGCTGAGTGAATATAATCGGGTGAAGTGAGGGGACCCAGAGTAGTCCTGGCTAGGGAGTTGCTAGTGAGAAGAGCATGTATCTGGGCATAGGCTTGAGAGAAAGTGTACCTGTTAACTTCTTTGAGGCAGAAGCATGGATTGAATGACCTCTGAAGGCCCTTTCCTGCCTCTCCAAATACCCTATCTTGTTCTATATTAATTTTCTCCCATTTGATTTTGCAGTTTCATTTTGCCCTTGGAAGCCATTCCTCCCCATAGAGTGTTTCAGGGAGTATTTATTTTCATTGCTGAAAGTATGATTTGTTTAGGGAGTATTGCCTCCTTTTTCCTTTCCTTCTAATGCTGGGGACATAAGCTAAGGATGTAATCAGACCTTAGAAAGTTGGGACAATTCAAGGTCTGTATATTTCAGGACAGATTTCAGAATATTATGAGAAAAGATAGATGTAGAGCTGCCCCAGAGTGAAGGCTGTTGCCTTAGAAGGCAGTGGTTCTCCCTACCTGACACTGTCAGGGAGAGGCTGGAGGACCACCTGTGGTTGACAAGGAGGAGGGAATTCTTGGACCAGTTGATCTTCAGTTATAATCTGTCTGTGAGATTTTGAAGGGAATATTGACTTGACAGGCAACAAGCATAGCCTAAAAGGAAAGATTTTAAGATTGGGGTCAAAAGTGCTCATTCTCTAAAATCATAAAGCATTTGTTTAGTGGGTCAGGCTAAATTTTTAAAAAAGGGCAAAACAAACAAAAGAAAACTGAAATCTGTTTCTGCTTTTGGAGCATACTTTTTTTTATTAAAGATTTTATTTATTTTGAGTTTTACAATTTTTCCCTTAATCTTACTTCCCTTCCCCCACCCCCACATAAGGCTATTTGTTAGTCTTTACATTGTTTCCATGGTATGCATTGATTCAAATTGAATGTGATGAAAGAGAAATCACATCCTTAAGGAAGAAACATAAAGTATAAGAGATAATAGGATAAGACAATAAGTTTTCAGTTTTTTTTCCCTAAATTTATGGCAATAGTCCTTGGTCTTTGTTCAAACTCCACAGCTGTTTCTCTGAATACAGATGGTATTCTCCATCACAGACAGCCCCAAATTGTCTGATTGTTGCACTGATGGAATGAGCAAGTCCATCAACGTTGATCATTGCCCCCATGTTGCTGTTAGGGTGTACAGTGTTTTTCTGGTTTTGCTTATCTCACTCAGCATCAGTTCATTCAAATCCCTCCAGGCTTCCTTGAATTCCTGTCCCTCCTGGTTTCTAATAAAACAATAGTGTTCCATGACATGCATATGCCACAGTTTACTAAGCCATTCCTCAATTGAAGGACATTTATTTAATTTCCAATTCTTTGCCACCACAAACAGGGCTGCTATGAATATTTTTTGTACAAGTGATATTTTTACCCTTTTTCATCATCTCTTCAGGGTATAGACCCAGTAGTGGTATTGCTGTATCAAAGGGTATGCATATTTTTGTTGCCCTTTGGGCATAGTTTCAAATTTCTCTTGGAGCATACATTTTAATGAAGAGAAACAAAATGTAAATACCTAGGTATTTTAGATTTAGGAATTGAGTTTTCTTGGAGGCCATCCATCCAGCCGAATCCCCTTATTTTACAGATGAAAAAACTGATATAAAAGGGACTTGCCCATCATCTTCAGACCTGCCTTCTCGTCCTTGTTTCATCACTAACTAGCTATATGATTGTGAACAACTTAGAGCCCAAACTTAGTCTGCTACCCACATTCTGCTTCTATAATAAAATGGGTAGTTGGACTCCATCTTTCATATTCCTTCTGGCTCTACTATTGTGTGATGTGTGATGGAAAGCATTCTGTACTTGAGATTAGGAGAGACTTGGTACAGTTTTAAGCCATTAAAGCAAACTGAGCTATGACTTCTGGGCCACCTTGCATGTAGTATTTTTGCTAACCTCAAATCACTAGAATATGTTGTCTGCCATCATCATCATCATCATCATCATCATCATCATAATCATCATCATCATCATCATTGAAGCTCTCAGGATTGAAATTAGAAGAATATAATGGTAAATTGTTCTAATGAGGAAGAAAATAATTTTTTTTAATAGTTAAGTTGGGAGCAATCTAATTCAGTTAAACTGGGAGCAGTCTAATTCAACAAACATTTATTTGCCCACTATTTGCAAGACATTATGTGTATGTGCTCCAGTTACAGAGTCAAAGAAGCTTACATTCTGCTGAGGGGAAACAACATGTATAGAGATAAGTGTATACAAAAAATATACCAAATATATGCACAATAATGGGATGGAGCAGGGGAAAACATATTAATAATAGAGGGGTGGTCCCATTTGAGTCAAGTATCTAGGATATGGATATTCTAAGAGATAGGACTAAGAATGGTCAGATCTGTACTTTAGGAGTATCAAATTGGCAGCTGTATGGAGAGGCTAGCAAGAGGAAGTCCTATTAGGAAGTTATTGTCAGAGTTCATGTGAGAGGTGATGACAATACGGCCTAAAATGGTAACTGTGTGAGTAGAGAGAAAGGGATGGGGATAGGACTTATAGAGAAGTAAACTCCACAAGATTTGGCAGTTGACTGGATATTTGGTGAAAGGAACAGGAAAGAATTGAAGATAGCTCCTAGATTGTAAATCTGGGTTCATAAGGATGACTGGCTATTCTCTTGACAGGGAAGTTTGGAAGAGTGGTGAGTTTCAAGGGAATGTTAATGAGTTCTGTTTTATTCCTACTGAGTATGAGATGCTTACAGGACATCTAAGAGAAGCTCAGTAGTCAGTTGGTGGCATGGAACTACAACTGAGGAGGTATGAGGGTTGAATACCCTATAGTTCCATATCACCAACTGCCTGCTGGACATCTTCATAGAGTTGGTGAGTGAACCCATGGGAGCTGATATGGTTTCAAAAAAACAGTGTAGAGAAAGAAGAAATGAGGGCCAAAGATAGAGCCTTGGGAACTTGATATATATGATGATTTGGCAAAAGAGAATGATAATGAGTTGTCAGAGAAATGGGAAACCAGTGTTCGAAAATCTAGGGAGTTAGTATCTAGAAGGAAGGGGTGGTCAATAAGGAAGAATGAGAATTGAAAAAGAATCATTAAATTTAAAAATTAAGAGACCACTGGTAACTTTGGAAAGAGCAACTTCGAAATATGATGGTAGGATCAGAAGACAGATTGAAGTAAGTTAAGAAGTGAGTGAGAGGGCGGCTAGGTGGCGCAGTGGATAAAGCACCGGCCCTGAAGTCAGGAGTACCTGGGTTCAAATCCAGTCTCAGACACTTAATTAATTATCTAGCCATGTGCCCTTGGGCAAGCCACTTAACCCCATTTGCCTTGCAAAAACCTAAAAAAAAACAAAACAAAAAAAAAGAAGTGAGTGAGACATGAGCGAGTAGAAATGCTGAGTATCGACAACTCTTTTTAGGATTTTGATTGTAAAAGTTAGGAGAATAATAGGAGAGGGTAATAACTTGAGAGAACATCAGGGTCAAGTGAAATCTTTCTAAGGATGGAGTAGGTGAGCATATTTATAGACAGAGGGATGGAGCATGGATAGAGAAATTGAAGATTAAAGAATGCTCAGAGTTCAGCTCTCTGAGGAAGTATGATGAAAGAAGTAAAGAGTAGAAACCAAGGTGGATGCTAGAGGAAAACCAAAGAGAAAACTCTTGCTGCTTGGGATGGTTTTGGTGATGATAAGCAATAACAGAAAGGGAAATTTTTCAGTTATGGAAGTATCCTTTGAACCGAGAAACCACAAATGGTTAATAGGGAATAGAAATTTAAGAAGGAGATGGCAGAAGAGCATCTCACTGCCTTTAGTGATATCACATCACCAGGCTTGGAAGTAGATGAATTATATCGACTACTGGATAGAAAAACTGACTTCAAAATGTGATTGCTAAGTTGCTGTCCATGATCTTTGAAGAGAGCAGAAGGTTGTAGAAAGGGTCAGTCAAGAAGGGCAGTTGATAAAATGCTGTAAAATTTTAAAAAAGAAAACAAACAAGCAAGTTATATGTGGTAGATTTACTTTTTCGTATGCAATCACCTTTTTGTGCCCTTCTATGTGTTTGGAAATGTCCTGTTTTTATTGATGACTGTCAAATTCATAATAAAAAGATGGGAAAAATCATGGTGAAAAGGAGAGCTGCTGTAAGATTAGGGATAGACAGAAGTTGTCCCAATTTTCAAAAAGGGGAAGAGGTTGAATTCTTTAAATTTTAAGCCATCGAATTTGACAATTCCTGGCAAAATTTTAGACTGAATTATTAAAGGAATAGTTTGGGAGCACTTAGAAATGGAAGTGGTGATTACTATAAGCCAGCATGACTTCATCAAGAACAGACCATGCTAGACTAACCTCATTCCCTTTTCTGATAGGGTAACTAAATTGGTAGCTCATAGGACTGCTGCAGACATAGTAATACCTGAATTTCATCAAAGCATTTGACAGAATCTGTCACAATATCTTTGTGGGCCAAAATGAGATATATAGGCTAGCAGATAGAAAAATTAGGGTGGATTCATAACCCTGGAATGACTGAACTCAGAGAATGATGACTAATGGATTGATTTTGACCTGAAAGAAAGTCATTAGTGGTAGCTTTAAGATTCTGTGCCTATTCTGTTCAGCATTTTTATCAATGAATTGGGGAAAGGTTCATTACATTTTTAGGTGACAGATTTGGGAGAGATAATTATCATTCTAAGTTGCAGAATTCATTAAATCATCAAGCATTTAGTATGTTCCTATTGTGTGTTAGTTCTCTTCTAATAGGTTAGGTGGAGGGGAGTAAAGTATTAGAAAAGAAAGGAAGGAACTGTGAGGGGCTTTAAAAAAGAAATAGAAGATTTTGTACTTGAGCCTCCAGGTAATGGGGAGCCACAGGAGTATATTAAGTAGGAGAATGATGTGGCTAAAACTGAACTTCAGGAAGTTTACCTTGGCAGCTGAATTGTGGATGGACTGGAGTTGGGAAAGATTTGAGAAGGGTATCATGATTGGGATAGGTACCTGCATCATGGGGGCGGCAGCATCAGAAAAGAGAAGGGGACATGTACAGGACATGTTGTGAAGAGAGAGTAGACAGGAGGTGACAGCAAATTGGATATGAGGGGTGAGAGAGAATGAGTAGTCAAGATTGAAACTGAGGTGATGATCTTGAGTGATTGAGAGATGGCACTATCCTTTATAGGAACTTCTTCTCTAGGGAATTGAAAAGAAGAAATGGTTTGAAGGGAAAGATAGGTTCAGTTCTGTACTTGGTGAATTTAAGATCTCTGTTGGCCATTCATTCTGACTGAGATGTGCAGCAGTTAATTGGAGGTCAGGTCAAGGCTTTGTAAATAGATTTCAGGATCATCCGCATAGAGATGGTTATTGAATCTATGGAAGCTCATGAATCAAAATAGTATAGAAAGAGAAGAGAAGAAGTCCTAGGACAGAGCCTTGAGGGACATCCATAGTTAGAAGATGTGACCTAGATGAAGGTTCAGCAAAGGATAAAGAAAAGGAGCAGAGAAGTGTTATGGTATAAGAAACTCCAAAACTTTAGACAGGCCAGAATATTGGGCCAAATGTAATATAGTGATTTTAATAGCCTTGAAGCAAAATGCTACAATTGTCTTTTTAACACATGGAATGTCAGAGGTGTGATGAGAGAGCAATTCATATAAAAATTATTTGAGGGCTTTAGGATTGTAGACTAATGAGTAATAGAGAACAGACTTACTTTTGGGGATCCCAGAAGGCAGAATTTTGTGGAATTTTCTGGGAGGCAAATTCTGACTCAACACCAGAAGGAAGAACTTAAAAACAGTAATAGCTGTCTCCTGTAGGTAGTAAGCCTCCCTGTCATTGAAGGTGTTCAATTAGATGCTTCCTGTTAGGGAAGCTGTTAAAGTGATTCCTACACCGGTTGCAGTGTGAGGAAGTTGAACTGGATTATCTCTGAGATTCCTTCCAGCTCTGACACTTAGGGATTCTTTCTCTTTATTGGAATTGTAGTATGGATATGTACAGACATTGTATCCTCTTTATCGCAGGGACACAAAGACAGATAGATGCAAGTGGGACTTTCATCTTTTCTTCCTTTCTTCCCTTGTTTTGCCTTGTCTTTTCCCACTTCCCTCACCTCACTTTCTTCCTTCCTTTTACTTCTTTTCATCCTTTGTTTTTTCCTTTTTTCCCATTCTTCCTTAAAAAGCTGTTATGGAATTTGGCATTTGGATTTGGGAGAGAATGGACTAGGAGTAAGGTTGGAATCATGGTGGTAATGCCTATTAGTCAAATCTCTTCCTTACTCAGAGTTTGTTTTCTCATCTTCTTATCAATTAAATGGAGACAATAAACCTTATTCTACCCATCTCAGTTGTTGTGAGGAAATGTTTTATAAACCCTAAATCCTTGGGTTGGGAATTGTTATTGTTTCTTATAAGTTAAGGGTTTTTTTTAAAATTACTATTATCTTCTTATTCTTCATGTGGCAAGAGAGGGTCATGTAGGTAAAATGAGTCAGAAAGAATGCTCAACATTTCTGGCATAGTTCATTCTGTCCCTTCCAAGGAGAAGGTTCAGCTTTTCTTTCAGGTTGTGAATTTGAACAAAGTGGTCACAAATACCTTTGCATAGGATTCTGCTGCCTCATTAGAGAGGACCTTCCCAGCATCCAGGTGGAACATGGACTATTTCCTGAGTAATCTTGAAATCCCATAAACAATGAAGTTATTGTTTATAGTCTTTCCGGGCAGCGAAGGGCACTGGATTTGAAGGTAAAGGTTTTTTGTTTGAATCCTGGCTCTACAAGACATCGCACTTACAAACCTCTAGTAATAAGAAGGGGTTGAACAAGATAGATACTCTTTGAGGCTTCTTCCAGCTCTGAATCCTCTGATGCTCTGATTTGGGCACCCCCTAGCTTCAGGAAACTGGATAGAGCTTAATCACTCACCATGCAGCACTTTAAATCATGGGACATCATGACCCCACAAGAGTCTCCATTGCAGTGTGACTCAGAGGCCATTGGCAGGACATGTGTTGGGCATGAGCAAGCTGCAGAATTTTATTAATGACCACTTGCATAGCAGACAAGGAATAGAAACCATCCTCCAGGACACATTGGTCTCTAGAAAAGAAGGATGGGCTATTGAGAGTGAGGGATAATGAGTGGATGCCTAACATACTGCTCCAGTATTGACAGAATATTAAAGAACCTAAGGAAGGTCTTTAATGCATTGTGCTGAGAAATTGGGAGACAGGTCAGATAGCAACAACTGCCCAGGAATAGAGGCTTAGGAGGGGTGTGATGAGAGTCAGATTGAAATTGAGAAAGCAGTGGATCCCTTAATATCTAATTAATATTACCCTGAACCCCAAAGACTCTCTCTTTCTTGGGACATTATAGGGAAGTTGAACCCAAGTTCCCAGATTGTTCCTAAATGTTTCTCTGCAGATGTTCACCACCTGGAGTCCATGAGCTTGCTTTAAAAAAAATGATAACTGTATTCTAATGTCTTTGGTTTCCTTTGTAATCTTTTGTATTTTATTTGATATATTTAAAAACCTGATTTTGAGAAGGGTCCACAGATTCCAATAGGTCATTTTGTACACCCAGGCCTCAGCATAGTACCTCATATGCCTAGTAGATACTCAGTAACTCAGATTGATTGATTGGCTGCCAGAGGGCTCCATTAGAAATAGAGGCTAAGTACCCCTTCCCCTGGGTTTGAAGATTTTTTCCTATCCTCTGTCCATCCTTATAGTCTTCTCAAAATTCTTATTTTGAGGATTTAGGATTAAATTAGAATTAAAAGATTTTAACCTCAGCTCCACTATTATTTTCTGAATGACTGCAGACCAGCCTTTCAAGTTCCCTGGGCCCCAGTTTTCTCATTTATAAAATGAAGGTTTTTGGACTAGATGACTTTTAGGGTTCCTTTAAAGCTGAGTCCTATGATACTTTCTGAGTAGAAAGAGCCAGGCAGCTCCTGAGCCCCTTGTGTTCCCTGCGGGGGCAAATACCCTGCTGTGGGGCTGGCAAATGGGTTGGGTGAAGTGGCCGGTTGTGGGCGTTCTCGGCTGTCCCTGCTTCCTCCTTCATGCCGTAAACAGGATCTTGGCTGTTGTCCAGCCAAGGCAGGGGCTTTCTGGTAGAGAACAAACAGCCCCCTTCACACTGCCAGAGTCCTGCTGGAAAGGAATGGGGTTCTGGTGCCAGGGGATTGGGACCTAGCCTGTCTCCCCTGAGAGAGGCTGGAGGGAACTAGGAGGCCAAGCCAGCCTTTGGTGTCTCCAGGCTGCTTGGCTAGTAGCTGTGACTGAGGATCAGGGTGAGCAGGCCAAACGCCTCTCTCAGGTCTTTGTCCACCCCACCCCCCCTTTCCTCCCTCTTGGCCCAATTGGGCCTTCCTTAGGGGGCTTTCATAGATTCAGCTTCCGCTCCACCCCTCAGGTTCCAGATGCCAACCTTCAAGTTAGAGGGGACCAGAAAAAGCCTTTCAAAACTTCCATGATTGCCTGTTGCCCTCCAGATACCCAACAGGACTCTCCTTCTTGACAATCTCTCCTTTCCCCATGACCTATTGTCATTTTACTTAAAATCATAGAAACCTCAAAGCCCATGCTTTACAGGAATCCCCTCCCCTACAACATTCTTAATAAATGGTCCTTCTTCTTCTTCTTCTTGAAGATCTTTAGTGATGGGGAACTCATTACATCCCAAGGCAGCCCATCCTGCTCTGGGATAGATATGTGGTCATCTTAGGAAATTTTTTTTCTGAATAACTCTCTACTAGTGTTCTTAGTTCCCCCATCTGGGACCAAAAACAACAGGTCTAGTCCCTTCAGATAACTCAATATCAATTTTCTACTTTAAAGCCCATCCTTAACCTGGGTTCTGAAAGGTTTTGTTAGCAAGGTTCCAGTTAGAAAGGTTACAAGGATGAACCTGTGATGTGCTGGGTGTTTGGCATTTATGGAATTCTGTAAGGAATGATGACTATTTTTGCAAAGCTATTTTCAGCCATTTTTGAAAGATTGTAAGGAGCAGGGTAAATATGTTTTCCAAAAAAATGGAAGTGAATGATAGTTGTAAAACTAAAGACCAGTGAGCTTGACTTTGATTCTGGAGAATGTTGTAGCATGGATTATTAAAAAGATGGCTAATGAGCATTTAGAAAAAGTTATACTACATCAAACCAATTTCATTTAGAATTAGGTCAAGCCAGACTTTATTTTATTTTATTTTTTGAGAGGGTTACTAAGTCAGAAGATTTCTAATCTTCCAATAATCAGTAACCAGGGAATAATCTAAATATTTTTTACCTAGCTTTTGTTATCTGGATTTTTTTTAAAAAAAAGTTTTTTATTTTGAAATATATATATATATATATATATATATATATATATATATATATATGTATATACATACCAATAAATGTTTACGTTTCCACATATCAGGAAGATCAAAGAAGACTGCATATACAGCCAGCTTTTGATAAAGTATCTTATAATGGTAATGTAGAAAAGATAGAAAGATGTGAAGAATACAGAAGTAGAATCCAATGGATTTAAAAGTGGTTGTTCATTTAGATTCTAGGGGTTGTCATTAATAGTTTCTTGTCAGATTGTAAGGTCATCAAATGGATTGACCCAGGGCTCAATGCTTAGCTTTGTACTGTTAACATTTTGCCAGCAACTTAGCACATTCTTTATAACAGAAAGCTAAGAAGAGAGCAAACACATTAGGTAACAACCAGGATCGGAAGGCAATCTTGACTGGCTAGAACATTAGGCTGGCATTAAAATAATGTAATATAATAGTGGTAAATGTAAAGTCTTATACTTGGGTTTAAGAAACTACTTTCACAAATACAAGAAGTAGATAGTTGTTTGGTTGGGGAAAAAATAAGAACTTGAATTTTTGAGTCAGACTAGAAGCTTAATAAAATCAGTGGAATGATGGGACTGCCCAAGAAACTGATGGGACCTTGGGTCCCATTAAGAGAGGCACAGTTTCCAGGAATGAGGGAGCAAAGCCATGTTTGACTTTTATCTGGTCCAGATCCCATCTAGAATATTTTGCTTAGTTTGGGATATTGCAATTTTGGAAGGATGTTGATAAGCTGCAGAGTATCCAGAGGAGTATAGTCAGACAAGTGAAGCAGCTTAGGTCTTTTCCTTATGGAGATTATTTTAAGGAATTTGGGATATTTAGGTGGGAGAAGAGAAGATGCAGGGGGGACAGACAGGACTATATTCTATAAGTGTTTGAAAGGTTGGAAAGGAAGAGAATTAGACTTGTTCTGTTCAGGCAGATCACAGGGCAGTGGATAAAATTGCAAAAGGATAGCTTGTGATAACATAAACTTCCCAAAAATCAAAGTTGTCCCAATTATATGCGTCTTCCTTAGGAAGGAGTGGGGTTCCTCTAACTGGAGCTCTTCAAATAAAGAATGAATGACAACTTACCAAATATGCTGTAGAGGAAATTCTTCTTATGATATATGTCTTACCCCAGTTTCTAGGATTGGAGGGCAGAAAAGAAAATGCTAGCAGTATACTGGAGGGTGTGGTGAGGGATGTAAGATCTTCTGGGGCAACCTTGATTTCTAGGATTATAAGACTATGAAGTTCAGTTTATTATAATAATAATAATAATACTATATATATATATATATATATATATATATATATATGAGTAATATAAGATATATAATAGGATAGATGATTCCAGAGTACACAGTAGAAGGTAGGGAAGTATGGGAGAGATTCTTGGGAAGGAGTGGAGTGGTCCTGAAGAGATGGGGGAAATGGGACCAGTAGCATGGGAAAGGATATAGGAGTTTTTGTCCAGGTAATCTTTGATTCATATCACAGAGGGAGAGGAAGAAAAGGGAGGGAGAGGAAGAGGAGGATGATAAGAATTTACTAAAATTTAGTTGGAGGATCAAGTTTGTTAAATAAGATAAGACATTGCTCACACCCTTCTCAATAAGCATTGGGAGTTCATCCCAGGTTTCCCACTCCCCTATGTCTGATGTTAGTTTGACTTCCTCCCTGAAAGGAGGTCAGGGCCTCCAGTCCTAGGCTGGATCTTGTGGCTTGGTGAGAAGAGGCTTGGTATTTGGATCTTTGGTGATTGTGGAAACCCGATATGCCTAAGTTGATTCATTCCTTCTCTGTTTGCAACCTGGAAGCCACTTATGTGGTAGTGGTGGTAGGAAGATGGAATGTTGTCTCTGTGAAGAAAAAAAACAGCCAGCAGGCCTTTTTTGACTGAACAGAGTGTTTGAAGTAAAATAATGTGAAATAAGCCTGGCAAGGTAGGTGGGAGCTAGATTGTGTAGGGCCTTAAATGCTAAGCTGAGGTTCTGTATTTTCCCCAGGAGCTACTAGGGAATCCCTGAAGATTTTTAGGTAGGGGGTGATGATTAAATCTGTGCTTCAGGAATGTCAATTTGGCAGTTGTCAGGAGGATGGATTGGAGAGGAAAACCTGGAAGCAGGGAAACTAATTTGACGGCTGTCACAGTAGCTAAGGCAAAAGGACTTGTTGTTTTGTTGTTGTTTTGTCCTTTGTTTTGGAAGAGGACCATGACAATCAGGGAGGTGGTGCTAGGACACACAAATGAACTGGATTTAAGTGAGGGGGTGCTATTAAAGTTGCCAGCCTGACTTTCTCCTCTGGAGCTTTCTGGGGCCAGATATGGATCAGAACCCTGGAGATGGTTCTGATTGCCATGGGAGCCCTTGACCTTTTTAAGCTTAGGTCTTTAACTGGTCTCAGTTTGAGCCGACACCCATTTAGTGATTAAGGCAAGTAAGAAAGAAATGAAGCAAAGAATGAACTTTTTTTGTGTAGTCAAAAAAAATCAATCTAGGAGGGAAAGACCCTCAGAGTTTCTGGTGCAGATCATGGCAGGCAAGAGGTGATGAGGGAGGGGTATTTGAGTCCTGGCCATACTTCTGCTCACTTTGAATTCTTTTTTTCTGCTTTAATAATTTCCCTATCCTTCAAAGCTTAAACCAAATCTCACCAACTTTATCCCTTTCCATCCACAATAAACTTGCCCCCTATGAACTCAAAATTTATTATTTGTCCCACAAAATGTTCCTGGTCTGTGTCATTGTGAGGAATGAATATTTCTCTTTTCTATTTAATAACTAATTACTATATTAGGATCAAGGGTTTTTCCACTTTTCTATTTCTAGAAACCAACTAGTGTGAGAAATCTCTCTTTTTTTATTTCTTTAAATTTCTTTATTTATTTATTCTCATTTTGTACAAATTTTTTTTTACATTAATAAAATATACTTGTTTACAAGTAAACAAAATACCCCTCCCCCCATGAATATAGATAGACTTGCTTGGGTGAAAAAGTAAAGGGGAGAGAAAAAAAATTAAAATTAAAAAAAAATAGTAATAATTGTAGGTATGGCTAGGTGGTGCAATGGACGAAGCACCAGCCCTGGAGCCACGAGCACACGAGTCCATATCCAGTCTCGTAAACCCAATAATCACCCAGCCATGTGACATGCAAGCCACCCGATCCCCACTGCTCTGCAAAAACCAAAAAGAAGAAAAAAAAATACCCAAAATAAAATAAAATAGTAATAATAGTAGGGGTGGCTGGGTGGCAGACAGAGCATCTGCCCTTGACCAGGAGCACCTGGGTCCGAATCCGGCCCCAGACACCCAAAGATCACCCTGCTATGTGGCCCCAGGCAGGCCACCCAGTCCCACTTGCCCTGCACCCTCCCCCAAATAATAATAACAAAAAATGTGCTTCAGTCTTTGTTCCAACACCATCAACTCTGTCGTGGGTGGATCACATTCTTTATAAGTCCATCACAAAAGTTACTTCCATATTTTTCCAACGTTGCCATTGCTGATCACAACTCCCTCCTTTCTTATTTCTCCACTACCATGTACTATATTTTCTCTCTCCTTTCACTCTGACTCTGCTGTAGGGTCGCTGAGTGGCACAGCAGACAGATCCCTGGTCCTGGGGCCAAGAAGCCCTGAGCCCCCATACCACCCCTTAGGCCCAGAATCCACCTGGCCCTATGGTCCTGGGCAGGCCATCCAATCCCAGCCCCTTGCAAGAAGTAAAAAAGAAAATGTGTTATATCTGACCACTGTCCCCCCATGGTCCATCCTCTCCTCCTTTATTCATGTCCCCACCCCTTCCCCCTGCTCCCCCCTCCTTCTTACTCCAGTTGTCTATACCCCATTGAGTATATTTGCTATTTCCTCTCCTGGCCATCTCTGATGAGAGCAAAGGTTCCCTCATTCCCCCTTGCCTCCCCCTTTCCATATCATTGCAATAGCTCATTGTAATTAAAAAAAAATCTTATTATATGAAATATCTTGGCCAATTCCCCCTCTCCTTTTTCTTTCTCCCATTCCATTTCCCTTTCATTCTATTGACTCCATTTTTACACCATATTTTATCTTCGAATTCAGCTTTCTCCTGTGCTTCAACTATAAAAGCTCCCTCTACCTGCTCTATTAACTGAGATGGTTTATATGAATATTATCAGTATCATTTTTCTATACATGCAGTTCATCCTCATTAAGTCCCTCATATTTCCCCCCTCTCCTCCAATCTCCATGCTTCACCTGAGTCCTGTATCTGAAGATCAAACCTTCTGTTCAGCTCTGGACATTCCAAAAGGAACCTTTGAAATTCCCCTGGTTCATTGAAAGTCCATCTTTTTCCCTGGAAGAGGACATTCAACCTTGCTGGGTAGTTCATTCTTGGTTGCATTCTAAGCTCTTTTGCCTTCCAGTATGTTGTATTCAAAGCCCTACGAGCTTCCAATGTAGTTGCTGCTAAGTCCTGAGTGATCCTGACTGCAGCTCCACAATATTTGAACTGTGTCCTTCTGGCTGCTTGTAATATTTTCTCTTTGACTTGGGAGTTCTGGAACTTGGCTATAATATTCCTAGGGGTTGGATTTTTAGGATCTCTTTCTCGGGGGATCAGTGGATTCTCTCCATTTCTATTTTGCCCTCTGCTTCTAGAATATCAGGGCAATTTTCCTGTAGTAATTCTTTGAAAATGATGTCAAGGCTCTTTTCCTGATCATGACTTTCAGATGTTCCAATAATTTTCAAATTATCTTTCCTAAGTCTGTTTTCCATATCAGTGTTTTTTCAATGAGATATTTACATTTTCTTCTAATTTTTCATTTTTTTTGGTTTTGAAGTATTGATTCCTGATTTCTGGTAAATTCATCAATCTCCCTGAATTCTATTCTTTGTCTGAAGGATTTGTTCTCCTCAGAGAGTTTACTTATCTCTTTTTCCATCTGGCCAATTTTGCTTTTTAAAGCATTCTTCTCCTCAATAACTTTTTGAACTGTTTTATCCATTTGACCTAAGCTGGTTTTTAGCATGCTATTTTCTTCAGCATTTTTTTGAATTTCCTTGACTAAGCTGCTGACTTCATTTTCATGTTTTTCCTGCATCTCTCTCCTTTCTTTTCCCAGTTTTTCTTCCAACTCCCTCATTTGATTTTCAAAGTCCTTTTTGAGCTCTATCATAGCCTGAGCCCAATTTCTGTTTTTCTTGGAGTCTTTAGATGCAGGAGCTTGTGCTTCCTCATCTTCAGACTGAGTATTTTGATCCTTCTTAGGCTCATTTGCAAAATATTTCTCAATGGTCTTCCTCTTGTTTCTTTGCTTGTTCATTTTCCCAGCCTAAGCCTGTTTTTTGGGGTGCTTCCTGAGTTTTTGGGACACTCCCACAAGGGTCTCAGTGTGTGAGGTTCTGTCCTCCCTCTTGGTCTGTGAATGACCGTAAGCGCCCCCCTCTGCCACGGGGCCGAGGTGGGGGGGGCCCTGTTGTTCTATTGGGGGGCCTAGACTGGGATCAGGATCTGAATGTGGTCAGAGCCCCAGAGTCCTGTCCCAGGGGCAGAGGACAGAGCTCTGCAGTTTCTCTTCACTCCCCTCCCTCAGCTCAATGGGCTCATGCCCTGGGGGTCCTGCTTACCAGCTCCGCCTGTAGGCTGCTGAAAGACCAAGCTGCTTGCTGTGTGCCCTGGGGGCTGGGCTCCATGTGCTCCCTCTAGCAGAGGTCCCCCGTTGTTCCCCCACTTTGTGCCTGGTGCTCCCCGGGGTGCAGCTCAGGCGACTCCCCCGCTGCTGTGAGCTGAGACTCCCAGCGCCCTGGGGCTGCCTCCAGGAGGCTGAAGTTCTTTGGCTCTGGCGGGCCGCCCCTCCCACCCCGGGGAGTAGAGCCTTTCTGCTCTTTTCCAGGTTACATTGAGTAGGAGAACTGCCTCACTGGGTCCCTTTGTGGGTTCTGTCTCTTGAAAGTTTAGAGTCCTTAGTTTATGAGTTTTTATCAGAGAGCTCCTAAGACTTGATCCCTTCATGTTGCCATCTTGGCTCCGCCCCCAAGAAATCTCTCTTAAAGATTTACCTAGGCCAAGATCTAATTAGACAGTAAAAGAAAGCCTAAGTTTGGACCAATGGATGTATTCCTGCTCATTGTGTTTGCTCAGATAGGTCTGAGGAAAGGTTGCTTCTCCCTATTATCAAGATAGGTGATATGGAAATTAGTGTCTCTCTTTGAACAAGATTTGAGTGACCTGAGTCATGTGTCCCAAGACCTTCATTTTAATATAGCCCACACTTGTCTTTTATGTTAACTAATCTGAGTTGATTGACATCCCTCAGGAACCCCTGTTTTTGAAAGGGCAAGTAACTGTGACCCCCACTGCCTTTAGGGGTCTTTGGTTTAAGAAAGGTGGACAAATCACCATCCTTTTATTAATAACCTGCTAGCCTTATTAATAAAATGATTAAATAATCTAGAAAGTATGTCTCTTGAAACCTTTTTTAGTCATCACATTGCTGTGATCTTTTCTTGGTGATGAGTCCTCTTTTCCCAACTAGAATGAATTTATTCAGTCTAATCCAATCCAACCAACAGTTATTAAACTCTAATACTATTCAGATACTGTGGCAATTAATAAAAAAAAGATACAGTTCCTGCCCTCAAGGAGCCTACAATCTAGCAGGAAAGGGGAGATAGCACTCAAAAGGAGGAAGGAAAGAGGAAGGGGTCAGCCCAGAACTGGGCCATCTTGATCACAGAGGAATTGAAAGCAGACAGAGCAGCAGATGTGGGTGGTGAGGGTCCAGTTTCTGCCCTCTCTGAAGGAAATCATTGAGAGGAGCTGGAATCTGTCCTTCTGTGTGCTAAAGGCCGGGGGGGGGGGGGAGGGGTGTGTTCAAGACCTCTGTCTTCTTCCTTTGCCTTCCTCCTGAACAAATAAATGTAGGACTCAGCCCCAGGACATAAAGTTGCTTGGTATTCTCTGAGCCGCCAATCTTCCATTCCTATTTATTGAATGTTGCTTCTGGATAGTGCCTTGTGCTCTGGGCTGTGCAGAGACAGAGGCATTCGATGTGGTTGGGGAGCTTGTAATATAGTTGGGAGACAAGAGTAGGTGCTGTACTTGGTTCATCTCTCTATCTTCCATGCTGCTGAGCCCAGGGACGGCAGCAGTGGGGGCCGGGAAATGTAGGCTGAATGAGTGAAAAAGACACACATGAACAGATATAGCAAAAGAAGATTCAAATAGCGGTGCAAGAGAGCGGTAATAGAGATAATAACACAGCTGTCACATAGAAGGGGACTCAGATAAAAAAAGATCAGACCTGGAAGAACCCTCTGAACACAGAATGTCAGGGCTGGGAGGGGTTTTAGAACACAGAATGATTGAGCTGGAAGGGCCCTTAGAACAGAGGATGGCAGGGCTGGGAGGGGCCTTAGAACACAGAATGTCAGAGCTGGGGAGGGTCTTAAACTATAGAGCACGGAATGTACTATATAGAAGATGGAAATCCCAAGTTTGTAAATTTGGGGCTCTTTTGACTTGCTTCTCCCTATTAGTTACTAGGTCCCATTGATTCCATCTCCATAACATCTTTAGAATCCAATGGGTTTTTTTCCCTTCCTTTCACAAGAATAGCAGCGCACCTGTTGCCCTAGCTTTTTGCAGGTCTTTCTTCCTCCGGTTCCTCCCTTCTTCTCTTCCCTTCCCTGTCTAGTCTGTCGCTTACAGCCCCACCAGAGTAATTTTCTCTATGTCCAAGATTTGTCATATCATTCCTCAAAAGCCTCCACTAGCTCCCAGGTGTCTATCTATTAAAGTTCACTCTCCTCACTTCAGCATCTTCTACCTTTCTTGCCCTAACTTTACCCCCCCCCCTTTACTGCACTCTCTTCTCCTTCCACATAGCACCCACCCCTCTGTTCCTTGGCCATGCATTGGGCTTTCATGCTTTCTTTCAGTTATTTGGTTTCCCAGGGTCTGGAATGCCCTTCCTCTATCTTTACCTATTGGCTTTCTACCCATCTTTGCACAACCAAAATGTCACCTTTTCCAGGAAGCCTTCCTCAATTCTCACATCTTTAATTGCTTTGCTGTGGGAAATTCACATTGCACTTTATTTTGCAACCTTTTGAAGGCAGCTAGGCGTGATGGCCTTGGAGCCAGGAGCATCTGGATGACCTAGAACAGGTGACATCACTCAGCTCTCTTGACTCAGGTCAAGGCAACTAAGAAATCTACAGGTCACTATAGGTCACTATAGGTCATTAAGAAGGTTCTGATCCTTACTAGTTGAGGGAGTTCCTCCCTAGGCACTCCTAGTGGCTGGGGGCATTCCTTCCTGGAACTCCTTTGGGTTGAGGAGTTTCTCTGGGAGCTTCTATTGGCACAGGAACTTCCTCTGGGGGATACTGATGGCAACCTGAGTTCCTCTGATACCTCCTATTGGAAGAGGGAATTCCTCTGAGACTTTCTATTGGTAGAGGAAAATTCTTCTGGGTCAGCTAATTGACAGAGGAGGTTCCTCATTGGGAGCTCCTATTGGCAGAAGAAATTCCTCTGGGGGATCCCAGTGGCAGAGAGGGTTACTGTGGGAGATACTCATGCCAGAGGAATTCCTCAAAGTCCTCCTATTGGTAGAGGGAAATTCTTCTGGGTCAGCCAATTGACAGAGGAGGTTCCTCATTGGGAGCTCCTATTGGCAGGAGAAATTCCTCCAGGGGATCCCAGTGGCAGAGGGAGTTCCTGTGGGAGATACTCATGCCAGAGGAATTCCTCAAAGTCCTCCTATTGGTAGAGGGAAATTCCTCTGGGAGCTTCTACAGGCCGAGGGAGTTCCTCTGGAAGCATCTCTTGGGATAGGCAGTTCCTATTGGCAGAGGGAGTCCCTCAGTGAGAACTCCTATTGGCAGAGTAAATTCCTGTAGGAGATCCATTTGGCAGAGAGAGTTTGTATGTTCCTGTGGGAGTAATTCCTTTGGCAGTTCCCTCTGCCAATGAAATCTCAGGTGGAATTTCTCTCCTTTGCTTTAGGGCTAGTTCTTGTGTTGGTGGTGTATTCCCCAACTTGGCTCTGTGAGAGCATGGCCTGCCCTATAACCCTGTCTCCATGCCTTAGTACTTCCAGAGCATGCATTTAGCCAGTGTTGTGTGGGGTTGCAATGGAAAGGGCCTTGGAAGAGAGACCCTAGTAAGGATGCTCTTAGTCTTTTACAGGGATATATAGGACTCTAAACTTTAGAAAAGTCAGAGCAAGAAAGGCAATGGAGACAAGTAATGACTTAATGCTTCCTTCTCATTTAAGAAAAAAATAAATAAATAAATTCAGGCTCAGAAAGGGGAAGCAGCTTGCCCAGTGATAGATGCTGTGTCAGTGATAACACTAACCCAGATATCCATTGTTCTCTTCATTTGCATATCACACAATTCACTTTGAATGTACAAAGATTTTACACTTCTGGAGTTTGGAAAACCTGAGTTCAAATCCAGCCTCTGAAGTTCTCATTAGCTATCTGTCCCTAGTTGAGTCATTTAGGGGGAATCCTAAGCATCTGCCTCCCAGGGCTGTTATGAGGACCCAATCAGATAGTGTTTGTAAAACACTTAGTACTGTGCTTGAACCAGCAGGCATTATATAAATTACATAAATATATAAATTCATCATCATCATCATTAGTAGAATTCCATTAGAAAAAAAAGATTCCTTTGGAGAACCAGAGAAGACTTCCTGGAGGAAGTGGATTTTGAGCGGGGTCCTGAAGTATGAGAGTAGAGGCAGGTCTCCAGACTGAAGAGCATGAATGAGGATGTGTCAAGGCCCTGCTGGAATATGATGTCATTTGAGAGCAGATCAAACTGAAGAAGTTTGGAGCTTGGGCCTGGAACGTCCCAGTGAGGGCTATGGACCTGTGATTCTAATCTCCAGGAAGGCAATGATTGTCAGAGGGAAGAACACTGAACTTGGGAGTTCCAGCCTTAAATCTGAATTGAGGGTCCCCTCTTCTGTCCCTGTAATCCGGCACTCGCTTCCCCTTCCCAGGTCTCACTTTCCCCATCTGAAAATGGCAGAGTTAGACCCGATGACTTTCATTATCTCTCTGTCTCTAAGCTTCTGATCTCTGTAATCTCTTTGGAGCCCAGTACATGATGTGTGAATGATGTGTGGAATTAGATTTATTGAGTGATCATAGGATTTTGAGCTGGAAGAGTCCTTAGAAGGAATCTCATTAAGCCCTAGAAAATGAGACCCAGAGAAGGGGATTAGATTTGCTCAAGGTCACACAACCAATGAGTAGAACATCAGAGATTCAAACCTAAGTCTTCCATTAGACCATACCAAATGAATTTCTTCAGGCAGTAGGGAGCCATGGAATGCTAATGGAGGAGGCTGGGGGACCTTGATGACAGCAGGGTTAATTTGTGGAATGGGATGGATCTAATTTCTGGCTTGGGGAATGTCTCTAGGTTATGGAGCTTTCTTGGGGTGGGGTTTATGTGAAGAGAAGGGGCTACCTGTGTTAGGTTTCCTGTTAGGGGATAGCATAGATAGGGGCATCCCAGTGGGTGTTAGGGCCTGAATCCTTTTTGCACAGTGTATTTCTTCTATCTGCCATCTCTTTGTGAACTCTGGGTGTTGAATGGCCTCAATCTCTCAGTCCGCTAAGCAAATACAGACACATTACATATTCCACTGAACAGCAAAATTAAATTTCAAGTCAGCTTAGGAGCCTGGGCTTCAGGCTCTTCTCTCCCCCTCCTCCCTCTCCCCAACCTGCCACAGGTCATGAATATTCATTGCCTTTCCCTTTCCCAGGTCTGAAAGGAGGGGAAGTCAGGGGGCTTCGATCCCTGCTTTTTTGCTTGGCTGTGAGATGGGTCAGGGGCAGAGCCTTATACACACTCCAGTAGCCCCGGATGGCAGCTCAGAGGCTGTTCTTGCCCCTGCTTTCCTGAGGGTTCCAAGAGTGACCTTGGCCAAGTCACTTAATCTCTGGGCTCTGATCTCCTCAGCTGTGACCAGAGGAGTATTAGTTCTACTGTGCTCCTCTCCTAAGAATAACATGCATTGTAAGGATCTGATTCAGATCTTGGGATGATGGCTCTACTGATGTAAATCTCAACCTCTTTCTTATTAGTTCCTGGCTTAATAAGAGACTGTTTCTTCCCTGTTGCCTGGCCTTGGGTGATGAGCCCCTCTGATCTTAACCCAGGAGAGTGATGGGGTCTGGGGGCTGAATAGAGATTTAGTTTTTTTATACTATTTCTGATACTTATTAACTATATGACCCAGACAAATATTTTCCTCTTTCCAAGGGTTAGACTAGATTCAGTGTCTCAATCTTTTGGGTGTTAGAGATCCTTTTGGTCATTGGGTGAAGTCTGTGGACCTCTCAAATAATATAATAATAACAACACTAACTAGAATTTACATAGTGTTTTAGGGTTAATAAAGCACTTTATAAATATTATTTAAATTTAACCTCACAGAAACCCTAGGGTGGCAGGTTGACTTCATTAACCCCATTTTATGGATGAGGAAACTAAGGCGAAGAGAAGACTAAATGACTTACCCAGAGTCACACTCCTAATAAATCTAAGTCTGAGTTTGAACTCTGGGCTTCCTAATTTCAGATCCAGCCCATTCTATCCATTATGCTGTCTACTTGCCTTTAAATAATTGAAGTGAATGCAAAATTTCAGTTAGAGCTGAGTGAAAAATAAAGATACATTTTTTTTTTTAGCCAAGTTCATAAGACCCTCTGGATTCACTTCATGTCCAAGATAAGAGCCCCTGGACTAGATGATCTCCAAGTCTCTTTTAGCATTACAGCAACCAGCCAGAAGGTAAATAAGCATTTATTAAAACCCTAACTGTGACCTATATCCTGTGCTAAGGTCTGGGGGTACAGATACAAAGGAAAAGAAAGGACCTTTATATTTTAATGGGGGAAGATGCCACATAAAAGGAAGCTGAAGGGGGGGCAGGGTGAGGAAGGTACCAGGCTTAGGGCTGATATGAAGGAATCTGGGGTAGAGTCTTCTGAGAAATGGAGACCTAACTGACCTGGGTATCCTCATGCCAAGGTGACTCAGGGAGGAACCATCAAATCAGAAGGGCTGCAGAGGTAAGTGCTCTTCTGATTGGTGACTTTCAGGGCCAAAGAATGAATGAAGAGGTTTCTGGGTCAAGAGGGGTGAATCTGGTGTGATCCTAGGGGAGTCTTGATTTTCCTGAGGCTCAGTTTATTCCTTTGTAAAACTGAAATGCAACATGCATCACCCATGTCACGGGAGTATTGTGATTAAACCTCTGTCCATTTGAAGTGTTTTAGCATTGTGAGTTATTTGCATCCTTATTAGTCGTCCTCAGAAGCCAGACACGGAGTTCATGGCTGGGCGGGCACTTTGAAGCCTTTCCAGCTTGGCAGGACCTTCTGATGGAACACACAGCCTTAAGCACAAAGGGTCAGCTCAATATCATTGGGAGGTATCTGAGGAGAGGAAGTGCAGAGTTATAACAACGATGAGAATTGTTTTTATTATACTGTATTCTAATTTTAGCACCTTCACGTATCACAGTCCTTACAGGAGTGGGAATGGATTGTACTCTTGCTGTGAAATTTTCTTTGACTATGGGATAGATACAAAGTACTCCTCTTATGCCATCTCCTGGGAGGTGGTAGGGCAGGGAGTATTGCCCCCATTTTACAGAGGACACAAAATCACAGGGAAGTCAGGTGCCTTGCCCAAGGTCACAAAGCACCTGAATGCCAACACAGGCCTCCAAGACTTGTCAGGGCTCTTTCATAATGGCCTAATATTTATATAACAATTTAATGTTTGCAGAGCACTTCATAATGCTGTTTTGATCTTTACAACGATCCTGTGAAGTAGGTTTTATTTTTACTGTCATTTTACAGATGGGGAAACTGAGGCAGGCCTATCTTAAGTGATTTGCCATGGGTCACACAGCTAGTAAGTGTCTGAGACCAGATCTGAACTCAGTCCTTTCTGACTTCAGGTCTAGCATTCTCTCTGCTGCACCAGTTGTTTGCTCGGTCTGATTGTCATTTATTTTCCTTGAGCCTCAGTTTTCTTGTCTGTAAAAAAGAGACAGTTGGACCAGCTCTCCAGTGAAGTCATCTTTGAGATCTAACATCCATGACTTTATGACCCTTGGACTCAAAAGGATTTCAAAATAATGAAAGTGCAATTCATATTCTATTGTGGCTCTCTGGAGAGAGCCTTTCTTAAGTCTAAAAGCTTTTACGCTAGTTAAATTTCTCCTGCCATTTTGCTGTGTGACCCCAGGCAAGTCTCTTGATTTCTCTGTAAAACATTGCCCAGCTCCCTGGGCAGTCCCAGATTTATAGAATATTATAGTTGAAAAGAGAAGTGAATTTGAAAGAAACCTTTAGATCCTTCACTGGGTGACCTTCAACCCAGCCCTTGCCATCTCCTTTCCTTGGTTCTGATTAAAGAGTCCAGAGAGATCCATTTCTCAAAGTGAGTTCATAGGTTTGTAGTTATAGAAAGTACTTATAGGAGTCACCTCATCCGAGACCTGTAGAGCTAGGCTGACTGGCCCCTAGTCCTACAGATAGTAAGTGGCAGAGCCAGGATCAGACTGCCAGACTAAATACAAGGTGCTGTCATACCAAGGACTTCTAAAATTGCAAGGTGGAAGAGGGACAGAAATAAGCATTTCACATGGTACCCACTATGTGCCATCAACTATTTATAAATATTATTTCATTTTGATCCCCACAATAACTTTCTAGGTAGGCTATTATTATTCCCATTTTATAGTTGAGGAAATAAGAGGTAAAGTGACTTGCCCAGAGTCATACAGCTAGTATATGTCTGAGATCAGATTTGAACCCAAATCTTCCTGATTTCAGATTACTGGGTCACCACCTTCATCTTTTTCCTGGGGCATCAGTGATCATCTAGACCAATCTATAATTGAATTCTACCATATTAAAATAATAATAATAACTAACAGTTATATGGAAATTATTATGCATTAGCAATGTGCTATACTTCCCACTTATCATTTGATACTCACAGTAAGCCTTGGACATATGTGCTATTATTACCCCCATTTTACAGTTGAGGAAACTGAGGAAAATGGAGGATAAGGGACTTGAACAAGGTCATATGACTAGTAGGTGTATGACTGCAGACCCAGCACTCTATCTCTTGTGCCATCATCTGCATCTAAAGCCTGGACCAATAGCAGTTAATTTAGACCAACGCATCATTTGAACTCTACCCCATCCCTGGAAAATGGACATCTAGCTAGGGATAAGGAACTCACTCATTGAGGTAGCCTGTACCACTCTGGACTTGAATTGTTAGAATGTTTGTCCTCTGGTTGAGCTAGAATCTGCTATGTAACTCTTCCCCTCCCCTCATTCCCCATTAGTCCAAATTTTGCCCTCTTGGGTCAACCAGAGACAGTCAGATCATTCCTTGACATGACAGCCCTCCAGCTGTTGGAAGGCCCGATGGTGTCCCCTTTGGTCATCTCTGTCCTCAGGCTGTGGGGTCTAGCCCCTCCCCCTCCTAGTCACCCTCCAGTTTCAAAACACTTTGTGAACGTTAAAAGCACTACACCAGCAGAAGGTCGAATACTAATCATTGTTATTACTAACTATAAATCTGTGATTTAAATCAGTGCTTGTGCTGCCCTTTAGCAGGAAATCATCATCCAGAGAATCAGTGCCTTTTCTTAAACCTGTCTGTGCCAGAGTCCTCTAAAGCTTTCATTAATTCATTGTGTGACCTTGGGCAAGTCAGTTTCTTTATCTGTAAGATGTAGAAGAGGCTAGTTTAGGTAGTCCCTAAGGTTCCTTCTACCTTGCAAGTTCAGGTCATTGGGACATAGGGAAGTTCATTGTTCTCAGAGCTGGAAGAGACCCTACCCCCTTCATTTTGCGGGTGAGGAAGATAAGATCCAGGAAGGTTAGACAAACTGCCCACAGACTGGGGCATAGGGAAGAACCCCCACAGATACTGAAGAGTCCTTGGTTTGAGCATTGACATTGTCACAATCTCACTGTATGACTTTTGGCAAATCTCTTCCCTGTTCTAGGTCTTCATTTCACTAGTATCTGAGTGTTCACTCTCCAACTCTTTCTGTTTTCCAGAATCACAGAGTGAGTGCCAGGCACACAGAGAAAGGGGCTTTAAAGTGTAGGATGACAAAACCAGAAGAGACTTTAGAAAGTACTATTAGAGCTGGAAAGCATTTTAGAGGTGAATTAGATCTAAGCTCTCATTTTACAGGTGGGAGAACAGAGGCATGCAAGAGACAAGGACTTGGTCATGTCTATCCAGGGGACAGTTGATAGGGGGTCAGGTTGAGCCCAGGCCTTCTGACTGATTCTAGTTCTTTTTCCACTATACTAAGCCTCCCTCAACTTAAATTCTTTGTTTTTTTTTTATTCCCCTGGCTCATCAAGCTAACTTGCTGGTGGACTAGCTTTCCTGGAAGAAGATGATATTTGTGGAGTTTGGGTAGTTGAAGGCCTTTGAGGACTTCTCCTGTCAAGGCTAGGAATCCTTAGGTAACCATGATCCATGATGGCTTCAGGGGGACCCAGCAGGTGAATAAGGGATAAGATTTTGAGATCACTACCAATGCTATGGACCTGACCTTTTCATTCAGGGCCATCCTCTATGGAGTGTATCATTAGGAGAGAAAAAAAAATAATCTTCTCTGAAGTCAAACTATGCACAACTACTCAGGTTTTTGTATATGGAGTTCCCTTTGAGGTTTTTAGTTGAGGAGTTTGAATTTCATTTGGAAGACAATAGGGAGCTATTGGAGACTTGAATAGAGGGGTAAGGAATAGATCTATTCCTAAAGAGGATTATTTTGGTAGCAGTATAAAGGATCAATCACTCTGGCAGCAGCATGAAGAAGAAAGGGGAAGAGAGGAGGCAGGAAAACCTGTTAAGGAGCCACTGGTGTAGTCCAGACAGACAAATAATGGTAATGAGGACTCATGTTAGGCTGGCAAATAGTAGAGGTGAGGGACTAGAGTGTCATGGACACATGAGTGAGATAGTGAGGGGATAGAGTCAAGAGGAAGCTGGGAACTGATCTGAGATGAGCAGTGAAAAAAAGGGAAGAGTCAGAGATAACCTTGAGGTTGAAAAAAAGGAGATAGGGTGACAGATGTCAGTAGGGAAGTCTGTGGTGAGGCAATCTTAAGGAGGGAAGATAAATACATCAAATTGTAGCTTCTCTTCAGTGGGTGACCTTGATCACAAAGCTCCACAGAGAGGTTTGGGGATTACTTATGAGCAGTCCATTAGGGTAGCCAAAACCCTGTGCATTCTGGTCACAAGGTAGATTGACCTGATCTGTGAAATGTTTGAGAGAAAATCCTGGGGTTCTTAGGTTGCAGGTATCTCTCCATTATATTCTATATTGCAATGTGTCTAGTCTTCTGCTTCCTGTGATTCCTAGGAGCTCCTACTCTGAAGCAGAGAAATTATATGAACTGATCTATGATTACATAAGATTAATCTGCCAGAAAGTGAAGGATGAAGTGAAAGTGAAATGGGAGGTAGTCAGACCTCTTAGGAGTCAATTACAATGGGAAGAAAAACAACCCATTTCCTTGGCATCCTCTTAGTGGGAAGGATACAAGAAACAAACAAATAGTGCTTCTGGATGTTGTCTTTTGTGAATCATTCTCATCATCATTGTAACCCTCGCCATCATAGCCATTTTCTCTGCCCCATTCATTATTCCCATTACTATCATTGGTACTATCATCATCACCATTATCATTACCACAACCATTGCATAGCATAGCCAACATCACCATTGCCATCATTACTATCCACATTGCTGCCATGGTCATCATGGCAACTATTATCAATCACAGTCATCACAATCATTGGCATTATTTCTTTTTAGGTTTTTGCTAGGCAATGAGGTTAAGTGGTTTGCCCAAGGCCACACAGGTAGGTAATTATTAAATGTCTGAGGCCGCATTTGAACTCAGATACTCCTGACTCCAGGGCCAGTGCTCTATCCACTGTGCCACCTAGCCACCCACATTGGCATTATCTTCACTAATTTCTTCACTATCTTCACTTTTACTATCATCACCAAATATTTTCTAGTCACTAAATATTCATAACCCTTTTTAGGCACTTTACAGAGAGGATTGCAGATCTTTAGGTATCTTGTAATCAGATATACACCAATGAGACAGTAAATGAGGGCTGAAGAAACATTTTCTTTGAATAGCTAGTTTGGATGGTTGGCAAGAATGGGCAAATGTCTTCTTGTCTTCCTGGGCAGAATAAACAGATGTTTGGAGAAATCAACTCTGCCATGGGCTTATTAAGCAAGATATATCTTAGGAGATTGACTATTATTTTGTGGTTCTTGAATTGCTTAATTTGTTGTCATTTCTAGGGATTTATCAGGGGCCTTCACTGCCTTAAATAAGAAATAAACAATGGTGGTATTTAATGGTGGGATTGTAGACCCTGTGCAAACCTCAGTGGGAAAGGGGAGAAGGGCAGAGTAGAGGCAAGAAGGGCAGGATGCTGTACAGACCTGGCCCCTTCTCATAGACCAGTTAGGATGGTCATCACTCATCACCCACAGCAATGGCCTCAATGTTGCCTCCCATAGCCTTTCCTGTCCTTTTATTGGAGGCTTTCCACATGGAGCCGCCATTTCAGAGCTGGGAGAAGCTGAAGGGATTCCCAGTGAATACAATAGACCCTTGAGCTGTCCACAGGTTCTCCTGCACCACCCTGAACACCTGGCTACTCCTCTGCCTGGAACTCTGGACCTCTTTCTGCAAAGATTTTTGTATTGTCTCCAGGACTTTGTATAGATCTTCCCTCATGTCTGGGATTCACTTGCTCCCCACACCAACCTCTTAGAATCTCTAATCTTCTTCGGGGTCTCTCAGAGCCCAGCTAAAAGCTCCCCATGGCCTTCAAGTCTTAGGCCCTTTGTCCTTTATTTCCAGTTTATTTTCTCTGTGTCTTGTGTGTGCACACTTGTTTACCTGTCTTCCAATAGAATGGAGACTCTTGGAGAGCAAGAACTTCTAGGCAGGCAAAAATTAAGATACAATATTAAGATAATGCTTATTGCCTGACTGACTGGCTGACTGGTGAGCATCATTCCTTGTACACAGTAGGCACTTACTAAATGCTTACTGTTGACAGACTTGAGTCGTCATGAAAGTTTCTTAGAGCTTGTGGGTCTTTTGTCAAGTTGCATCAGGACTTCACCTGTTCATTCTTTCATGTTAGGGTATTACAGAGTCTCAGACTAGTGGAGCCTCTGCCTTAGATGAGTCTTTAGAGACTTCAGAGCAATGCTCATGTCAGCCCTGTCTGAGTGCCCATGGAGATGGTTGGCTAGCAGGCAGCCCATTGGCTGTTGGGCCACTCTGGCTGTCCAGAGCTAGGTCTTTCTTATACTGAGTCAAATTCATGTCCCTGCCATTTCCCATCTTGGGCAGAACCTGGGCAGAACAGTTATGCTTCCTGGGCCCTAGGACCACCCTTCAGAGCTTTGTAGGCAGTGATCCTGGCTCCTTACACTATGAAATCTGAGGGAAAATGTGTCTGAGCTTTGTACTTCGTCCAGCCAAATACTTGCCTTCCTCTGCCAAGCTCTAGAGACTCTGCTTCCCTAGTCCCATCTTCTTTTCCCTCTTATTTCTCTTGCCATAAATAGTACCCACCCTAGTCTACCAGAGTTTCTATCTATTTGTAGATAGTTACCTAGAGAAACTATCTATTTCCTATATGAGCTTGAAAAATTATTTAATGCCTTTTGACCTCATTTTCCTCATATGTAAAAAGAGAATGTTGGACCAGATGCCCTTTAATGTCCATCCATAATAGTCTATGTTCTAAGGCTCTTTTTTAGCTACATTAGTTTGTATTCTATTTTCTTGTTCTTTCCAGCCTTATTTTATATTCCCTCCTCTTCATGGGCCACAGTCCATCAACACTGGTCGTCTTGCTGCTCTTCAAAAATAGCATTCCATTATCCATCTCCAAGACTTTGTATAGACTATCCCTCATGTCTGGGATTCACTTGCTCCCCACTCCAACCTCTTAGAATCCCTAATTTTCTTCAGAGTTTAAGTGTAACCTCCTAGATGAGGTCTTTCCTTGTCTTTCTTGGTTGACAGTGCCTCCCCTCACTCTGAAATTAGCTCATTTTAAATTTGTATATTTTTTTTCCCCTTACTTTTATGTGTGAATGTTGTCATAGGAAGACGTAAGCTCCTTTAGGTTAGGGACTGTTTCATTTGTATCTTTGTATTTCCAGAGACCTGGTCAGCATCTGGCACATTTCTTGTTTAGTTGTTTCAGTCCTGCCTGACTTTTCGTGACTCCATTTGTGTTTTCTTGTCAAAGACACTGGAGGGGGTTGCCATTTACTTTTTCAGTTCATTTTACACATGAGGAAACAGAGACAAGCAGGATTAAGTGACTTACTCAGGGTCACACAGCTAGCCATTGTCTGAGACCAGATGTGAACTCAGGAAGACAAGTCTCTCTCCCTCCAGGCCTGGTGCTCTAACCACATCGCCACCTAGAGGACTGACAAATAATAAGGGCTTAATAAGTGTTTGGTGATCAGTTGATTGGTATATATCAAATCAGAACTTTTGTTTGAATCCTGGCTTTGTAACATATTCTGTAAGATTCTGGTTCATGAGGAATTGAAGAGTCAAACATGACTAAAACAACTTAACAATAATTATCATATAGAATAAGACATTAAGTACCTCTGAGTGGAGCAGATGAAGTATTAAGGAGACCCTTATCAGCTGGGGTTGGTACTCAATAAAATTTCTTTTGGAAAGTGTTAAGTTCAAAATAAGCTTGCAAATATTTGTTAAATACTTATTAAATTCAAGTATTATATAAAATCTGACCTCGTATACTTACTAGCTGTGTGACCCTGGACTAGTCACTTAACTCTGCTTGCCTTAGTTTCCTCATGTGTAAAATGAGCTGGAGAAGAAAATGGCAAACCATACCAGTATCTTTGCCGAGAAAACCCCAAATGTGGTCATGAAGAGTTGAACACAATTGAAAAACTACTGAACAACAATGTGCAAGACTCTATTATCCTCAAAGAGCTTACAGTGTGCTGAGGGTTAGACCCCTTCCATTATTGAGATTTCATGACCCCAGGAGGGAATTCCTATTTGCTGGTAATCAGTCACTTATGTGGATTCTAGGGTTCTTTGGTTTTATCCAGTGGGCTGAGGGGAAGCCTTTGAAATGTTTGAGCCAGGGAGTGGCTAATCAACAGTGGTCCTACCAGTGTAGTAGATGGAACCTACCTTCCTGCTTAGTGGAGTTAGTATTGGATACCTATAGATTCTGTCTCTTTGGGCAAAGTGTTCCCACCTAGATGAAGTGGCCATGAGTTCCCCACTCTGCAACCCATTGCAGAAGAAGGGGTTTGGAGTAGAGGGAGAGGGGAGGGCTATGTATTACTGAAGTGTTGGTGAAAGCTCCAGGGGCTCTGGGGAGGTACTGCCAATGCAAATTATTATTATTAGCCTGAGTTCCTTGGAGACTCCTCCTCCTCAGTCTCCTTAAAAACTCAGTTGTCTTGGGTAATGATCACTTTGGCTGATGCAGTTTCTCTGGTATCTCGCTCTGGGTGATGGCTGTAATGGATAACTAGGAATTTATTAGGAGCTGAATGCATTTGGCTGACTTCTTTCTGAGAAGAGTGGTGAGGGTGCTTGCAATGGTGTTGCCCCACCGAAGGGCCCTGGAACTACTGGTGATAGGACCTTGCCCACAGGGAGCTCCTGGTCTTAGATTAGACATTTCATTCTTGGAACTGTCCTTTCTCAAATGGACTGCCTTTCATTTAGATAGCCATGGCTTTCCCATATGAGATCCAGGGTGCTGCTATTTTCATCCTGCCCCCCCCCCCAGGAAAAAAAGTCCACTTCCATTAATAAAACAGTGATTCTTTACTGCTTTATTCTTTGTCAGAGGGCTATATATCCATTATATTATTGAACTCCCAGGACTGCCTTGAGAAAAAGAATAATGACTTCTCCCATTTGTCAGTAGCAAAACAGCTCTAGAAAATCATACAATCTAATCCCTCTGAGCAGAGAGATAAAAAAGGGCATCTAGTCTGACCCCTATAGCCCACTGAGGAAATGCATAGAGGAGCATAGGTACAGCTAATCTTTTAATAGAATTAAAATAATTTAGCATTCTTCATTTTATTTTTTTTTAGGTTTTTGCAAAGCAAAATGGGGTTAAGTGGCTTGCCCAAGGCCACACAGCTAGGTAATTATTAAGTGTCTTAGACTGGATTTGAACCCAGGTACTCCTGACTCCAGGGCTGGTGCTTTATCCACTGCTCCACCTAGCCACCCCCATTCTTAAATTCTTAAAAGATTTTTGAAACACTTTCGTCCTAAAAGCCATATAAGGTAGATAGAGTAATAGTTATTATTCCCACTTTTATAGATGAGTAAACTGAGGTCTACAAAAGTTAAGAGACTTGCTGATGATCTTGTCCCTTGTGAGCATCTGAGGAAGATCTCCAAGCCACTGAGTCCAGTTCCCTCTTTTCCCTTTATAGCTGGAAGAGACCTTAGTTCTTAACTAGTCCAAATCCTTCACTTAGAGATGACCAAAATTAGGCCTGAATATGTTCAGTGTCTTGTGAGAGGGTAGCCAGGACACCCTGTCAGAACCAGGATTCAAATCTAGATCTTAGCAAAATCTAGAGTTCCCCTCATTTTCATACAATTTCCAATCCTCTTTATGGTGCTGTGCCAGATATACATCCTCTTTTTGAACTCCTCCAGCTCATTGTTTCCTAAGGCATTCTATTCTCTCCCCAACCCTTAATTTAAGGCAATGGGGTTGAGTGACTTGCCCAAAGTCACACAGCTAGGCAAATATTAAGTGTCTGAGGTCAGATTTGAACTTAGTATTCCTGACTCCAGGGCTGGTGCTCTATCCACTGTGCCACTTAGCTGTTCCAGTCTGTTCTCTTTTGAATAGATAGAGAAGAGAAAGGAGGGGACAGGAAAGGAAGATGAGCATTTATAGAGTGCCTGTTGTGTGTTAGCTAGGTGGTACCATTGTGCATAGAAGGTGAGGCCTGGAGTCAGGAAGACCCAAGTTCAAATACAGCCTCAGACATTCACCGGTTGGATTACCGTAGCCAAGTCACTTTACCCTATTTTGCCTTAGTTTCCTCATCTCTAAATTGAGCTAGAGAAAGAAATGGCAAACCATTCCAGTATCTTTGTCAAGAAAACCTCAAATTAGGCCATGAAGAATAGACAGAACTTAAAAATGACTGAGCAGGAACAAAATGTGTCAGATATTGTATTTATATTACTAATATCTTATTTGATCCTCACCACAATTTTATGTGGTAAGTGCAATTATAATTCCCATTCATATTTGAGGAAACTAAGGCACACATAGTGTCTCACCCAGAATCATACAGCTAGTGGCAAAGGTGAGTGATTTGACCAAGAGGAAGAGCGTTAGGCTTGACAGAATACCTGAATTCCAGATCATATAACTATTCTTCCTGAATCAATGACTTTGGGCTAGACATCTCCCCACTTGAGAACTTATTTTTTCCCATTTCTAAAATGAAGAGGTTGCAGCATGATGCAGAAGAAGAAATGGCCTTGGGGTTGAGGATATAGGTTTGAATACTGCTGACTCTGGGTTAGGTCACTTTCAACTCTGACATCTTGAAATTCTAGAATTCTAGTTCATGGAAGAAGGAAGAAAGCATTAAATCCCAGTTCCTAATTTATGCCCATTTTGCAAAAGCCAGTTTCCTTGAGTGTGTGTCCTCCCCTCCCCCCTGGGTCCATACCTTTGTGTGAGTGGTCCCTTCCAGACTTGGGTCTCCATGGTGATGCCCCTGTTGTCATGGGAGGAAGGTAGAGAAGACTCATGGGAACTGTCCCAGTGGAGCAAAGAGAGTCCTGTTTATCAAAGTGCTCCATACAGGTTTGCCTCCTGTTGTTCAAATGGTAGTGGTCCATCCACATGGTGGGCAAATTGACCAATCATAGGATTAAATGATAGAGGGGAAGATTTAATTTAGAAAATCAGTAGGATCTCCTGGAGGAGGCTGAGGTTTAGGGTTCTACACCAGTATCAGTAAACAAGGGAGATTGTGGAGCATCCTCTAGTCCTAATGAAGGTTGCACCTGTTTTCAGTGGTTTAGGTGTAGTCCTGCCTGGCAACAGGAGGACCCATGAGATGCCGGACCAGACATGCAGAGCTGGACTGGAAAGAATCTGGGGAAATCACTTGCTTTCATTCCTTGCTTCATGCTGGCAAGATAAAGCATCACCTTTCATTCTGAGGCAGAATGTTTCTTTAAACAGAGTTGACCTTCTCCCCATTCTCTACCCAGTACTTCTCTGCCTCACGTTTTTCTGGGCATGAGAGGAAGAAAGAAGGTATTGGATTGACACAGTCTTTATCAGGCTTTTTTGGGCTGCAGGCTGTATGTGAGAGTAAACCTAAACCTGCCAAGTGGTCTTATCGACCAAGGACTTAGATGGAGATGGGGAGCCATTGTTTAAAAGAAAAGAAAAGGAGTTCAGCTCCATTGTTGGCTTTCCTTCTGAGAATGTATTGTATTTTTAAGTACTGTTTACTCAAATGGCTTTCCAAAATGTTTTGAGAGAGATTTGAGCTGGGGGGGGGGTGGGGAGAGAGAGAGAGAGAGAGAGAGAGAGAGAGAGAGAGAGAGAGAGAGAGAAGGGGAGATGGATATTTAGAAGGAAATAGGGAGAGAAGAAAGGGAAAACTTCTTAGACCTCTGACTTTGAACAGAGACTTTGAGTCAGGAGGACAAGAGTTTGAATTCAACCCTAGGCATTAGCCTCTTTTTTTTTTGTTTTTAAGTTTTTGCAAGGCAAATGGAGTTAAGTGGCTTGCTCAAGGCCACACAGCTAGGTAATTATTACTAAGTGTCTGAGGTCATATTTGAACTCAGGTACTCCTGATTCCAGGGCCAGTGCTCTATGCACTGCACCACCTAGCCACCCCTGACATTTGACTCTTACTAGCAGACCTTGGGCAGGTCACTTAATCCTGATTGCCTTACATCCAGGGTCATCTTCAATCATCCTGATTCATATCTGGAGAATGTACCCAGATGGTTCTGGAGGAGAAAGTGAAGTAGGTGACTTAGCACAGCTGCTCTCATTCAAATCCAATTCATGTGCTTGTCATGGCATCACCTTTCTGATGTTGTACTTCGAAAATGAAGCACAAATATTAGGTGACCTTTACCAAACTGCTTAAACTCCTGGGTCTCAGTTTCTTCTTCTGTAAAATGAGAGGTTAGATTGAATAGTTTAAAAGAACCTTTCCAGAGCAGAGTTTATATGGACATGATAGGGGCTAGGGTGGGGGAGGGAGAGAGAGGAGAGAAATACAAACAGATTAGAAACAAGAGACAAGCAAATGGGAAGCATGGGGAGGAGAGAGAGAGAGAGAGAGAGAGAGAGAGAGAGAGAGAGAGAGAGAGAGAGAGAGAGAGAGAGAGAGAGAGAGAGAATCAAAGACCAGCATATATATATATATATATATATATATATGTATGTATATAGCATTACATTCTTATTTAGAAAATATTTAATGAATAAACATTGCATGCAAAACTTTGTGCTGAACTCCACTATAGAGGAGGAGGTAGAGAAATTAAGACTATGGTCTTGGTTTCTTTCCTGAAGAAGCTAAATATGGATTCCAGAGGCTGAATTCATAAGCATGAAATGGTGAACTGGAAATGAGAATAGGTCTGAGTCCTGACTCTGATGCCAAATTCTTTGTCTGACTTTGGGCATGTCCCCTTGTTTCCTTTGAGCCTCAGTTTGCCCACTTGAAATTTAGGAGGACTAAATGCTTTTCAAGCTATCCTTTAACTCTTAACTATCACTGTTGAGAGATTTTCACATAGGAGAGATGTTCTCTGCTTGATTTGATAGGACTGTGGGTAAACATTGCTAAGAGACAGGTCAACAGACATTTATTTAGTACTTACCATGTATGTGCCAGTCACTGTGTTAGGTGCTTGGATTGCAAATAAAGGTTAAAAATGAAGACAATTTCTGCTTTCAAGGAACTTATATTCTAATAGGAGAAGGCAGTATATAAAAAGGGAGATTTTAGATGGCACTGAGGAGGTTCTCACTTGGGGGCATGGTAGCTAAGTCCAGAGAATCAGAAGCAGAATTTGGAAATGGACTCTTCCTCAAAAAGGAGATTCTGACAGCAATTCACCAATGGGAGGAATGGGCCATAGGCTTGATGGTAAGAAGACCTTTCAGACATGGGTTGAGTTGCCTTGGAAGGTAGCGGCTCTTCTGCTTTTGATGCCCCTTAAAAATCTGGATGACCCCTTGTTGGAGATATGTAGAAGGGATTCCTGATTTGGTAAGGATTATATTAGATCTCCTCTGAAAGTCTTATCAGATCTACTTGGAGAGCTAAGACTCCAGCACAGGTATCTCCATCTGTGCCTAAGTTTAACAGCAAGAGATTAGTTAACATGCCATTCTTTGTTACTTTAAGTATCTGTGATTTCCCTCAAGTAGGCTCCCTCTACATTGAATCCCAGCTGCTCTTTGGGCTAAAGAGAGGAATTATTGTAGCCAAAGTTAAGATCCAGAGCTGTCTCTGCCCCACACTTGAAGTCCTTTCAACTTGGTTGAACCCGTATGTTTTACTGGCATAGCCTTAGAGGGTCCTTGGCCACCTGCATGCTATGAGGAGGCCCCGGAGGAGATTGTTAGAGTTCAATGTAGTAACTAAGTGCTAAAATCTATTCTGTATGAGACTGGGGGATGCAAAGAAATGAGAGGGGACTGAAGTCATTATGAAGAGTTTCCTGGAGAAGCTGAGACCTAGGGGAAAAAAAAAATCTTCTCAAAGATCCATTAAACACTTAGCCTTTTGATGCCTTTTTAGGGCTGTGCTCCCCACCGGATGCCAACCAGACACCTAATCCTACCTTTCTCAGCGGTGTTCCCCCAGAGGACGTCCTGGCAGGATGGCTGGACCCAATGCTACTAGGGCCAAGAAACGGAAGCCCAACTTTTGCCCACAGGAAACAGAAGTGCTGGTGTCCAAAGTCACCAAGCACCACCAGCTTCTCTTTGGGACAGGGCTGCTGAAGGCTGAGCCTGCCCGGAAGTACCGAGTCTGGAGTCGCATCTTGCAGGCAGTGAATGCCTTGGGTTACTGCCATCGGGACATTGTGGACCTGAAACATAAATGGCGGGATCTGCGGGCTGTGGTGCGGCGGAAGCTAGGGGACCTGCGCAAATCAACCCATGGCCCTGGCTCAGGCAAGCCCCAGGCCTTAGCCCTCACCCCTGTGGAGCAGGTGGTGGCCAAGACCTTTTCCTGCCAAGCTGGACCAGCAGAGGGCTACAGTCTTGAGGCTCTGAGAGGTAGGTTGTCTCTGCCCCAACCAGCATCCTCACCATCCAATCTAAAGCCAGCCTTGCCCTCCTGACAAAAGAAACTCAACTTTCCCCAAGAGATGAAAACCTCTTCTGGCTCATCTTCTGTTTTCTTCTTCCTCCACCTTCTCCTTCTCTCCTATCTCTTTTCTCTTCCTTTTTCTATCTTTTCTTTCTTCTCTTCCACATTCCTTCTTCTCATTATTGTTCCCTTATACTTCTTCTCTCCCTTCTCTTTCTACTAATTTTGTTTCTCTGCTCCCCTTTTCTTATTCCTTATTTTTTCTTTTCTTCATCACTCAATTAAGTAACCTACAATGCTGGAAAAAGAAACCATAGTGGTCATCTACTTTAACACCACATTTACAGATGAGGGAACTGAGGTCCAGAGGGGAGAAAAGAATCTTGCTGAAGGTCACACAGGGAGGTTATAGCAAAATTGGAGCTAAAACTGGGACCTCCAGAGCCTCCTGTCCAAGTCTCCTTCTGCTCCTTTGAAGCACAAGGCTTATATCCATGAATCCTTAACATTCTTTGGACACCTAATATGTCCAGGGCTTCAGTTGGATTGGAGGCCATGGAATGTAATAAAATGAAAGTCATTAAAATATTCCTTCTAGGAGCTGACTGTCTGGTGGTGAAAGTAAGATATGGATGCATATGGTGTGAGAACAAACAGTTTGGCAGCATAGACAGAGGGGGAAGAAATTGCTGAGATGCTGTGATAGAGAAGAGGAAGAGAGGGGCTTAAGGGAGACTTTTTAGAGGAGATGAGACTTGAGCTGTTTCTTGATAGGTTAGAGGAGAGGTATACAGTGTGGTGGGGCAAGAGGAACAGCATAATTAAGGGGCTAGAGCCCCAGACCTTAGCACAGTGGTTTCTGAATAAAAGCTATTAATTGATTAGGAATGTGCATAGTATATGTGTGAACTGTGGAGAGAGGGGAGGACCTTGAATTCCAGAGTGAGGAATTTGGACATTTATCTTTTAAGCAATGAGGAGCCATGTAAGATTCTTGAGCATGGATGATTTGATTAGAAATAAGTCTTAGGGTGATGAATCTGATATTATACATAGCCTGCATTGGAAGGACCAAGACTAGATTCAGGGAGGATAGGGTAGTACTTTAGTTGGGAGATGATCAAGTCTGTGTGAGAGTTGGAGCTGTGGAGATGGTGGGAAAGGGACAGATGGTTTAGAACTTTTCATTTTGGGGGCAGTTACATGGCTATGGGACTATAGGAGTAGCTGAGAAGGAAGGCAAGAAGGGAATAGAAAAGGAAAGAGGGAGTTGATAGGGCAGAGTGCTAGAGGTCTAGCCCAGAGAGACAGAAGGCTGGGATCAGAGAAGGCTACCTGCAGTGGTGAGACTTACTGGATACATACTTCATTCAGGCCTTGTGGTAATGTTACTGCTGAGGGAGATGTGGTGATGAGAGTGTTGGTGATTGCACCTGTGGACAGAAGGATGATGGTACCTTGCTGGTATAGGACTGCCTCTGCCCTGGGGAGCCTGGGGGTGGTGCTGGAGAGGAGATATAGACCATGTTACTTATAAATGGGGTGGGGAGGGGAGGAGGAAAGGTGGTACATGCAGCTTGAAGTTTTTAGTCTAGCTTAAGCCACATTGTGTTACAGGGAAAGGACCTGAGTTTAAGTTACAGCTTTATTACTTACTATTTGTGTGCCCTTGAACAATCATCTTTTGAGTCTTGTTTCCTTTTCTATAAAATTAATAGGTCATTCGAGATGGTCTCTGAACTCTCTTCCTGCTCTGTCTTTGTGTATTTGTCTCTCTTTTCCCTTTCTCTCTCTTCTCTTCTCTTCTCTTCTCTTCTCTTCTCTTCTCTTCTCTTCTCTTCTCTTCTCTTCTCTCTCTCTCTTCTTTCCCCTTCTCTTTCAGTCTTTCTCTTTGTCTCTTTCCTATCTTCTCTTTCAATCTCTCTTTTTTCTCTCTCTCAATCTTTCTCTAAATCTCTCCTCTTTCAATCTCTCTCAATCTCCTTTTCTCTCTCAGTCTCTGTCTTTCTCACTGTTATTCTCTCTCTGATATTGATATTACTAGTGACAACTGTAATGTTAAATAAAAAGCACACCTCTGTTTGGTTTACCTCCACCTTAGTTAAAGAGTTATATCAGCCACATACATGAGTTAGCTCATAATTTCACTTATAAATATATTCTGGTTGGCACCACCCTTTTCCTTTTGTATCTGGTTTTTTCTTTGAGTTAGAGTCAATGGGGAAAGAAAACACAGAATTTTGCCATCTGGCCATCCTATCTCTCCAGGAAATTACCCCAAGCAAATCCTCTTAGCCTTTTAATCAACCCCCTTTTCATATTTCCTTCTCAACTCATGGAGGGATTAATATTTGTATTTTCATGTACAAAAATTCCTCTTAGCTTGACCTTAGCAAGGGATGCAGGCATTAAATTAATATTTCATTATGATGATGTCCCAGAAACATAGCAGAAGTGGGGAATGGAGAAGGAAGGGAAGATGACTGCCCACATCTTTGTGGCCTTATCCCTGATTCCAGACAGTTTTCAATCACTAGTGTGTGTGTGTGTGTGTGTGTGTGTGTGTGTGTGTGTACTCTGATAATCAGCACATATTTATTAAGCACATACTATATTCCAGGCCCTCTCCTAGATGTTGGGGAGTATAAAGGCAATGAACGAAATGAAACAATCCTACTAGAAAGAGCTTCCCTTCTAGTAGGGGACATAGCAAGGACATATATAAGTGTATGCAGAAGAGCTACAAAAAGAGTAAATACAAACTAGTTAAATACTAGGTAGTTTAATAACATGCTCACGTAGCACTTTACTGTTAATGCTTTCCCCTGCATTTTCTCCTTTTGTCCTCACAATAAACAGGCAGGTTGGGAGAGTGAAAAGAATATTCATTGGCTTTACAATCAGATGACCTGGGTTCTGGACCTACCTCTGATTCTTACCAACTGTGTGACCATGGATATGATATGCCACTTTTCCATCCTGAGCCTCAGTTTACTCATCTGAAAAATAACTAGGTTGGATTAGATGGGCTCTGAGGTCCCTTCCAGTAGTGGATCTATGATTCTTTGATCCTTGGACTAGTTTAGTAGAGAGGATAAGATGCAACTTCTTTGTGTTGTGGAATAATAGATTCTTGTTAAATCTTTGTTGTGATTGTTGTTGAGTTGTTTCAGCCATATCTGACTCTTTATGGCTCCAATTTGGGGTTTTCCTGGCAAAAGTACTAGAGTGGTTTGCCATTTTCTTCTCTTTTATAGATTATTGAACTACTGAGGCAAATAGGATTAAATGACTTGCTCAAGGTCACACAGTATCTGAACCTTGATTTGAACTGGGGTGGGGGGGAGTCTTCTTGACTCCAGATCTAGCACTCTATCCACTGGACTATCTAGCCACCCCATGTTAAAGTGAGAAGGTATTTATATATAGAAATGCTTAATGCAAACTGCCAATTTAATGGATAAAGAACTGGAAGAATTCTCTACCTGAGTTCAAATTTGACCTTAGACATTAACTATTCGACCCTGGGCAAGTCACTTAATCCAGTTTGCCTCAGTTCCCTCATCTGTATAATGAGCTGGGGAAAAATCACTCCTGAATATACCAAGAAAACCTCAAATGGGGTCACAAAAAGTCAGACTAGATGGGACTGACTCAACAATTACAATATAAATTCTTGTTTCCTTCTTTCTTAGAACATAGAAAATTGAAGGTAGAAGACCCCTATGACATAGATTCTCAGATGTTTTATGGTTTAAAATATAGATATATAGATTGTCACCTCTTTTTTTAGAGAATTGGGTTCTGTTTAAGGGCACTACATTTTAGTTTGGATATTGGTAAACTGGAGAATGAATAAGAAAGCCAGTGAGGATGGTAAAGGAGAATGAGTTGGGACCATATGAAAGTTCATGAGGCAAGTGAGAGCTTTCTTAAATCTCTGAAGTCTTGTCCTCTGGGAGAGGGATTTGATTTGTTTTGTCTGGTCCTAGAAGCTAGAAGTAGGACCACTGTGGAAAAGTTTTCAAGATTGAGAATTCAGCACAATATTGGAGGGGAAACACTGCCACCAATAAAAGTAAACCCCAAACCTCCTGGATTATCAGAGCTATGCAGAGATGGAACTGACGGTCATAGAAGTGAGCAAATTCCCTGTTATAGGAAGTCTTCCAGTAGAGCCTGGATTATGTGCTGTTGGGGTTGATATAGAGATTTGTGATGTGGGTGACAGAATTGTATTAATTGACCTTGGAGGTCCTTTGAAATTCTAAGATTCATGATTTTATAATAATAATAATAACAAACACCTATAAAATACTCATGTTCATTGTCTCATAATAATTATGATGAAAATAAGAGCTGAAATTTCTATAGTACTTTAAAGTTCTTCATAGACATGATGTCACTTGATCGTTACCATTGGGTATGGCCTTGTTAAAGTCTCCAGGGAACTTACTCTATCAGTGCTATATTCGGGGCTAATTCATTATATCGAGTTAGATATAATGTGTAAGATAGACCAGACCAGCAGGATCCACTTTGACCTATGGCTAGAAGGTTGGGAAGCCAAGTTTTAGAATCTGGAAGGTGAGAACTTAGAGTCAGGATCTCTACACCTACAGATAGAGTGGAGCTTAATAGACATTTTAGACCTGACTGCTTCTGAGTTGCTGGGTGATCATGGACAAGTCAGTTCCTTCTTTGGACCTAATGTTTCCTATTCCATTGAAATCAAAGGTTGTATTAGTTCTGGGATTTTTAATCTGGAGCATGTGAACCTTTTAAAAGAATATTTTAATAACTATTTCAATGTAATTGGTAATTTTATAATTTTCTATATTTTATTTTATTTTTCTGAGGAAAGGGTCCAGGAAATTCCCTGTACTGCCCAAGAGAGTCATGACATAAAACAAGGTTCAGAATTTTTGGGCTAGAGGATCCCTAAGAATCTTCTAGGTTTGGTTTTCTTTGATTTTCAGTGCCTAACAAATTAAATTTCTTTTTAGGCAACTGCTATTTCAGTACTTGATTATCTTAGCACTAATGTCTAAATGACTGTCAGAAATAAGTTGCTGAATCCCAACTGTAGGCCCAGACTGAGCTCTATAATTCTGGTCACAGATTCACCCCCTAATTAGGTCCCAGATGAAATTATGACTCAGGCCACAGACTGAGTCCTCTCCATGTTGGTTGTGTCAGATATGTACATAATCACAAAAAGAAGTGGGTTGTGTGAGAATGTATGGATGGTATCTTCCTTTTTGGAAAATCAACCTGTGTCCTGCAGGGTTGGGGTTTTGCTAGATGACAGAGTGTGCGTGTCAAAAATATTATACAAAGGAACAAATTGTTCTGGCAAAAGATATGGGGACATCTAGGATCCCAGATTTGGAGAAGGAAGGGACCCTCAGAGGCCATCTTGCCCAAGTGATGAGGAAACTGCCACCCACAGAGGTTTAAGTGATCTGCCCAAGGTAATACTAGTGTCAGAAATAGAATTTGAACCTCTAATGCTTTATAACAAAAAGGATGTTAATAGAAACTATATATATGTGCAGAAGGGTGGGTGGAAAGTGCTTTTATTCCTGCCTTGGGATCTCCCAGAAAGGGTTACACATCTATCAGGGGCTTTTTCTCTGCTATTTTTAATCTATTAAAAAAATTTCCAGCAAATCTTCCCTCTTTTCTCCTGCCCTCTTTCTCCCTGAGATAAGTTAGTTTTGGAAGGTGGAAGCCAGTGCAAATCTGATTTGCTTCCATATTTGCACCTACAACCACATATTAATACAAACAGCGAGCCAGGGCACTTAAGCTATAAGATCAAGAAAGTAATAGCTTCCTCTGGAACTTAATGAGGGCACCTCTCTCTTCTTGCCTCTATCTGTTCAGCCTGGGTTTTATTCCTGCCTGGAAATAGTTAAGATTGGCCTTTATATTGTGATTGCAGAGTTGAGTGGGTGAACAGGAGGATGTTGGGTCAAATAGAATCATATTTTCTATGTGGACTCTGGGGAATTTTGTTCACTGTTTACCTGTTTCAGTGATACCCTGCGTTGTGCACTGGCCTGTTATAGTTGCTTCTTGAGGTCTTAGTTACCACCTACAGAAAATGGTACACAAGGGATGAGTCTGTGTCACAGGTCAGAAACTGCTTTGGATGAGGGAGGGAAGAGGGTGTTGTGATAAGAGACCCTTGACTTTAGCTTCAGCAGAGACTGGATTTAAGTCCTAGCCCTAACTCTTGAAAGTTCTGTGACTTTGTTTTCTACATCTGTAAGGGAGGCACTGACACAGGTGGCATGCCCTCATCAGAGAGGATGCAGTGCTCTATGAGCAAGGCAGAATGGAAGCAGCTTAAAGGAAGCAAGAGATGCTCAAGTTTAGAGCAGGCATCCCAAATATTCACATAGACTGTTTGTGCCTGACACATGGTAGAGCTTTTCAAACTCATATTAATCTCAGCCATTTTTGGACACATTGTAACTTGTCTTTAATATAGTGATATCATCTTGGTCTTCATCAGTAATGAAGGACAAGAACCAACCAAGGTGGATACAATACTATTAGCCTGATGCTCCTCAAAGGGTTGTTATTAGGATTGTACCTTGTAAACCTAAAGCATTATATAAATGTGAATAATTGAGTTATTATTGACCCTTCTGAGAGCCTCTATTCTCTTAAGTAGATCTGTTTGAGTGATGGGACCCTTGCAGCCAGAGACTGTGGGATGCTAAACCAAGCCTTCTGCTTTCAGGTTTTTTGTAAGCCTAAATTCTTGTTCTTTATCCATTGGTCACTCATATAAAATTTAATCTTCTCCAGAAGACTGACTGAAAGAACAGAAGAGAATGTGATCTTGGGGGACAAACCTTCTGGATTGCAATTTCTTCTTTTAAAATGTGGGAAGGGGAGTAAAGATTTTTCAAGGTCCCTTCCAGGTGCAAAGTTTCTGATCTAATTGTGTGAATGCAGATAGTGAGGGGCTAAGAGATTGTGAGTGACTTGTTAGTGACATAGCCCAGACTTGAACATGCATTTAAAGTGCGTAGTCAGTGCTGAATTTTGTGACTCCAAAGTCCTTTACATTAAGACTGAATATGTGAGGGATTATAATTAACTGATATTGGAATCATTTGCTGGTAATGGCTTCCATACTGACGTGGATACTACCAATTTTCCTCACATCTCTCTGTTCCATTTTTACCCATTATTCATGTGACCCTGGGTAAGCTATGTTCCCCCTCTGAACCTCAGTTTCTCTATATGGAAACTACATTTGTCCTGTTCCTTTTTCTTGCTGTGAAGAAAGCGCTTTGTGAACCTTTAAAGCGATGTGGAATTGAGAGCTATTATTAACAGTGAGTTGGGCCAGATAGGGGCGGGATGGCTGGGTGAGAGAAGAAAAAAGGGATCCTTGTAATGCAGCATAATTGTGGAATGTGCATAAAAAGTCTTAATTTATATTTCTGCACCAGGCAGATAACAACTAGGGCTTGTACAATAGGATGTGGGGCGATGAGGGGTCTCTGAGAATGGGTGCAATTCTGTTCTTGGCTTCTTTGGAAGGCCCAATTATTCCCATCACAATGGAAGCAGTGGGCGGGGACCATGCAGCTGACACAGTTGAAAAGCCAAGATAAGCAATAGGGATTTTTTTTTTTCCTTTTACTGTGAAGTCAGTCAGGTGGAATGAAGATAGAATCTTGAAAATTGATTCCTCCCTTTCTGATCTCTCCCTCCTCTCTCTCCCCCTTCTTTTTCTAGGGGAAGACTAGAAAAAGAAAAAAACAAAATTTCACGATTAGAAGGGGTCTAAGAGGTCCCATCTCTCAACCTATATCTGATTGAGAATTCATATCCACCATAAGTGGCCTTAGACCTCCAGAGGCTTCAGGAACCCATTCCTCTCTGGGATAGTTTCATTATTATGATGAATTTCCATATACTTACTTGAAATCTGTTTGCCTGTAATTTAGAATTGCAGAGTATTGTCTTGTGAGCAAGATGATAATGAGTCTAAGCATGGGATGATAGGATTTAGAACTGGAGTTGACCCATTCTAGATCTTACTGTTTGCAACAGCCACAGTGATCCTGCCCCTAACAGTACTTCAACTGTATCTGGCTGGTCCTTCTACAGGGTTTTCTGGAATTGTTTCATTATAATTAACAAACTTCCAGCAGCATGGTATAGTGGTTAGAGAGCTAGTCTTCAAGTCAGGAAAACCTGGGTTCAAGTCCCTCCCCTGACACTTCTGGGATAAGTCAGTTGAATTGGAATAAGTCAGTTATGCTTCAGTTCTCTAGGACCCCATGGTGCCAAATTCAAATAGAAAATGTGACCAGTAAACCATGCATAAGGACCCTGTGGGCCACATGATGATTTAGAAACCCACAAATTAGCATTATCTGTGTTTTAATGTATTTTTATTTGTTTTATTAGCTATTTCCTAATTACATTTTAAACCAGTTGCCTCAATGCCATAGTGTCTTAAAATCTCTGCTCTAGGTGGCTCTTCAAGATTCTAAGGTGCCTCAATAGAGTTTTGTCATCAAAGAATTCTTTACAACAATGAAATTACAGGTGCAGCCTCTGTCCCTTCATTTCAGACCATTTCCTCTCATTATTTTTTCATATTTCAGTACTCACTGAGACCTGACTCCCACCTAAAGACACTATATCTCTGGGCCTTCCTTTTTTTTCCATGCATAGTTGTATCTTTTCTCAGTTGCTTTTCCCCTGCTCTGTCTTACTCACTGGTTCCTGAGGTGCACTTACTATGCTTTGTTTCCAACAATTATTACTCGACTCTTCCTCTATCAACATCATTCAGCAACCTCTCCTCCTCTGAGATTCATCTTATTCAAACTTATCACAAGTGGCTATCAAGTCCCAGGACACTTTCCCTCAGTTCTCCATGAGTTGAGTGCCTTGCTCACTTTCTCCTCCTAATACCAACTCCTGTCCTCAGACATATTGTTACTCCTTCAAATACCCTAATTTCCCTTTTCTTCAGTTTATTCAACTCACATGGCCTTTATCTCCATTCTGTCTGAGCTACATAAAGGGACCTGACTGAATGAAGTATGGATTAGAGTTAGCAAAGACTTAGGGGGGCAGTGTTAAAGAAGAGAAGGGTACACACTTGAGAGGTGTTGCAAAAGTGAAATCCATAGACCTTAGCTCCAACTTGTATATCCACTGTGAAAGATGAGAAAAATCCAAGATGGGCCCTAAATTGTGAGCCTGTTGGTATTGCCTTCTTCTATAGTAGTAGAAAGGTAGGAAGTGGAGAGGATTTAGGTGAAAAGATCATGAGTTCTATTTTGGACATATTAGGTTTAAGGTATTTACTCTGGACATCCAGCTTGAGATATCTGACTGTTAGTTGAATATGAGATTGGATGTCCATAATGTTTGGGCAGGAAAAGTCAATTTGAGAATCATCAGCATAGAGATAGTAACTTCATTCATGGTAGCTGATGAGGTTACCAAGTGAACTAGTGTGTAGAGAAGAGGACCCAGGGCTTAAGCCTGAGGGACATGATTTGGAGGAGGAGACAGAGAAGGAGTGGTCAGATAGGGAGGAGAATAACCACAAGAGAGCATTGTCATGAAACTTAGAGATAAAGAGTAGCAAGGAGAGGGGGTGATCAACAGTATCAAAGGATGCAGAAAGAGAATGAAGACTGAGAAAAGACCATTAGGTTTGGCAAGTAAGAGATCATTGATAACTTTGGAGAGAGCAATTTTGATGTAATGATGAGGCTTGAAGTCAGTTTGACTATGGGGATTAAGAAGAGAATGAGAGGAGGTCTCTATTTTTAAATAGTCTTTTTGAGAAGTTTAGCTCCTTGCTGTAACATAGTTGATTAGTGATTCTATTTGAAGACATCCAAGGTGGGACAACCTCTCAGCTCTAATTTTAGGAAGTTTTCCCTGGTCAAGTTTAAATTTGCCTCTGTACCTGCTCCCTATTCTCTTGGTTCCATCACCTGTTTACACATCTCTCCATTTTCTCTCATCTCACTTTTCAATCTCTTATAATTCACTTATGACTCATTTCTCAACGGAAACCATTTTCTTCAAAGTTAGTAATGATCTCCTAATTCCAGTGACCTTTTTTCAGTCTTCATTCTCACTTCCTTGTAGCATTTGACTACCTACTCACTCCTTATGCTTTGCATTTTTGTGACATGCTTACTCTGTCTTGGCTCTCTTTCTACCTATTTGACCAATTCTAAATATTGTTGCTGTATCACGAGCATGGTTGCTCTCCAACTATCTGCCCTGGCTCTTCTTTCTCTTGGTAATCTTATGGCTTCAGTTATCGTACCTACAGATGACTTCCATTTCTATATTAATCTGGTTCTCCTGAGCACTAATTCCACAGAACTAACTACACAGGAGACGTTTCCAGCTAGACAATCCAAAGATAGAACAAATTCAACATATTCAAATCAGAACTCAGTATCTTTCCCTTCAAACCCTCTCCTCTTCTTTGCTTCACCAATATTTTCATCATCCAAGTTTATGACTTTGGAATCTTCCTTGATTCTTCATTATTTCTTACCCTCCACCCCACATTTACTCAATTCTAACTCCATGCCATCTTGTCCATTATTCCCTTTTCTCTCCTCTTACATGGACACCACCCTCATTTGGAACTTTATCATCTGTCTGGAACATTTTTGTAGCCTCCCAGTTCTTCTCTATGATTCAAGTCTTTCCCCTCTTTAATCCTCTCTTTAATCTCTCCTCCACACAGATGCCAAAATGACTTTGCTAAAATACAGGTTTGTTCATGTCCTTCCAAAGCTCAGAAAGCTCCACTTGCTTCTGATTGTCTCTAGAATCAAATGCAAACTCCATCATTTAACAATTAAAACCATTTGCCATATGGCTCCAGCCTACCTTTTCAGAATTATTTCTCATTACTATCCTTCACATACTCTTTGATCCAACTGACTTGCCCTGTTTTTTGTTTGTTGTTCCTATAAAAGACATTTACGTGTCCTATCTCTCTCTTTGCATGGGCTCTCTCTCATGCCTGGAATGTACTCTCTCAATGCAGCTTTAGATCCTTAGCTTCTTTTTTTTAAGGTTTTTTGCAAGGCAATAGGGTTAAGTGGCTTGCCCAAGGACACACGGCTAGGTAATTATTAAGTGTCTGAGACCAGATTTGAACCCAGGTACTCCTGACTCCAGGGCTGGTGCTTTATCCACTGCGCCACCTAACTTCTTTTAAATCTCAGCCTGTGTCATTTCCTACAGGAGATTTTCCCTTCTTCCTCAACTGTTGTGCCCTGATCCTCAAGTTCCCTTGAAAATATTCTTTGGGGGGGGCAGTTGGATGGTGCATTGGATAGAGTACCAGCCCTGGAGTCAGGAGGACCTGAGTTCAAATCCAGCCTCAGTTGCTTTACAATTACCTAGCTGTATGACTTTGGGCAAGTCACTTAACCCTATTGCATTGCAAAAAAAAAAAAAGAGAGAGAAAATGTTTTTTATTTGATTTGTGCCTATTGAAATATGTAAACTCCTTGAAGATAGGATTGATTTCATTTTTATTTTTGTGCTCCCAGGACCTAGTACAATTTATTGCATGTGTAGCAGTCACTTAATAAATGCTTGCTGATTGATCTTCCAAGTTCAGAACTCAATGTGGCCCATTCTATTGTGAGATGATTCTCAATGTTGAAAGCCTTCCCCTTGCTAGCTTCCTACTACTGGGCCTGCTCTTAAGAGATTCACAGAATAAATCTATACCATCTATACCAGGATAACCTTTCAGATATGTGAAGATAACAGTTGTGGTCACTGTTTCTTCTCTGGGCTAAACATTCTTTAAATCAGTTCTCATGTGGTTCCTAATCGCCATCCTGATCACCTTTCTGAGGACACTCTACTTTGTCAATTTTCTTCCTAAAATTTAGCACCTGGGCCTTCATAAGCTATTTTAGATATTACCTAATTGTTATGGAGTACAGTGAGACTTTCCTCTTCCCACTCTGGGGTCTCTTCAGTCAATTGTGAATTCTTCACCAAACTGATAGTCCAACTTGCTCTAAGTTGTCCATAAGGATAAAAAAGATATTGATGATTACCACCCTGAAATCCAAGTATAATGAAACCACAAAAGTTCTCTGGTTTATCAGCCTGTCAACACTTTTCAATATATTCAGTTCTAACTCCATTTCTATGATTGACTCACTGATTGTCTAACTATAATTGACTGACTTTGGGTCATCAAGTCTCATTATTTACTCTATATTGGATAATAATAATAATAATAATAATAATAATAATAATAATAATAATAATAAATACATTTTCCCTTCATTTTTGAAGAAGACTACAACACTACGACATCAGGGAGGTGATGCCATGACAAGCACATGAATTGGATTTGAGTGAGGGAATGCTATGCTAAGTCACCAAGCTTTAATTTCTCCTCCAGAACCATCTGGACTCAATGGCCAGATATGGATCAGTATGACTGGAGATGGCCCTGGATGTGACTTGCCCAAGTTACTGGATTAATCACAGATTATCAGAAACAGAGTTGTAGAAACTCTCCTACCTCTACTGGAAGACCTACCACATGGAGTTAGCACTTCCTTCCCTCATTCCTTCAAGCTGGGGTACCAAAGCCCATTCAGGCTGCTTGATTGACTTAGAGAGATGAGGGTCTCCAACCTGATTCTTTCTGGTGAAGGAATAAGATCTTATCACCTGTCCTTCCTCTATCCCCTGCAGTCCCCAAGCACTTTCATTGTATCTACTGATGTAACCTAAGGATTTGTGGCCCTTATCTGCTGCGTCCTTAGGACTTCTATGTTTTTTTCCTTCTCCATGAAGCTGAACTTTCTTTTATGTGTCCATCTCCTTCCAATTAGAGTATGTACTCCTTGAGCTAAGGAACTATCCAGAATTTTTCTTTTAATATCCACTTTTTACCTCAATGCTTGGAACATGTTTTTTCATTTATTCATTCATTCATGTCAAGAAGGCATCTAGTCCAATCCATACTTGAATGAGAATTCTCTCTACAATATCCTCAGCAAATAGTTTTTTATACTTCCAGTCAAAGAGAACTCTCTACTAAGGCAATTCATTCAACTTTGGAAGAGTTGCTTGAAAGATGATTATTTTTCTTCTTCTATATTTAGATAAAAATCTATCTCCCTGCAGAATCAACCCATCATTCCTCATTTTTGTCTGTTTAGGCCAACTAGAATTCCCTTGTGGGGACCCTTCAAATACTTGAATCCATTGATCATGTCTTTCCGAAAGCTCTCTGTCTTCAAGGGCAATTCCCCCTTTCTCTCAACCTATCCTTCCACAAGTTAGACTCAACTTTGTGACTTTCAGAAATGGACTTTTGTTCAATATGTTTGTGTTACTGAGATGTATTCTAGAACTTTATCTACTCATCTATCATATAGTTTCTCTTGGAATAACTTTTAACAAATCATCAAGAAAATGTGCTACCAAGTTTATCAGGGTACGAGATGTACTCTTTTTCTAGGATCAAAAAGGGAGGGAGAGGCTTCAAATTTGACTAATTTGACTTCCTCTGCTTTGAAATTTGCCAGGACTCAGTGTTATGAGTATGGTTCTTTAAAAGCAATATTACTATTGAAATTTTTCATTTTTTTCAGGGTCTATAGAGATAATATTGACTAAATCATTGTGTTACCTCTTAGGAATGAGACAGGTTTCAGTTCTTGAGTTGAAAAAAGTATTTGAAAGTTTCTTTCCTTCCTTTCTACCTTTCTTCCTTCCCTCCTTCTTTCCTTCCTCTCCCTTCTTCTCTCCCTCTCCTAATCCTTCCTTCTTCCTCCTTTTCATCTCTCTTTCTTCCTTTTCTACCTTTCTCTCTCTTTTTCTTACTTCCCTTCCTCCTTCATGTCATGTGCAGCAAACAGGGGAAAGAAAGAAATATGGTCCATATTTTAAAAAAAGATTATTTGTTTGTAAGGCATCACTAGGGTTTAATATGTAATATGATAGGTAGTTAAAATAACCATAGAAAATATTAAGTAATAATCTGTTGGTTAATTGCCAAGTGAATGGAACTGTCTAGATTCCTAGGAATCTCTCTCTTTGCTGTGAGTTAAGAGAAGAGAGAAAGAGACCTATGGGTTGGGCTGAGACTTCTTATGGGAAGTGCACTTGGAATGGTCCTTGAAATGATAACTATAGCTCATACTTAAGTAGCACTAAAGTTTCAAAGCACTCGATGTTCCTTTTCTCATTTTATATAGCAGTTCTATGGGTGATATGCTGTCATCACCATTTTATAGATGAAGAAACGGGCTCAAAGAGGTTGACCCAGAGTCACACAATCTCTGAGTCTGGACTCAAATCTAGATCTTTCTAATTCCAAGGCCAAGCCACTAACCATTCTATCATGCTGCCTCTCTGAGGATGGAGAGAGAAAAGTAGAGATCATTTAGGGTAGGGAAATCAGGAAAAGGTGAGAATGAGTATGCATTTCTGGTTTGCACTTTCCTCCATAGCTTAGATCTTAAATTGGTGAACAGTGAGAGAGGTAATCTGCATATACATCAGACTGATATACTTTGTATTTGATCCTTTGGGTGATGGGGAACCAGTGAATATTTTCAGACTGAGAATGAATGTGGAATAATATTTTATGAACTGGGACTTCCTCTAATTTGAATGGAATTCTCAGATTCCAGAGCAATAAGATGATTTCATTTACCAGCAGTAAGGGGATGTTCTCCATTTAGTGGAGACATTTAATTAGGGATTGAATGGTTTCCAGTCAAAGAGTATGGAGAGGGTTTCTGAAATGAGTGAGAGGTTGGAATAAAGTTGTTTTAGAGCTTTCTATGCCAGTGATGATGGGATGCTGGGCTTTTATAGCTGATGCAGTCTCAAAGCATACTGGACTTGGAGCTGAAAGACCTGAATTTGAATCCTGACTCAGACCTTATTGTGTGACTGTGGTCAAGAGCATGACTCATGAGGTTGTACATTTAGAGGAGGAAGGTACCTCTCTTTAGGTCATCTAATCTAGGTTTTCTCATTTCATAGATGAGTAACTGAGCTTTTGAGTGGCTGCTCAAAGTGATTTAGGTAGTAAATAGTATAATAGTCAGGGTATGAACCTCAGTCCTGTGATATAGAGGCAGTCATAGAACACTGAACTTTCAAAAGTTCAAATCTGGCCTTAGATACTTTACCAGATGTGTGACCCTGGGCAAGTCACTTCACCTCTGTCTGCCTAATTTTCCTCAATGTAAAATGGGGCTAATGATAGCATCAACTTTGCAGTGTAATTGTGAGAATCAAATGAGATAATATTTCTAAAGTACTTAGCAAAAGGCCTGACACATAGTAAATACTATATATGTGCCCATCCCTTGGGCTTCAAATTCAGTCTCTTTATGGTAACTCACTCTACCTCAAGCATCTGCCTACTCTTAAGGATTGGTTTCATCATCTATAAAATGGGAATATGAGAATGTGCTCCTTAACCCAAGGGATTGTGATCAGTATTGGAAGGAACTTTGATGACTATCTATTCAACCCATACACCTAAAGAATCGCTTGGACCAGAAATCTAGTAAGTGTTCATCCACTTTAGCTTTAAAAATGACAGTGAGGGAGAGAATTTGATGTCTTTGGAAGGCTCTAATCTTTGTAGAGCTTTGTAGAGCTCTAACCATTAAAATTCTTTCAGTGTATACATTATAAACCTCATAGAGTTTGGGAAATGTGAGATAATATTACTTACAGCCCAATTCATTTTTTTTTAATCAACCTGTCAGAAGTCAACAAACCACATCTTAGATCATAGTAGGATTTTAGGTGATTTTTCAGGCTAATCCTCTTATTTTTTGAAAGAAGAACATTGAGGTTGATGGAAGTGGAAGGAAAAAAGAAGAAGGTAGCTTACCCAGAGTTACATAGACAATCAGAAACAGAGCTGGAAGTAGAGACTTGAGATCCTGCGTCCTTGTCCTCAGTTCTTTATCTCATATTAGGATGTTTATGTTAGTGCTTTATTAGGTCATTAAATCCTCAAAGCCAGGGTTGGATAGTCTAGTGAATGGTCTGGATGATAGAGGGTTTGGAGCAAAGTTAATAGTTGGCCTTGCTTTGAAGGGCCTTGGAGGATCAGGATTCCCTATAGACTCATTTTCTGACTTTGCACATATCCCACAAGGGCCATCCATATATGAACAGGGGCAAGGCAACAATTCTACTAAAATCAGGACTTGGACTGGTCACTTTCCAAGTACTAGGTCCTTCCTTTGCCAAGTTGGCTTACATTCCAATTTCTGAAAACCCAACCTTGAGCTTGCCCTCTTTTAATAGTCCGTAATTTCACAGACCCATTTAAAGACCAAAACCAAAACCAAAACCAAAACCAAAACAAACAAAAAACCAAACACTCCTATTGTAGATATTGGGGTTTTTTTTGGTCATAAACCTGGTGATTAGGAAAGCTAAATATTCCTTTCCTATTATCTTTAAAGAATGAGAAGATTGAGGGGGTGGCTAGTAGATAAAGCATTGGCCCTGGAGTCAGAATTACCTGCTTTCAAATCCGGGTTTCAGACACTTAATAATTATCTAGCTGTGTGGCCTTGGGCAAGCCACTTAACCCCGTTTGCCTTGCAAAAACCTTAAAAAAAAGAATGAGAAGATTGGGAGAGAATCTCTGAGGTGCTTAACTTATGACCCTGATATTCTATGCATTGTGTTCTCAGGTCCCTATGTTCTGTATGCCTGTGTTTTAAGGTCATTTTTAAGTTCTGACATTCTCTGTTCTGGAATCCCTAACATTGTTGACATTCTGCACTATTGCCTCTTCCTTAAGACTTATAAAACACCCTATGCCCTTTATCATATTTGATGATCATAGCAATCCTGTAGGGTAACTCCTACAGCTCTTGTTTCTGTTTTCTAGATGAGAAAACTGAGGCTCACAGAAATTAACTCATTTGTCTAAAACAAAAACTGAGAAATGGAGGAGGTAGCACTAATCTTAGAATACTATATAAGCGTGGGTTATAATAATACATTATCAGTGATAACAATTACAAAAGTCCTCTAAAGCCTTAGCAATTCTGTGTTTTAAGATTTCTTCCATTTCTGGCCATCTTTGTGCTATAATATTTTTATAGTTCTTTAATAGTAGTTTATTTTTTCTAATCATATGTAAAGACAGTTTTTATCATTCATTATTATAAGATTTTGAGTTCCACATTTTTCTTCCTTTCTTCCCTCCCCTCTTCTTAAAATGGCAAACAGTTTGATATAGATTATATATGTTTTGTTATGATTTGAAGGGCCCCTCAAGATCTAACATTTTGCCTCATCTGATTCAGACAGTACACTGGAATTATGATGGGAAGACCTGAGTTCCAGTTTTGGCTTTGCCATTTATTAGCCAAATATCTTTAAGATTCTTTAAGCATGAAAGATAATAATGTCTGTATTACCCTCACTGAGTTGTTGGGTAGGTCACATCAGATATGTGTTTGTAGAAATTAGATTGCTTTACAAATAGGTAAGTTAGCATTTTTAATGGCATCCCTTCCAGCTCTGCCATTTAGTGGGTTTAGCATTCTCTATGAGTCCTTTGTTGGAACCATTTGAAAGTGACATGATGGGAATGCACTGCCCTGGAGGGAAGAAGTGAAATGTGAAACAGTGTCCCAATAGTGGGTGTTGGCTACATCAGAAAAGATAGGAAGTACTTTTTGACTGTCATTGAGGTTTGAAAGGCAAGATTTTCTTCTCTTGCATTTTTATTAAAATGTATTTTATATTCGGTTTTGAATCCTTTTGGCTACAGTTGGAGAAACACCAGTCTGTCAAAAGAGCCTAATTTTGATAGATTAGTAGCAGCTCAAAGGTGCCCAGCAGGACTTCCCCAGAGCTGTCATGGCACTGATGATTTCTCGATGCATACCTTGTGTGATTAAAGATGTTTGACATTTCTTAGGCTGTGCTGACTTAGAATTGTATGACTTGCTTCTTCCCAGTGGTTCAAAGTGCGTTCCCTTCATCATAATAGGGTATGCAGAGAGGTCACAGGGGACATGGGGCTTCAGCAGTGTCCTGAATCATAGAATGTCAGAGCAAGGGGGAACCTAAGGCATCATCTCACTATAGCCATTCATTTATCTGACCCCCAGAAAGCCGGGGTGACTTTTCCAAGGGCATCCAATGAGTTACTGGGACACACAGAACCAGGACTCCAGCTCTGACACATAGTAGTTTTGTAATCATGGAAAAACGACTTGCTCTAAAAGGGATCTCACTTTTCTCAGCTGGAAAAATGGGGGCTTTGACATTGTAAGGAAGGGTCCTTATAAACTCTAAGAATTTATAAAGGGTAGGAAAAGAGGAATCCTTTTCTCAGTCTAAGGCAAAACATTCACTACATACTTTTCAACACTCCCTTAAGGAAAGAACTTTCAGGTTATCAGAGAGAGCTCAGGATTTATAGGACTGGGAACAAATAACAGAGAATGTCAGAATTCTAGAATGTCAGAGCTGGTGGTGACTTTAAAATGTAGAGTTGTCGGAGTGGGAAGGATACTTAGAACAGAAAACAGACTGTCATGAAACTTAGAGCTTGGGCTATCAGAAGTAGAAGGGACTTTGAAATGTGCAGTGTTTGTATATAGAATGTTAGAATTTGGAGGGATCTTAGAAATCATTTAGTTCAAATCTCTGATTTTATAGATGGGAAAATGAGATCTAGAAAAGGGATGGTCTTATGTTAAATAATCAGTGACAGAATCAGAACTAGAACCCTGGTCTCTCTACTCCCACTCTGGGTCTCTTCCATTTCATCACACTGACTCTTATTGAGCAAGTACTATTTTAAGTACTCAATAATGTCTGCTGAGATTTGTGCTAATGCCTATGGCAATAACATTTTTTCCTTGCCATTTTTTAATTTTTAACTTTACAAAATTTAGTTTCTAATTTTCTCTCCTTTCTTACCCTTCCCTACTCATTGAGAAGGCAAGCAATATGATATCAATTATATGTGTGAAATCATGCAATGTATATTTTTGTATTAGCCTTGTTGCCAAAAAAAAAATCCTACCTCAAAACAGTGAAAAGCAAGAAAAACAAAGTGAAAAAGTATGCTTCGGTTTGCAGTCAGTTACTTCATCTATATATCTCCCTTGGAGATGGATAATATTTTTCATCATGTGTCCCTTTGATTGTCTTGGATCATTGTATTGATCAGTTATTGAGTATAATGTTCTTCTGGTTCTGCTCACTTCATTTTGCATCAGTATATATAGGCCTTCTCAAATTTTTCTGAATAAATCTTACTCATTATTTCTTAGAACATAAAGGTATTCCATCATTATTATCTCCACAACTTGTTCAGCCATTCCCCAACTGATAGGCATCTTCCCAATTTCCAATTCTTTGCCCCCCACAAAAAAGGCTGTTCTAAATATATTTGTATGCATAGATCCTTTCCCCTTTTCATTGTTCTCTTTGGGATACAGTAGTAATTGTATTGCCAGATCAAGGAGTATGCACTGTTTATAGCCCCTTGGGCATACTTACAAATTGTTCTCCAGAATGGTTGTACCAGTTCACAACTCCACCACAGTGCATTATTGTATCTATTTTTTCCACATTCCCTCCAGTATTTAACATTTTTGTTTTCTGAAATGTTCCATCTTGTATGTGTGAGGTAGGAGCTCAGAGTTGTGTTAATTTTCATTTCTCTGATCAGTAGTAATTTAGAGCATTTTTTCATGTGATTGTTGATGTGTCTGAAAACTGCCTGTTCATATCCTTTGTCCATTTATCATTTAGGGAATGGCTTTTTTTTCATGTTTGACTCAGTTCCCTATATATTTGAGAAATAAGGCCTTTATTAGCAAAGAAACTTACTGCAGTTTCCCCCCGCTTCCTGCTTCCCCAACTCCTACTTTCCTTCTAATCTACTTTAGTTTTGGTGTTGATAGTTTTGAAAAGAAAGTATATACTCCTATTCTGTGTATTCAAAGCAATTCAAAGCAATAATCCAGTGTCTTGAACTTTGTAGGTGCATGATAAATATTTGTTGGATTAGATGTAGATCTCTCCTCCCACCCCTTACAGTTTCTTTCTTTCTGTCTCTATCTCTGTCTTTCTTTCTCTGTCTTACACACACACACACACACACACACACACACACACACACACACACTCATATACACATATGAAACAAAAACACAAGATGATATTTAAAACTAACTCTAAATTTCATAGTTTGGACTTTCTGTGTTATTAGAAATCAAAGAAAAAAACATAAATCACTCAAGGGTTGTCATTAGGGAAGGTTTATTGGAAGGGGGTAATAGCATCTTAAATAGGTATCATTTTAATATGAGGAGACAAAGCAGAAGATATTCCAGTAGAGTAAATGACATGGTCAGGCAAGAACAGAGACTAGATAATTAGAGAAGGAAATGGCTGAACTCTAAGGACAGATACTTGTGAATTTGTAGTGGTGGTGCTCTTGACTGTAATAGAGAAGTTCAGAAAAGGGAAGAGTTTGGAAGTTCTGTTTTAGAAATGTCAAGTTTGAGATTGGTACAGGACATTCATTTCTCTCTGTATAAGTAGTGGTCAAGACTGTGACACTCAGAAAGAGGTTATAACTTGATATGCAGATCTAGAAATCATCTTCATTGAGATGATAATTGATCCCATAAGAGTTAATGAGATTACCAAAAGAAATTTTAGAGGGAGAAGAGGGAATTGCATAGAGCCTTAGGGGACTCTCACAGTTAGCTGGCATATCTTAGGGTGATGATCCAGCAAAGGAGACTGAGGAAGAACAATCAGACAAGTAGGAGAAGAACTAATAAAGAACTGTGTTTGAAGAGACTATATAGGCCATCTAGTTCAACTACTATCCCTCTAAGTATGGTTAGTTGATTCTTGTCCTTTGTTATTGAAGAAGACCAAAATGACATCACTGTGTTTGAGACAAATTACAGTGTGTCTGACTGTGACTGATTAGACCTATATGAGTTGGGAATGTTCTACCAGAGGTTGGGTACAAATAGTCCATGTGAACACCTTGGGTGCTTACTCTAAATTTACATATGTCATGTTTCCTTTGTGTTGCTTCAATTTTGCCTTCCTGATAGAGTGCAGCCATGCTGGGCAGGCCTGAGCCAGTGTCTCCTATGCTGTACAATCAATTCTAAAGTTCTTATGAGAGACCTTCAGTGTCCCGGTATCACTTCTTCTGACTCCCTTGTGAGAGTGCTTTCACTGTGTGAGTTCTCCATAAATAGTTTTTTTGGGGGGGCAAGTGTACTTCTGTCATTCTAACATGACCAGCCCATTGTAGTTACACTCTCTGTAATAAAGTTCAAATGCTAGGCAGTTTAGCTTGAGAAAGGACCTCAGTGTCTTGTATCTTTTCCTGCCAGGTGATCTTCAGAATCTTCCCAAGATAATTTAAATGGAAGCAATTCAGTTTCCTGACATGGCAGATTTTCCAGTTTTCATAGGCATATAGCAATGAGATCAGCAAAGTGGCTTTGTAGACCTTCAAATTGGTAGTCAGTCTAAGACCTCTTCTCTTTCTTTTGGAACCTTCAAAATACAGAGCTAGCTCTAGCAATGTGTGTGCCAGTCTCATTGTAAATGTGTACCTCCCTGGAAAGAACACTGCCAAGGTAAGTGAACTTGTCCCCAGTACTCAAATCTTTTCCATTTGCTGTAATCGATGGTTCCACATATGGATAGTGTGGTGCTGGTTGATGGAGAACCTGTGTATTCTTGGTGTTGTTAGACCAAAATGAGCACAAGCAGCAGAGAATCTATCCATGCGTTGTTACATTTCAGCTTCAGAGGCTGCATTGAGGGCATAATCATCTGCAAACAGAAGATCATGCACCAACACTCCCTCCACTTTGGTCCTGGCTTAGAACTTTTTCAAGTTGAAGAATTTGCTATCAGTACAGTAGCTGGTCTTGAGGCCATATTCATCCTCAGTGAAGGTGTTTGATAACATGACTGAAAAAAATCATGCTAAAAAGCATGGGATTAAGGATACATCTTTGTTTCATTCCATTGGTGACTGAAATGTCAAGGGCATCATCCACTATCCAGAATGTTGCCAAGCACGCTGTAATGAAACTGATCTACTGATAAACTTCTTCGTGCAACCAAATTTTGACATAATTTTCCATAAGTCCTCATGACTGATGGTATCACAGGCCATAGATCTATTAAAGTGATATCCAGACCTCTGTTTTGTTCCTGGAATTTTTCTTGGAATCAAGCAGCAAACACCATACCAACTTTCCTCAACTCTTTCTGAAGCCATACTGGCTCTCAGGGAGGAGCCCTTTTCCAGGAAAAGGATCACCCTATTGAGAACAAGTCTGACAAGAATCTTACCAAGCAATGACCAAAAGATTGTCACAGAGATGGACAATGGAAGTAGCCTCGAGTTCTTCATCTGTTCATGCCCTATAACTTAGAAAATGTCAGGCAGCTTTTAGATAAGCAGTGGACCCCCAACTTTGTAGATCTCAGCTGGAATAGTATCAGCACTAGGTGCTTTGTCACTTGAAAAAAGTCTAGTTGGAACTTCATCTAGGGACTAATTAACTTCAACTTGAGGTAAATGGTCAATAACTTCTGCAATTGTTTGATGGTGGTCTGTTAAGAATATTATGGAAGTTTCAACACATCTTTGTAGGACCATGTCCCTATCATTAATCAATGTGAATCTATCAGCACTGAGTAGTTTAGTTGTACCATAGGTCTTTGACCCATAAGTAGCCTTCAGGGCATCATAAAAGCACTTTGGTGTGTTACTCTCTGAATAAAACTGAACTTTATCTGCCTTCTTACTTAACCAAGAGTATTACAGCTTTCTAAGTTTAGCTTGTACTTTATTTTTGATGGAATTAAATGCAGCCTTCTTAGAAATGGATGAACTATCATGTTGGTGAACCCTGTGGAATTCTCATTTTTCATTTAGCAGCTTCTACATTTGCCCAACATTTTCTTCAACCCAGTTTTGATGTTTATTAGTGTTCTGGCCCACACGAACAAAGTACAATGCTGTACATCAGATCTCTGAAAGCTGCCCACTTTTTATTTGTTCCACCATTGCCAACTGTGCATTGCTACAATTTTCCCTCCAAATTAGCAACAAACTGTTCCCACTTAGAGAGACCCTCTAATCTATTGACAATTCTTCTAGTAGTCATTTTGCCTTGGGGCCATTGCTTTGGTTGAATGTGAATATTTAACTTGTAGAGGATGCATATGTGATTAGTCCAGCACTCTACACCACACATTGTCTGTGTCACACTCACATCCTCTCTGTTTCTTCTCTTTAAAGTCACATAGTCTATTAGATACCAATGATTTCTATGAGGGTGAATCCAGGAAATTTTATTGTGTTTAGGTAAATGGAAGGCAATATTTGTGATGAGAAGGTCATGAGATACACACATCTTCAGTAGTAGATGACCATTGCTGTTACTGTTTCCAAACCCATTCCTCCCAAGGATTCCCTGCCATGTTTGGTAATCTGAGCCTACTCTAGCATTAAAGTCACCCAGAACTATGAGCTTGTCCTCTTTTGGTCCATTTATGAGAAGGACCTCCATGTCTTCATAAAATTTTCTTTGACTTCATCAGGACCTGTCATGGTGGGAACATAGGCACTGATGATGGTGGCATGGCATTTTCCTGGAAGTGGTAATCTCATTGTCATGAGCCTGTCATTCACTCCATTTGGTAGGCATTCAAGAATATTGACAAGATTAGTTTTGATTGCAAAAATTACCACAGCTTCATGACATTCCCCTTCACCATGGCCACTCCAGAAAATCATACATCCAGTTCTGATTTCAGTAAGATGACCTTCATTTGCCAGCCTTGTTTTACTCAGGGCTGCTATTTAGATATGATATCTGCTGAGTTCTCTTGCAACAAGATCTGTTTGTCTTTCAGGATTATTGGATATTGTGTTGTCTATGAATGTGCACACATTTCATGCCTGATGGTGAATGAAATCTTCTTTGAAGAAGTTTTTTGTAGTTTTTTTTGTGACAAGATCTCACTTTGGAATCCCTACCTACCACAGTAATCAGGTGAGGGTTGGGTAAAAAGACAATTTTAGGACACCTTTTCTAGCCCCTTCCTCACATCAGGAGGTGAGCAGTGTGATCCTTAAAAGGACTGCTCAGTCACTCAGGGAATGACCTTATGACCTGGGTCACCTATGTGCAGGGTTGTGACTACAGCTCCCAGTGTATCTGTACCTGTTGCTTCATCACTTGTCTGTTACCACAGGATTTTGAGGAATGCTAAAGTATGGGTGATATCTTTTGATGCATGTGTAAATTGGATTTAAGTGAAATAGAGTTGCACAAAGTCATCTGCCTCTCTCCTCCAAAGTCATCATGATCCAGTATAGCAAGACAGAGTCAAGACAATTGGTGAGGCTCTAGATATAGTAAATGACCTTGGTGTCTTCATTGTCTAATCAAGCTTTAAGCACTCTACAGCACCTGCTTCATGTGACTTCATGGCCATTGGAATGGTGTTTTCATCTGCTCATTCCACCAGTGGAAGATTTCACACGCTTGGGGTAGACACCCCCCACCACCCCCTATAACTCACCAACGAGCTTGAGACCTCTTAGTTACCCTCAACTTGGTTTTATCCACCTGCCAAATGTTTACCAGGGTTGTGGCCATTGTACATGCTACAGTCTCTTAGAGCCACAGATTAGAGTTAGGTGGCTCAGGTGTTCAGTCCTGAAAAGAACTTAGCAGCCCTCACACATCATTCCTTGGACATACCTTATATACCCTCCTCTACAATATACCCCAAAAGTAGACATCCAGATTTCCTTTGAAGACATCTAGTAAAGTTGGATATATCATTTCTCAAAGTAGGCAAGTCTACTTTTAGACAGCTCTGATTTCTAGGAGAGTTTTCCATTCTATCGAACCTAAACCTGTCTTCTTAAAAACTTGTTCTCAAGTGAGTCTTCAGGGGTTTAATCTCTTCCCCATGTGACACCCTTAAGATGGATGTAAACAGCCACCATTCTCACCTTATCCTCTCCCCACCCCCAAGTCTTCTCCAGGCTAAACATTCCTAGTTCTTTAGCTAGTCCTCACATGATCCCAAGACCTTCCACTCTCTTGGTCATTCTTCTTTGAATGCTTTTCTTTGGACTCTCCAAGCTTTTTTGTTGGACACTCCAACAACTTTTCTAAAATGTGGTTATAGAAACTCCATATGTAGTCTGACCAGAACTAAATAAAGGATGATTCTGATCTCCCTCAACCTGAGCACTTTGAGTGTCAATACAGCGGATATGTGGCATTTGGTTCTAGGTGCTATGTTTTAAGAAGGGCATTGATGGCCTCGAGGGGATCCAAGGACCTGGAGAAGGCAACAGGGATGGTCAGTGGAAGTGGGGGATGGGGTTGGTTGCAAAAATAATGTCTCTAGCCTAAGAAAAGCCTTGGAGGAGAGATGATTTCTGCATTCAGTTAGCAGAAGGGTATTTCTAGGGTAGAGGGCAGATTTGTTCTGTGTGCCTCTAGAAGACAGAACTAGGACTCATTGGATGTAGAGGGCCAGTTTCTGTAGAATGGGAATATAGGTGTTCCTGGGATGAAAGTCATCAGAGTTAAAGAATGTATTCTTTTTTTGCTCATTAAGCAGATTGGTTGGCTCACCATTAAACCCTGACCTAAATATCTGCAGAGCTAGAAGTGTATGGGAAACTTTCTGATAAGAAAAAACCAAAGACTTTGAAAGATAAATATCATAAATTTAACCAGGGAAGTCATGCAGCTGGGTTCCATCTGACTTGTCATGTCTGAGAGAAATTTTGTTCTAAAAGTCTGGATATTCAGCAACAAAGTTAAGAGAAAGTTATTCACAACATTAAGTTGTTTGTGTCTCTTCTCTTCAACTCGGCTCTTGTAAATATTCAAGCTCACATCAGATCTATCATGGGCTATAATTGAGGGAAGTTCTAGTGAGGCTGATATCATGCATAATGTAGTGGAATGAAGACTTGAGTTCAAATGTCAATTTTGCCACTTGGTGGCTGTGTGACCTTAGGTTCAATCGCACCTTCTTGGGGCTTACATTTTCTTAGCTAAAGTAGTTGAGGGAATTCATGTTTCAGGTTAAGGCAGCATAAGAGAGGCTGACTGAGGTTCCCTCCATTTCCAAGATTTTGTGGCTCTCTTTGGTAGTCACATTACCTCCCAAAGTCCCTACAAAATGAAGAGGTTATACTGCATGACTCCTTTTTTGCTTTCCACCTCTAATGTTCTATGAAGCTCAGACTCAAAATCCCCATTCTTTTTGACTGACTCATGACTATGATGGGAGTGTGGGGAAATTTTGAGGCAAAGAGAATGATCAAGGATGGGGGGAGGATGGTACCAAGTTAAGCCATTCTGAGAGAGATGATTGAGCTCCATGTAGTGTAATAATGACTTTACCTCACTTTCAGCTTTTCAGTAGTTTCAAATAAGCAACTATAGACCATAGAATAATTTTTCTTTAAGAGGTAGGTTTATCTCTTTATCTTGTCCCCAGGCACATAAGCCAGACTGCATATTTCTTTAAGGGTCAAGGTACACACAAGAGCTGATCCAGACTTCCAGGTGGAGATAGAGGTCTGAAATGCAGATTCTTATCTGTTATGTCCATCATTCTTCCTCTATCTCCTTGAATGTCTTTGGTTCACAACCCTCCCATGACCCACTCTCTGCTCTGTTAGCACTTAACCATGCCATAGCTCAGTCAGGTAATATTTATGCCTAAAAAAAAACTTTGGTGGGAGACTAAACCCTGCTGTCCCTAACCCAAGGACTATGGTCCTTGATTCCCCAGATCCCAGGGCCCAGTCAGATCCTTGCCCCATCTCCCTACAAGGGCACTCCTGTGTCACACCTTCCTCCACCTCTGTGTCCCTCCTCCCTGAGCCTTCCTCCCACCCATCTACATTCCTCCATCCTAGAGGCTTCCTGGGGAAAGTAGAATACTCTGAGTTGGGAGGTAGGAATGCCAAGTTCTAATCTCAACTGACATCAGATTGTGAGCTCTCGGAGAACAGGTCTGTCTTTGGCCTTTCTTTGTATCCCCAGTACTTAGCACAGTGCCCTTAGCAGAGTAACTACCTTATAATAAATCCCTCTTGACTGACTTTCACTTTCTTGATGGGTGACCCTGGGCAAGGCAGCTTTGGGACTCTGCTTCCTCATCTATAGAAAGGAATAATAACCCTTGTATTACCTACCTCACAGGGCCATGGGGGAGGAAAGCCTTTGATTAAGCATCATAGAAATGGGAGCTATTATTATTTTTTGTTATTCTCTTTCCAAGACTCTGTACTGCCCTTTATAATCTTGTAGCAGCAGTACTTACAGTGGCAGGTTATATAGATTCAAATTTAGGGCTCCCTTCCAGACTTCTCCACGCCCATCCTCCCAAGTTTGATGGGCCATTTATAGAATCATAGGATGTAAAGCTGGAAGTGACCTTAGCAATCTTCTACTCCAAGCCTTTCATTTGTTTATAGAAAGAGAAACTGAGGTCCAGGGAAGGCTAGGAAATTGCCTAGTGTTATACAGAGTGGGCAGGGGCTGACCTCCTTCTTCTAGATGGCAATGGTTACTCTTCTCTCCCCCCACCCCCCAATAGTTCTTTTTTCCTCATTATTATATAGCTCCAATACTTATATTTTACTGTGCCTCCTGGAAGACAGAATTGGCTCTTGGAATATGATGTCAGACTGGGTTGGTTTTTATTCTTGCACAATATAGGGGAGTCTTTGCCTCTTGGAGATAGGAGAGTGCAACACTGATCAGTTTGTCCTTTGTTTTCAAAGACTATGACATCAGGGAGGTGATATTGTGACAAGCATGTGAATTGGATTTTAGTGAGGGGATGCTGTGCTAAGTCACCAACCTCATTTTCTCCTCCAGAGCCATCTGGATCCAGTGATCAGATATGAATCAGAATGACTAGAGATGACCCTGGATGTGAGGCAGTTAGGATTAAGTGACTTGCCAAAGGTCACACAGCTAGAAAGGGTCTGAGGTTGGATTTGAACTCAGGTCCTTTTGACTTCAGCTGCCCAACATGAAAGAGAGAAGAATCACAGAATTACACATTTTCTATATTTGGAGTGATCCTAAAATTGTCATTTTAGGAGGGAAAGGGCCTTCCCAAAGACCAAGTTTGTATTGAATTAGAATTTAAAAAAAATAAAAGAACTTTTTGTTTACCAAGTTTGACCTGTATAAGAAGAATCTCTGCCACAGAGTGGTCATCCAGCTCTCAGGGTTTTTTTGGGGAACACACCACTTCCTAAATACACCCTTCTACTTTTGAACAGCTTGATTTCTTAGAAAGTTTTTTTCCTACATCAAGCATAAAGTTACTAAACAGAATAAGCCTAATCCCATGGACTGAGCTAGCCCTTCATATGCCTGAAGACCACATTTATATCTTCCCTCCATCAAGGAAGTGTGTGAGGAAAAGAAGAGAGAAAGGAGGGGAGAGAGCAGAGGACCAGAGCAGGGGGAGAGCAGAGGACCAGAGCAGGTACTGAGGGAAAGAGGGGGTTGAATGATGGGAGAGGAGAGTTGTGGGGTGAATGGAAGGAAAGAGGAAGAGGAGTGTGCCAAGGAGAAAGGGGAAGGACAGTTGGGATCAGAAAGAAGGAGATGAGGGTAAGGGAGGGAGGGATGGTGGTGGGGAGGTGGTTTTACAGATGCTGCTTAAAATTTTAAGTTAATGGAAGTGAGGTGCTTGTTATTCCTCTAGGGGAGATTATATGTAACAGAGCCTGTATTTCCCCTTCAGCCCAGGAGCACTCTGAAGTCAGGAGCTGGGTCTCTCCCCACATCCATGACCTCTCTGAAGACCCCAGCCTTTTCCTTCTTTCTCTCCTACTGTGGCTGGCATAGGTCTTCTTCTGTGACCCCTGCTCAGCCACGTTCCGAGGGCCCCAGACCTCTCTGGAGCCTAGAGAAGTTTTGTAGAAGCTCCCCTGGGTTTGACAGACTCAGTCATGGTGTAGGAGTCACTAATAATGTTTTGTGCTCCCTGGTCCCTCTCGTTTCAGCCTCCCAGATCGATCCCATCAACCTCCAGGAGCTGTTCCAGGAGACATCAGCAAATGTCTTTCGAGTCAACTCCAATGGTGCGTAGAAAGGCCAGGTGTCTGGTCTTATCCCTTGGAGCCTTTGAATGGCTGAATCTGCACTGTGCACCTACTGCCGTTCAGGCCAGACCTGGCTGTCAGGGACAAATGAGACCCTCTGACAATCCGGTGGGCTCTCTGATGTGGGCATGGTGGGGGGGCTCCCTCGACTCAAGCTCAGGCTCAGCTTGCTTTTGGCTCATGGTCCTCGGCTGGAATTCAGCCAAGTGGAAATTGAGAGTCAGGGAATGGGGTCAAGGGTCACAGAACTGGCCCACAGCAGAATCCACAGGCCTAGCCCAGAGTTCAGGGGATCTCCTGGGGCTCACAAATTTGGAAGCTAAGAACTCAGTGTCAGTAAATCATATATCAGCATCTCAAATCAAGGTAAAGGAAGCCTGGGGATGGGCAAGGAGGGCATAGCTATCTTATAGCACCCAACTTTTTTCTGTTTCTGTCTGTCCTAGAGTTTTTGGCAGGAACCTGAGCAGGAATCCGGGCAGAGATGGTATCTAGTCCATATAGAGAAAGCTAGGATTCTAGCAGCTTCCTTTTCTTTGAATATACATTTAAGAATATCCTTCATGAGAATAAGGGTACTCAGTGATTACCAGACTCTTGGTTCTTGCCACATGAACAGAGAAGGATAGCAGAGCCTGAATAATGAAAATCCATGATTAATTCCACCCTCTATTTCATCCTTTAAAATAGTGTCTCAGCAATGAGGAGTTTGAAGGGACTCTAGAAACCCAGAGTATAAACCCAATGTACAACATCCCATTCCTAGCAAGTAGCCATCAACTTCTTTCTACTTAAAGGTCGTTAGGGAGGGAGAGCTTATTTCATTGCCCCATGGAAGCTATATTCTAGGATCTCAAAGCCTTTTGGAACCAGACCTGCTACAATCCCCTTTTTAGGGTGCCTCATTGAGTCATTGAGCTGACTGTGACAGATGCATATTCTGTGTATTCATCCCTCCTCCTGCTGACATCTCCCACTCTTGTGTCTGGTAGTGACCTCCTTGGAACGGAACCTGCGATCTCTGGGTACCCCTGGTGACACCCTGGAGCTGCGCAATGGCCTGTAAGTGCCCCTTCAGCTTGGGATGGTCACCCTAGGGTGTGAGAATGGGGTTGCACACAATGCCAATACCCTCATGCATATTGGTGCCTGTAGCCATCCTTCTGCTCCATAAACACATGTATATACACTGCCACACAGCCTTCTGGTATGCCTTCACTAATACAATACATATGTACTCAAACCCATGGAGACCTGGGTCACTTGCATGTGGGGGAATTTTTTCCCCAGGCAAATTGCTATAAACATATCCCCCTCTCTCCCATAGGCATACATAGTCATGACCCATTCCAAACTACATTTGAAAAATTGAATTTTTGAACCCAATGGAAAACTTTAATAAAAAAATAGATTTTATTGACATATTTTGTTTATAGGTCATTTAGATTTTTCCCTATTGCCTCCACTTTCTTGCCCAGAGAACTATCCTTTATAATACAAATTATTTTTTTAAAGAAAAAGAACTAGAAAAAGAGAAGTAATAGAAAAACTTTAACCAATCAGTACATCAAAAAAAAAATATGGCCTTTATGTGTAGTGTCACACACCTTTGGACTCCCTACCTCTGCAAAAGAATTGCAAGAGTTGTAAGATGTCACTTTTATCACTATTCATTATTATCCTATTAAATTTAGCACAATATTCTGACCTGTCATGATTTTTTTGATTAGCTATCCTTCAGTTCCTAGCATAATATCTGGCATATAGCAAGAACTCAATAAATAGATGTTAAATTTAGCTGCTCCTCACTACTGTTCCATCTGAGAATTTGATTAGCATGTCATCTCTGCCTTTTTCCCTAAGTCCTATATAAAAATATTGACTAGCACAGGGCCAGACTGATTCCTGGGGCACTTGGTATACTGAGGATCTCCTTCCAAGTTGACATTGAACCATTAATAGCTACTCTGAGATTTGATCAGTTTTGAATTCAATTAATTTTACTGCATTCTAACCCACATTATAGCACAACATTCCCTGTCCAGTTTTATGATGTCTGATCTTTCAAAGACTGCTAACAATGGCTCAATGATAGCATCTCCCTTTCTTTTAGTTTCATACATTGTAGGTCACCTGGACCAGGTGATTTGAACTCCTCTAGGACATCTTTGTAGTCTCATATTATCTCCTTACTTATCATGTGTAGTGTCTCTTTTTTAATCTTGCCCTTCCTTGCCTATTCTCCTTGGCAGAGGAAAGAACAGCAGAAGAAGAATATTTGTCTTGTGTGGGAGTCAGAACTTCAGGGAGAAGAGCTTAGGATCAGTGAGAGAGTAACAGGGATTAGGGACTTCAGTCAGCACCCCACTACCTACAAGATTCTCACCTTTCCTTATATTTCATGAAGAAAATAAGAGTTGAGTAGCTCTCTTCTCTATGATTGGTAATCAATATCCTATTCAGCCCAAATAGAGTTCTTAAAATCTAAGTTGTTAAGCGAGTTCTCTAAGTATCCATATTCGTCTTTCTGAACAACTTTCTCTTTTCCTGGTTATCAAAATTGCTTCTCTTTTTATCTTCAGAATTTAATTCTATGGAATTTCCCATATCTTCTGGGCTTACATGCTCTATAGAATCTTGATCTTTTTAATCTTCCCTTACTCTTCCATGAAACCTTTGAATTTTTCTTTTCTAAAAACTAGAACGTTTGTCAAGCTTCTTCCTTACTTTCCTTAATCACAAAGATGAAGTGGTCATTTTCTTCTGAAGTTCCCATCATGTTCACCCTAGCAATCATTTCTTCCTTGTTGGTGACAATCAGATCAAGAATAGAATTTCTCCTGACTGGTACCACTTCTTTTGAAAGAAAATTATCATTAAGGCACTTCTTGGAATTATTAGTTATATTGCTTTTTTATGTGTGTGGAGGGAGACAGAAAAGAGAGACAAAGAGAGATACAGAAAGAGGCTGAGTCAGAGAGCATAGATTTCTGAATGATGGTAGATTTCCTTCACTGGCCCATCATATTTCTGAGCTTGCATTGTGATTTGTTTCCCAAGCTCCTCCTCCAGTCCTTTTTTGGTCCCAGTGGTCTCTGATGGACCCAATGGCAATATTGGAGGGTGGAGCAGTTAGAGCTGCCATTCTCTTCAAGATCTACTGAAGTTTACTTTAGTGAAAAGACCAACAGAAAACCTGGATCCAAATATGACTCCTGCTAATGAGTACTTCCTGAGTGACCTTTGCCAAGAGTCCTACCTTAGACCTCTGGGCCTCAGTTTTCTCATTTGTAAAATGAGAGTGTTAGTCCAGGCTACTTCACACACCCACAGACACACACAGAGACACACACATACACACACACACACACACACACACACACACATTCAGGTGCTTACACAGGACGTCATTCATGCTTAGAGTTGGGTAGTTTGTGCTTTGACCCTGATGCTAAGTCTGATAGAGGGGACAGTAGCTTGGATTCTGGTAGGGGTGGGGGATCAGGCAGGGGTCTCTAGGCCAGGATATTCAGCCCTGAAGCCAGCTCCCTTCCACATCAAGCTAGATTTATCCCAGGACACTGGCCCTTCTAGACTGACTTTAGATAAGGGAAAAGAAATAGAATTTGAGTTAAAAGGAGCCAAATGAGTAAATATATATATGTGTACAAATACAAACACAGACACACACACACACACACACACACACACACACATACACACACTGTGGCTGGGTAGTGTCTAAATCTGGCTAGTGCTGGTCCCCAATAAGTACCTAAACTGATCTTTTCTTTACATTGATTCCAAAGTGGCTTAGTGCTAAGTCTACTAAGCTGGAAATACAAGACAATTTTAATACCAATAATATATTTGATTGTATTGTTAGTTTTTATGTGTTATTTTTGCCTCTTGCAAATTCATTATCCTCATTGTAAGGGAAAGAAATTAGATACATGATCTTATTAGTATTTTGCTTAGTTTTTCTGACTTTTCTCTGGGCTTCTTCTAGTTCAGGGCAAGTGCTATTTCTTACTTAAATCATATTTCCTTAAAGTTTCCTGTAAGAATTCCTCCCTCCCTTCCTCCCTTCCTTCCTTCATACATTTACATACATGTATCATGCATAATACCAGTTTGCATCTCTGAAGCCCTTTTAGGTTCCTAAAGCCTATGCTCACTGTGAAGCAGTTGGCAGAAGTGTTATTTTTCCAATGTCTAGATGAATGAATTGAAGCTCAGAGTATTATAGGACCTTGGTCCAAGGTCACTTAAGTAAGAATGAGCAAAGCTGAGATTTGGGGGCCAGAGCTAAGATTAGAATCTAAGAACTCTAGAAAGGGAGGGAGGGGTGAGAGGGAGGGAGGGAGGGAGGAAGGAAGGAAGGAAGAAAGGAAGGAAGGAAGGAAGGAAGGAAGGAAGGAAGGAAGGAAGGAAGGAAGGAGGGGAGGAAGGAAGGGAGGGAGGGAGGGAGGAGGAAAGGAAGGAAAGAAGGGAGGGAGGGAAGGAAGGAGGGAGAAAGGAAAAGAAGGAAGGAAGGAGGAGGGAGAAAGAGAAGGAGAAACATATGCAGAAACATATAAAATGTATGTACAGAAACATACTCAGATATCTTCACATAACACTCCATATACGTGTATAAATTTATAAGCATACACACATGTACACTATAGAAATACAAACATGCATATGTTGTAATCATCAAGATGTATTTATATACATACAGACACACACACATGCACATGTACACACACATACACAATATGGGAGCTTGATCAGTAATGGGAATTGAAATGAAAAACAAAACTGGACAACCTCAGCCATGACAAAGTATACAGAACCCCCAGAGAACTCTTTTGTAGAAAAAAAAAAGTTTTAGCATTTGGGCAACTTTGTTGCCTGTAATGAAAATGTCTCTGGCCTCTGTTCTGCTGTCATGGATACATGAAGATCATTTGTCAGCTGTGGAGGCTGACGATTGGACTGGGGGCCCTGAAGGGAGAGAGAGGATGAGAGGGGCCAGGAAATTGCTTGTAACAACAGCCATCCGTCACTGTTAGGTTGGCTTCTGCACTCCCTGGAGATTTTTCCAGGAGGTTTTTCTCAGGCCTGAGGTTGTAATAGGTCCACAGTAAATAGCATCCTTGTCTTCTTCATAGCATGTTACTTTAAGGTTGAGACTCTTGTGTAAGGCACTTCTACACTTTCCCCTACTATCCGGCCTGTGATGATGAGAGAAGAAGGAGGGTAAACATCTTGGGTCCTTTTTTGTCCCTTCCTCAAATGCTGGTTTGACTGAATCCTTACTAGGAATCAGATCTCTATATGAAGAGGTAGGTTTGAGGACAAAGAACCACAATTAAGGGCTACTGGTAGAATTCTGGCTGATCAGAATTATAGGAGACCTGATGGGTCATTTACTGTAATCTCCAGTACAATTTGGGAAACCCCTTTTAGGCTCACTGTGAATACCTTCAGTGGTGGGTAAGTCACTACCTTCAGGGATAGATAGCCTACACATTTGTGGCATAGAGGTAATTGTTAGAGAGTTTTCCTCTTTATTGTTTTAATGCCCTTTCTATCACAGTGCATTTCCTGGGGCTGAAAGCACAGTATGGAGTTTGACCAGGGTAGAGGACAGTGAGAATATTACCTTCTCTGGATATGTTGATGTTGCTGTGATTTCATCAATATGGACATCCTTTCCTTGTCATCCAGCTGACTTTTTCCTATGTCCTCTTGGAAATTCTTTGTAAGGGGATCACTGAACACCTTGAGGGCCTTGTGGCCCACAAGTTATGAGGAAATGGGTAGAGCACTCTGGCTACTACAAGTAAATGGGATACAGCCTGTGATCTGAGTCAAGAGGAACAAATGAATGGAACCTATTAGAAAGTTCTCTGGAAATATTTCAGTTTTGGAAACTCTTCTGAGAAGTGGAGAAAGCTGGACTATTTCCCACATGAACTGATACTTGCTTATTTAACTTCACTCAAGATAGAGCTGGAAGTCCTGATAATTTTGAATAGGCCAACATGGTTTCTCACATTTAAGTAGTCTATTTGGCCAGTCACAGGTATACAGTCATTGAATAGGCAGATTTGACTGGGCTATGATGTGTGTGTCCTTTTCCAAAGAAGAAAATGTATACAAGGCACTTTACAATCCTTAAACCATAAATGCTAGTTATTGCTGTTATTATTATTGTTTCAGATCCTCCAGGAGACTGCTTTTCCTCAAGGCAGGGAACTAGCTCTTGGGAGGTTGCCAGGAAAGGTCTGACCCCAAGGCCTTCTCTTTATTGACTCGAAATGACTGCTTCATGAAGTCAATGGGACTGACTAAACTGTATATCTCCCATAGTACCTAGTAAAATTCTAACAGTTATAGGTGCTCAGATATGTTTAGTCCTGAACTAAGAATGTTAAATCCTTTAAATACCTTAGGATTCTAAGATGGGGCAGCAGCAGCTAGTGCATTGGTCTTGCAGTCAGGAAAACTTGAATCCACTCCCTGCCTCACATACTTAGCTATGTGGCCCTGGGCAAGTCACTTAACTTCTGTTTGCCTCAGTTTCCTCATTTTAAAAATGTGTATAATAATCACACCTGCCTTATAGGGTTGTTTGTGAAGATTAAATGTAAAGTACCTTCAAAACCTTATATAAATACTATCATCAGCATCATCAGCATTATCTTACCTACTTGAAGTTAAAGTTAAAGCATAGTCTTTGGCATTTGCATCTAGCTTTGAGGTCTATAATTCTGTTAAGCCAGTAGCCCAGACCCTGTACAACTGACTTTCCTAGTGATCACAAAAGTGTGGTGCTCTTAAGAAGAATCTAGTAATTTAAATCATGAGTAACCAAATAATCTGGGTTTGCAGAGACCTTTCTCTTCTCTCTATTTCTCTCCTTCTGCATTAATAGAGGTATAGGATCCAGGATGAATGAGGTGACAGTCCTGTTAGCATCTTTCTTGGTCAGAACCCATCTGGAATATACTCTTCAGTTCTGTGTATCACATTTTACAAAGGACATTTAGGAGCTGGTATAGCTGCTACCTCTTTATTTCCTTCCTCTCTTGTCCCCTCCCCTTTTTCTCCCTTCCTTTTTCCACCATCATCAGAAATTCCATAAATAATTAAAACTTCCTTACTTCCCGATCTCCATCCTCTATCTGGATAAAGCCTTAGAGGGTCTGAGATGATAGAGGATCAATTGCTCTCTGTGAGGGGTTTACTGTTTTTATTAATTTAATTATACTTATCTTTTTTAAGGATATGTTTTCATTTGTTTGTTTGCTAACTACCAGACTGTCATTCCATCACAGGAGGTACAAGTCCTACTTTTTTCTGTTTCAATCAGACCCAAACTGGAGCCTAGTATTTTGGTCTGGGCATCTATTTCAAGAGGGTCTCTACCATCCTCAAAGATGACCAGAAAAGTTAGGAATCACAAAACTAAGTAAGAAGGGGATTGATAGAAAAATGATATTGTGCTAGATTTGAATTAAAACATTCTGGTTTTGCCACTTGACTGGACAACTTCAGGCAAATCACAACCTCAGTTTCCATAGGATCATAGAGTTAGAGAAGGTACCTTAGAAGTGATCTAGCCAATCTCCCCCAAATTTACCGACTGAGACAGAAAGGTTACATGAGCAAGTCACATAGGATGTATATGGTAGAGACAAGATTTGGCATCAGGTATTCTGATTCTAAGTGTGTGTGTGTGTGTGTGTGTGTGTGTGTGTGTGTGTGTGTGTGTGAACATGCACTTAAGTTGGGTTTGGGCCACTAGGTCCTGGAGTCAGGAAAACCAGAGTTAAAAATCTGACCTCAGATACTCACTAGCTGTGTGACCCTGGGCAAATCACTTTAACTTCCATTGGCTTTAATCCACTGGAGAAAGAAATGGCAAAACACTTCAATATCTTTGCCAAGAAAACTTTATGTTCAATGTTGGCTTGCAATTGGTCCACGGGGTCATGAAGAGCCAGACAGGACTGAATGACTGAACAACAATAACAGAGTGGTTGCACACCTGTAGTCCCTGATGCTACAAGGCTGAGGCTAGTGGATTATTTGAGTTCAAGAGTTCTGAGCTAAATAGGGCTATTCAGGTGTCTGCACTAAGTCTGGCACCAGTATGCCAATAATGAGCCACAAGGAGCATAAGATAGCAAAATATCTAATGGAGGATTTAACTGACCCAGAGCAGAGAAACAGAGCAGATTAAAACTTCCTTGCCAGTCAGAATTGGGATCTGGCCATTAGTGACTTCATCTGCACTTCTTTCCAGTCTGGGCAAGATAGAAAGATCCAATCTCAAAAAAAGTGATTAAATATCTACAATAAACACATAGGATTATGGAAAAAAACAGTTATACTGAAATAAATATATAATTAAGTTCACAGACTTACTGAAATCCATCATTACACTAGACTATGATGCTTCCTTTGGAAGGGAATGGATTTCTATTGTCCTTTTTAGGACATTAGATCCTTTTTTTGTATGTCTCTTATGAGTTGGGCTTATTTAAGTCAGAGGAAAGAAGAGACTGAAGGGTGGTGATAATTGTTTCCAAATATCTGAAGGGCTGTTGCTAAGGGAGTAGATTTTTTATGAGTGACTCCAGAGGAACAAGACTAGGACCAAAGAGAAGAAAGTCTAGGGAGGCAGATTTCACTCACCATAAAGAAGAACTCCTTATTCATTAGAGCTTTTCTGAAGTAGGATGGACTACTTTGAGAATCAAGGAACACTCTGGCACTAGAATTTGTGAAGATCTAGAATATTCTAATTGGAAGGAATGTAGAACATGGAAAGTAATACCAATAATTCACATTTAAGATTTTTTTAAAAAATATTTTCCTTAAAACAGTGCGAGGATATGTGTTTAACACATAGTTATATACATATAACCTATATTATTAAACTGCTTTCTGTCAGGTGGAAGAGGAGGGAAGGGAGGCAGGAAGAAAAATGTGAAACTCAAAACCTTACAAAAATGGTTGTTGAAAACTGTCTTTGCATGTAGTTGGAAAAATAAATAAAATATTAATTTTAAAAATGGTGCAAAGTAGGTAGTTCACATTATAATCTCTCTCTACTTTTTATAAATGAGGAAACTGAGGTTCCAAATCAGTTAACACACATTTGGTCACATTACCTCTGATGGAGCTAGAAAGGTCCTTAGAGATCATCTAATCCTCATTTAATATTTGAGAAACTTGTGACTCAGAGGTCACACAAGCACTTGCAATTCCAGCTCCCACACTTGTTAACTGTTTGTGATCTTGGACATGTGACTTTTTGTCTCTGAGTTTTTTCCTCATCTCAAACCTACCTACCCCACCTAGTTGTAAGGAAATTAAGTGCTTTGTAAAAATTAGAATGCTTTGGGGCAGCAAGGTGGTGAGTGGATAGTACACTGGGCTTGAAATCAGGAACTCATCTTCTCATCATACTGATCAGTAGCTCACCAAATCAAAAGTGGAAGGTCTGAGAGGAAAGGTCATACTGACAATTGGCCCATTGAGTGACCAGTTAGGATATATAGAGTTGTCTCTTTCTGTTGCCGGATGTCACAAAGTAGTGCTACCTGGCTTAGGGGTGCACTATGGGTCCTTGCTTATATGAGAGGAAGAGAAACCAAGGAAGGTCTGTGAGGAAGGGTCAAACTGATGATTTGTTCATTGAGAGACAGATTAAGATTTGTCAGCTTGTCACATTCTGTCACCAGACATCACATTCTGGTGCTTTCCTGGCATTGATGGTGTGCCATAGTGCCTCACTGATATGGGAAGAAGCAAAAGAAATTTAAGGCCAAGACACTCCCTCAGTAGCTCGACCATCTCCAATAGTCCTATTTCCTATTAATGAGACCATGGGTGGAACTATTCTGGTAAAGACTTGTGAGAAGGAGGCCTTGCACAGTATATTCCTCACTATAATAAACATTATAGTCATGTCATTAGTCACTTGGTTGGTTGGCATGGTCCTCTTCAAAACTGAAGGACTTCTAGTAGTATCAGGGTAACATTGAACCTAAAAAGATCTTGATGGGCTGGGCTAATAATGTGAAATATAATAAAAAGAAATTACCAGGTCTCTGCTTTGGCTCAAAAATGAACTGTCTTGGCACAAAGTGGAAAGTTTTGGCTAGCCAGTTGTTTGCCTAAAGAAGATGTAGGTGTTTTAAATTACAAGCTTAGTAAAAGTCAAGAGTGATGTGTCAACCCAACTGTAAAAGCCTCTGTGATCTTTGACTTTTAATAGGAGTGTCATTCCCCAGGAAAGAGAAGCAAGAGTCCAAGTTAATCCACTATGGTTAGAATGTACCTTGGTGTGAATTGGATTTAGTTCTAGGTAATAGCACATTTTAATAAAAGAAGGATATTAAAAGGATGATGATGACAATGATGAGACTTGAGTCTATGTCATATGAGACCTCATCATAGGAACCAAGAAAAACCTGGCAAAGCGGTGACTTGGGAGGGAAGGCTAATCATCTTCAGGCATTTGAAGGACTCAGAGGAAAGAGAAAAATCAACCTTGGTTCCCACCTTCAACTCTTTTTTCACACTATCCCCCAATTTCAGCAGTGGGCTCTCTTTCCTCTGCCTCTCTGAATCATTCTGAGTTCAAGTCCTACCTGCTCTAGGAAGGAGGAAGAAACAGATATCAAAGGTCTCTCCTAGCTGAATGGGAGTAAGTAAGATGTGGCAAGAAAAAGGAAAAATGTGTATCTGCCTCTGCTTTTCTCCTGTTGTGCCTTCTACTCTAGAGTCACATAGAACTTATCTGCTCCTTTTGCCTTGTGACAGCCCTTTGGATATTTGAAGACCATAATCATGTCCTCCTTGTGCTTACTCTGCTCCAGGCTGAAAGTCCTGGTTTATGGGTTTATAGGGAACTACAGGGACATTAGAAATCCAACAGACTCCATGGAAATCACTATTTCCCAGTACATAGTAATTCACTTTTGTACAGCAGTAATTGTTAGAATGTTCCTCCTAATATTGAACCAAAAAATGGATCTTTCTGCAGCTTCTGTTCATTGCTTACAAAATGTACCCAGCCCATTGAATTCCAGGTTTCTTACAGCTCCTTGCGTATTATCTCCCTCTTTAGATTGGGAGTTCTTTGAAGGAGAGGACTTTTTAAGTCATTTTTTTGGGGGGGTATCCTCATCACTCAATACAAGTATGTCAAATGTTCTTAATACAAGTATGTTGAATGATTGGGACCCTGAAAGGTTCTCTTCAAGGCTATGGGTGGACATAAATAAAAAGCAAGTCTGACCCTGTTTGCAAGAAACTTACATTCTACTCAATGTGTGCACGTATGTGTATGGTTTGAGAGGAGGGGTGTCAGACAGATTGACTTGTATTATCTTATGTGTCCACATAGAAGTTATTTTGAGAAATTAGAGAACATTCCCAACTGGGAGGATGGGGCTACATACAGTGTAGGAGAGGACACTTGAGCTGAGCCCTGAAGGCAGTTTCCTGAGAAGTAAAGAGGAGGTACTCAGTTCCCTGATATGGGAGGCAGATGGTACATTAAGTTGGCACACCTAGTGGTCTGGGAGAATGATGGTGCCTTCAACAGAGTGAAATTGTAATGAGGTGGGGTTTTGGGGAGTAGAAAGAGGGAGAGATCAGTTCTTTTGGGCTTGTTGAGTGTACTAAGTCATCGGGGCATCCAGATGAAGTCGTCCTCCAGGTAACTGGCAATGAAAGATTAGAGCAGAAGAGACTAATGAGGGCTGAATGTGTAGATTTGAGTCATCTTCATAAAAATGGTAATTGAATTCACTAGTGCAGATGAGATCCCCTTGGGAAAGCCTATAAAAAGATTTGAGGAATATTTACTCTTACAGGGAAAGAGATAACTGATGATACAGCAATTAAGACAGAGTGGTCAGACCTAGAGTGAAATGGTAAAGAAGAATAGGTTTGTGAAAAGTGAGACAGGGAGAAATAGCTAGAGAGAAGTTTGTGACCAGGTAGGGGAAGTAGCTGTGTAGCCCCTCTGCCCAGATGAGCCTTGCACAGGACAATAGGCTAGGGATCAGTTCAATGATTTCACTAGCATTTGGAACTCCTGGGTGATGAAAATCCTACCAATGTAAGCTGGTATCTTTTCTGTAATTTAAAATCTTTGGGAATTGCTTGAAACACGGAATGTTAATTTGTTTGCTCCAGGTAACACAGTCAGAATGAGTCAGAGGTGTTTAATGAACCCATGAACCCAGGTCTTTTGAGGCTAGCTCTCCATCCACTATACCAGAACTGTTTGTCTATATAGTAATTCTATAGCTTAATGGAGTCCATGTATGCATGGATGGTTGGATGGATGGATGGATGGGTGGGTGGATGGGTGGGTGGATGGATGGAGGAGACATAGTTATGGGTAATAGTGAGGTCTAGGGCATGACCATCCCTGTGGGTGACTTAGGTGGAGTACAGATGTGTTTTGGAAGCTGAGGAGTTTGATGAATTGAAAGGTCATTGTCTTCAAGGTGATGACAAGGTATACCTTAAAAGGAAGGGAAATATATTAAAGTATAAAGTATATGGACAAGTAACCATAGACACATAGATGAAGACATATTACTACTAATAATGAGTATTTATATTGCACCTTCACATTTGTGAAGCACTTTGTATAAGTTGTCATTTGATTCTCAAAACAACATGGGGAGAAAGATGCTTTTGTTATCCTCACTTTATAAATGAGGAAACTCAGGCAAACAGAAGTGAAGTCACAAAGTTTCTAAATGCCTGAGATAAGCTTTGAACTTCTTTTCTTCAAGTAATAGTGATGATGATGAGAATAATAATAATATTGATGATATTGATGACAGCAAACATTTGTAGAGTGCTTACTTTGTGCTAGGCTCTTTACAATTATTATCTCACTTAAACTTTGCAACAAGTATGGAAGAAGGTGCTATCATCCCCCCACCCCCCACTTTACAGTTGTGGAAATAAATTAAGGTATACAGAGGAAATAAAGGCATAAAAGTGACTTGCCCAAGATGCCGATAAGCATCTGAGGTTGTATTTGAACTCAGGAAAATGTGTCTTCCTGACTCTAGGCCCAGCACTCTGTCCACAGTGCCTGTGCTAAGTGGTTTATAAACTTTATCTCATTTGATCATCTCTTTGGATGGTCCAGTAATACTATTATTTGAGGCAGAGGTCTAGTAATCTGCCCAGGGTCACACAGTCACCAGATGTCTAGGATTGGATTTCACCTGTCAATTGTGCTCCCTTGGGGGCTATTGCAGTAATCGAGGTAAGCAGTGAGCCTGAATTAAGGCAGTGATAGTTGTGTGAGTAAGATATTGGCAAGATCTGGCAACTGGTTGGATATGTGGAATGAGGGAGAGGGAGGGAACATGAGGTCTTGAGGTGAATGTTATGGTTACAAATCTGATGCCCTTAGAAGGATGGTGGTGCTCTTGAGAGAAATGGTAACTTTGTGGAAGTGGAGAGGTTTGGGGAGGGAGAAATTGAGTATATGTCTCTGGGATATCTTATAGTTTATACAGTGTTTTTCTATTAAAAATCCTAAGGTATATAGACATGCACTCTACAAAATGGGGAAACTGAGGCTTAGAGATATTAAGTGATTTGCCAAAGTCACAAAGCCAATTAGTGGCAGAGCTCAGATTGAAGCTTTGTCTCCTGACTCAATTTCTAAGGTCCTTTCTATCATATCACATTGAGAGAATGAATCTCTATCCTTTCTCATCATTGCCTCTCTGCTTTGAGGGATGGGTGCTACTCAAATAAGAGGGAGTCCAGAGATAATGGCTACAGCTTTTTCAGCTGTAATCAGCACCAAGGCTTCTAATGAAGCTGTTTCACTTTATAAAGAAAATGTTTTATTAAGAGACCTATAATCATCCTGATGAAACAATTAAAAGGAAGAAGGAATTAAAAAGGAGGCCTGCAGAAGCAAAAGTGGTGGACTCTCTCCCACTGGAGTGAGCCTGCCTAGGGGAGGGGAACATAGGGAAGAGGAGGGAGCCTTCCTGGAGGAGGGGACCATGGGGAGAAGAGGGAGAAGGGAATGTGGAATGAACCTGCCTAGGGGAGGGAAGAAAGGGAAGGATGTGGGGAAAGGGTCACATGGAGAGGGGGGGGAGGACTGGCGGGGGAAGTAGAGCCCTGGAACATACCTGCAGTGGGTTTTAGTCACCATCTAGCCCTAACATTCTACCTCCTCTGGCCACTATCAGCTCTTAGATTTGTTTTGTGTCCTAACACTCCTTCTGACTCTCAAAGTCTACATTCCTTTTGTCTCCTAACATCCCTTGTAGCTTTTTTTATTCAGGGTTGGAAATCCCTTGCTTTGCCAATTCTCTGTCACCTGTGTCCCATCTCTTATATGTGCATCTGAGACGGGTCTCTTCTCTCAGGGCCCAAGTCTCAGACTAGGAACCTTCCAGTCATGCATCACTTATTCCCACCAGAAAGCCTCATAGACATCTCCAGTTTAACAGTTCCAAAGCAAGATTCCTTGGATTTCTTCTCATGGCTAACTTGACTTCTCCAGACTTCTCCACTTTTAGCTCTGATTTTTTTATGTTTGGTGTTCTAATGCCCCTACTGGCACTCATAATCTGAGCTCTCAAGTCCCTTTCTGCACCTCTTTGGCCAGGTTTGAATGGGATCTGCTTTCTCCCCTGGAGCTGTGTCCTTACTCTCGGAGCTCAGAACACCCATTATTCTTTATATCCTCAGGCATCCTGCACCCAGGGAGGGCCAGCAACCTTCTCATACAGAAGTAACTGGGCCAGATTCATTTTGAGAAAGGCATTATGCAGTAGACCACTTCCACCAGGCTTTAATGCAATCCTTTCTAATTCCTGTGGCTCTCTGTTGCCTGTAGGTAGGATAAGACACCTAATCCTCTCTCTGCATAATCTGGCACATCACTCACTCCCTTTCCTAGAGTCTTTGTCCTGCAGAACTGTCCTAGCTGCACCTTCTCCCCTCATATACTCATCTCCTGCTTCCATCCTTCCATCCTTTACCAAGACCATTCCTCCCTCCTCACCACCACCTCACAGAGTCCCTAACTTCTCTCACAGGGCTGCTTAAGGGTCACCTCTTAGAGGAAACCAGTCTTGATTCTCCCTACTCAATAGTGCTTCCCTCAGTTTCCAAGAATCCTCTAATGTCTAGTTTGAGTTTACTTTTCTGGTACTTGTTCTTTTCCACTTAGAACTCTAAGCTCCTTAAAGGCAGGGGTGGATTTATTTTTATATTCATGTACCTATTTTCTAGCAATGCCTGGGACTCACTGTGGCAGGGTCTTAATGAATTTTGCTAATTGATTGATCTAAACTGCACCTCTGTCATTTTGAAGTCACTAGGACATAGAGTAACCCTTCCATTTTTAGTTCAGCAGTGACTGATTTTTCACAACCTCATCCGGGATTTCTTGGCAAAGATACTGGAGTGATTTTCCTCTTCCTTTTTTTCAGCTCATTTTATAGATGAGGAAACTGAGGCAAACAGGGTTAAGCAACCTGCCCAGGATCACACAGCTGATAACTGTCTGAGACCAGATTTGAACTCAGGAAAATGAGTCTTCCTGATCCCAGGCCCAGACCTCTTTTCTGTAGCACCACCTAGCTGTCCATCCATTTAATAGATGATAAATCCTATTCACAGAGTAGCTCAGTGAGACTTGTGTATGATCAGATGGATTAATAGATGAACAAGACCTAGTCTTAGATTTCCTGGCTACTCATCTAAGACCTCACAAGGCTATTGTGCTAAATGCTGAGTAATATGAAAGTGTTGTAGGAGTGTGGTTATTGTTAACATTTTTATTCTAAATATCACAGCAAAGTTATCCTTCGATTGCTTTTGCCTTTGATGATGCCATTGTTGTAGAAGACCCAGGATTTTTATAGAGTATCTAGTTATATCTTGCTTTACTAATTCTCTGTCACCTGTCTCCTAACTCTTATATGTGCACCTGCGACCGGCCTCCTCCCTCAATCAAGACTCTGTTTCAGACTAGGAACCTTTCAGTCTTATATCACCTATTCCCACCAGAATTCCCCATAGGCATCTCCAGTTTAACAATTCCAAAGCAAGATTCCTTGGATTTCTTTTCATGGCTAACTTTACTTCTCCAGACTTCTCCATTTTTGTTAGTGTCTACATCTTTCCAGTTACTGGGGTTCAAAATTTCAGAGACTCCCTCTCCTTCAATCCCCATAACCAGTAAGTTGATATCTCCACAGCCATTCTCAAACTGGTCTCTGTCAGTATACTTTGAAATTAGAAGACCTTTGTCACCTTTTGCCTAGGCTATTGAAATCCCCTCTCCTTTCTCTTCCCTCTGCAAGACTGCCAATGTGGGTATTCCCAGAGCACAAATCTGACCACATCCCTCTTTATTGGCTCCCAATTACCTCTAAGTTTAAATGTTGCCCTCTCCACCACAGCCATCTACACTAGCACCTCCACCTACCTTTCTAGTCTTATTTCATATTGTTCCCTTCCTATCCTCTCTGTTTTAGTAAAACAGGTCTACTAACTTCACTACCATCTCAGAAAATCCCTTGTTTCCTTCAGAGTACATCTCACATCTTCTCTTATACAAACAAAACTTTTCCTGATTTTTCCAGTTAGAAATATTCTCCTTTCCTGAAATCACTTGGTGTGATTTTGTTTATGTTTTTTAATTTGTTTACGTGTGTATTTATGGTATCTCTCTTGGTAGAGCCTAAGCTTTCTGAGGACAGGATTTTTTTTTTTTTTTGCTCTAGCCCCTATTTGAATAGAATTGATTGGAATGGGCTCTCTCTCTCTCTCTCTCTCTCTCATCCTGCATAACCAGTCTGGGTTGGGTCTCAGTGTAGATTATATCATAGACTCTGGCTCTTGAAGGCAACTTAGAGACCACCTGCCTGAACCCCTTATTTTACTGAGGCCTGTAGAGGTGTGTTGTCTTGGCCAAGGTCACACCTAGTAAATTAGAGAGTCTGAGTCTTCTGACTTTGAACCCAGCCTCCTCTCCCCAAGATAGGCATGATGCGCCAGAGGGGCAGGGGTTGTTGTGGCTGCGCTGATATCTACCACTCTCTGGGAGTATGTGGGGAGGCCAGAAATCTGCTAAGCTGGAACAAAATGGACTGATGAGGGAAGATATTTAATCGGCCTCTCGGGAAGAGTAACCGTAGCTGCAAGTGCTCTTCTCTGACTGCTCTGCGGCGAGTGAGCAGGGCTCCCCAGGATGCCATGCTTGTCATTCTGCAGCGATGCAGCATTTCTGTGGCCTTGAATGCTCCACAATCATTGGAGAGTCCCAGAGGAGGGAAGTGGCCTGACCAAGGTCACACAGCAAGGAATGGGAGGGTCTGAGATGGAACTCAAAGACCCCCACCCCTAGTCCTGGGTTAAAGAGTACTTCTCTAAGTCATGCTCTCCTTCCTTCCCTTCTCCCTTTTACCAACCACACACACACACACACACACACACACACACACACATGCACACACACGCACAGAGCAGCAGATGCAAGGAATAGTTTTCTGTCTTATACTGTCTGGGCTAATTCCCTTTAATGCAGAAAACAACAGTAACAACAAAACTGGTCTTGAACTGCCACAGATGAGGTCTCTGGCTCCTTGATCATGGATAATCTCTTATCCCAGTCATTGACTTCATCTTAATTCTGGTTATACATTGAGCTCTAGACTGAGCCCTGACCCTGAATCCTTGGCCCAGACTAAGCTGGGACCCTCACCCAGACTGAGGATTGATCTTGTTCTCCATTGAACTCTAATGCTTTTCTCAACCTGAGCCCTGACCCTTACCCCAAATCGAGTCTTAACCTGTCTCTAGACTGAGCCCTGTCCCTCGCACTGGATGAATCCTAATCCTGACCCCAGATTGACCTCAGACTGAGTCCTGTCACTGGTTCCAGACTGAACCTGGACCTTGAATAAGCTCCCTCGCTGGCCCTAGGCTGAACCTTGACCCTGAATAATGATTTAATGGGGGAACCCCTAGTTTTGGATCTTGTCCTGTCACTTAATACTTACTTGGTTGGGTAAGTCACTCAACCTCAGTTTCTTAATGAGTAAAAAAAGAGTTGACCCTGGCCAGAGTCGGAGCCTCAAGTCTGGTGGCAGCCTAGTCCCTGACCCTGATTCTAGGCTGAGCTGTAACTGACTAGATTGGACCACTTGAGCCCAAACACAGCCCTGAATGTCTCCCTGATTGCTGGGCATGGTCTCTGTGGCTCATTAGGTGATCTCTTTGGGCCTCTCCTGCCTTGAAATTTCCAATGAGGGGACTGGGTTTGGAAAACTGAGGGCTGATGCCAGTGAAATTGGGAGTTTGTGTGTGCATGAGCCGAGCGTGGATTTGTGTGTCAGCACTGGCTGCGTGTGAGGATCAAGGCATGTTAGTTGGATCAAGTTAATCCAAGCTATTCCCGTTGCTCATGGACAGCGTCTCTTTGAAGGGCTTAGCCTGTTAAGGGAATGGAGGCGTCATTTCAGCAATATTCATGGCAAAGCTTTTCTCTCCTGGAGCTCAGAGGAGGCGGGAAACAGAGCTATCTGAAGCTTGGAGAAAATCCCCCTCAATTGAACTGGCAGGTGACCTCAAAGGCCACTCACTGCCAGATTGACTTTAGAAGCTGGAAGGGAGCAATAGAAAGGAATGGGAACTTGCAATCACTGCTTTATCATTCCTATTTAGAAAGACTTTCCACTGGTGGCATTAAAACCTAATCACCTGGGCTGGGCTTTTACAGAATCCAGTAGCAGCAGTATGACATCTGGGCCAGCCAGAGATGCTGCTTTCCAATCTCATAGATGCAGAGTCTGGAGAGCTCCAGCCTGGGAGCCCCCTGCTAGAGGAGGCTTCTGAGTGCAGTGGAAAGAGTCCTCAGATCCAAAGTCAGGAGCTGAGTTTAAATCCCAGCTCTGCTGCATGGAATTCTTGATAGTGTTTATGTTGCAAGAACACAAGATAACCATGGCAGCCACCACCCAGCCTTTCTGACCTCTCTGCCAGTGGAATGGGCTCTTGCAGGAGGTCTTCAAGGAAAGACTGGATGATAATGCTTTTTTTTTTTTAAATTGATATTTTATTTTTCTAATTACATGTTATGAAAACTTTTCACTATTCATCCACATGCATATACATTTTTTAAGTTACATGATTTCCTTCCACCCTCCCTTCCCACCCCACTCCCCTTCAACAGCAGTCAGGTGAATATTGTACATGTACATTTATGTTTAACATGTTTACAGATTGGTCATTTTTGGTATGAGGATTAAGGGAAAAGGAAGAAATCCATGAGAAAGGAAAGAAATACATAAAAAGTGAATTTAGTGTTCATTCATATTTGATAGGGTTTTGTTTTGTTTTGTTTTTCTTCCTCTAGTTGGGATAGCACTATTCATAGCTGGTCTCCTAGGGTTGTCTGAGTTTTCTTAACTGCCCAGAGGAGCTGCATCCATCAGAGTTGATCAACACAGAGTGCTGTTGTTAATGTGTTCATTGTTCTCTGCTCCTTTTGTTCAGCATCAGTTCCTTAATTCATTCCATGCTTCACTAGAGTAGGACCATTTAAGGTTTCTTATAGAACAATAATATTCCCTAACATTCATATACCATAATTTGTTCAGCAATTCCCCAATTGATGCGTATTTCCTCATTTTCCAATTCTTTGCCACTACAAAAGAGTTGCTATAAATATTTTGGAACATGACCTTTCCCATTTTTTATGAATTCTTTTGGATATAGGCCTAATATTGGAATTGCTGGGTCAAAGGCTATGATCAGTTTTATTGCTCTTTGGGCATAGCTCCATAGTGCTCTCCAGAATGGTTGGATCCATTCACAACTCCACCTCCAATGCATTAATGTCCCAATCCTTCTACAATCTCTCCATCATTGATCATTTTCGCTTTTTGTTATCTTAGCTAATCTGATACATGTGAGGTGGAACCTGATAGATGTTTTAATTTGCATTTCTCTAATCAGTAATGATTTGGAACATTTTTTTCATATGATTATATATAGCTTTAATTTCTTCATTTGAAAACTATTCTTATCCTTTGACTATTTATCAGTTGATAAATGACTTGTAACCTTATAGATTTGATGCAATTTCTATATATTTTAGAAATGAGACCTTTATTAAAGCCCCTAGCTGTGAAAATTGTTTACCAAGGTTTTGTTTTCCTTCAATTTTTTCATCATTGGTTTTATCAGTGCAAACCCTTTTTAATTTAATATATTCAAAATCATGCATTTCACAATTTATAATGTACTCTAATCTTGTTTGATCATAAATTTATCTTCTTCCATAGATTTGATATAGTTTTTCTTGGTCTGTTATTTGGTCTAAGGTATTGCACTTTATATCTAAATCCTTTACCCATTTTGATCTTATTTTGGTATAGGGTGTGAGTTGTGGGTCTATGCCTAGTTTTTGCCATGCTATTTTTCAGTTTCCCGAACAATTTTTGTCAAATAGTGAGTTCTTATCCCAGAAGCTGATGTCTTTGGGTTTGTCAAACAGTAGATTGCTATAGTCATTTACTGCAGTTTCTTTTGAACCTTTCCTAATCCACTAATCCATTACTATATTTCTTAACCAGTATCAGGCAGTTTTGATGACTGCCACCTTATGGTGTAGTTTTATAACTAGTTTTGTAACTGGTAGAGCTAGGCCACCTTCCTTTAAATTTTTTTCATCAGTTTCCTTGATTTCTTTTAGGTTTTTGCAAGGCAAATGGGGTTAAGTGGCTTGCCCAAGGCCATATAGCTAGGTAATTATTAAGTGTCTGAGGTCAGATTTGAACTCAGATACTCCTGACTCCAGGGCCAGTGCTCTATCCACTGTGCCCATGTAGCCACCCCTCCTTGATATTTTTGAACTTTGCTTGCTCCAAATGAATTTTGTTACAATTTTTTCTAGTTCAGAAAAGTTATTTGGTAGTTTGGTATGGCACTGAATAAGTAATTTAATTTGGGTAGAATTGTCATTTTTATGATATTAGTTTGACCTAACCATGAACAATTGACATTTTTTCAATTGTTTAGATCTGTCTTTTATTTGTGTGAGAAGTCTTTATTTGTGTGGGCTTTGTTGTTTGTATATAGAAATGCTGATGATTTATGTGGGTTTATTTTATATTTATATCCTGCTACTTTGCTGAATTTCATTGCTTCAAGTAGTTTTTAAGATGATTTTCTTGGTTCTCTAAGTATACCATCATATCATCTGCAAAGAGTGGAAGCTTTGCTGGATGATGATTCCTAAGAGTTCCTGGTCAGGTAAGGTCTGCTTTGGGAGGCCCTTGTTAGTCTGAGATTCTTGGCTTACCATTTCCATAATGTCATGGAACATGATGATGTTGCAGGAGCTACGTAAGTACACTTAGGTTGAAGTTTCATCCCTCTCACTAAGTTTCATGACCTTGGATAAATAATATACCCTCTCTGGGTCTCAGAGTAGCCTGAACGATCTCCTAAGTTGATTTTCCACTCTTGTGTTCTGTGAAACTCAGGAATTGTAAGAGATTTCTCTCTGAACAGCTGTTCCCTGACTAGCATGCCCCAAGTCAAGGAAGGGCTTTAAATACCCCAAAGAAGAGTTTATATTTGATGCTAAAGGTAATAGGGAGCCACTGAAGCTTCTGGAGCAGAAAGGGGTGACGTATCAAGTTTGAAATGTCACTTTGGCAAATTTGTGCAACAGAGATCAGAGAGGAGAGAGGCTGAAGGCAGAGAGACTAATTGGGTCATTGCAATAAACCATACCAGTCACTTCAGTGATGCAGGGTGGGTGGTGGCTACTGAATGTAGAGAAGAAAAAGATGATGTGAAGACAAAACCAATAAGCTCTCACAAGAACTTGGTTTGGGGTTGGGGGGGGGGAGGATGTGAGGAGATGTTTCAAACCGGGGTCTTGGAATGGTGACATGCCATCAGTAGACCTGGCAAGTAAAGAAAAGGGGTGATCTTAACAGTAGGGGCTAAAGAGAATGCATTTTATGTTGATTGTGTTGAGTTTTACAAAACATTAAACTAAACATATCAAACAGAAACGTTAGGTCTTGTGGACCTGGGTCTCCGGGGAGAGACTGGAACTGCTCAAAGAGAACTAGACCCAGGGCAGCTGATGAGACCCCAGAGAGTGTAGGGAAAGAAGTAGAGAGGGTCCAGCAAAGGACATTCAGAAAGATAAAAAGAAATAATAACATTTAGAACAAATATTTTTGAGCTTTACAAAGCACTTCATACATGTTATTTCATTTAATTCTCATAATAACCCTGGGAAATAGGTACTATGATTTATCTTATTTTACAGATGAGGAATCTGGGTCTAAAAGAGGTTAAAGTACCTAAGGTCACATCAGTTTTAAGTAATCTGAGGCAGATATCAAACTCAGAGCTTCCTCACTCCAGATCAAACACTATCTACTGAGCCTGCCTGAGAATAACAAAGAATAACAAATAATAATAATGATAATAATAATCATAATAATCACCACCACAGAACTAATATTTTGTATTATGGTACTAAATGGAACTAAAAATAATTCATATATATATGTACACACACACACACACACACACAACACACATTAAAGTCTACGAAGCATTTTACTTATTATACCTTGAAAACAGGCTAATGTTATTGATATTTGCCCAGTTTTGCACTTGAGGAAGCTGAGACTGGAAGAGGCTCCTTGCCTATTATTATTTAACAAAGTGAGTTGACTTTTATTTGAATCCATGACTCCACAAGCAGCAACTCTTTCCTTTATACCTGTTTTAGTTGGTGTTTTTAGTTGATTATCACAAGATGACTCTGACTTCAGCCTTAATCACTGTGGGAGGCATATGGGAGGCACTGTAGGAGAAGAGGTGGCCTGACCCTTGCCTTTTGGATAATCCCTTTTCTTGTAAGGGAAGCTGGATGACCCTTTCCCCACCACACCTCACAGCAATGAATGGCACATGGGTAGAATGGAGAGAATCTTGGTTTAGCCAAAGGAGACCAAGGAAGAAGGACTTTTAGAGAGGGGCTTAAGCTGGGCTTTGGGGATGATAGGGCATGCCTCAGTAGTCCAAGATCTTGAGAAACAGATCTTGCAACCTGGTCCTCCCTCTCTCCCAAAATGCTCCTGGTTCTCAGGAATATTGGGGGAGGTGGTGCATGGTGTGCTGCTTCTACCCCTAAAAAATAGCTTCAATCAAAACATACTCTACTGTAACTTCCAACACTTACTGGCTTGTTGGACCCAGGAGGATTTTGGAGACAGGGCTCTGGCAGCAGAAGACCTAATGCTTAATTCCTTCAGCAAAGTCTTCACCTCTATGGCCAAGGGGTTAGATTAGATGGTCTCTGAGGTCCTAATCCTAGCTCAATGACCCTGAAGTGGAGATAATGATCCACAGAATTGTGAGGAGAGTGCTTCATAAATTTTAAAAGTGTTTTTTTTTTTTTTTATTAGACAGATCTTCTTTGGGGACATTAAACTCCTCTTTTTAAAATAAGGAATTCTGACTCTATAGATGCTTCTAATTATGCTTGCCACTGACTTATTCCCTTTGCAGTGGTAATGGAAAGTTAGACTGGGTTTGGAATCTGTGTGCGGCATGGAGGGACCCTTCTCACCCTTTTCTCCAGAAATCCCCTGCTGTTGAGAGTGATAAAGGATTTTATAGGTCTGCTCTGGTAAAATGCTCAGTAGCAGAGGCTTAGCTAAATTGCCACCTCAGCTATTTGAGCACCTTTTCTGCTGGCCTGGCTCCAAGGGGAGAGGGGGAAATGGTGGCCTGACCTGGCCTAAGGCAGATACACCAGAAAGCCTTGTCTTTAGGGTTCCTCCTTTGGGTACTGTTTCTCTGCCTCTCACCCTGTGCCCTCCTGCCTAAGGTACTAGACTAAAATGTTTGAATTGATCCATTAACCAGTCTCTTTATCCTAGCTAGTTTGATTGAAGAGTAGGATTCATGAAGCCTGAAGAGAGAAACAGGGGCCAGGTAGGACCTGGAATAGCTGAGTAGGGTCTTTAATTTATCCTGTAGGTCCTATGGGGAGTCGTTAGCTTTGCAAGTTAGAGGAGATTGAAGAGTGAGGAATCTGATTATAATTGAACTTAAAAAAAACTAACCTAGCTACAGGTGAAGGATGGTTGGGAATAGGGAAAGGCTGGAGGCAGAGAGGACAGTGAGGAGGCAGTTAAATTAGTACAGGTGAGACCAAATGGCAGAGTGATGACTGGTGACCACATTACTAGAAAGGAGGAATCCAGAACCCTAAGTAACTTATGCAATTGGGTTTGGGGGAGGAAAAGAAAGGGGATGGTTGCTAAGATCCTGCAGCCTGGGAAGATGAGAGCATTAACAGATATAGAGAAGTCAAGAAGACTTGAAAGTTGCAAAAGCACTGAACTTTCTACCATGAGATGTATGAGAAATAGAAGTCAGGGACTGGGCAGAGCAGGGCTATTCAACACTGGGAAAAGAAGGATTTGAGTCTAGTAATATGTGAACCTTGCTTGTTTTGGTAGGGAGATGTTATAGTGGAAAGAACACTGAGTGACTTGGGGTCAGAAGACTTGGTATGAGGCCTGGGTCTACCACTGAAAGTCTATCTGACCTCTGGCAAGAGACTTTGCCCTTTCATGGTCCCAGTTTTCACCTCCGCAAAATGGAAAGTTGGTGCAGGGGATGGAAGCCAGGGTTAGAGTCAGGGAGACCTGAATTCAAGCCTGGTCTCAGACACATCCTAGTACTGTGACCCTGGGACAAGTCACTTAACCTCTGCATGCCTCAGTTTCTTCATCTGTGAAACAGGGATAATAATAACACCTTATGTCTCAGGGTTGTTGTGAAGATCAAATGAGATAATAATTATAAAATGCTTACCACAGTGCCTGGTACATGAGTACTAAATAAATGTTAGCAATTATTATTAGCTCTATTTTTAGGGAAATGCTTTATAAATTATAAAGCACTCTACAATAGTGATTGATGAATTATTTTATTATCAGTTATTATTCTGATCTCTATTGAGGTCAAGAAGGAAGAGGCTGAAAGCTACATGAGAGGAGTTTGGGTTCAACTCAAGGGAAGATTACTTTTTGAGGAGTGGGAATTGTTAGATCCTGCATACAAGACAGGATGAACCCCTCTCTGAATGATTTTAAGAGGGAATAGTGGAATGGAAGGAGTTCTAGATCTGGCATTAGTAGACCTGGGTTCTAGTTGGGGATTTATTCTGTGATCTTAGGAAACTTGTTTCTCCTTACTAGGTTTCAATTTCCATATCCATAAGAGGTAGAGAATAATTCCAGTCCTCCCTCCTCCCTACTCCCCCTGGCTTTTGGCAAAATGAAATGAGAACAAGGACTTATCCCTTCCTTGAAAAGTACTGCATACTCAGGAGAGATCATCTATCACAATTTTTTTTAAAGTAGACTTATAATTTTCATTGGTTTAAAGAACTCCCAGCAGGGAGAAAATTTCCTCTACCAATACTAATCTGGCATTTGCTTTGCAACTTACTGGCTTAAAACAGTTACCTTCAGAACCTACTGGGCAGCTAAATGGTGCAGCGGATAGAACACTGGCCCTGGAGTTAGGAGTACCTGAGTTCAAATTTGACTCCAGACATTTTACTAGCTGCCTGTCTCTGGTCAAGTCACTTAACCCTGTTCGTCTCAGTTTCCTCCCCTATAAAGAAAGCTGGAGAAGGAAATGGCAAACCACTCCATTATCTTTGGCAAGAAAACCCAAACAAACTGGAGAATCTAGGGGGTTTAAGTGACTAATTTTAAGATGATGACTCTCTTAAGAGTGGGCTCTACCAGGGCAGCTAGGTGGCGAAGTGGATAAAAGCACTGTCCCTGGAGTTAGGAGTACCTGGGTTCAAATCCAGTCTCAGACACTTAATAATTACCTAGCTGTGTGGCCTTGGGCAAGCCACTTAACCCCATATGCCTTGTAAAAAAAAAAGCCTAAAAAAAATGAGTGGTCTCTACCTCCGGTAAATATCCAAGGTAGGTCTTGAACCCAAGGCTCCTGACTCAGAGAAGCTGGGCATCTCAATCTATTGTAACCCTCCCTCACTCATCTCCATTTGTAATTAACATTTTTAGGATATATGACTCTGAATCTTGGCTCATGTATCTGTGGCCTTGGCCAAAACCCTGTTCTTTTCTGAGGTTCACATCTCTAAAGGGGAGGGATGCTAGTACTATTTTTCTCCTAGGAAATACTGTACAGAAAGTACATTGCAAATATTAAATCAAGATAGAAATGTGAGTTCACTGTTCTCTGTTCTACTCCTAGGACTAAATTATCCTTGGAGACAGGGTGTAGATGTTAGCTTTTATGAGACAGAGGCATGGATTCAGTGACCTCTGGAAGCTCTTTCCTGCCTCTCTCAATGGTCTAACTTGTCCTTTATGAATTTTCTACTGTTTGACCTTGCAGCTTGCTTTTGTCCCATCCCAGAAGGTTTGTTTTGTGAGGGGGATGGGGGGATGATTTGTTTAGCGACATGTTTTTTTTTCTTTTAATGGCATTGATGTAAGCTGAGGCTCTATCAATACATTGGAAAATCAGAACATTCAAGTTCTCCTACATTTAGGAGAATAGATTCCAAAAAGTTGTGAGAAAAAATAGGTAGGAAAGGGCTATCCTAAAGCACAATCATGTATCTGGGAAGTTAGTAAGGTACCCTCTTTGGTACCTTCAAGCAGAGAGGATCACTTTTGTTGGCCCTTTTTTTTGAAAAGGGAACTTGGGGGTAGAAGTTAAATTAAATGGCCTCTGAGTTACCTCACATTGCTGAGATCCTTTGATCCTTGGAGAACCTGCTGGAAACCAACTTGCCAGATCTAGAATTTGGAACAAAGAAATTGCATGCATTCTGCACACCAATTAGTCCAAATGCCTCATTTACAGAGGAGAAAACTGAATCTCAGAAAGGCAAAGCCTTCCGACCATGGCCATATAGCAAATCAGAAATGGTGCCAACCTGGGTTAATGTTCCTCACTTTTTGGACAGGGGCACTAGACTGCTGCAGTAGAGGAATACTACAGCCTTAGAATGACTGGATTTTAGAACATCATTTAACAATGTTTCTCATTTTTCCCTTGTGAGCAAGATGGATGGATGTGGACTGATTACCTGGTCAGGTCCTCTGGAACTGGTTAAATGACTGTGCCCAAAGAACTGGATCCATATAGATCATTAATAGTAATGGTAACTAACACCTATTGAGTGCTTGCTTAGAAGTTTTCAAAAAGTTTTTTTTTGTGGTTGTTCAATTGCTTTGTCACATTCAATTCTTTGTGTCCCCAATAAGGGTTTTTTTTTTTGACAAAGATAGAGCCATGGCTTGCTATTTCTTTCTCCAGCTCATTTTACAGATGAGGAAACTGAGGCAAACAGGCTTACATGACTTGGCCAGGGTTACCCAGCTGGTAAATGTCTATTTCTGGATTTGAACCCAGGAAGGTACGTCTACACAACTCCAGGTCTGGCACTCTTTCCATTATAACACTCAGCTACTGGTAAGTGTCTGAGGCTGAATTTAAACTTGGATCTTCCTGAGCACAGGCCCAGCAATGTACCCATTGTACCCCTAATTGCCTTGCTTATCTTAGACTGATCCATCTGATACTGAACACAATCCTTGAGTTAGTTCCAATTATTACCCCTATTTTAAAGAGAAGGAAACTGAGAGATGAGGTGTGACATTAGATTGTGACCTCCTTGAGGACTAGGCTATATATATGTGTGTGTATATATATATATATAATTGCCTTTATTTATACCCCTAGCACTAAGTACAGGGGGAGAGAGAGAGACAGACACACACACACACACACACACACACACACACACACAGAGAGAGAGAGAGAGAGAGAGAGAGAGAGAGAGAGAGAGAGAGAGAGAGAGAGAGCCTAATTAATGTTTATTGACTAAATGAATGCCTTTCCTTTTCAGGATCATGTTGCTAGTAGATTGATCTGAGCCTGGGTCCCTAACTGCAGCTTCAACATGCTGTTCAGTGGCTACTGGACTTTTAGTTATATGTGAGTTAATTTGTGACATGGCCACCAAAAAGAGCTACTGCGATCTCTTGTTACCTTATTAGAAGGGTAGTGTCTAGAATGGAGATGACAGCTCTACTTTCATCTGCTTTGTATTGTTGCTATTTTTGTGTGCTGTGTCTTAAGAGGGATGTGGAAAAGCTAGAAAGTTACCATTCTGGAGGAACCTTGGTCCCCCAGGGATCATGCGAATCATGACCACTGATCATTGGGGGTCTTCAAGTGTCATATGTAGAACACTGGGACTTTAGTCAGGGAGAATTGATTTCAGTTGATTCATTTGATTTCAGCCTGTTATATTTACTAGCTATATGATCCTGGGCAAGTCACTTAACTGCTATCTGCCTCAGTTTCCTCAACTGTAAAATGGGGATTTAAAGGGTCATTCTAAAAAGACCTTTAGCCTAGCTCATTGTGAAGAACTGGTAGAAATGACGAAAAGTCATAGGGAGTCCAAGTCCAACAATCTAGGGGTCCCAAAGTGAAATGGGTTATCTTAGGAGGCTGTAAGCTTGCCATCATTGAAGAGCTTCATGAGTGACCTTGCTTGAGTCAGGGAAGCTTGACTTCAAATCTAGTCAAATACACTTACTAGCTGCATGACCCCCAGCATGATCACATAGCTTCTGGATGCCTCTGTTTCCTCATCTGTCAAATGAGGATGGCAATAACATCTACCTCACTGTGAGGATAAATTAAGATAGGTGCTTTGCAAACCTCAAAACCCTGAATTATTATTCAAATGGAGCTGGATGACCCCTTCTTCAAGATAAGGACTCAGCTCAGATTGTGTACCTCAACTTCCAAGATTCTTCAGTACTGGGAACTCAGGATCCTGTTTGTTGTACAGATTCTTTTTTTCCTTCTATTTGCTCCTGAGGGCTGTTTCCTGCAATAATGAGCCGATTCAGCACTTTCAACAGACATCTACCTTGTGTCAGTCCCTCTGTAACAATAACAATAAGTTTCCTTTCCATGGGGTTTTATAGTCAACAAAAGGCTTTTCTCATAACCACCCTGGGAGGGAGATTGTGCAAATATTATGCCCATTTTGTAGAGCAGGAAACAGTTTGAGAATAAGTCAGTTCAACTCACTTGGCCATATTTTCCTCTTCCATAAAATGAGGAAGTTGGACAAGGCCTTCCAATGTCCCTGAAAGCCTAAATCTGTAGCCCTAAAATTCTGTTACTTGCCCCAGTTTTCATAGCCTGGAATAGGCAGATATGTCATAGAAAGTAACCTGTGAGAACTACCATGGAATTCAAATAGGGGACCATAATGTCACGATCCTGTCCCTGTGCCTACTGGCAAAAGGAACCCTAACAAAAAAGAAAGAAGGGGTAAAATAACCCAAAAACATCAGTGCTTTATACTGGCCTTGGCTATTCATTCCATCTGGTGCCGGAGGATTTCCAAAGGGACAGGATTTCAAAAGCTTTCAGGAAACCACCAGTTTTCCTTAATTGGTTCCCCCTGTCCCCTCACCTCGGCCAAGGTAGCTGGGGAACTTGCTTCACAGCCTCCAAAAATGTAGGCGGCAGAGACATAAGTCACTAATTGTTCTTCTATTGGTCCTGGAACAAAAACAGACCTTCTGACTGAGGAGGGGAAAGCTGTCCTTCCCCTTCTTCTCCTCCTCCCCTTTTGCTTCCTTACAAGATCTCAAAACTGAATTGCATTGGAGAAAAAAAGCATAGAATTTGAGAGGAGGACTTAGGAAGTTTTGAATACAACCTTATTTTTACCAAAGAGGAAACTGAGGCACTGAGAGTTGAAAGAACTTTCCCAGTCACAAGAACCCTGACAAGTGACCACATTGGTGAAGAACAAGGAATGATTTCTTGTGTCATCATCCTATTTGTACTTTTATTATTGAGGCAAGTAATTTTCAAAACTCTGTCCTTACTGTCAAACAATCTTATTATGAAAGCTAATCTTTGATTTATTTTAAGTCACATCATTGTTTCGATACACAGTTTAGCTCTGCCAACACTTTCCTATACAGAAATATCAGCATAATCAAGGTCTTGTTAAAATAAATAAAACGGACGAGTAACCAAATTAATACATATATATTGTGCATATGTAGATTTATCCCATGATTTTTGCATTTGTATTTTTTCCTCACCTACTGTGGTTTATGTCAACTGTACAAATATACATTCATTTGCTAATAACTGTTTAGATTTCTGATGCTGGAGGAAGTTTGAGAAAAAAAGACACAAGTGATATACCTTTGACAAAGAACAAGTCCTACTTCATCCAGTTGACTTATTTGTACACATATGTCTTCTATGATATAACAGATATTTTCTATGATTTATCTGAGAGTATTGATTGGGAAGATTTTTTGACTCTGGGACAAAGAGGGTTTCCTAGATGATATCATATAGTAACCCCATCTGAGCTAATCTCAAACTAGCATTTACATTGGCAGTGTAGGACCTCATAAAGCTGTTGCTATGTATTATTAGGATTTTCAGGGTAAATGTGTATGAGGCTACTGCTAATACCCATGAACCCCCATTACACTAAGTTTCCTTTTAATAATAGTAAGTAGATTTTGTATTTTTGCAGTGGTAGTTATCTAGATGGTAGTGTAAGATCATTGGTACAAAATGTTCTCCACAAAATCCTGGGACATACTGTTCCAGAAATACATATAGCTCCATAGGAAGGGTAAGTTTCTTATACCACAGTGATGAAGCATATACATAAGAGACACATAAAAAATAACTTTGCTGGGTGGTGCAGTGGATAAAGCCCTGATCCTGGAGTCAGGAGGACCTAAATTCAAGTCTGACCTCAGATACTTAGTAATTACCTAGCTGTATGACCTTGGGCAAGGCACTTAACCCCATTGCCTTGCAAAAACCAAAAAAAAAAAAAAAAAAGAGGAAGGAAAGTAAGGCACTTGGCACATTATGACCTAGAAGACCATTCTTTAGTCTACAACCTGCATTCTTCTCTGGTACAAGGGACCATACTTTTTATCTTTTTTTCCCCCTATCTCCTGCCCCATTGAGTCCCTTTCCTGGACTCCCTTAATCTTCCCCAGGTGAGCATTGGAGTGGCCAGAGACAAGGAAGACAAGTTTCTTCCTATACTCCCAAGGTCTCCATTTATTTACCAAAATGCCTGTGCTTAAATACCATTCCCAGTCCCTTAATCCACTCCCACTCCTGTAGCACTTAGTAAGATAAGGCTCTGGTGCTCAAGGACACCAGGTGAAGATAATTTATAGTGCTCCCATATACAACAGTCCCTAACACTGCTCCATCATTTAAGAAGGACCTCAACCATGCTTCTCCTCACTCATTCACAAGTGTATCTTTCCATAATCCTCCTCCTCTTTACTAATTGCATTTCTTTCCTTTCCCTCTTTTCCTCCCTCCCTTCCCTCAGATGTGGATAAAGATGAGAACTTTTAGAAGTGAAAAACTCAGGATAGCCCTGGAGGTGGAAAAGCTCAGGTTTTTATTTTACAAGTCTGCACAGTTCACAGATTAAACTTCCTGGAGAGACAGTAAGGGACTTGAGGACATGGTGAATAACAAAGATCTATGATAGAGTGCCTCTTGCCCACTTCCTGTGCAGGGAACAGTCTGGAAAAGGGGATGCTACCCCCTCTACACGATTGAGGTCAAGTACCCATTCTGAAAGGCAGGAAGCTGGAGCAGGGGTAGAGGTGTGAGCTGAGCTTGCTCTTATATAGGAGAATTTATATCTGACAGGCACAAATACCATTTTCTTAATATTAAAAACTAGACAGATATTTCTTCTATACTCCTTCCTTCCTCCCTCCCTCCCCTCTTCCCTCCCTCCCTTCCTCCTTCCCTCCTCCCTCCCTTCCTCCTTCCCTCTTCCCTCTCTCCCTTCCCCTTTACTTCCCTCCTTCCTTCCACCCTTCCTTCCCCCTTCCTTCTTCCCTTCCTGCCTCCCTTCCTGCCTCCCCCCATGCTCCCCTTTATGTGTTGTCTTGCCTTCCACCATTAGATTGTAAGCTTCTTGAGGACAGGGACTGTCTTGCTTGCTTGTATTTATATCCATGGCCCTCAGCAATCACTCAGGGCTTTCTTTATTTGCTCTCTCATTTTTTTAAAGTTGAAGACACTGAGATCCAAGGAAGTTAAGTGGTTGCCCAAGGTTACACAAATAGCAACTATCAGAACCCAGATTCTTGAGTGCCAGAGCCAGAGCTTTTTGCACCATTCCTTGCTGCCTCTTTATCTTTTAATGTACCAGAGGAGCAAATTGAGGCTCCAAGAGGTGAAGAGATGAGTTTACTGTCAGAGGAGTCAGCAGTAGAGCCAAGATTCCAAATTCCAATTCAGTTATCTTTTCACTCTACCCTAGTTTCTTATGTTTCCTGGTGCATTGCAGAATAGAGGAAAGGAGAGTAGTTTGGAGGTAAGAGAGAAACAAAGGAAGGAGAAAGCCAGATAGTGAGGGAAGGAGGGACCTGAAACTGGAGACAGTGAGCCAGGCCCTTGCAGCCAGGCAGGCAAGGACTTTAATGGTATTTGGTGGGGGGGGGGGGGAAGAAATTGCTGTGACAGGGTCTATTTCCCCCTGAAAGTTGAAGGGTATAAAGCCTGTTAATGGAACAGGTCTAGGCCTAGACTTAGTCCTTGTGTAAGACAAATACTGCAGACAAAAGGCAGTGAGGACTTCATTATGAAGCTCCTAATAATGGGAGTTGATAAAGAATCTTGAAGAAGGAGGCTAAATTAAGAAAACACAGCCTGTAAGGGTTTCCAAGAACATAAACAGTGGGAAGAGGGGTGAGGGGTAGAGAAAGGGGAAACAAAAAGGAGCACATAGAAAAAAATCTCAGGGATAATACAAATATTAGAATTATGTATTTTTAGAATCTTGGTATCATAAAATCTTAGAATCGCCAGAGTCTTAGAATCTTAGATTGGTAAGAAGCCTCAAAGATTGTTTAATTTGACCTCCTGGCCAGGAAATTATAAGACTGCCTAAATGGTGGAGTTCAGTTCTGTAGTCAACAAGGACTGAGGGGGACAGTGAATTATCTCAAAGAGTAAAGTTGTTTGCTTTGGGATTCATTCTCTGATTTTTTTAAACCACCCTTCCTCTACCCCCAAGACACACAATTAGTTTGCAAGTCAGTTATCTCTTTATTATCACCATTTAAGTCCTATGATTCTTTATTCTAATAGAATTCAATACTGATTTCTTGTGTGTGGGAGAAGCTATGGGTAATGGGCACCTTGACCATGAGGTCAATTTTCTTTTCTCTACCCAATAGAAGAACAATTAAGGATTTGGGGGATGTCAATCCATGCCTAATGGGATCATTTGAGAAAATTTTTAAAAATGTATCCAAAAGGTGACTGGAACTAGAAAGGAGCTAGACAGTATTTTTCAGACTCTTACTTTCTCTCAGTGTTATAGTTTCAGTCACATTACTTAATTTTACAGTTGATGAAATTGAGCCTCAGAGGAGGTAAGGGGGTTGTCCTTGGTTACACAGCTGATTATATCAGGACTAGCAATGACTCTCAGGCCCTCTGGCTCAAGCAAATGGCCCTCAGGGTCCTCTCTTGTTCTACTCCTCACTTTCAGTGGTCGTGTGTCTTTAGCAGTTGAAACCAGTGCTCTAGCTCTAGGAGTGGTGCCAGCATCCCCAGCACCCCCAGTTTGTCAGACCATGTGAGATTGGCAAGTGGCAATGGAAGGATAGCCATGAGAGAGGAGAGAGGAGCAAGAGGAAACATTGTTCTTCCTGGTGTGGTTGGAATGTCTTGAGTAAGCACATCCTGCTCCTGCCATCTGCTCTTCTCCTCTGGGCCCCGGAGTGAAACAACTCGGTCGGCTGGAAATCTAAGCCACAAGCCCCAATACACACAGTTACAATTTCTTTGGATAACACTATCCCTCTGGGAGGAAAGGCATTAAAGAACTGGGGATAGAGGCAGGCCTGGGAGCAGGTGAACCTGTTTTCTTTTCAGCTCAACCTCTAAACTGCTGTGTGATCTTGGACTTGTACCTAACCCTTCATGAGATTCTGTTTTCCCATCTGTAAAATGAGGCAGAGTAGAAGACCACTAGAATCTCATCAATCTCAGGTAGTCTGTATCCTCATGGTGGAGAAAAAGGATCATTGGATTTGAAAGGATACCTGACTTCTGATGGTTCCTTTGGGTCCATCCCACACCTGAACAAGAATCCCCTTGGTAGCATCCAGAATCAACTGATGACTATAGTGCTAATTTAAGCTTTCCAGAATACTTTCCTGTGATAATCTTTAAGGGAAGTAATTCAATTGTTATTATCTCCATTTTTCAGATGAGACATGACAGTTTACAGAATAAAACAACACTTGCCGAAAGTCATAGTTGAGTGATACAATGGATAGAGAACTATACCGGAGTCAAGAATACCTGAGTACACTTACTGGTTGTGTGGCCTTGGGCCAGTCACTTAATCAATGTGTTTCAGTTTCCTCATCTATAAGTTGGGGAATAATAAGAGCACCTACTTCCCAGTATGTGGGATGCAAATGAGAGAATATTTGTAGTTTTAGCATAGTGGCAGGCACCCACTGGCAGGCAGTATATAAATGTTGGCTATTATTATTATATATCTGAGCTAATAGGGCAGCAAACTAAGTTCTAATATTTGGGCTCTTATCCCTGTTGAAAGGGACTCATTGACATCATCCAGAAAACCCACTAGTGGGAGCTCTAGGGCTGCCCCTTTCCTAAAAAGACCCTGTGAGAGAATAAAATTCCCAGATTCCACTTTGCCCCCTTCCCCCCACCCCATGCCCCCATGTTCATGGTGCAAAGGAATAAGACTCCTTGAAACTTGGTGGGAATGAATATTTTTAGTCCTCTTACACAGACCACTACCCCAACCGCTCCCCTTGATTATTGTAAATACCCCTCTGTGGTCAACATACACACACACACACACACACATACTGGATTGGACTACTCAGTCATCCCCATCTCTCTAACCCCCTCACAATACTAATAAACAGTTGTCTGGATCAGCATTCAGTATTCCTTTTTCCTGGTAGAATCTGAACCCAGGGAGGGTAGTTTAGTCAGCTCATGAGCATGAATTAAAAGTCAGGTCTTCTGAATCTAAGCCCAGTGCTCCCTCTGTAGTCTACTCAGTCATTTCGTTGTCTCAGGCCTGTAATCCTCCATTTTGTAGGCATGAGAATTCTAGACTATTGTTCATGAGATCTCAGAGCTGAAGAGTTTTTAGTAGATAGTCAGTCCAACAAATAACCCTGGCCAGGAATCTTCTCATTAGCATCACTCCCAAGTACTTATCAAGCCTCCTCTTGATCACCTCCTCTGATGGGGCTCACTCTCATCAGGAGCAGCCCTTGTCATTTTTAGGTAGGTCCCCTCATCCAGCTGGCCTTTGCCTCTCTTTGACTTCTCCCCTTTGTTCCTCATTCTATCCATTTGGGGCCAAGCAGAACCTAATTGTTCTGCTCTCCAAACACTTGAAGGCAAGAATCATTTCTCCCCTAAGACTTTTCTTCTCCAAGCTTGCCATCCCTCATTCCTCTGACCATTGTATGTCAGTCTCAAATCTCTCCTCCATCTTGCTCCTCTTTCTTTGGACACTTTTCAGATTGTCACTGATTCCAAGACATGGCTTCCAGAAGAGAACATAGTTCTACAGATGGTGCTTTACAAGGGCTGAGTAGAGCAAATCTATCATCAGTGTCTTCATGAACTCAATGCTTTGATTGATTTAACTGAAGATATATCAACTCCCCTTGCCCTTTTTTGGGTAGCACATTTTGCTGTTAATCCATTTAAAATTAGGGGTTACTCACACTTCTACTTATTTTTCATACAAACTCTTGTCTGGCCTTCCTGAATATCTGCAGTTTTTTTTAAACCAAGTTTAGGAGTTCACATCTTTCCCCATTAAATTTCATCCTTTCTGGATTTAACTTGGCACTCTAGTCATCTTTTTGAATCCCAGCTCTTTCATCCAATGTGATAACTCTCCCTCCCAGCCTTCTGCCACCTAAAAATTTAATAGGCACATGACCTATGCATTCATCCATATAGTTTATTAAGCAGTACATGGAACAAGGACGATCTTTGGGTATTTCCACTGGAGATCTCCTACCATCATAAATGATTATTCTTTACTCAGGCTATCCAACCTTTAATGATTGATTTAACTGTCCCTGATAAAATTCACATCTTTCAACTCTTCCCAACAGAATAACATGAAACATCTTGTCAAACACTTTGCTAAAATCTAAGCATTCTGTGTTGGTGGCATTCCCCCGATCTAGTAACAATTTCATAAAAAAATATTGAGGTTAGTCTGACATGACCTATTTTTGATAAATTCATTCTCTCTCTAAGTGATTCCCACTTCCTTTTCTGTCATCCTTTTAATAATACAGTCTAGAATTTGACCTGAAATCAAAGTCTTATCACTGCCTTATAGTCCTGAAGCTCCATCATCCCTGTTTTGAAAAAATGGGGCAGCATTTACAATGACATCAAACATTTATTAAGTGCCTGATGCATACACTTTGGATGGGAACTAAGCTTGGAGTCAGGACACCTGAAATCAAGTAACAGTTCTTACATTTATTACCTTTGTGACCTTGTGTAAGAAACCACCTCTGAGCCTCAGCTTCCTCCTCTTCCTTGGGCTTAGTAAAACTTTAACCATCTACCTTGTGAGGAAAGCTTTTTGTAAACCTCAAAGGGCTAAAAATATTATTTATTGTTGTCTTATTATTTTGGCCCTACCTGTCAGATTTTATTGGAACAAGGGAAATGACTGCTCTTTTGTGAGTCTACTACCTTGGCTTGGCTTGAAGTCTCTGGCAGCTTTTGGGGCAACAGAAAAGATCTTTTCTCGTGACTCTCATCTATTTAAATTATTTCAGAGCCTGAGAAGAGAGGACTTGGCAACAGTGGCTATCCTTCCAGCATTCCTTTTGGGCTACTCTGCCATTCCCTAAGAGAGGCAAGATGGTCTTGACAAGTCTTTGTTAAATAATAACAGTAATACAATAACAATGATTAACCCCATTTCTCTAGCATTTTAACAAATCACAAAAATGTAATTTGATGGTACAATAGATAGAGACCCAAGTCTGTTCAAATCCAGCCTCAGACATTTGACCCTGGGTAAGTCACTTAACCCTATTTGCCTCAGTTTCCTCATCTGTAAAATAAGCTGTTGAAGGAAATAGCAAGCCACTTCTCTATTTTTGTCAAGAAAATTCCAAATGAAGACACAGAATATGGGAAACAAGAACAACCCTATGAAGTAGATAGCATAATAATTATTAATTCCTGATCAGGAAGCAGAGGCTAGGAGAGGATTATTGACTTATTCATTCCCAGAGATTCAGGAACTCTATCAAGGCTGGGAAATAGAAAGTTACTTCTTCCCAGAAGAAAGTTGATCTGGCATTTAAAGCTTTCTGTAGCCTGGTTTTGCCTTGTTTTTTTTTTAATTCTGTCTTCCTTCCCTTCACACATACCTACTCCATAGCCTTCTTGTCCTTTTACATGGTGGCTCATCCCCAAACCTACTGCTCCAATCATGGAATGCCTCATCTCAGTACCATTCATCTTCTAACTCTGATTCTTGGAGTAAACTCCTAGAGGGCAGGAATGGCACCATTTCCCTCTCCCAGACAATTTGCAGTCTACAAGCATTTCCAGTGGGCAGAGCTAGGGTTACAAAGAAAGGCAAAAGATAGTCACCATCCTTGAGAAAATCACAAGCTAATGGGGAAGAGACAATTTGCATAGCTCATTATATACAAGATATATTTAGAGAGAGTGGTACTATGTACAGAGCTGTTGAGGGATTGCAAGAATGAATAGAACTTGAGCAGCTAGTGGAATAAAGATTAAGTAAATGATTGAATGGATAAATGAATAGTTACATGATTGGATGGAGAAAGTACAAAACTTTAGAGCTGGACTTTGAATATCTTAAAGACAGAGGTTCTACAATATCCCCCAAACAGCCTAAGATTTGGTGAATAGCTCTGATTGTTAGGAAATGCATGTTTATGGCAAGTCAGAATCTACCTCCCAGTAATAGTTCCCCTCCATTGCTCCTTTTTCTGATTTATCATCAGATATTTAAAAATTAAAGCTGGAGGGTACCTTAGAAATTATTTAGTTTAACCTTCATATCAAGTGGCAAACCCAGTCAGGCAGGCAGCTAGCATGTATTAATCACCTTCTATGTACTAAACACTAGAGATACAAAGAAAAGTACATAACTATCCTTGTTCTGAAGTTGCTCACATTCCTTTGGGAGAGACAACATGCAATAGCCATGAACAAACAAGATACAGACAGGATAAATGGGGAATGATCTCAGATGGGAGGTTCATTTTTTGTCCTTCATACCCCAAGAGGATCAAAATGACACCACAATGTTGAGATCAGTCTCAGAGAGGAACTACTGAGTTTAAGGAGGAATAGGAATGTCCTCCTTGTAGAAGGTAGGATTTTAACTGGGACTTGAAGGAAGTTGTGAAGCCAGAAGGCAGAGATTAGGAGGGAAAGAGCTCTAGGCAATGGAGGACAAACACTGAAAGTGGAAGGGCAAAGAGGCCAGTATCACTAGAGTAAAGGGGACATGGTGAGAAGTGTGGTATGAAAAGACTAGAAATGTCAAAAAGTGTTGCAAGCTAAGTAGAATTTGCATTTGGCCTCAAAAGTAACAGGGAGTCCCTGGACTTTAATGAATAGGGATATGACATATACATTTAAAGGAGACCAGTTTAACAACTGAGTGGAGGATGAGCTAGAATAAGGAGAGACTTGAGGCAGGGAGACCAAAGAGTTGGGTATTATAATACTTTAGGCGTGAAGATCTGCATCAGGAGGGTGCCAATGTCCTAGATGAAAAGGAGGATTATAGGAGAGATATTACAAAGGTAAAATCTATTGAACTGGGCATCAGATTGGATGTAAGTGGTGAGAGTGAAGAGTTGACTAGAGAAGTTAGGAAAAAGGGAAAGTTTGAGGAAAAAGATAAATAGATCAATTTTGGACATGTTGAGTTCAAGATGTCTGTAAGATGGCCAGTTCAACATGTCCAATTAGGCAGTTGGAGATGTAAGACAAATACATCAGTAGAGAGGTTAGGGATGGATAAATTGATTTAAGTATAATCAACATAGAGATGATACTCAAATTCAATAGTCACTAAGAGAAATAATATCAAGGGATCTGAGAAGAGGGACTAAGAGATGCCTTCATTAACATGGTGAGAGCATGACTTGGAAGAAGATCTAGATAGAGAAAAGAGAAGCAATAAGACAAATAGAAGGAGAACCAGCCAAAAGCAATGTCAGGAGAACCTAGAGAGAAGAGAGGATCAAGGAGAAGAGGGTGAATGATAACATCAGAGGCTTCCAAGAGTTCAGAAAGCATGAGGACTAAAAGAGGCCATTGAATTTGGTGATAAATTGGTACAATACAGTTTTAGTTGAAGGATAAAGTCAGAAGCCAGACTCAGTGATAAGAAGAGAGTGAAAGGAAGTGTAGTCACCAGTTGTAGAGAAAGCACTCTTGGAGAAATATGAGGTGGATCAAATACTGAAGATGATGGAGGTGTGGACATATTTGTGGGAATTAGGAAGCAGCCAAGAGACAGAGAATAACAAAAAATTAGTGAGAGACTAGGCATTTTTGAGGGGTCATTTTGCCAGAGAGGATGGGATGGAATGGAATCTCTTGTGCATTGGAGTTATGTGAGTTATGGAATAGGAGGACAAATAAGAGTTCACTGGGGATGGCCTCATTTGTTTTCAGTAAAATATGAATCAAGAACCAGGACCAGAATCCAGATCTCCTGACTCTTGATGCAAGCATCCTTATCATCATGCTAATAATTATTACTAACATTTATATAGCTCTCACTAGGTGCCCAGCACTGTGCTATACACTTTAAAATTATTATCTCATTAGATCCTCACAACAACCCTGGAAAATAGGTGGTATTTTGTAGATGAGAAAATTGAGGCAAAAAATATTAAGTGATTTGCCTAGGAACATACAGCTAACATGTGTCTGAGGGTGGGTTTGAACTCATGTCTTCCTATCTGTAAGCCAGACCTTCTATTGTCCAAGATCATATAGTGGTGGAATTTGAATCCTCAGACTCAGTTGTAGCTTTGTGATCCCCACAGCTGGGATTAATGGGGAAACCTAAGAGGCAAAAGGGGAGGACCAGTGAGGGGTGAGGAGAATACTAAATAATTAGAATAGCAAGTTTGAAGGCATTTGAAATTTGGACCTGGCCTTGCTAACAATCACAGTGGCTGTTCAACCAGATCTTGTTATATGAACAGGGGGAAAGGAGTTGGTGTTGGCTATTTGCACACCTGGTGAATCACCTTCCTTAGGAAGTATCGCTTCCCTTAGTCTGGGAGTCCCTATTGACCATTCCTGGCCTGGAAATTCAGTTGTAAATTTTCTCTTCTCTCTCTTTGTCCTAACTCCTTCTGACTCCCTTATTCTTTCTCTCTTTTCCTCTCCTTCTCTTCCTTCTTTCTCCTCTCTTATCTTTTGTCTCTTTTCCTCTTACTCATTTCCTTTTTTTCTAACTTTCTTTATCTTCCGCTCTTTTTGCTTTACATCTTTGTCTCTTCCTTCCATCTGTGTCTCTCCATCTCCCTTTGTGTCTGTCTCAATTTCTTTCTTCCTCTCTCTGTATCTCTTTTTGTCTTTGTTTCTCTGTTTTTTGTCTCCCCTTTGTCTTTATCTCTATGCTTCTCTCTGTTATTGTGCTGCCTCCTTTTCCCTTCGTTTGTTTCTGTCTCCCTATGCTGAGTACCTCTCTGCCTGTAACTCTTTCCAATCTCTCTTCTGTATCTCTGCCTCTCTTGGACATTCTACCCCTTGCTCCCCAGGCATGCATCACAGCAAGAAACAAATAAAACCATCTGTACCAGCGTCAGTACCATCAAGCAGCTGTCAGAGCTCACGCGGGGCTTGTCTCAGGTACGTGCCATGATCAGAGCATCACCTTGGGAGCCTGACCCCCAGAAATCGGCAAGGTGGGTCTGGGAGAGGGCGAGATTCAGCCCTGAGCCTTCCTGCAAGCCCTGAAGAACTGCAAACCTTGTGTAGAGGGGTTAGAATCCTGCCAATCCAGGGTGAGGGACCTGAGAAGCTACTCAGCCCAACTTCTCACCTGGTACATGAATCACTTTCATTAGCAACCTGCCAAGATGTCATTCAGTCTCTGCTTTAACAGGCAGGCTTTCTAGAAAGCCCATTCAATTTTGGCCCCACTGTGATTGTTAGAAACTGAGTTGAGATACACTTTCCAGTAAAATTACTGGTCCTTGTTTATTGAGATAGTCACACACTTTGTTATGGTCATTCTCCTATATATGCAATCTGGAATCAAATTAAAAAAAAAATTGGTAACCATATTGCCCTGATAAGTCCTCTTAATTCTATAGCCATTCAAGTCCCCTAGGCATTTTTTCAAATAAATGTTGTCTAGTTACATCCTCCTTATTTTTTAAGGGAGTAAGGCAGACATTATCCATGCTGAGATACTGACTTTATTTTCAAATATTTATTGTATTTGACCTGAACTGTTAAGTGTTCTTCCATGGTCTTTTCTACCCAATTTATCTGAAAAGGGAAGTCACTATCATCATTGTTTACTCACTGATGCCAGTATCAACACTGTTGCCATCTTCATCACCACCATAATGACAATCAGGATCACCAACCTCATCATCATCATTCTCAACATTATTACCATCACTGTCATCATATCAAATCACTATTAACATCAACATACCCCCCAACACCATGATATTCCTTGCCATTGTTGGGATTACCATCATCATCATTCAAACCACATGGTAACGTAACAGGATAGACCTTTATGATGGTTAACTCAGTAACCAATGGAGGAATGGATAGACTTAATTGGAGATGAAGAAGCTGGTCATGTTACTTTTGGAAAATTCTAAAGCAGTTGTGGTTGATCGCCTGAAATACAGATGATGGCCAGAATTTCAAAGCCTTAAGAGGCATCAGAAATAAGCTACTTTGTTTCCCTATTTCACAGAGAAGAAAATAGAGGCTCAGAAAAGCCTCTTGCTGTGGAGTTGCCTATGTGGTTTAATGATGAATTGATGGACTCTTACCCTGGTGTTCTGCTCTGTTGCAAATTGCCAGGACAGTGATCTGCTGCCATGATAGTTTCATGCCTGAAGTTGGTGTTTAAATGATAGCCTGGAGAACTTTGTGCACTTAACATAGAATTTATGGCCCATTATGAAATGCAGCTCTATTTTGATGTCTTTCTTCTGCTATGGGCTAGTTGAGCTCTTTGCACAGTTACGGACCAGGGTGGAGAGAGGGGGGGTGGGGTGGAGAAATCAACCCATCAGTCCATCAATCAGCAGGAGTTTATTAAATGCCTACTATGTGCAGAGACCTAAAAGATAAAAACAAAACAGTCTTTGCTTTCTAGGAAATTATATTCTACTAGGGAAAAGGGAGGCCATGCACAGAGGCAGTAAGTCATAAATGTAGTAACCATGGCCTTCAGTGGCAGGTTTCAAACTATATATGCAAAAACGGATCAGTTACTTGAAGGGATTAAGTTCACAACACATCAAAGCAGATGACCTAGTAGCTTTGTGTTTGGTAAACACAAAGACCTCAATTACTGCATTAAAGACCCACTATTGGACAAAAACTGTTGGGGAAACTGGCCAGCTTCTGACAGACATTGGGTTTAGAGCAATAACTGACAGTAATCTCCAGGATAAGCTTTGAATAAATATGTGAACAAGATAAAAAAGGTCACATCATAAACAAGTTAGAGAAACATGGAAAAATCATCTATCAGACTCATGGATAAAAATAAAAATTCATAAGCAAAAATGGGATACAGAGAATCCCAGAAGATAAAAATGGATCATTTTGATGACATGAAATTTAAAACATATTTACATAAATCTAATAAAGCTAAGATTAAAATGGAAAAGAACAAAAATGGGAAAATATTTATTGTTAATTTCTCTGATAAAGGTCTTAATTTCAAGATGTACAAGGAATGATGTAAAATTTATTTTTAAAAAAAGAGCTATATATCGATTGATAAGTGGCTAAGGATATTCCATGTTCATTAAATTCTTAAGGAAAGAAACTTAGATGAGATGTAGACAGATTAAAAAAATGCTCCAAATCACTAATTAGTGCAAATTAAAGCACCTAAGTTGACACAGTCAGTAGAGTGCCAGGACTCATCTTTCTGATTTTAAATCTGCTTTAGACACTAACTAGTTGTGTGACCCTGGGCAATTCACTTTATCCTGTTTGTCTCAGTTTCTTCATCTGTCCAATGAGCTAGACAAGGAAATGCCAAATCACTCCAGTATCTTTGCAAAGAAAATCCTAAAAGGGGACCAGAATAATCAGACATGACTGAAAATGACTGAATAACAGTGACAATAAATTAAAGCCATTCTGAGGTTCTACCTCACAACCTTCAGAGTGCAAAATTGACAAAAAAGAAAACATGTTGGAGGGACTGTAGGAAAACAGGGACTTTGATGCACTGGTTGCTGAACTTGTGGATGGATACAATGTCATCAGGAAAGAAATTTGAAATGATTCACAAAAAGTTTATAAGCAATGTATACCTTTTGACCCAACTATGCTGCTGCTAGACTTTTACCTAAAAGAGATCAAAGATATAGAAAAAGATCTTTTAGTGGTGGCAAAAACGGAAATTAAAGGGATGTCCAACAACTGGGGAATGGTTTAACTAACTATGGTATTTGAAGATGATGGAGTGCTAATGTGATGTAAGAAATGATAGAATAGATGGAAAGATGTGAATAAACTGATGCTGAGTAAAAGTAAGCAGAATCAGAAGAATGATTTATACTGTGACATCAGTATCCTAAAATTGACCCATTTTGAAGAATTGTTATAAACTGAAGAAGAATGAAAATGTGAAGAACAAGGAGAGCAACTTAAATAATATCAACACTTTGAAAGACTTTAGAACTTTGATCAATGTAATAACCATTCATGAATCCAATGAAGGAATGATGAGAGAGATGATGAAAGAGAATGATGAAACATGGTATTCATCTCCTACCAGAAAAGGGATTGAGAATTTTTACATATATAGAATTTTTACATATATAGTTGTACCCTGATACTCATCAATTTGTTCTGGGACACTTGTCAAGTGTTGAGTGTAAGGAACAAACTTTTTCATATGAAATAATGTAATTAGAAATAATTCATGAAAATTCTCTAGCTTTCATATTTTACTGGGTTAATATTAAATAATGAGATTGTTTTGTAAAATAGAACTTTGAAAGTAATAAAAAAGCATTTAATTACATAAAAATAAAATTTAACTTCACTTTAACTATACTGAGAGGAGTTTCTGGCATAATGGGGTTGTTTGTTCTTCACTCTGGAAGAGGACCATGACATCAGGGAGGTAATGGCATGTCCAGCAATTGAATTGAAGATAGGGGATGCTGTACAAAGTCTCCTCCAGAGTCATCTGGGTCCAGTGGTCAGATATTGATCACTTTGGCTGCAATGGGAGACCTTGACTTTTTAAAGCTAGTGTCACAATTTGAGACAAAGTCCATTCAGTGATTAAGGCTGGGGGAGGGGAGAGAGAGAGAGAGAGAGAGAGAGAGAGAGAGAGAGAGAGAGAGAGAGAGAGAGAGAGAGAGAGAAAGAGACGCAAAGGACAAGAATGGCCACTTTTGCTTGGTTGCTTGGTCCAAAACCTGAGAGGGGAGATTCTCAGGGTTTTGGGCCCAAACATATACAATTACTATTTACATTCACTCTAACTAACCAAGGCCCAAACACTGAACAAGTGGACTTAGCCTGGGTTTCTACACTGTTCAGAACGGTCTTGAGGCTGATATGGACCTCTGTTTCATTGATACATAGTGGTGAGCAAGAAACAAGGGAGAAAGCATTTTCCCTTGTTGGGCTGCAATATGATTCTTACTACTTCAGAGTTGCATGGTGACTCATACAAGTTCTAGCAAGTGCAAGGAGTCTCAAGGAAGTGCTCTCTAGCAAGCAATTTTTTTCCTTGTCAGAATGTGAGGAGTAAAAGATTTGACAAGTTATGTAGCTGCAGAGAATTGAGGTACCACTGTACATGTAAATATGTATATATAAACTATATGTATACATTATGTATAGATATATAGACATATGCATACAGGCATACACATATATCACATATATACATATAATATATGCACATATTTTATAACCATTGGGGTAATTTTTTGGCTTTTCATGTAAAATTGTTAAAAGGGAATTTGTTTTTCTTTCTTTCTTTTTGCTCTACCCCTTTTTAATGAGATAAGATGAGAGGTGGGAGAGAAAGTAGATTAATTAATTTAAAAAAGAATTATTGTGATACAAAGAAAGAGCACTGACTGTGGACTTAGTGGAACAGGGTTCCACTTCTGACTGATCCTTCCAGTCTCTTTGACACAATACAAATGAGTTAACTTCCCTAAGCCTTAGTTTCCTTGCTTTTAAATGAGGACATTAGACTGACTCAATGGCCTCTTAGGTCCCTGTAACTCAGAACTATGATCCTTAATAAATTTATATTTGAGTCAGGAGATATCATTAATAATTGTGAATACTGATAGTCTCAGAACCACATTTTGTCAGTGCTTTCTCTTGCATTAAACAATGACTGGTAAGCAGCTATCCTTTTGTTCAATTCCATTCAGTTTATCAAGCCTTTATTTTTGGAAATAATGGTATAGGTTTAGGTTCCAGGTGGTAGTGAGCAATGACAGGATAGTGGCCAGGGCCTGCTCATTGACCAGGGAAGTGCTTCTCATCCATTCTCTCCTCTTCTTGCAGCAAGAATACCTTCAGCTAGACCGACTGAAGAATCAGCTATTGGATATTCTCCAGCGCTATAGAGCTGTCCAGAAGGTAAGGGTCTGGCACTACTGCCCCAATCCCTTACAGTGTTCCTTAGAGGGGAAATAATAACAATGAATATCCTACATTATGTAGTACTTCAAGCATTCCAAGTTAGTTTGTTCACCATGACCCGAGATAATGTTCTTTTTTTTTCTTGTAGATTTTACAAATTGAATAAAAAGTAAATAACAACAAATTGAGGGTTAGAGAATTACTGGCTTGCCCTCAGAAAAAGATTCTATTATAGACAAGGAAGGGGTAGCCAGGAGCCCAGTGTCATTTGCTTTGAATAATGCCTCACATCTATACAGCCTTTTCTTTTTAATTGTTCATCCAATCTTCATCACAGCTCTGGGATTTAGGTATGATAAGTAGCCATGGTACTGAATTTGGAGTCACTAGAACTCAGCTTCATTACTTCCTAATTCTATGACCTTAGGTACTTAACAGCTTGAACTGTGCCACTGACTGGATGACCCTGGATAAATCACTCTATTTCTCTGAACCTTAGTTTCTAGGCTTGTAAAATGGGACTAATGAAACTTTCACTTTCATAAGTTTGGGGGTTTTTATGATTATGCGTTTTTATATGCTAAGACCATTGCAAACCATAACTATGAAATGCTAACATTCTGGGTTCTGAAGTCCCTTATAGTCTGACATTATGTGCTTTAAAGTCTCTTCCAGTTCTAACAGTCTAGATTCCAGCTTTTAGTGTCTGAGGTTCTTTCCAGAATGGACATTCTATTTTCTAAATTCCCTTTCAGCTCTTCCAGTCTATATACCAAAATCCCTTCCAGTTTTAACTTGCTATGACCTATGTTTTGTCTTTCCTGAAATCTGCTGACTAAGCTTTGTTGGCTTTGCAGATGCTTCTTAATTTTCCCAAAGGTTACTATCCTAAGATTCATCTCTATACATAATATGCCTACACTTCAATCACTTAACAATCATAGATGCCTAATACAAAGACCACAGGCTCACATTTTTACAATATCCTAAGAGTTTTAAAGTGCTTTCTTTAGAGATATGAAGTAGGTAACACAAATATTATTATATCCATTATACCAATAAGAAATATTAAATTACTTCTGTGGAGGCAATTGTCTCTCTTTTTATTTAGTTGTTTTTTTTTTTTGCAAGGCAAATGGGGTCAAGTGGCTTGGCCAAGGCCACACAGCTAGGTAATTATTAAGTGACTGAGGCCAGATTTGAACTCAGGTACTCCAGATTCCAGGGCCAGTGCTCTATCCACTGTGCCACCTAGCCTCCCCAATTGTCTGTTTTTTTGATATTGTTACTATAGTTCCCCATAAATCTTCCTCTTTGAACTTAACCCAAGGCTTGCTTGGAGGTTGAGGAGTATAGGTTATAGCTTACTGGAGGAAGAAAAGCCCTTAAAAGACAGAATGGCAAAGCTAAAAAGGACCTTATATGCCATCATTTCCTCCATTCCTTGTACAGATAGGGAACTGAGGCTCTGGGAAGAGAAATGATTTATTCAAGGCTACTCTTAGACTTGGGAGCAGAGTCTGATTCATAGGTGGGAACTTTTTTATATTACAAAATAGGAAATGCTTGCTGAACAGTATTAATGAAATTAGTTCTGTAAGGAACTCTAGACCAATTTTTACAGATCAGTTTTGCAATATTTTTAGAGATTGTACAGATAAGAAAAACTGAGCTCTCAATGTGCTAGGGTATAATAATTTGACAACAACAATAACAACTCACATTTCTGTGATTCTTTAGCCTTTCCAAAGCACTTTCCTCAAAACAGTCATGTGAGGTAGCAAGTATATTATTATTCCCATTTTACATATAAGGACAGTAAGACCTACAGAAGAGAAGGGACTTGTTTACAGTCATAGACCTAAAAAGTACTAAATCGGGGACTCAAGAGCACTGATCTTGTTGTTTCTACTATCCTAGGATTGTCTCTCAATGTCATAGAGGTTGAGTTGGGGCTAAAGCCCAGGTTTCTCCCTTCCTAGGTCATTTCTATTCCCTGGGGGATGTTGGGTAGTAAGGAATTAAATGGTAATGTCTGTGAACCTAGCCAGAAGCTCTCTATTTATTTGCCTCCTTTCTCACCTCCTTCCAATTCTTTGTTTGACAGAAAATAGCTGAGAAATGCAAGACCCCACTTCCCCCTATGGCCACAGCAGGAGCACAGAGGAGCAGAAGGCAGGTTGGTGTCATACATGGTGGGGGAAACTACTCTGATGCATGTAGCACAGGGTTAGAGAGTTAGAGTTGTATTGCAATAATAAGGTCATCATTTCTCCTGGGAGGCATGAGAGGTATGGAGGAGAAGAAGCAGAGGGAGGAGATGGATTGGCCTGATCAAAGAAATCTTCCTTATGAGCTGAGGATTTTACACATGGTGTTTTCTGTCTAGTAAGCAATGATTAATTTCCCATGACCCTAAGACTTTGTACTCCAAGACCACTTTCCAGAGGTAGGGGAGAGAGGAAAGATGGAATGGTCTACCTAGAGCCTGCCTGGTATCCCCTACAGACACAATGAAAAACAATGGTGTAATGCATAGTATTGGTCTGGCATGTAGAAGAACTCTGGAAGTTTCCGGGGTTAAGTCCCACTATCAGATCAGATGGATCCTGGGCTCTAATAGGGATGTCTTCACTGTATCTTGCCTAGAATCTAGCTTCTATACTACTTCCTGACCATCCAGCTCTACACCATACTGCCTATACACTGGTCAATATCCCTGTCTTTCTCCCACCCTACACCAAACCTTGGACTCTGCCCTTGGGATAAAGAGCTCTGATAGTTGAATCTTCCTATATGAAACCAGTCCTCCACACCATTATGTTCATCTTCCCACCAGATTCCCCTTATAAGCCCTTTCCCTTTTCCTCCCTACTCTTTCCAGCTCCCATATTAAATGTAAACTTCTCTAGGTCAAAGAGGAGCTTACTTGCATTTGTATACACAATACTTATCACAAGATCAGGTATCTAGTAAGTACTTATTAAATGCTACCTACGTACTTACCTATCCATCCATCCATCTATCCTTCCATCTATCCATCAGCTTCTCTATGTCAGTCTGTCTCTCTTTTAGTCTATCTCTTTCTATTGGTTCCTACCTGTTCACCTATCTGTCTGTCTTTCAGCCTAGAAAAGGGTTTCTTCTGTGACCCAGGTTAGGATTCAGCCTGGAACCTTGGAAGGCAGTTAGTCTATGTGAAAATCAAAACTGTGAATATATCCTCATTAGGATTCCCCTGCAGTGTACTGAGTTGACTGATAAAGAGATTTTTTTTATCACAACCCACCAGTCCCATAGGAAAAGAAAAAGATATGCCAAAAAATTCAGGTTTACCTTACACAATGTGTTTTTTTTTTTAATTCTGTCATGGCACAGTAGTAAGCAAACGTTATAAGGCATCATTAGTTCAGATGGTCACCAACCATCTGGTTTCTATGTTAGATAATTGCTAGAATACAGTTTGTTCATTAATTCATTAATCTAGCTAATTTTCTTTTAATAGCAAGGTTTAGTTATAATTAATCATTGTTTTCATAGCAAAGGGAAGTGGAGTCTACCTGTAGGCCAGCAAATGTCTCCGATGGAGAAGCTCAATTTTCCATTTCTGAATTTTGCTTCTAATGTTCTTTGTGGGACTTAATGTTTTTATAGTAAATGCTTCTGCCCTGATTGAATCCCTTAATACATGAAATAGGAAGGACTTGATGACCACTGAAGTTTCTCCCATCTCTCTGTGATTCCATGAAACATTAGGAGAGTACAATTTTACTAGAAATTTCTAATTCATGGGTATTTCTCCAGGGATTCCAGCTGAGTGAATGTTTTTAAGCTCTAATAGAGCTCATTAAAGCAGAGGGTCTTATTTAAGCAAAGATGTCCTGAGTCTTGGGAACAGACATGAAAACAGGAGGGTGATTCACACATATAAAAACTGTCTTTTCCTGTCTAGGCTGTTGGATATGTCTTCTGTCTTTTATCTTCTTTATGCACATCAGAAGCTTTTGGAAAAAAAAAACTGAATGGGGCAAACCATGAAGCTTTTCAAGGGAAAACACTGTGATGTCCTAGTAGAAAGATGATGCAATGAGGTGGTTCAGTGAATAGAGTACTGGGAACTAGGAAGACTCACCTTTCTCAATTCAAATCGGGCCTTAGATACATACTAGCTGTGTGACCCTGGACAAGTCACTTACCCCTATGTGCCTTAGTTTTATCATCTGTTAAATGAGCTGGAGAAGGAAATAGAAAGCCACTCCAGTATCTTTGTAAAGAAAACTCTAAATGACATCACAAAGAGTCAGACACATCTAAAACAGCAAGAGCAGAGAACTTTTCTGGAATGTTCTTTGTCTCATAATCATCATTTGTTATGGTAGAAGGAGGAGGCTGCATTAGTCTCATTGTGGCTGGTCAAGAATGATGACCACAATATAGTAAATTCTCATTTCTACAGTGCTTTAAACTTTTCAACATACTTTTTTGTGAGGTAATGAGAGGAGAAAACTGTATCTTGAATGGTAATTTATTCACTCACATTGCAAATAGGGGTTGGTTCTGTAATTTCAACCAGATCTCAAGAGGGAGCTTGGCATTGTGGCTAGGCCCTGAACTTGGAGCCAAGAAGATGTCAAATCCTACCTGAGACACTGGCTATGTGAGCCTGAACAAGTAACTTTGATTCTCTGTGCCTCAATTCCCTCATTTGTAAAATGAAAAGGTTAAGACTCAATGGTCAAAGTTTTCTTCTGTTTGTAAATATTTTATGGTTACAAGTCCAATAGTCTTAGTCCCTATTATAGTAACATTTAGTTAATTTAAACTAGTATTGGAATTTTACATACAGTATCTCATTTGAACTTCATGACAACTTCAATTGAGGCAATACATATAATAATAATGTTTGTCCTTCATTACTGAAGAAGACTATGATATCAGGGAGGTGATATCATGACAAGTACATGAATTGGATTTGAGTGAGGTGTTGTGCTAACTCACCAGTCTAACTTTCTCCCTCCAGAGCCATCTGGGTCCAATGACCAGATATGAATCAGGATCACTGGAGATGGCCCTGGATGTGAAACAATCAGGGTTAAGTGACTTGCCCAAGGTCATATAGCCAGTAAGTGACAAGTGTCTGAGGCCATTCAAACTCCTGTCCTCCTGACTCCAAGGTCAATGCTAATGCATTTTTATTATTGGCATTTTGATTCCTTAGAGCTTTTGGAACAAGATGACATGAGTTCAAATCCTCATTCTTCTACTTCTTACTTACATGACTTTTAGCAAATTTCTTTAGTTCCTTTGTGTCTCTGTTTTCCTAACTGCAAATTGAGGTAGTTGGTCTAGATGATCCCTTCTTCTACAAATGCTTTGATCTTCTGTTTTGATAATGAGAACAGAGAGATAATATGATCTGCTTAGTCTTTCATAGCCTATCCTTAAAGTTGGCCTGGGCAATTTGATATTCTTTAAGAATTACTCAGAAACCAGAGTGGATTTTGTATTATATCTGAATAGTCAAAGGCTACCTGCCTCTAGCCAGAGAGAGTGGCACTTTTGTAGTTTCCAGAAAGCCATGGACTACCACTCTCCACTTTGAACTCTCTCAAATTGCCTACTGAGCAAATTACTTATTTTGTACCTCCTTCCATACTCAGGGTAAATAAGTCCAATCTCCAGGGATTCCATGAGGATAAGGCATGGGATGAAATATTTCAGGAGGAGGAGGGAAAAGGAAAGAAAACCCTTTGAGGATACTTGGGAATCAATAGAAAGTGACTTGGGGCCAATTCCTAGTTCCAGTCAGTGCTTACAAACTCTAGTTCTGGGGGATTAAAACCTGGCCTTTGCTCAGTTTCTTCTTCTGTTAGAGTAGAATAATCTTTATACGCCTACCCCACAGGAGTAGTGTGAGGATCCAAGCACAGATGCATGTAAGGAGCTTCAAAGAACTACATAAATGTAAATTATTGTTATAAGAGGCAACAAGAGTGCCTTTGGTGAGGAAAAAACTCTGTAGTTCTTAAGGATTAATTGAAGTGGGAGTAGATATTGTTATTAGTGAAAAGAATGCTGAACCTTAGTTTAGGTGTGACTCCAGCCAAGACACGTTTTTCTTCTAAGAACCTCTTTTTCCTCTTGATAATAACAGTGCCTTTATTACCTACCTATCTCAAAGGGATACTATGTGTAAGGTCTCTTTGTATGGTTTTTCTCCATTTGATGCTGGAGACTGAGGGGTTCTCTGTGGGTACACATAGCACCCAGTCCTCCCTGCAGCCTTTTCTAGGTCCCTTCTCTGGCTGGCTGCCATGGATTCTGCAGAGAGATGGAGGTCTCCGGGTTAAGGTCACAGTTGTGCTCCCTGTCTAAAAAAGAGGCCTTTCAGTCTGTCCTAAGGCTCCCTTGCCCCTGAGTTTTTCCTCAATCTCTATTCCTGTACCTGTCACCATCAACATCACCCTGTCTGTCTGTCTGTCTGTCTGTCTGTCTGTCTGTCTCTCTCTCTTTGGGTCTCTTTGTGTCTGTGATTCCTCCCCCTCCAAGTCCCTGTCATTATGCTTTGGTTGTTGTCTCTGTCCAGAGGGTAAGGGGGTGGGGATTGGCCAGGTATAGTGGCTACTCAGTTTCTGCCTCGATGATCTCATTTACCTCCAATATTCCCCCATGTCCCTTGTATGGTCCACAGTCAGTTCAACAATCTAGAAGGTCACTGCTACATGTTAGATACTTCATTTAACACCTGAGTCACAAAGATGAAAAATGGCATGGTCACTACCTCTGAGGAACTTGTCATGTCAGAAAGATGCAAACTTTGGCTCTTCTACCAAGGCTGGCCATAGCAGCTCTCCACAGTATTCTAAATTACAGAGGAGTTGCACTTTGCATCAGTGAAAAGTGTACCCAAATCACTAAGATTAGATAGGCTTCAATTATTATGAGCTAATATTCTGTTCAGATTTGAAAGCAATATGTACACAGGTTAGTCAGTACAAAATTTATGTAGAATCAATACAAGATTATTTTAAGATAAGAAGTTTAAAATCCATTCATTAATTCAACAGGCAATATTGTTTATATGCAGAAGAGACCCCATGCATACTATGTTAGAGGCCAGTTCAAAGTGTAGACGATAATAGTTCATATGTCAGTGGCAAATTGTTTTCTAAATGATTGCCTTGTGACAAAAGTAAGTCTAGTATTATTATCCTCATTTTACAAACGAGTTAACAACTGAGGCTCTCAGTCTCAAAGACTTGCCCAGATCATAAAAGTTAAGAAATTCAAGCCCAAGTTTCTATTTTTTTTAGGTTTTTCTGCAAGGCAATGGAGTTAAGTGGCTTGCCCAAGGCCACACAGCTAGGTAATTATTAAGTGTCTGAGGTCAGATTTGAACTTAGGTACTCCTGACTCCAGGGCCAGTGCTCTATCCACTGCACCATCTAGCCACACCCAAGCCCAAGTTTCTTAATGTCATCTGTACTCATTACTCTTTCTCCTTCGCCACACCAGCTTACCATCTAGAGTTTGACAGCAGTCATACAGATGAGGATTATACAAGAATATAATAACATGTGATAGTTGCAAAGGAGACCTGTAAAGGTGCCTTCAGGAAAGATCGTTTGCAGCCTCCTGATGCAGGGGGAATCAGGGAAGACTTCTTGAAGGAGGTTGCACCAGAACTGAGTCTCAATGAAAGAGGATTTCAACAAGTCAATATGAGGAAGAAATATCTTCCATGAATTGGAGGCTGGCTTGTGTGAATATTTTTTTATGGGAGAAGACAAGGAAAAATACTGCAAGGAAAAGCTAGTAATCCCCTTTGACTGAAATGTAAAGTGAATAGAAGGAGAAACATTGCAATAAGTCTAGAATGTTATCTGATGCTATTGGTCCTTGATTATGAGGCTTTCATCCATCCAGAGTCAGACTTTTAGTAGTTTCAATTGTCTTGTCCTTCCTGGTTGACTGTATCTTTTCTGCTTGACACCTGTAGTCTTCTTCTTGCCATATTGGTCACCCCTCTGAGCTATCTACCCCCACCCCTTCTCATGGTTCATAGTGTCAGAGCCCACCTTATGCTTCCTATTGCCCATCTCATCACTTCTTGAGTTTCAGAAGCTCTCTCTTATGGGAAAGAATAAGAAGACTTGTTCTCTGAGGCCCCTGAGTGCAGTAGAACTAGGACAAAGTCAACTAGTCACAAAGTCAGCTCCTTAGCAGGAGGAATGTTTTCATTTTTATCCTCATGATCTGAGCATTTCCCATAGTTTCCAGAACACAGTATGTATGCATTGAAGTAATTTTTCTTCATTGACTGATAGACTAGTGGAGAAAGTCCTGCTTTTACAGTGAGGAACCTTGGATCTAGATTCTGGCTCTGACTTGGTATGATTTTGAGTAGATCATTTCTCTTCTCTGAGAACTAAGGTCCTTTTCAGTTCTAAATCCTACTGCTCAAGGGGAATGTCTTATTATTTTATCAGCTAAGCCTCCCCCCCACCTTTGAAGGAATAACTCTGAGTTGTCAAAGTAGTCCCCCACTTCCAAAGCTATGGCAGGGGGTAGGGAAGGGCTGGCCATTGGCTTGAGTCCAGCCTGCCACCCCCCCTTTCTCTGCACCCCATATTCATGGACTGCTCACTTCCTCCCGCCCACTCTAGGAAAGGAGAGGATGATAATTACTGCCTTGGAATAGTAAAGCTTGTCAACATTTTTTCTTTCTCTTTTCTATAAGCTCTTTATTCTCATTCATTCATTTATTAATTTATTTTTTAAAAATCCCTCTGCCCACTTTCTTTTTGTGCTTGGGTGAGAAGGAACATTTCAGCTCTATGTCTGGGAGACCCTTAATTGCCGTGAATATAGAAAAAAGGGACCCTGCCATTTGAGTAAATAGAGCTGGATTCAAGTCTCTGGGCTTCTAGTATGAATCTGGGGGCCATTATGCTTACTGTCTCTTCAGTCTTCCCATCTATAAATGGGGATAATTCTACTTGCACTAGCATTCTCGGTGTTGTTGTGATTTAGACTATCCTACAGGAAGAATGGTGGCTATAGACTGTTATTCATACGTTCTATGAAAAGGGCTTCCCTGATGCCTTTGTTTCCTATTTCATCTCTACTATGCACTACTGCCCAGACACACACCCAGGATCCATGAACTTAGAAACTCCCAAATAAAAGTTGTCCTTCACTAGAGTGATCTGTCTTCTGACTGCCCTTCTAAAGCTGGCTTGTCCCTTTTTTATTAGGTAGCTCAAGAGATAAGACAAGATCATCTCAACCATTTACAATATTTTTCAGGCAAAATCTTTTTTATTCAATGGCTATATAATCCTCTGAGATGGATTAAAAAACTTATATTTAGTTTATACTTTGTATTGATTTCAGTGAAAGTGTTGATGCCTACTCTAATTACATTCATTGGAGTAGAGTTGGAACCCTAACCTTATAATAGAATCATTGAACACAATACTGATCATCCTATTTTGTACATAATAGATGGATGTTTATTGTATTATATTGTAATTTTCAGAGAAGTTGAGAATCTAAAGGACCACATAGTCTAGGAGATTGCTAGTAGTGTAGTGGATAGAGTGTTAGACATGGAGTCAGAAGACTTGAGTTCAAATCTAGCCTCAGACATGTACTAGCCATGTGACCTTGGACAAGTCACTTAACACTTTTCTACCTCACTTTCCTCAACTGTAAATTAGGGAAAATCATATCACTTACCTTCCAGAGTTACTGTGAGGATCAAATGGGATCATATTTGTAAAAAAAAGCACTTACTACAGGGCCTAGCACATAGTGGGCACTATATAAAGGCTTTCCCCTTATAATCTCATTTTTAAACAAATGAGTGTGGGGCCTAGTATTTGGGGAAGCAGCTTTGTACAGTTCAGTCATTCTTTGACCTCTGCCCTTGAAGCCCAGAGAAACTGAGGCTGCCCCAAGGTTACATGGTGGAAGGTTGGGAGCCTAGAGAACAGTTATGTGGTCATGCTACTCAAGGACCCTGGAAATAGACCTGGAGAGGAGTCACTGCCACAGCTTCTCTCTTCATGACAGGATGAATGGTGATTTTCTCCTGTTCTGAAATAATAATATCCATTGGGAGAGCAACATGGTAAATATGTGTGAAATCTAGCTTCAGAGCACAGATAAGGGCCTTTCTATGCCCAGGAGAGGTACAGGAGATGGAGAAAGATGGTTAACATTATGCATGAGGCTCATCAACATCTTTTTTTTTTCCCTCCTTAAAAGCATCTTTACAGAAAACCATAATCATCTCCAACATGTAGTATTTCCCAAGTCAAAAGGGGCAGCAGGGATAGTCAGACACAATTGGAAGATAATCCTATGCAAGGGAGAGTCCTTGACTTTTGATTTTGAAATTTCCCCCAGGTTACATCCTCGAAATAAAACCAAGTAAGCTAGTTAAGACAGCAAAAGCAGCATGTATTTATAGATTTTCTGCATCACCCAATCCTAGAATGTTAGAATCCTAGAATCCAGAATCTTGATTTCAGTCAAATCACTCAGACAAGAGTCAATAGACTTAAAATCCCAGCCACAGAGTAGGATCAAAACTTTAGAATCCTGGAATCAATGTTATATAATTTTAATTCTAGAATCAGCTTCATACAGACATTGCATGACAATAATCACAAAATTTCACAATCTCGGCATAAATGCCACAGTCCTAAAATCTTAGGTCATAGTCATAGGATTTTAGGATTTCAGAATCTTAGAGTCATTGAATTTTAGAATCCTAGAAATTCATAGAATCATAGATGTCAGATGGGACTATAAAGATCTTTTGGACTAGCTTGTATCCCTCTACTTTGTGTTTTCTCACAAAGGATTCATTCAGACCATATAGGTGTGATTTGCCATTCACAAATAGTAAGTTCTGTGTTTGGTTTGTGGTTTTTTTAATCTGTCTGTCTGTTTGTGTCTATCTATCTATCATCTATCTATCTATCTATCTATCTATCTATCTATCTATCTATCTATCTATCTATCTGTCTATGTATCATCTGTTTATTGTGTCTACCTATTTGCCTATTTCTTTTTTTTTTTAGGTTTTTGTCAGGCAAATGGGGTTAAGTGGCTTGCCCAAGGCCACACAGCTAGGTAATTATTAAGTGTCTGAGACCAGATTTGAATCCAGGTACTCCTGACTCCAGGGCCGGTACTTTATCCACTGTGCCACCTAGCCACCTCCTCTCTTTTCTTTTCAAATAGATCTAATTTTGTTTGTGGTTCTTAACAGTTTAAGTTGGGACCAATTCAGGATAGGCAAAAGAGTCCCAATGGTTTTCCTCCCTCTGTCTAAGGTCACCTCAGGATCTCTATCCTGCTCTTAAGAATCAAACATATAGTTCCAAAACACTGATGCTGAGTTGTGCCTTTGTCTAAAAGTTTCTCCTTTGTGTTTGTTTACACATGGTGCTGGTAACAGTCAGTCAGTCAGTCTTTCAATTAACATTTATTAATCACAGGCACTGTACTAAGCTGTTGAGTATGCAAAGAAAGGTAGGTCCATGCCCTCAAGGAGCTCACAATCTAATGAAGGTGACAATGTTCAAACAGCTAAATATAAACTACATAAAGGAGAAATAGGAAGTAATAGAGAGGACACTGGAATTAAGGGCTCTGGGGAAAACTGATATTTGAAGAATCTTCAAGTTTGTGGGGAAGGAAGAATATATTTCATCAATTACATGAAATTATTGAGGATAGATAAACATGTATATAGAATCTTTGGTTTGTAACTGGGGGGGGAATAAAGTCAGAAAAAAGAAGGGCCTTATTCTCATAGAGTTTGTAATCTAGTAGGGTAATTTTGACACAGACACACATACATAGAAATATGACACATAATATTACTTAAGTGAAGTGGAAGGATACCAACAAACTGTTATATGCTAATTGGGGAAAATCATTAGTGATAGGAGAAATTAGAAAAAGAATTCAGACTTAGAAATGTCAAGTCTTATAGATCATCTAACCTAATCTTCTAATGTCACATAGAAGGAAACTGAGTCTCAGAGAGGTTAAGTGACTTGCCTAATATAGGTAGTTAGTAGCAGAGTCAGAAACAGAACATAAATTATCCCTTGGTCAGAATCCTTGTTCTTTACACTAAGCTCTATTGCTTCTCTTTTGGTAGCTTGGAACAAGTACTATATGAATTGAGCTTTAACTACAAAATGGAAAGGAATTCAGTATTAAAATAGATAAGAGAAACATTTTGAACATATGAAGCAATGTGAGCAAAAGTATGGATCTAGGCAAGCTCAAGGGATGGTCAGAGTCACAGAGAATTAGTAGTCTGGTTTGCCTGGAGCATGAGATGTGAGAAGAGGAACAAAAGAAGACAAGGCTGAAAGGAAAGGGTGGCACTAGATTATGGAGAACTTTGGATTCTGGTCAAAGGGATGCATGTGGCCCTTAGGCAATAGGGAGCCAGTGGAGATTCTTGAGCAGAGAATTGGCATGATAAGATCTTTGCAAGAGATTAATCTAGAAGCTATGTGAAGATGAACTGGAGGAAGGACAGTAGAGGCAGGCAAATCTTTGGATGGATGGCACTGTCTGTAAATATGGTGTCAGTAGGAATAGTGATAAGGTCATGGTTATTAGATCTTAAAGAGGTGGAATCTTAGGGAAGACTTAGAGATAAGGAAGAGGAGACCCCAGAGGATCTGATGGGATAAGAATTGCTAATTCAGCAGTCTTTAAAGTATGCTTATCTTCAGGGGGACTTCTGATTCTTAGAGAAATTGTGTAGGAAAGAGGATATCACCAGATTATCAAAGAATACCTGACAGCAACTCCCAATTCATTTCCCTTCTAAGGGATATAACAAAGGAACCATTTGAGTGCCTTAGGTGTTAATCTGTATCTGTAAATTCTTGTGTTTTCCATCTTCTGAATTTGTCTCTGTGTGAGTATGTATGTGTGTGATAAAATAAAAACTGACATATTCCTAGTCTGCATTTGCTGCTTTAAATGCTTGTATGGGATCTAAGGTCCCTTTTACCCATTTTTGAGAAAATCAAGCTCTGAACTACATCCTAAATATATCAAGAGATTTCCTTGGAACAACTTTACTTGGGGACAATTCACTAAAGAGTATGAGCAACCCTCTTGGACTTGACTCTAGGATCAGATTGATTCTGCATGAACTTGAATTCTTTGAGAGGCTCTGGATCATGGGTTACACATATAATATTGCATATTAACATATTTATTTTACTTCCTTACTTTTGCACACCTTCATATTTTCCCTCCTCACCTTCAACTTTCAGGAATCCTCAGTTCCATTCAAAGCCGAGCTCAAATACCACCATCTTCATTAAACTTTTCTCAATGCTAGTTTCCTCCCTCAAATAAATTTCTGTTCTCTATTTTGTACATACTAGTTTGTGTTATATTGTTTTCTCTCTCTGTTAAAGCTATTTGAGATCAAGAGGGTATTGATAGTTTTGTATTTGCTTGCCCAATGCATGATACCTAGCCTGCCACATAGTAGGCACTTAGTAATTATTTAATTTAATTGACTAGTCCCCAGTGACTGTGAGTCCAATCATGACTTGCCCATGTAAATGGTGATGTCATCTTCAGATATCATGGAGTCAGAAGGAGGAACGGTTTAGAGGATAGCACATATATCCCAGGATAATGTTTTCCTCTGAGAGTATAGGCCAAGTCAGGGAATTCTTTGGTGGATCTAGAAGGCTTCATGCAAGAGGAGAGGGTAGTCTAATGCAGATTGGTCAAAGACAAGAGGAAATGACACCAAAGAGATTTTTAAGGATGATTCTGTCGCTGATCTTGTGCTGCTGATTCATTCTCCCCCAGACTGTGCAGTGTCCTCCACAAACCCTAGGCAGCTTAAAGCCCACCTCACCACCATAGAGTTCCTCAGAGTCCTACCCAACACAAGAAAATACAGATATGCAAGAATAGAACCAGAAATCCTGCTCCCCCCCACCCAATCCTTCACTGATGTGCCATAAGAAGGCCTCACTTGGCTCACTTACCCTCTCTCTCTCTTTCCCAGAGAAAACAGCTTTGCAGTAGTACTAGAGCGAGCCAGCTTGAAATGCCTGCCCAGGGGCTTTGATTCTCCTTGTTTTAAGGATCAAATGAGAATATTCTACTTAATTCAACAAATGTTCATTAAACTGGTACTACTATATGCTATGCCCTTGGATACAAAGGCCTGAACTCAACAGTTCTTGCCCCGGAATAGTTTAACTTCTTCCACTGGAAGAGGGAGAAGGTACTGAAAAAAGGGGATGGGGGATCAGGAAGGACCTCATGAAGGAGGTGTTGCTTGACCTTTCCTTTGAAGGGGCCTGAGGAGTGGCTAGGGCAGTTAGAAGGCACAATGGAGAAAGCACTGGGCTTGGAATCAAGAACACTCATCTTCCTGAATTCAAATGCTTCCTCAGACATTTATTCCTTGTGTGACTAGGCAAATCCACCTAATCCTCTTTGCCTTACATTCTCATCTGTACAGTGAACTGGAGGAGGAAATGGCAAACCACTCCAGCATCTTTGCCAAGAAATGCCCCCTCAAAATGGAGTCACAAAGACTCTGGAATTATTAAACATCAGCAAACCATAACAACAAGGAGTCTTTAAGACAGTGATTAGGAGGGAGAGCATTCCAGACATGGTGGGTTTCATGTACCAACATATGGAGGCAGGAGATAGACTATTATGTACAAAAGATAACGTGTAAGTAAATGTGCTTAGAATGGATAATGCATGAAGTGGAAGAATAGAAATGACTGGAAAGATCAATAAGAGTTCCTTTGTAGAGGAATTTAAATGTCAGCTCTAGGATTTTACATTTTATCCACGAGACAATAGAGAACCATTAAAAATTTTTGAGTAGGGTGGTGACTTAAAATTATAGAGCCAAAAATCTAGAGATGAAAAGGACCTCAGTGATGGCCATCTAGTCCAACCCTTATTTTATAGATGACAGAGTCTAGGAGAATAGTGAAACCTCAGAAAAGGAGACATTGTTTCCATTGTTAGAGCATGTTTCCCAGATTTTACTTCACCTGAGTTAGGGTCAGGATTTTAGTAATACACAGCTGGCAGTTGTGTGGAGAGTGCATTGGAGAGAAGAGCGACTGGAAGAAGAGTGTTAGGAGACTTGCATTGTCTAGGTGACAGGTAATGAGGGCCTGAATTGGGGCTGTGGCTATGTGAGAAGTGAGATGGGTGTGGATGGGTCACCCAGAGAGAGCTGCCCAGCAGAAGGTAATTGCTGGCACTGTTCTGGAGTACAGAGGAAAGATCAAGACTGGATATATAGATTTAGGAATAATCTGCAGAGAAATATGATAATTGAACCCATGGGAGTTGATAATATATGTAAAGAACATTGTAAACTTAAAGCTCTGCTTAAATGTCAGCTATTATTATCCTTCCAAAAAAATTTAGAATCTTCTGATTCTTCATCTTGTTGTTGAGATAGAATCCTCACCAGCCCTACTCAGGGCTCAAGATTGTAAGGGAAGCAGCACCATGGAAAGCGCTCTGGCTCAGGAGTCCTGACAGATCTTCTTGGTATTCCTCACATGTCCTCCTTTCTCCTATCCTGTGTCTTTGCACAGACTATTTATTTACCATGCCTAGAAAATGTTCTGTTCTTGCCTCAAGGCCATTGGGTATGAAATACTCTTCTCCCCTTCTCCACATTTCACGGTCCCTTGACACTCCCCTCCCCTAGCTCCACCTTTATTTTAGGCTCCATTAAAATACTGGTTCTTCTAATCACTAAGGCTATCCTTTACATTTTCCCTTAATCATACCCTTTTCTATCGTTTCCCGAAGTTTTCTTCCTCTATCCTGTCTTCAATATCTCCCTAAATCCTGGCTTCATCTTGTCTGCCTCCAACTGCTTTCAAGTTCCCCATCGTGAAAAATTGTTCACTAGACTGTACCATTCCCCCTTCCTTTTATGCTATATATCATTTAATCTTTTCAGTGAAATGTCTTGAAATAACCCTATGGGCTTATTGCCTCTATTTCCTCTCCTATCCCTCTCTTTCAAACCCTTTGCTATCTGACTTCTGATTTTATCACTCAATTGAAACAGTTTTTCTCTAAAATTACCTACCAATGGTTCAGTGGCTTTTTCTGGGTCCTCACACTTCTCAACCACTCTATAGCATTTTGAGCCATTGGATGCTCTCCTTGATACTCTTTCCTCTGTGGGTTTTCATGACACTATTTTTTCTTGGTTTTCCTCTCTGTCTGACTTCTCTTTTTCAACTTCCTTTGCTTACTTATTCATCATCCATATCATGCAACTATAGGTTTCTCTCAAGGATCTATCCTGGTCCTTCCATTCTTTCATATCACTTGGTGTCCTCTCAGATGTTTAATTCTCATGTCTGTACAGGTATTCCTGATTTCTACTTATCCAGTCCAGTCTACTTATCTAGTGTCGCTCTTGAGCTCTCTAATCCTGTATCTCTTGTTATCTACTGGATGTTCAAGCTGGATGTCTCATAGATATCCCAAACTCAGCTGATCCAAAGCAAAAAATTCCCATTAAATTCACCTCTCTCCCAAACTTCCCCATTTCTATGGACAGGTACCATCTTTCGTCTAGTCACCAGCTTTGTAACCTTTGTAACCTTTGTAACCTTGTACTGACCTAACATAGGACTGGATATTCAATGAGGACTAGCATCTCTGGTGTGAGGCTTGTTGAGTACTTTTCAAGACTGTTTATCCACTTTTGGTGTTTACTTGCTTTGCAGCTATTACCTGTGGCTCTAAGAAGCCATAGCATGCACAGTGGCTACACTATAGTAAATCTTGGCTATACTAGGTTAAGTATAACTGATAGGCCTCAAACCCTTCTGTGAGTTAGGGGGATATCTACTCCATGCATGGGAAGACTTCCCCTAGCAGAACGGGACAATTAAGAAGAATTTGTTTCAATGGCCATGACAACAACTGAAACAAATATTGTATGGAGAATTAGAGTCTGGTAAGATATCAAGGATACCAAGGACATCCATGCCATCCCAAGCCTTGCCCAGTTATCTTGACTTCTGTCTTGCTATTGCACTTTGATGACTCTGAAAGAAAGAGTGAGACTGATGACTTTGTACAACTCTACTTCAGGTAAACCCAATTCAAGAGCAAGCCAAGATATTATCCCATGATGTCAATGGTCCTCCTCATTCATCCATCTCATCCATCTTTTTTTTAATTATTATTTTTTATTTTCATCCATTTGTCATCTAATCAGTTTTCAAATCTTTTTGTTTCTATCTCTACAACATCTCTTGTACATTCTGGCCTTTATACTTGGTCTTTCTCTCTGTGCTCAGTAGTATGGGAGATATAAAGATGGTTCAGAGGATCATTGATTTAGAGCATGAAGAGACCTTGAAGACCAACCCAACACCTTCATTTTATAAAATAGGAAAATGTTACATAGATACCTTCAGAGGTAAAACTTGAATCCAGGCCCTCTGACTCTCAGCACTTAAGTTGGAGAATGAGCCTCCCCTCAATATGGTTCTCTATGCACATGGAAAAATGATCCCCATGACCACCTAGTCTATTATGTGTCAAATATTACAGACAAAATGTGAACTGGGAATTGATGAAAAGAAGTGATGGGAGGCTTATTGAAGGTTAACCATGAGTTGGGTCCCTAAGTATAGAGTATAATAAGAATTCATGTTTATATAGAGCTTTAAGGTTTGACAAAGTTCTTTTCCCAAAATCATGAGGTAGATAATGCAAGTGTCATCTGCTCTAGAGTAGAGGGTAGTGAGATCCATTGAGGTTAAGTGACCCCTACTTAAATAGTCAGTGTCAGCCTACAGTTTCTAAATGGTAGGAAATTCTCTGAATTGAAATCCCTGGTTCTAGCGTTATTTTGATAACAATACAGATTCCTCCCTGATTTCATTCATATACATACAAACATACATACATGCATGTGTAAATATTTATGTAGATCTATGCATATATGTATATGTATGCATATATTTGTTTCACCATTTTCAATCATATCCAACTTTCCATGATCCCATTTGGACTTTTCTTGTCAAAGATCCTGAAGTGATTTGCCATTTCCTCAGCTTATTTTACAGATGAGCAAACAGAGATAGAGACAGGGTTAAGTGACTTGTCCAGGGTCACACAATATTTTATATATACATATATATATATATGTATGTGTGTGTGTGTGTATACACACACATGTACATATGTAGTCCCTTCTGCCTCTAACATCCTGTGACTCATCTATGACTCTTCATCTGCTTCAGAATTAAGTGTCCAAAGAAAGTCAGAAGAATGGAAATATGTGGGCTGGCACCTTCTGTGGGCTTCAGCATTTCCCTATGGGAGCCCTCTCTGAGTCCCTTCATGAGTGACAAGCCTCTGCAGAGCCTTTGTCCAGTACACCAGGGCTGACTCATCTCTCAGGGCAAGCTGAAGAACTTTGCATTCTTGGCCCTGCCACTATTCATCTATCCCAATGCCAGCTTCCAAATGAGGCTGTCTGACTTTGCCAAGGGGCCTGCAGTACCACAGGTGTGGGCAGAATGAGTCACTCTTCACTTCATCCCAAAGGATGCCCCCTCTGTTCTTTAGCCTTCACTTGGCAAAGTGAGGCTGTTGCCCATAGGAGGTCCAAGTATTTAGATGTAACTCCCAAACTCACTCCTCGTGGGATGCTTACCTGGCAGAACCTCAAAAAAAAAAATAGGAGCTTGCATAGACATTTTCAAATGGTCAAGGTAGCTTTGAGTTCTACATTTCCTTTTCTTCACAAGAAAAGAGGGAGCAAGATGGAACTGGGTACACATGAATATGTGGTTATATATGATGGATGCAAAAGACTATATGTCTGGAATGTGTTTTATGGTTACACATGCTATATTTGTATTTGTGTTTATGAATATATTCTGTCTATTGTGATCACCATAGGGCGCTATGCATGTGAGATGTATCTATGACATGATTTTATGTTTATTGGCATTTATCAGGTGCTGTTTATCCCTATGAGTGGGTATTTACCTGTTATATATGTTTGAGGAGTTGTGTTTTTCTGGTATATTCATGAGCATGCACATGTACAAGCAAGGTTTATGAACCCTGAAATTCATTTCACTTCAATTTAAGAATCATGGCCCCTGGGCTTTGCCACCAACCCTACAGCCATATGTGAGAGCTCCTTGAGAGCAGAGATTGTCTTGTTTTTCTATTGGTGTTTTCAGCTATTAGCACAGCGTTTGACACTTTTAAGTGCTTAATAATTTTTTTCTTCATTCATTAATTTGTTAAGCACCTTTCAGGAGCTAGATGCTGTGGTAAGTTCAGGGAATAAAAAGACAGAAATAAAACAATCCTCCCTGAAGGAGTTGCCATTTTCCTGGTGGGAAGCAACGTATATTTGGACAAGTAGATAGAAAATGGTATATACAGTGATTTCAGTAAAGGTTGGAAGGTGCAATGATACTTGGGGAAATCAGGATTGATTTCCTGGAAATGTGTTTGTACTAAGCCTCCAAGAGGTGGGGATGGAGAGAGCAAATATTCCTGGCAAGAGATGCCAGGGGAGGCAGCATGGATGCAGGAGATGGAATGTCACATCTGAACTTCCAGATTGGTAGACTCATGAGTCTGAAGTTTAGGCTGTAGCCAGATTGTGAAGAACTTTAGATGCCAGGCTTCCCTTAGCCAGCCAACTAACCTTTAGTAAGGGCCTCACATGACCAATCAAGGCAGCTAGGTGGCTCAGTGGATAGAGGTCTGATTTCAAGATCTGAATTCAAATTAGACCTCAAATATTTACTATCTGTTTGACCCTGGGCAAGTTACTTAACCTCTGTTTGCCTTCATCAACTGGAGAAGGAAATGGCAAACCATTCCAGTACCTTTGCCATGAAAACACCATGGACATGCTATTGGAAACTGAGGCAAACAGCTAAATGACTTGCTGAGGGTCACACAACTATTAAGAGTCTGAGGCTGGATTTGAACTGCACCATTGGCATAATTTTGTATAGCTACTTCTTTGGTCTTCTGACAACTCAAAGGGTTTCTCCTTGTGAAAAATCACTATTTGTGAATGCATCTGTATTTGCATGTATATGATGTGTACATATGTATAAAATAGGTGAATGTCAATATTTTTTTCTTTTATTGGAGGCAAACCTTTTCCATACTGTGATGTATTCTATATTCTGAGATGAGTTTAAACAGTTATTGTAGAATCAGAATCACCGAATGTCAGTGCAGGAAGGGATCTTAGGCACCATCTCATCCAACCCTTCCCTGAAGAGAGATCAACCCCCTGCAACGTCCCTGACAAGTGGTCAACCCACATCCACTGAGCATCTCCAATATTGGGACCTCGTTGCTTCCCAAAGTATTCTGTTCCACTTGAGAATGGCTGATCATTCAAAAATCCCATTCCTTGTAACTTTTTTTTTCCATTGTTTTAGGTTTGCTCTGAGTTGCTGGTGAAATTTTGTTCTCTTGCCCACTAGATGTTTTCAGTAACTGTGCCCCTAGTGCTGAATTTTCCTAGGACAGCAGACCTGCTTGCTCTCTCACCTGAACCCTTCCCATCCTCTACTGATAGTGGCAAAAAACTGAGCTTGGGTCAGTGTAGCTATTATAAAAGAGGAGAACACAGCTTAATCAGTCTCATAGGATCAGTTTATAAGAGGTGAAAGGAATCTTAGGACATGAGATCTAGAATGTCAGATCTGTAAGGAACCTTAGAACTTAGAATATCCAAGGGTAAATCACACTTAGACATAGAATGTCAGAATTATCAGGGATCTTAATAGTCAAAATAAATCATAGAATTTTTGAGGTAAAAAGAAATCTGAGGCCAGATTTCAAACGTCTTAGACCAAGATTCCTGAACTCTGTAACTCAAAATTCTCTGCTTTGTAAGTTTAATTCTGTCTTTTCTCATTGCTTTAATACTTAAAGGAATTTGGATCTCATTGGTCTGGGTCTTCCTACACCTTTCCAAGAAGACAGGCCTTTTACACCTTAGCAGAAGCTATCTTGGGTTTCTATGGCCAGAAATACATCTTTCCTGTTGAGCAGTGGCACTGGTCCTGTGTTTCTCAGGGCTAGTCTAGAATGGGTCTTCAGTGCCAGAAGCCTTTCCAGGTTGGGTGCCTCTGCCAGAGATTGTACTGTGCTAGCCAAAGCTTAGGTTTGGATCTATGGCTCAGGGAAGCATCAGAATGCTTTAGCAGTGAACTTTCACCACCAATGCCAGCCCCTTATATACATACTTATTCATCTCTTCCAAAGTCCTCTTTTGAAAAAAAAAACTGACTCTATTTCAGGATAGGCAAAGGAACAAAAATGCTGTTAGGTAAGGTTAGGAGAATCAGAGGAAGAGTTGCAATCTTTAAGTCCACAGTGTGTGCAGATCAGTGGTCCTGTGAACAATAGGAGGGGCTAGGCAGACCCTTCAATAGTTCAAAGAAGTGACAAATGTTAGAGATGAAGAACATGCCCTTCTGAAACCTGGCCCCTGCCTTCTGACCCACTGCTTCCCTTCACATATCCTGGGCTCTCATCATCCTGGCCTACCCAAAATTCCCTGGGCTCATCTTGCCCCTTCCCACTTCTGTGCATTCACACAAGGTGTCCTATGTGTCTGGAGCTCATTCTCTTCTCACCCCTGCCCTTTGAAATCCTTTTCTTCCATTTAGGGAAAGGCAGGTCCCTCCTCCCTAAATCTTCTAGCTGAAAGTCATCACCCCTTGTCTGCAAATATCCCGAGGTCAGTGGTGTCAAGCTAAAGTAGAAATGGGTTACTAAACTATACATTAGGCTCCCTGCCAGCCACGTATTTATTTAGAAAACCATTTATTTTGTTAAATTGTGCCCAATTACATTTTTTTTGGTTTAGGTTTTTTTTTTTGCAAGGCAATGGGGTTAAAGTGGCTTGCCCAAGGCCACACAGCTAGATAATTATTAAGTGTCTGAGGCTGAATTTGAACTCAGGTACTCCTGACTCCAGAGCCAGTGCTCTATTCACTGTGCCACCTAAACACCCACCCAATTACATTTTAATGTGGTTCTGGTCATACTTGGGTATGCTGAGGATAGACAATGTGTTGAACACTTCTGCCTTAGAACAAGGGTGTCAAACTCAAATGGAAAGAAATCCTTGGTGGCTGCATACTGACTTAGAAAATCACATGCTAATATTCTCTTTTGTGTTATATTTTTCTTTCTTTGTTAAACATTTCCTAATTTTTAATCTGACTTGAGCATCACTTAAGAGTTTTGTGAGCAGCCACTAGATGAAATAGGGGATAGAGAACCAGTTCTAAAGTTGATTCAAGAAGACCTTAGTTCAAATCTGGTCTCAGACTCTTACTTGAGTAAGTCACTTAATCCTGTTTGCCTTAGTTCCTCATCTATAAAATGCACTGGAGAAGGAAATGGCAAAACCATTCCAATGTCTTTGCTAAGAAAACCCCAAATGGGTCATGCAAAATCTAACTCAACTTAAACAACTACTACAATGACAACAACAACCGTTGTCCTAGATCATTTTGTCTGTCTCTTTCCTTTATTTCCATCATGTCCTGCCTTACATCCTACTCATTTATACTGAAGTAGCATCCTTTTCCCCTCTTTCATTAGCTTTTGAGCTTTTTGAGAGCAGGGACTAGGTAGTTTTCTTCTTTGTATCCTGAATATGTGCTTAATAAATGTTTGTTAGCTCATCCTGAAATAATTAACAACAGTGGTATGGGTGATGTTTATATAAGAGTTGAAAGTTAACAACGTGCTTTCCACAGAGCATCTGATTTGATACCAAATGTCATTTGAGTTAAGTAGCATCCAATTTATAGGTATTTAAAAAACAAAAACAAATTTGAGGCTCAGAGTGGCTAAGTGACCCTCTCTCTTCTAAGGACATATAACAAGAGAGTTTCAGAATCAATTCTCTCTTAGGTCTTTGACTTCTAAGTCAAGTTACATTTCCACTGCATCTTGTAAAAAAACTTTGACTGAGATTGATTTAGGGTCAGCCTAAGAATTAGTGTCCTTGTCTGCTGGGTGGGATTATGCTTTTACCCCAAGGACAGAAAAAACAGCTTTGCAGCAAATGCAGCAGGTTGCCAGACCTCCAGCCCATCCAAGAGGCCACATCCAAGGTTAGATACCATCTCCATCAGGGGCTCTTCTTTTTGATTCCAAGGGCTCCTCTTGCTTTACAGAAGCAGAGGAAGCAACCCTCCCTCTGCCTTCCTGGCTGCTTTTTAATGGAATGCTTATTAGGAGAATGATATCCACTGACAGTAAAGGTGATAATTCATGTGTGCACTCAACCCTGGGGTCAACCAGTGACTGAAAATGTCAGTGCCCACCATGTCAACATGCCCACCGCAAAGGCCACTAGGCCATCCATCAGACAATCAATTACAGCCTCCATTAGTAACCCCTTAAGCACCATCAAAACAGTTTACTGGGCAGGCAGCAGCCCAGGTCACTGCCCTTTTCTTTTTTGGAGAGATGAGCAAATATGGGGAGGGTTCATGTAACAGTACATCTGAGTTGGGAACAAAATCCCAAGATGGTGCCACCCCTGGAAGACATCATTAGAGTTGGATGGGCACCCTCAGGCTCTTATTTGAATTAACAGGGAACATTTTCCAGACTTGGGAGAGCTTCAATGAAGAAAGAGGTCTGTGAAGAATGTTGTCTGTCTTTCTGCTACACAAATCATGTCTCCATTCAGAGAAGCTTAGAAAATTCTTATTTCTCTGCAAGGAAGAGGAATTTCTTTGCATAGCATTCAAGACCTTCCACAATCTAGTGCCAACCTTACCTTTTTATCTCTACTGTTCATTTCCTCCTGCCTGTTCTTCCTTCCATAAACTGAATGCCTCTTGTCCCTACAATGAGTCATAATTCAGTTTTTCATTTAGTCCGGGGATGCCCTTCTTTCCTTCTTTTCACTTATTGAATTCCTATCCATTATTTAGAGCCAGTTCATTCTCTACTCCTCCAGGAAGACTTCTCTGATCCCCACCCCAATGATTCTCTTAAGTTTTCCATAGCACTTAACTTCTTTGATGTATCTATCACTATTTATTATTCAACAGTTAGGTGGCACAGTGGATAGTCAGACTTGGACAACCTCAGATACATATTAACTGCAAGTCTCTGGGCAAGTTAGTTTAATCCCAGTCTGCCTTAAGTTTTCTCATCAATAAAATGAGGATCATAATCTCACCTAACTCCCAGGATTGTTGTGAGGATTAAATGAAATAATCAATTTATTTTACCCTGTCTATTAGATTACATAGTCCTTAATGATGAGTACTATGGCTTACCTAAATTGAATGACTCTTCCCCTGCCTATGTAGAGCTCTACAGACAATAATAGGTAGGCACTTAAGAACTATTGGTTTAATTTGTACTTTAATATTCCCTGATGATGGAAAACAGAAAAGTCAGGATCTTATTGTATAGCAATAGAAGTTTAGGAGTCATTGCTCATTGGAGGACATTTGGATGTCTAGACTCATTTAGCTCATAACTCTTTTGGGTGATTTATATGTACCAGGAGAATAGAATAAGATGGTCTCAGACTGGGGCTTCTAGAGCAAAGGCTGAGTGAACTAATGGTCATGTCTTTGGAATAAGGTACCAATATGGCTTGTCAGTAGCTGCCACTGATACCACTGGACACAGATTTGGATGGAAGAGCATACATAGGTTTGTTGGTGGCTGTCTTTTGGGGAAGGTGAAAGATCATGTCCCATTGCGCCATGGTATCATTAGATTATGAATTGGAAGATGCCTAGTAGATTAACACTTGATGACCTTGAAGGCAATAGGTACTTAATAAATGCTTGTTGAATTGAATTAAATTGTTTTGAATATTTGTTTGAACAGTATAAATAAGGAGAGGACTATATTATCTCATATTCTTAAATTAGTCCTGGCCCAGAGGATGTAGCAATACACTTGGTCTCAGGAAGACTTGAGGTCAAATCCCATCTCATATACTTAACTGTGTGATCCTAAACAATTTGCTTTATCATCTCTGATCTCCAGATTCTATATCTGTAAAATTGAGATAATAATGCTTACCTGACAGGGTTGTCAAGAGGCCTAGAGCAGTGCAGACCTTTGTATATGTATATGTATTTGTATATGTAAGCTAATTATGAAATTACCTTTAGTAGCATCATCAAGCATCATGGTACAGTGCTTGAGTCCTGAACTAGGAGCCAGGAATACCTGGGTTCTAATTATGCTTCAACTTATTATTAGCAGGGGCAGCTAAGTGGCATAAGGGATAGAGTACTGGCCCTGAAGTCAGAAGGACTGGCCTTAGATACTTAATAATTACTTAGCTGTGTGACCTTGGGCAAGTCACTTAACCCCATTGCCTTGTTAAAAAAAACAAAGAAATCCTTCTTATTAGCTATGTTAGCCATGGCAAGTCACTTAACTTCTTTAATTCCCTCATCTTGAAAACAAGGGGGTTGAATTCAGTGACTTCTAAGGTCCCTTCCAGCATTAAATCTACAATGATATGATTAATCTTTTTCATCATATGCCTTTTCCTATTAATATTTTTACGTATGGATTTTTTAAAATCATCAGGAAAATTATTCAATATATCCCATTGAATATTTTCACTATCTTGTTTAAATATAAATGTTTGTTTTCATATTCTCTCCCTCATTAGATTGTGAGCTCTCTAAGGCCCAAATATGTCTTTTTACCTTTCTTTGCATCTCCCCATATTTAGTCAGTTCTTAGCACATTGTAGATAATTAATAAAAATGGTAATTTAGTGATAGATTGACAGAATTCATAGATATTTGCATTATTTAAATATCATTGCTATTACCAATGCATTGGCATCATCATTGTCTTTCTCCCCATTTCCCCATCACTATCATTCATGCTACAATCATTACCACGATCCTTATCATCATAATTACTATTATATTTATCATTGAAATAACTTAATAATTTTCATTGTGCCAACCATTCAGTGCCATCTTCAGTCTCATCATCATCTTTACAATCACCATCATCCTCAGTATTGTATGAATCACCATCATTATCTTCTTCCCTTCTCTTTCACTGTTATCTCTGTAGTCACCACCATCATTGTTCATCACCATCAAATCTAACTTCATCAGTACCATTACTATCATCATCATCATCATCATTACTATTACAACAATCCCAAAATCTTTAATGATTCCCATTCTCTATTGGGAACTCAATGTAGTTCCTGCTTGCAGAATGTAGAGAGCGAGTTACACTTTTAGTCTGGCAGGTTCAATGGCTTTTATGTATATGGAGAGTTCATATTGTTTTCTTATCAGTGCAGGAAGACTTTTGAAACTGGGATAAAAGTTGTTTCTTGGCCTCTAGTCTTCTTGTTCCATCCTTTTCTTCATCCTAGACTCCCATTTCCTTCTCTTTAAGTGCTTGATGCCCCTATAACTCCCTACCTTGAACTTGCTCTTGGGAAAGGATTTGATAACCATCATTTACTACTTATTATGAATAATTGTCACTGGATGACTTCTTTCATGAAAATCTCTAAGAATAGATATAGGGCTCTATCCTTGGTCCTGACATGGTCACTCATTTTTATAAATGACAAAATCATACTTTATTTTTCAGATCAAAATTATGGATGATATAAAGCCAGGATGCCTAATGTGCTAAATGACAGAATCAGGATCATGATCCAAAACATCTCCAATAGATTTGAACCATGGCCAAATCTAATAGTGATCAATGCAGAGTATTCAAGTTAAATATTAGAATATGAACTAGAGGGAGACTGTACTATCATTAATGCAAGGAAACTTCCCTCTAGCCATGCATGTCAGTACCTTCTCTGCAACATACAATTAAGAGAACTACCTAAGACCTAACTTCTCAAACTTTTTGGTTTCCTATACATTCTTAAAAAAAAAACAACTTATTGAGGTTTCCTTCTATGACAAGAAGGCTTTTCTGATTGCCCTTAATATCATTGCCTTTCTGCTGTTTGTTTTTTTTTTTGTTTTCTCATTTATGTCTCTTTATCTTGTTTGTATATAGTTGTTTGCATATTTTGTCTCCCCCAATAGTCTGTGAAAACCTTAAAAAAGCATAGCATAGACTCTTTTTTGCCTTTTTTTTTGTCTCTTCAAGTGCTTATAACAGAGTTTGTAAATGTTTGTTGGATGAGTCAAACTTTTGAAGGACTGTGTTCCAGAAAGGGTTAGCATTTGGTCCTAAGTGAAGATTTTAGAGTTACAAATATTGCAGAAATATATGCTTAGACATGTTGTTAAGAAAGAGTTAGCAGGGGCGGCTAGGTGGCGTAGTAGATAAAGCACTGGCCTTGGAGTCAGGAGTACCTGGGTTCAAATCCAGCCTCAGACACTTAATAATTACCTAGCTGTGTGGCTTTGGGCAAGCCACTTAACCCCATTTGCCTTGCAAAAAAACCCTAAAAAATTTTTTAAAAAGTTATCAGTTAAAGCTACTATTCAAAGGAGAAATGGGCATTCCTGGGCAGCCTTGAAAGATAGTGAGTTCCCCTTCACTTGAGGTGTCTAGGCAGCACTTGGATGTGGTATAAAGGGTGTTCTTACTCAGGCATAGGTTGGATAGGTGGCTGGATAGGTTCATATTTATGTACAGATTGGATAGATGGCCTCTGATTCTCTGATCATAGACTTACATTGTCTACCTCGCAGAATCTGTTTACAGAAAGGACTTTATACACCTCACGGCACTACAGAAATGAGAGTTATTATCATTATAAGTACAAAGACTATGTATGTGAGGGAGGACTGACAAAAAAGAAAATGAGGAACTGAGATGGGAAGAGAAGTCAAGCAGAGCAGAGACCTAACTTGTCTAACTTGAGGGACTCTAGAGCCAGGACAGGTTGCATTGCTCAGTTGCCTGAGTGATGAGATTAATTTTCATTGTACATGATAATTCTTTCTGCCTCTCCCCTTAGGAGTAAATGATAAGATGTTATAACTGGTACAGAATCCATCCTCCCCAACTCCCCCTTTTTACAGATGAGAAACTGGAGACCTAAAGACTTGTCCAAAGTCACACATTAAATTCCTAGTAAATCTGTACTACATCTTTAGCAATTAACAGACTTCCTAATTGACTAAGAAACTTGAAATCAGAAATCACCAAATTAATCTGGTTAAGCATTTCCATGGGAATGAATGCGTGTGAATGAAACCATGTTGCCTTTTAGGCATTATCTTTTTGAGATGTGTCTATATGTCCATATGTGTAAACAGATGTTCTGGGGCAGAAAGTTCTACTGCTTTTACATGTTTTCTCCGAAGGATGGGGAAGGAAAAGGGGTCTGAAAGCTATGGATATTGCCTCAGGGGATCATGGCTCCAAGCCAGATTCTAGGAACTAAATCTAAGTGAAACAGCTTTGAGATCTAAGAATCTGTTACAAAATCAGAGTCTAAGTTGGAAGGAACCTCAGAGGCTGTGTAATCCAAACAGAGCTTGAACAAGAATCCATTCAGTAGCCCAGTAATTGATATGGATGCAGTTTGAGGTTTTTTTTTTCTTTTAGTTCAGTGAACTGGTTGTTAATTTATTTGAATCTCACCACTTCAGAGATGTCCAGGGAAGAGAAAACCATTTTCTCTCAAGTTCATTCCATTTGTGGTGGATTGTTGCCCTTTATCCCAGTTATCCCCCCCCCCCAACAATAAGCCTAAACTTGCCTCTGCAACTCTGATTCTGCCTTCCAGGACCAAGCTTGATAAGTTGAATCCTTCTTCCACAACAGTCCCTCAAATGGAATAAATATTTGAAGATATCTATCAAGCCTCCTAATGCTTAAATCTTCTCTTCTAATGCAGGTTAAATAGGCCCTGTTCCTTTAACTAATCAGCATGTGATATGATGTCAAGCACATACTTCATCCAATGAGATATTTATCTGTACCAAAGCATTTAGTACAGTGTCAGTCACATAGTAGGTCCTGTGTCACTGCTGAGCCCCTTGCCTTTGAATGGCTAGCATTTTTATAACACTTTAAATCTGACCACATATTTTACAAATGTTCTCATTTTATCCTCCCAACAACTTTGTGATGTAGGTGCTATTATTATCCCCATTTTTTCAGGAAACTGAGGGGACAAGGGTGATTTGCACATGATTATATATAGCTTGTAAATATGAGACTGGATTTGAACCCATAATTCCTGACTCCAGGCTCAGCTTCTTCTCCACTATGCCACCAGCTGTCCTCTTCCAAATTTACTCTAGATATTCCTCTCTTAATGCAGCCCAAGATGACATTTTATATGTATTTTATTTTGTTTTATGATTTAATTTGCATACATTACAATTTGTAGATTCTTTTTTTATACAGCTATCTAGCTAAATCTCTGACATAATATATTTATTAAGTTTATTTTTTGATCCCAAATGTAAGACTTTATATTTATATTTATATTAAATTTTAAGTTCATTAGATTTAGTCCAATGTTCCAGTCTGCCAAGCTCTTTCTGAATTCTCACTCTCTTACCCTTTATACTAACTGTGCGTTCTAGTCTTCTGACATCTGCAACATTTCATAAACATCTCACCTAATGTTTTTATCTGAGTCATTGATAAACAAAAATTGAGCAACACAAGCCAAGGACAGATTCTGGAAGCACTCTACTAGAGACCTCCGTTGAAATTCAATTATTAATGACTATTCTTTGTGTCCAGTGGCTCATCATGAATCTAGCTTAGCATGCTATATAATGAGGTCCTTCTGCCCATCTTGTCCATCAAAAGAACAAGGAAAACCTTTGTGAAATACTTGGTTCAGATTTAAGTAAAATATAGACATGGTTCTATCTAACATCTTCTTTCTTGATCTGTTTCCCTTCCCTTTAGTGCTCTTGTTATAAAGGGGAATGAGACTAGTCTGACATGACTTCTTCTGATGGCTCTTGGCTGTTATCTCTTGCAGATATTTCCAAATGTTCACTAACCATTCCTATTAGGAATGTGTTCTTGAATCTTGAAAGAAATTTCAAGCAAGGACTATAGCCTATAGTTTGAAAAGCTTGATAATAGTTGTCCTTCCCCAGGCCTACAGGACCAGTCCTGTTCTCAATAATGCTTCCAAGATCACTGACAGACAGGAGCAGCTAAGCAATGGTATCTGCAAGCTCTTTCAGTGTCTTGGGACCTATTTCAGCACAGTTCCTAGCTCACATTCATCTCCTTAATTCTTATTTCTGAGTGATTGACTGCCTAGAGTCTTAAGCTTATCCAGGTTCTGTGAATGACCATTTAGGATAGGGATGGGGAGGATATTTTATATGTTCTTCCTTTTTCCTTATGTTGGTTTATTCTTTTTTAATTTGTGTATTCTCTTTTCGACTGTAAAATAACCCTTAGTGAATTAACTAAGGAAACAGACCTTGGCCTGAATGGTTTGGAGAAAAGGTGGAGCAGTTAAATAAAGGGCAGATGCCAAATTAGGGCATCTATTTAATGTGGCATCAACAGGGGGAGAGTAACTTTAAAATAGGGTACCAAGTCCACTCAGAGTCTAGGAAAATCCCTGCCTTTTAGTGTCTGGAGCTGGCCATCAGGGAAGAATTAAGACTTTGAAATTAGTAAAGCTAACTGAGCCAAGGACAGCCTTTCTCTGCACCAAGTGAAGAAAGGGACTGATGCCTCAGAAACGTGACATTGTTCATTGAGGTCTCTGGTTTGGGATAGGATTCTATATAGAAACAGGGGTAGAGTCCTTTCTTAGATAGAATACTGTCTTGGAGTTAGGATAACAATGGCAAGTTTTGGATCCCAAAACCTCTTAAGTTGTGAACGTTGAAAAATCACATCACTTCTCTTAGGTTAGTTTTCTCATCTGTATAAGGAGAATAACAACATTTATGTTATATAAGGCACAAGATTGTTTGGGTAATGTGCTTTTTTTCCAACCGTAAATCACTATAAAATAGGGCTTCTCTTCCTTCTCTGATCCCAAATGCAAAAGAGTCAAAACCAGATATATGTCCAAGGAGTGAGAATACATTGTTTGGAGAGATGGGAGCTGATTGGACTCATCTATGGAAAGCTTTGTGGAAGTGCTGAGATTAGAATGAAGCATTGAAGGTCATTGTTAAGAGAGAATTCTACTTTAACTTCTCTGGTCTGAATCACTCCATCTTTCAACAAAGAGCTATTAATCTCCACTTCATTCAGGGTCCACAACCAAGATACCAGACAAACAAGAAATGACCCCAGCCTAGGACTTAGATCTTGTAGGAAGAGATGATGCAGGGTGGACACTGAATACTGTGTCAGGTCAGGAGGAAAAGGTTGCTTTTGATAGCAGGGATCAAAGAATGCTTCGTGGAAGATATGACATTTGAATTGGATGTTAAAGAAAGGGAATGATATTCAAGAGGCAGAAAACTGGAGGTAGGCCAATGCCAAGCCAAGAGAGAGGTGTAGACAAGTCCACAAAGGAAGGTGCACATACAAGAGGTACATTTGCTACTTTGAGGAATAGGTGGAAGATTGTAGTAATAAGCCTTGAGAAGCAAGATGATGCTCCAATGTAGAAGCCCCAGAATGCTGGATCAAAAAGACCCCGAATTTTACTTGAAATTTCACCATAAGGAGCAGAAGAGGTACATGTCCAGATCTATGACCTGAAAGAAAGATTATCCTAGAAGCATTGGATGGGGAAAGAAGTAGAGACAAGATTTATTCTAGGGCTGTTAGAATTGCTGCAATAGATGGTAATGAGAAACTCTACTCAGGTGTTTGATGTGAGAATAGAGAGAGAGCAGGTTATGAATAAAGGATATCAAGGAATGATGGAAGGCCTGACTGATGGGAGAGGGGAGGAAGCCTACAGTCTAGTGGGGAGATAAGATTCATTCATGAAAGGATACATTCAGAAGGACTAATAAGAAAACATGCTATCTAACTCCTGATGGAGAAGGGGATGGACTCCAGGGAAAGATGTATATTTTCAGATACAGCCAATATGGGAATTTCTTTTGTTTGACTTGTACCATAAGTATTACAATGTTTTTGTTCTTTTTTTATGGTTAGGAGGTGGGAGGGAGAAGGGCAGGTAGTGATAAGGTTACTAAAGAAAGAGGAAATAATAGAGTAATTGAAGAATTTTTAAAAGTTTAGAAAAAAAGAGAAGGAACATTGAAAGAGAATTTAGGCAAGCTGTGTGGCTTTGGAAACTACAAGTTGAACTGATTGTACTTAAAGGGAAAATCAAGCAGTACACAATAAATTCAAAGTTTCCTATATCATCCTCTTTTCCTGTACTACATTATATTTATATATATATGTGTATGTATATATATATATATATATATATATATATATATATATATATATATACATATAAATGTTCATTTATTTGGAATTTCTTAAGAATCTGTTGGGATTTTTTTTAAATGAAAAAAGAAGCTAAATGACAATAAAGGCACTTCAGCAGCTGTGGGCAGGGACACTGTAGGAAGTGCTGCAAGAGCTCAGGAGAAGCTGTAATGGGGTCTTCAAGTGAGGAAACAGAGCTTGAACTGAACATTGGAAGATTGGGGAGATTTGGATAAGCTGAAAGGAGGCAGGAGGGTGGCCCATCAGGCAAGGGGGAATGGAAGGAGCCAAGGTAATGTGGAAGGTCCTGACAGGAGACAGGTGATTGAAACTTCTGTCCTCTTTTCTCCACTTAGCAAGATAATTCCCATCACTACTTACCTGAGCAACTGTGACCACTTCCTAATTGCTCTCCCTGCCTCTGATGTCTTTCCTCCAAGCCATCTTCCATATAATCACCAAATGAGCTTCTCCCCAGGACCTCCCTTTTTGCCTTTGGAAAAAAATTATAAACCCCTTAGCCTGGCCTTTCTCCATTTTATTCCTTACTCCTACTTTTAGCCCAATTCCACATTATTCTTATTTAGGTATTCTATATTTCAATCAACATAGGCCAAGATCTCTTCCCTTCACTTGGAATTGGATCTCTTTATTTCCCAATTTGTGCAGTGTGATAAAGTGGATAGAAACTTGGATTAGGATGCAGGAAACCTGGATTAGATATACATACGAACCACTCACTCTGATTCAGTCTCAGTTTTCTTAGCTGTAAAATAGGAAAAATAAAAGTATATATTTATATATAATATGCTACAATATTATGTATACTATAAAATTATTTTTAATGTATATTTTATTATATACATATATTACATGGTAAAATTATATAATGTATTATATACAATATTATACATTATATATATATATATACTATAACATTTTATAAGACTGTTATGTGAGGAAGACACTTTATAAAACTTAACTTTCTCTATTAATACAAGTTATTATATTATATTCTCTTTGTAGAATATAAGATTCTTTAGGGTAAGGACTTTTCATTCTTTGTCTTTGTGTCTCCAGTGCCAATGGGTTCCTTGGAAGTAGTACGTACCTAATATTGAATGACTGAAAGAAATAAATTAATTAAATCAAGTCAGCAATCATTTCTTAAGCACTTTTGTACTTGTATCAGGCATCAGCCCCTACCCTCAAGCAGCCCCTGGAGGAGACTACATATAAAGAACTCAGTTTCTGTACCATTATAGACAAGGTACATTAGTGGTAGTGGCAAAGTGATGGTGCTAGCAATGAAGGGTTGGAATGGGATGAGGGCAAGTCTTGAAGGAAGCCATGTAAGTCAAGGGTCATAATGGGGGTGGGGGGTGTTGCTGAAGGGACAAAGACCTGGAGCTCAATGTTGGATTCAAAGAATAGCAAGAAAGCCAGTAGTGCTAGATCATAGAGTACATGGAAGTGTGTGAAAAGCTTGGGAAAACTGGAAAGGTGAGAAAGGACCAAGCTGTGAAGGGCTTTTGGTTCCAAACAAAGCATTTTACATTTGATCCTAGGGGAAATAGAAAGCCATTGACATTTGTTGAATGGGTTGGGACCAGGAGTGTGACATAGTCAAAACTGAACTTTAGGAAGATAACTTTGGCAACTAAATGGAAGATGAACTGGATGGGGAGAGATTTGGGAAAGGGATATGACCAGCAGAATATTTCAGTATTTCAGGTATAAGGTGATGAGATTCTGTGCCTGGCAGATATCTTCATCTTAGAGAAGGTATAATGTGTTTCTTGGAAACAGCATATTGTAGGATGCTGGTTTTTAATCCATTCTGCTATCTGCTTCTGATTTATGGGAGAGTTCATCCCATTCACATTTACAGTTAAGATGACTAATTCTGTATTTCCTTCCATACTATCTTTCCCTGTTTATACTTTTCTCTTTCCTTTCCCCTTATTCCTCCTCACTGTTTGCTACCTTTCCCCTTTAACTTTTCTTTTAAATTTTTTTAACTTTATTTTTACCTTCCCTTTTATCAGTCTCTTCCTCCCCCTCCCACTTCCCTTTAGCATAGAATAGATTTTTAAACCCAACTGAGAACATATATTATTCTCTTTTTGGGCTAAATCTGTTGAAAGGAGGATTTTCTCACACTCTCCCTTCTTTCCCTCTACCATAATAGGTCTTTGTGCCCCTTCATGTGATATTATTTATCCTCTAATGCCTAGCCTTCTCCTAGTACAATCTTTTTGTTTCATGTCTTTATTGTTTTGACCCTGTTTTGCATCTACAACCTCTCTGTCAATATATCCTCTTTGTATATAGTCTGATGGAAGTACCTTTCTTAAGGGTTGTTTGATTAATTGATAAGCAACATTACTTCATTGTCACTGTCTAAGTATACTACCCTCTTCTGTTCCATTAGGAATACATTTCTCAAGAGTCATAGTTAATATCAAATTATAATTAATTTATAACCACACCCTCTTTTCAAGTATCCTCTATGGACATACAGTCAGAACTGGAAGGTACTTTGGAGAGTATTTAATCAAAACTTTTTATTTCCCAAAAGACAAAATTGAGGTCTAAAGAACAGAAAATATTGTCAGGGTTCACATAGTACTTCTGTGAGGAAAAGGAAGAGATGGGGAACATATAATGAATTATAGAATTAGAAGGTGCCTCAGAGGGCAGCTGATTCCTGATAAATGTTTAATAGAACATTGTTGACAGACTGACCCATGATGTGACCTTAGATAAACTCATTGATAAAGGGTTAGCAGAAGTCTGTTGGTAATGTTTAACAACAGGCCTCAGGTGGGGGTAGAGGAAATGTATTCAGGACACTCTTTTTTAAGTTTAATCTTTAGGTTTATTACCGTTTTCTACATTGATTTCTTAAGTCTAGGTAGTCAGTAAAACAACAATTCAAGTCCTGATTTGTAGTGTTTGCCAATTTCTGAGGTGTAAATGTTCACACTGAAAATTTAATGACCAGATCTTTCAAGCTATTATGAATCAGCTCCAAAAAAAAAACGCTGAATGTAACCCAAACCTGACTAAAAACCTCTTTATGCTATCCATCAACAAATACTCATTCAATATTCCCTTGAAGACTGGGGAGACAGAACCATTATCTCTGAGACATCCATCCTCCTCTGGAGAGCTGTCGTTGTAAAGAATTCCTAGTTGAATATCCCAAAATGTAAGGATTATAAGGACAGAGAGTTCCTGGGAGACGTTTTGGGAATTCACACAAGACTTATTTAGAAATTCTTCACAAAGAGAACTATCTGGAAGTAGGATGTCTCCCTTGGGAGAGAATGGGTTTCTTCTCACTTAAGGTCTCAAGACTGGTCTTGTCATTTTACTGCTGGCTAAACTGGCATGAAGAGAGACAGTGAGTTTGCCCAAGGTCGTATTATCAGTTATTTATTAAACAGGTGCTGAGTCAAGCCCTAGTCACTTTCTGACATGGCTCCTGGAGTACTGGAAGATGTTCTTGGGGAGTCTCCAGCATCTCTCTGATCTTTGAGAACAGCCCTTCTCATGGGTTCTGGAAAGACCCAGGGGAGAATTTTCCACAGATAAAATTTAGCATCCTCTCTGATCTCAGATAATTTCACTCTGAAATCCCTCCCAGCACTATATCTTCCTGTATTCTCTCTCATCTTTTTTTTCCTTCCAAATTAAAAAAAAATAATGAACTGAACAGACATTGTCACATGCTATGCATATTCTGAATGTATGTTGGGAGGGGGGGGTAGGATCTGGGGGCAGCAGAAAGGGCAGAGAAGTGTCTGAAAAGCTCCAAGAAGGACAGGAGGGGTTTCTATCCCTTTATCAATGAGCTTTATTGTTGAAAACGCTCAGGGAAATGAAGTAGGGCAGAGGCAGTCAAAGCATCATCAGAATGACTCTCAGGCCCCAATCACACAGACTAGAACATACACCCATGTGTCCATCCATCGATACAACAACGTAAATGCTCATTTGACACCAGGTACCTTATCACATCAGCTACTGCTCCAAGCCGTGGGAATGCAGTGACCAAAAGGAGACAGTTCTTGTCCCAAAAGCACTTAGACACAAACTCGTATACTCAGATTGTTTTTGTCCTGTCACAACTGCACAAATGCTTGCCCCCAGAGACACTCATTGTCCTCTTCTTAGAGATATAGCCAGAGATAGCTAGACCAGCAGCCAGACCGACACACACCAGCACAGTCTCAGACTCACAGGCATGTAAATATACACACATCATCACACTCACATGGCCACGGACTGACCAATATACTGATGTGCCTGGATTTGGAGAGGCAGGAGCAATCAGAACCAGACACATCCCGCCACACCCGGGCTGAGATATTCATGGGCACAGATGATTGTGTGGATGCACACAGATTTGGGCCCCCAGAAGCAGACGTAGATATACACAGACATACAGAATTATACATGCAAATGCATGCTGTGTATTCTTTATGGTCCAAGAGAGACAATCCACCCCCTCACAGTCTGGTCATCCTATCAGGGAGAATGTCTTAATTCAGAGCTTAAAATACAATAATGTAATTAAAGGGGGAAAAAACCCCTACCTTGATTAAACTTATATTTCTGTGTGTGTGTGTGTGCATGTGCAGGTGTGTGCACACACACACAGACTTTTCTTTTTGATTGGGGGAAGCTTGTGGATCTGTGATTTCATCCCTCTAAGGGTAACCCTCATCTGACAATTCTTTCCAAATGAGGTAGATCATAATAATATCTACTATAAGTTATAGTAAACTAATTCCTGGTCATTTGAATGACTTATCCAAGGTTGCTTTACTGGTCTGTATTAAAGGCAGGATTTGAACCCTGGTTTTTCTTTTTCTTTTTTTTTTTTTTTTTAGTTTTTGCAAGGCAAATGGGGTTAAGTGGCTTGCCTAAGGCCACATATCTAGGGAATTACTAAATGTCTGAGATTGGATTTGAACCCAGGTACTCCTGACTCCAAGGCCAGTGTTTTATCCACTATGCCACCTAGCCACCCCTGAACCCTGGTTTTCTTGACTCTAAGATGAGTTCACTTTCCATTTCCAATTCCAGTATAATTACTATAATGAAGAGTATTTTCAGTCAATAAAGTGTTGGGCTTGGAGTCAGGAAGACCTGAATTCAAATCCAATTCCAAATCCTTAATAGCTGTGTGATTACTGAGCCAGTCACTTAATGGTATTGATAGAAAAAAATGGTGATATCACCCCATTCCCCTAGATTTGAGATTACCCTATCATCATTTTCCTTTATGTCATTGCCTTCAACAGAGATCTTTATTATTCACCTATTTGCTGTATCCTATGATCTGGGAAGTGTCAGAGGCTGACAAATAATGCCTGTTTGGAAAAATTTAATTGGAGGGTGTGGAGGATTACCTTTATGACTTTCATCTTTAGACAAAGTCTGATTTCAGGACAATTCAGATTGTATCAGCTAAGCATCATTGGTAGGCTGCCCCAGCTGTGAGAGCCAACACCAAGAGCTGAAGCAAACTCCGAGTTCTCAGGGAGCCAGTTCTCTGATGAATGGATGCTCTGCCAGTCCTGAAATCCTGCCCATGGAGCAGGTGCTGGATGTGGAGGTGGGAAGTTCAAGTCCTGCCCCAGGCACCAGCTGTGTGACCCGGGGTAAATCACTTGAACCCCCTTCCAAACTCAGTTTTCTCCTCTGTAAAATGGGCTTAATAATCACACCCATGTCACAGGGTCAAATAAGATTCTGGGTAAATCTGTTCTCAACCCTCAATTGCTACATCGATGCTATTAAGTACTATTTAAGGGAGGAGGAGCCATGATGACCCATACGTGCTCTTTCATCCTGGTTCCTCCTCTAACCAGAAGGGTATTGAGTATATTAGAGTTTTCTTTGGTTTCGAAACTTAGGCAAAGTTTCGAGCCTAGTCTGTGGCTGGGATTAGGACTTGCTGTGTGACCACAGAAGAGGCATCCTGAAATAACCTGCTAGATCTCTCTGATGCTCATCTGCTGGATCAAACTAGGTAAGTCAATTAACTTCTTTTGTGCCTAAGTTTTATCTTTTGTGAATGGAGGAGTTGGACTGTTTGGCCACTGATTTTCCTTCCAACTCTAAATCTATGATTCTGTGGATAAATAGAGGCAGTAGGGTAGAGTGGAGAGGGTCCTAGTTTGGGATTAGAAGACCTGGGTTTCAGGCCTCGCTCCAAGATTTACCAGACCTTTTCTGAGTCTCAGCCTCCCCCCCAGTACAGTGAAGGGGTTATACTAAATTATCTCTGAATCCCCTTTTGTTCAAAATCCCATGCCCCTTCCAATACTAGCATAGAATTCTGATCTCACCCATGTAGTTATTCCTGCATCGATATAGATGGCTTCTCCTCCATATCTGCTCATCCAGTAAGATTCTTAACCATATTCTCCCACATAGAACCATCCAGTGGGCTATATTCCTTCCTGCATGTATTTCTTTTTAATCTTAGAGTCACTGGAGCAGAACTTTGGATAGCCTTCCACTGTTTTTCTCTCTCCTACAAACAGCCCTCCCCTATATCCAATTATGATTGGAACACATTTCTTGTGTTCTTGCAGGACATCATTGATTCATCCTATAATTTCTAAATATAATCAAGGACAAGTTTGTTGTAAACTTAAAAGTACTATAAAAAGTGGCCTATCATTATCAATTTTCTTGCATGACTATTAATTGGTCTTTGTTGTTCTTCATTCATTTTGGTTTTAAAACCTCATTTGGGGTTTTCTTAGCAAAGATACTGGAATAGTTAGGTCTCCAAACAGAAGTTAAGTGAATTGTTCAGGGTCACACAGCTAACAAGTGTCTCAGGAAGACAAGGAAGAGGCTTCCTGACTCTATCCATGTGCCACCTACTACTGCCTCCTCCTGATTGGCCCACCTAAGTCTTAAAATATGGCCCATCATCTTCCATTCCCATCACTACCTTATTACTCATCTCTTCCAGTCCCAGACCTCAGTGGAATCCCATTTTTAAGTCTTGATTTTGCCTTCTCCTGTCTCTACCTGGCCCCACCTCAAGGGCAGGAGAAAAGAGGAAAAAGTCAAGTAGACTACCTCCCCCTTCTCCCCACTCCCAGGCTTCTGAACTGATTTACTCGTCCCCAGGCTTTTGTTCTGCGGCTGTTTCAGGCCTTGCTGCCTGTAATTGCTTTGGGGCTTTGCTGGATGAATTTCTACTTTAAATCTTGCTGAGTCTCGGCAGTGAGTGATGGGGGGAAGGACACATTGGAGATGTTCACCTACAGAAACTGCAGGGAGAACACAGCTTCCTTTCCCTGCCCATTCCCATATCACCCTTGCCCCCCCCCCCCACCAGCATTGCCTTTCCCAGGACTCCCTGGGTCAAATCTTGTCTTCTCTATCTTTGGTCCCAGTCTTAGTTCTGCCACTGCTTCCCCACCTGACCTTGGAACAATCTCTGAGCCTCTGTGACTCTCTCCTTGGAAGCAGCAGTCTGTTGGTGCTGGGTTATTACAGCTTCAATTGACGCTGTCTGTGGTAAGCTCAGCATTGCCACCCTATATCTGTTGATGCACTGCCTAGGGATCAGGGGAGATGCAAAGATTGATAAGGATCACTCATATAGTTTTAAACTTGGCAAAATGCCTTCTTCACAGTACCCCAGGGTGGGGGGCGGGTAAGGCAAGTATCAGAGTATTTCTACCCATTTTACAGATAAAGAATCTGAGGCTCATCTAGGAAAGTCATATATCAAAAGTTGTACACCAAGTAGGCATTAAAATCGAAGCTTGAAAGATAGTTCTTATCACTGTAAATGGCTCCATCTTTTAATCTCTTACTTTGGGAGAAAATTGCATTTGAGTTGGGCTTTGAGGAATGGATAGTTTCAACAGCTGCAAGTGATGGGGAGGGCTTTTCTGGAAGCTCAGAAAAGCATAAACACAGACCTGCATATAGGAAAGAGCAGGAGATATAAATGGTGAGGGGTCTATAGTCTAAAAAAGGGCTTAGAAAAGACTGAAAGGTCTCAAATGCCAGTTTGGACATTATCACTTCTAAGGGTTTATATAAGTAACCAAAACTACAATGCTGTTTCAATCAGGTCCTTGTGAATGTGTCAGAGTGATCACGGATGGTGGCAGAAGTAGTTGGTATCTAGACTCAGGTTCATTTATCAGATTAATACTCCCTGGGAAGAATCAGTCAAGCTCAATTGATTCCTAATCTCTCCTCTCCAGGGATAGTGGTGGACAGGAGGTCAGTCACTTCTTACAATTACAGAATAATCACACAGCTAAGAGAATCCTCTCAGCTACCACTTTTCTAGGCTTATGTCAGAATCCTGTGACCCCTATCTTTGCAGTCCTGTATTCAAAGATCTATGCTCACCCAAGAGAATAGTCCAGGGCTTAGAAGGTAGTCTCAAGGACAGCTGTCATTGAGGCTATGATAGTCATGATCACACAGCTCTTTGGTTTTCTAGAAGCCCCAGACCTCAGCATAGCCTAGCCCAAAACATTTTTCCAGGGACATTTATGATACAGTTTAGCATAATCATAAACATACAGGGGAAGTCACACAAAGCACTACATCCCCATCCTCCACCCCAGCTTTCCTGTTCAGAAAACGAAAAGGTCACTTCCACTGTCTTTCTATAGTCGTAGACCTTTTTAAAGAATTTGATCTTTAGTCTTTATGACTTTAGTGTTTATGATATAAATACAAAAATGAACCAATCCCTACTCTCAGAAGGCTTCTATTCTACTGGGAATTATAGATGCACATATATAAATGAATGCATAGTACATGCAAGGTTATGCAAAGTAATTTGAGGAGAGAGAGAACTTACAGCTGCCGGATCAAGATAGGTTAGGGGAAGGAGTCCACTCCTGAGCTGGGTTTTGAAAGGGAGCTCAGGATTGGAAGAAGTGGTGATGAGGAGGTAGTGGATTTCAAACTCAGGGGGCCACTCTTGCAGAGACACCGAGGAGAAAGATGGAATGTGGTGGACAGCTAAAAGGAAAGTGTGTGATAGAATAGGAAATAAAACTGGTAACATAGATGGAAACCAGGTTTTAGTGGGGCTTTAAATGGCATGCTGAGTATCTTGTATTTTATTGTTGAAGCAATAGGAAACCATGAGAGACTTTCTGTTGGGAAGAATACACAGTCAACTTTGTGTTTTAGTAATATTTAGTAATTCTGTGGAGGATTGATTGGGAGAATTTTTTTTCTGTGTCATGTAATTTTTTCTGTGTCATGATCCCTTTTGACAGGTTAGTGAAGTCTTAGCAACCCCTTCTCAAAATTATGTTTTTAAATAACTGAAAGAAATGCTGGGTTTTGGTTAGAATTACTGAAGATATATATATATATATATATATATATATATATATATATATATATGTGTGTGTGTGTGTGTGTGTGTGTGTGTGTGTGTGTGTGTGTGTATGATCTAAGTTTGTAGACTCCCTGAAACCTATCCATAGACCCCTTGGGAGTCTTTGGACCCCAGGTTAAAATCTCCTGGAACAGAGACAGAGAAACTAATGAGTAGTTTTTTTGCAATAGTCCAGATGAGAACTAATGATATTATATACTGGTGTAAAGGCTGTATGAGTACAAAGAGGAGAATGGATGTGAGAGCTGCAAGTATAGAATTTATAGGACTTGGCAAGGGCATGAGTGAGAGGAAAGAGAAGGCTGTCCATGTTGTGAAACAGAGTGGTACTCAATAGAAATGGGTAAGTATGACATCTTGAACATGTTGAATTTGACATCTTCAGGTAGAGATATCCAAGAGGAGAAAGTGGCTGTCAGAGCCGAGATATCAAGTAGAATAAGGACTAAGAGAAGTTCATTGTTATTTCACAATTAAGAGATTAACCTTGAAAAGAACAGTTTCACTCAAGTGTTAGGGTCAGAAGCCAGATTGTATAAGTAATAAAGTACTATAGAAATGGGAGCTATTATTTTTACTTTGGCTCAATTGAAGGAATAATAATAATGATAACTCCCAATTTTATAGTGTCTTAAGGTTCATAGATTCATAGATTCTTTTAGCTGGAAAGGACTTTCATGACAGAAGAGAAAGAAGGTGTGGAAATGTTGGCAACAAGTGTGGAAGATCTTTTCTCAGAATTTGACTGTCAATCCTGAAGGAGGATAAGATATGTCATCTTGACTTTGATAAAAGAGTAGAGTGAAGGTTTTGTTGGGGGAGGGGCTCTAAGTTCAGCTCTACCTATTTTTATTTGCTGAAGGCATCCTCTGAGTGGAAAAGAAACCTGAAACCTTCACTAAGGTCATAGGTGCTCCCTTCCGGCCTCCCCATCTCCATTCCAGCTTTGTTGCTCTGGATCCCTCAATGTTCTAATCCTTGGTCATTCTCATATGCCAATTCATCTCTAGAGCAAAACTGTATAACTGGTTCACTACCACCTGGATAAACCTTGTACTTCCCTGCCTTAATGTTTTGCTGCATGAAGTCCTTATCCTGGACTCCTCACCCCCATCTTTTTTTTTATCTAGATGCTTATTAACAATTTGTTGAAACCCATCCTATTTCCTCCTTCCATCAGTACTCCAGGATTTAGACTCTGGGAGGATCTTTTGGCTTTGTATTTATATCTCAGGGCAGCTAAATGACCCAGTGAATGGAGTGCCAGCCTTGGAATCCAGGGGGACATGCATTCACATTTGGCCTCAGACACTTACTAGCTGTGTGACCTGGGACAAGTCATTTAGCCCTGTTTGCTGCAGTTTTCTCATATGTAAAATAATCTGGAGAAGGAAATGGCAAAATATCCTCAATATCTTTGCTAAGAAAACTCCAAAAATGGGGTCACAAAGAGTTGGTTGTAACTGAAATGACTGAACAACCACAAACAATCTCATAGGGGATGTTTTGTGTGCTATGCTTCACTGTACACTACTGGAAGCAATGGGAATCCCAAAGAATTAGGCAGGGTCATAAGGCCACTAATAATGTGAACTTTGATATCATCTATGACCTTTCATGCTCCCTCTTGTGCATTTGGGTTGGAGAACATTAAATTCCTTTAGTTAGAGGTCAAGGAACCTGTGAGAAAGCAGTTAAAGATCTCAAAACTAGGGCTGGGGTCTGTTTGAGGGTTGGTTTGCTAATGTTGCTAGATCATGTCAGCAGCTCCCTCTCCAGCCTGGCCAGACTCAATCCCTTACAGAGACTGTAACCTTTTAGCTTCCTCCCCGAGGCCCTTAGAGTTGGCCACACCTAGGAATCTTCTCCCCCATCCAGGGTAGGCAAGGTAGAATCTTTAAACCCACTTGTCTGACCCTGCTCATCAAATTGTATTTTCTTACAGCTGAAAAAGACTTTTCTTAAAAGCTAGGCTATAACATATCAGAGCAGAATGACAAAATGGTAAAAAGCAGAGTGTGGAGAACTTTATATTTTATTTAATTCAAGGTTTTTGTTTTACAGATGGGAGACTGAGGTTTAGACAGATAAAGGGACTTGCTAAGACTCTTACAAGGAGTTTCTGGTAGGATCAAGGATCCATACCCAATCAGATACCTGCTGACTTTTAGTTCAGATCTCTCCCCACCACCCCATTATATTTCACCTCTAAAATTATGTTACTGTTAACATGAAGAAGGAATGTCCCTGGACTTAGCTTAGAATTTCAGTGTGACTTATTCCTTCCTATTCTTTTGCTGCATCATTTAAGCACCATTCCAATCAACTATCAATCAATCAACAATTATGATGTGCCAGTCCCTATCCTAAGCACCAAGGATACAAGTAACAAAGAATGAAATAATCACTATTCACAAGGACTGTACATTCTAATGAGGGAGACAATAAATGCAGCACAAAGGTAATAAATAACACCCAGAGTAATTCAATACAAGGGAGTTTGGGAGAGGGGGCACTTGAAATTAGGTTGGGGGTTGGGGATCAGGAAAGACTTAATGAAGAAGATGGTGCCTGACCTTCCTCTGCGAGGAGGAGAGGCACTGTGTGAGGCAGAGGTAATGAGGGGATGTCTTGTGGCCATGGTGGACAGTAAGCAAAGATAGATAGGAAGGAAATAGTGTTATCATCAGTGAGATGAAAACTAGTTTGGCAGGATCCCAGAGTAGAAGAGCAATAATTTTGATTGAATCTGGAAAGGCAGGTTGGAGCCAGGTCATATTACGGTTGGGGTTTAAAAGTTAAACCTTCACTACCATGTGCATCCTGGGAACTTTTCCCTTCCTTAATCACCCCTACCAACATCAGATGCTGGTAGCTGCTTAGATGTTCATCCAGGTCCCCCATCCCAGTTCTTAATACACACAACTCTGCCCCATCCCACCCCTTCTCCATATATACCCCAAAACATAAAAAAGTCCATGTCCTGATGAGTCTTATAGCCAGGATATGCCTACCAGTCAATTTATCATTTAAGTTTATCTCTGTGATGAGATCTTGAAGGATAATACCCTATTTGCTTACATTCAGACCTTTTCACCTCAGCTGATGAGTCAAGAACTCTTAAGTTCTAGTCTTGGACTCCCTTAAAACTTACTTGAACCTTCCCCTTGCCTTCTCTAGGGCTCTGTTTCTGAAAAATAGGGAAAATTAATCCTGGCTTGTTTAATCCTCTGAGTCCTGACTCTGACTTATTTGCATGATCCTGGACATATCATCTCCTCTCTCTAGTTTCCTTTGTAAAATGAAATGGTTGGACTAGGTGGTCTTTAAGGTCTCATTCAGCTCTAATATTTTATGTTCTGTGTATCAAGTCTGAAATCTAGAGACATGTACTGTGTTCCTGGCTTTAATGAGGCAGCTAAATACTTCAGTTTGGAAGAACTCTGAGCCGGGAGTCAGGAAATTGTTGTTTAATTGTTTTGTTTTGTTTTTTTTTTTTGCTCTGGTTCACTTATTCTTGACCCCTTAGGGATTTTCTTGACAAAGATACTGGACTGTTTTGCCATTTCTTTCTCATTTTACAGATGAGGAAACTGAGGGAAAAAGAGGTGAGTGACTTGCCCAAGGTCACATAGCTAGTAAGCTCCTGAGCCCTGAGGAAGATGTGTCTTTCTGATTCCAGGCCCAGTGAAGCTGTGCTGCCTAGCTGCAAATTGGCCTCAGACACTCACTAGCGGTATGACTATGGGCAAGTCATGTAATCATATTTACGTAATCTACTGCAGAAAGAAATGGCAAACCACTCCAGTATCTTTGTCAAGAAAACCCCATAAAGGGTCACAAGGAGTCATGCATGACCAAACAACTAAACAACAACAACCTGGTTCTGATACTATCTGATACTACTGGAAAGTCACAAAATCTCTGACTGTGTTTTGAATGAATGATTAACTTTGTCTTCCCATCCATAAAATGATGGCAATAACCCATATATGACTTATCTCAAAGGGTGGTTGTGAGGAACGTACTTTTATTTAACCCAAAAGGTCTAGAGAAATGTCAGCTATAATGATGTTGTCATGGTGGTCATTATAATGCTATCCTGAGGCTTCTTCTGACCCTGACACTCTGCATTCTTTGTGCCAAAACCCCCTCCAGCTCTCAACAATTTGTGTCTTCAAGTACCATTCAGAACTGATATCACAGTGTATTCTAAGCCTCAGAAGACATGTTAGCCTGTGTTTTAATAGCCTTATAATTCTGAAAATCTATGTTCTTGTTTTAAAAATTCCTTTACAGTTTTGACATTCTGTTCTAATATTCTTTCTAGCCCTGATATTTTATGTTCTAAAATCCTTTCAAAATCTTTTATCCTATAACCTGTATTCGAGTGTCTAATATTTTATATTATATTTTCTAGATTCCCTTCCAAATCCCAACCATTTTTTTCTATTTCCTAAAGTTTCTTCCAACTCTTCTATATTCTAAGATTTCTTCCAGTTGGTCTTCAATTTTCTTCATGCTAAGATTTCTCATGGGTCTATCATTTATAATGTTTTAAATACCATTCAGCTCTGGTATTCTGTGTTCGATGTTCCAAACTCAGCTTTGACCCAGCCACAGTTCTGTGTGCTTGGTTGCAAAGTTCCCTCCAGCTCAGACAGACATTCTATGTTCTAAGTCCTTTCTAATATTTGCATTCTTTATTTTATAGTCTATATTTTAAGTCTCTTAAAGCTCACATTCTATGCTCTGTGGTCTTTGTTTTAAGATAGTTGGCATTCTGTTCAAAGTCATCTACTGCTCTGTTGCATGATACAATTGGTCCTTTCACTTATTCCTCCAGTATACAAATAAATGTTTGTGGATATCCTAAACTGTCAGAGCCTCATTTCAGAACAAGACCCTGAAACCCACTCTGATCCTCATCTCCCTTCCCAGCAGCAGCAGCAGCAGCAGCAGCAGCAGCAGCAGCAGCAGCAGCAGCAGCAGCATCCCAGAAACCCATTTGCAGACCTGGCTGATGAGAAGATCTTTAATGGGGGTGACAGCATGTGGCAGAGCCAGGTCCTACTCCAAGAGATTACTGATGAGGACCTGGATACCCTCAGGCATCAGGAAGATGCTATTCTGCAGAATGAGGTGAGCCAGGTTCATTGTCCTTCTGAGTAAGCACAGAAAAGATGCCCCCATCCTAAGGGTCCACCAAGTCATGATCTCAGGACATCTGGCTTATAATCCTATCTCTGTCACAGGCTTGTTGAGTAGTCATATCTTCTCTGTACATTATTTTTTTCATAGTTGCAAACTAGTCCTGAGTATTTTGCTCATTATACTATCATGGAGTCATGATGTAATGAGGCATCTTTTAAGGTTGAAGTCTTCTTTTGTGGGTACATATAATAACACAGTAGGATGGAGTTCTGTCATGTGTTTGGGGAGAGGAAGGGATTATCATACATCAAAGAGACCATTAGCCAGCACTCACATAGTCTGGGGATTAGACAGCTGTACCCACTCTGGGTCTGTTAAAGTTAGATGAATTTTTTTTAAATTTCAGTCTAATCTTGAACTGAAACAAGAGTATGAGAAGTCATATCTGAATTAAATATTAGCAGGTTTTGGGAAGGGAATGGATAACATTATAGCCAGGGATCAGGGAAGAAGATCCTGTAAGAGGTGTGCAACCATCCTTTGCCTCTTCCATAGCACCAAAGGCAGGTCCTTACAATTATAGGAAATTTATAAATTTATACATTTATAAGAAATGTTTGATTCTATGTCTGGACTCTAGATACTTTAAAAAATTGCAGAAGCTTGGTAGCTTCCTCCTTCCCCTCCCGCAACTAGTATTATATTTCTTTTATATGTCTGTCCCAGTGAATAGTGCTGAGCTGGAGTCAGGAAGACATGAGTTCAAATCCAGCCTCAGTCACTTGACACTTAATAGCTGTATGAACTTGGGCAAGTCATGTCATTTTTTTAAAATTTAAGACAAAGGGGTTAAGTGACTTGCCCAAGGTCACACAACTAGGTAATTTTTTAAGTGTTGAGGTCAGATTTGAACTCAGGTACTCCTGACTCCAGGGCCAGTGCTCTGTCCATTTTGCCACCTAACTGCCCTGGTCATGTCATTCTGATATATATCTGGTCACTGGACCCAGATGACTCCAGAGGAAAAAGTGAGGCTGGTGACTTAGCACAGAATCCATTCACTCAAATCCAATTCACTTGCTTATCATGGCATCACCTCCATGATGTTATGGTTTTCTTCAAGAATGAAGAATCACCATCATCAACATTTGCACAGGATTTATCTGACTTTACCTTAGCCATAAAAATTTTATACAACACATTACAGCCCTTCTTCTTAATATAGTTCTCTTAATATCTCATAGATGCCAGTGAAGCATTTAGACTATCCATCTATTGTGATCCCTTGCTCTCTCACTACATATCTTTCACACATAGACACACACACACATATGGAGGGAGAGACAGAGACAGACAGAGACAGAGATGAAGAGAAATGATGGCAAAATGGAGTTAGTGTATATTTATGTAGTGCATACACACACACACACACACACACACACACACACACACACATATATATATATAATATTCACCTTTTATGCCCATTGGTAAAGAAAACAAGAGAGACTAAAAAAATAACCTCCTTTATCTGTGTATAATGGCACATTATAGTTTGCATAGTACCTTCTTTACAACATCTCTGGGAAGTAATATGTACTCCTGTTAATATCCTAGTTTTACAAATGAGAGAACTAATGCTCAAGAATGTTCTTTTCCCAAGGCTACATGGCAAGTGAATAACAAAGCAACAAATTTAAACTTAGGATTATGAGTTTTTTGCACTGGTGTTTTTTCCTCAGTGTTGGAAAGGAGAAAGGCATATTTGGTGATCAAACGGCCAAAAGTTAAGAAAATTTTATCTGAGAATGAGATTTAGGTTTCCAAACCATGGATAAAAATCTAGGAATGCTAGACTCTTAGCGAGTCACAAGGAATATTGATAAAGTGTTTTCACCATCTCTAACAAATATAAGGGAAAGGGCTTTTAAACAGAAAGAGGAGAGATGGAAAAAACTTCATTTGTGTGTGTCTGGGTGTGTTTATGCACTTCAAGAGAATACTTACACAATAAGAAGAAAAAAGGCATGAGAGATGTTTAGAAATTCATAGGAGGTAAAATTGAAAAAAAGGAACCAGTCAGAAAATCGATGGTCAAAGATCTCTCTATGCATATGTATGAAGTATAGGTAACAAAGAAAGTAAATAAAGTGCAGACTTTAATGCAAGAAGGAAAATTTGATCTCACACATAATCACTGAAATTTGGTTTGATGGACACATGACTTGGAAATGACTTTGGGAGTAGCTTTGTATACTAAGTTGATATGCTCCTAGGAGGAAATCTGGGAAACTTCAGATTAACAGATCACACAAAGATGGGAGGGATTTCAAACCCACTGAACGATAGTCAGGAGCGAGCCAAAAAGATATTGACAAGCAAAAACATTGATGAGGTTGAATTGAATAAAGTAAAATTCAATAAGGTTGAATATGAAGAAGTCATACACTTGGATTAAAAAAAAATTAGCCTCACAGGTACAATATGGGGAATGTTGTGATAAGATAGAAGACTCAGATTGGCTTGACTGAAAAAGGCCTTGGAATATTAGTGGGCTGAAATTTCATTAAATTCAATTCAGCAAGCATCTATTAAGTGCCCACTATGTGGTAGACACTGTGTCAAAAATATTGACAATAGACACAAAAGCTAATGTGATCTTGGGTTGTATTAAGAGAGATATGACTTACATGAGTAAAGTAAGAGACCATCAGAACTCTAGAGTTCTAGACTATCATATTCAGTTCTTGATGTTATACTTTAGGACAGGGATGGGCAAGCCCACAGTCATATTCATCCCACAAAATCATTTTGTCTGGAGATGCCATAGCAAACACAAAGAACTTTTTAGGAGTGAAGTAATTAATTGACCATTTTGACCATGACTAATTTTTAAGTTGATAATTTTGTAATATTCAAATGGCTCTTGACAGAAAAAAAGTTCCCCTGTCCTGCTTTAGAGTATTGATTAATTAGAGAATGTCTGAGAAGGATGGAAAAGGTCCTAAGCATATGTCTTATGTGGATAAATTGAGAGAAATGAGGCTCTTTAACCTAAAGGAAATAACACTCCTGGTATGATGACTGTGCTCCAGTATTTGGAGGACTGTTTTATAAAAAAAAAGGAAAGTCCTGTTTTCTTTGATTTCAGAAGACAGATCCAAGAGTGGTGATTGGATAGTTCTAAGATTTTTTAGACTTGAGAAAATCTGATCCTTGTCTTATCACAACTTTCTCTGAGGTTAATTTTTTTTGATCCAAGAGTAAGACTTTACATTTTTCCTTATTGACTTTCAGCTTATCCAATACAACCTTATTAATGATTTTGCTTGTCAAGTTCTCCACTAATCAGCATCACACCACTCATACATTCTTGGTTTCAATAAATGGAGAAATTTTGAATGTAGTAGATAATAATTTCCCTTGCCTTGGCAGTAAACTTTCCAGGGATGTACCCATAGATAACAAAATTAATGCATGTATTGCCAGGGATAGCTCTGTAGGAAAGTATGGAAGAGAATTACCTACCAAACTGGAGTTCTACAGAGTCACTGAGCTGACCTCATTTTTATATGTCTGTGAAAGCTGAACAGTCTACCAGTGCCAAGTCAGGAAATCAAATAACTTTCTTTTAAATTATCTTAGGAAGATTTTGATAAGGTACCAGATATGGGGGAGCTTTCTTTTTTCCATTTGAAGTGAAGGCATTTTATTTGGGGGATCATGGTCCCCAGAAGTGGGCTGGTCTCTCAAAGGGAGACAGGCAAACAGAGGAATTTTCTTGAGCTGAACTGCCAAATACTCAAATTCTTCTGTAGAGAGTACAACTCCAGTGGGCAAATGATGTAGTCCAAATGCCAAATATACATTTACCTAAAAGGGTAATGGATCATTTGTGCCATCCTTTGTGATCATTGTCTCTTGACTCTAGCATCATGACATCTTTGAGTATGAAGGACAAACATCCACTGTGTACCAAATGTTGATACAGATGGTATCTTGTGGATCCTCACAACCACAACAGCCCTGGAAAATAGGTGCTGTTTTGATGCCCAACTTAGATTTGAGGAAACTTTAAGTCAGACAGAGGTGAAAGGACTTGGCAGGGTCACACAGTTCACAAGTGTCTGAATGGGATCTGAACTCATAACTCCGGGCCTGCTGTTCTATACGTTGTGCTGTAGGAGGCATTGGATTGCTTCTCTTTGGAAACAGGGATTGGCTTCTGTGATTCCTTTCAGCTCTTAAATTTTATTGTTGTGAGAACATTTGGATAAAGATCTATAGAGGAAGAAACAGATGTGATATCATCTTTGTAGTATATAAATGACCACATAAACAAAAAGAGGAACTAGATGAAAGTTTTGGGAAATATCTCAATGCTGACACAGAAGCTTAATCTCCTAGTCATGGGGAGCTTCACTTCTTTGGACATTTGTTAGAGTTCTTAATGCCAAAAGCAGCGTGACTGATATCCTATCTTCATGATAATTTCGTTCTTCAAGAAAAAGAGAATCCAATAACAGAAACTACTCTTCTGGGGCTAAATTTTACTTAGCCTCAAAATTCTCCACACGGTCTAGGATATCAGTGATGGAACTATATGTCCCCTCTAATGGAACAGACTACAACCCAGCTCTCCCTGGCCATCATAAAATATTCTCATTCTAATCTTCCAAAATGCACAACACAGGAAGGAAACAAGTAATCACCTATTGTTTTCCAAGTACTGTGCTAGGCCCTTTAAACTGTGATTGCATTTGATCCTTACACCAACCTGGGAAGTGGGTAGATTATCCACATCTTATAGTTGAGAAAACTGAGGCAAACACAGGTTGACTTGTCCAAAACTAGTAAAAGTCTGAGGCTTGATTTGAACTCAGCCCTTTCTGACTCCAAGCCCAGTGCTTTATTCATTTTGCCACCTGGCTTCCCAATGTGAGACCTATTCCTCTCTGTTTGAAACCTTGCTCACATTGTCCTAACATGAAGATACCAGTGCAATACACAAGCTTTCTATCATTTATCTCTACATATCTAACTTTCACATATTCTCTTGGTTGTTTTTTTGTTTGCTTAATTTTTAATAAGGCCCTGGGTTTTTGTTTTTATTTTTCCAATGTCAAAAATAATTTATCCTTCTTAAATTTCATAAATCTATCCCTCACCTCAGTGCCTTCACAATTTTAGCCCCTTTAGCACAATTTGCCACTATTGTATACTTGTTTAATCCAAGTTTCTCTTCTTTTTTCTCATGTTATTTCCACCTTCCCTATTAGCACACATCTAGATCTATGATACTGCAGTCCAAGTATGGTAACTCCATTGTCCTTTATGATAAAAAGTTTATTTTAAAAGAAAGTTGCAGATTTTTTTTCTATTTTGCTTCCAATTATTGTCTTCTTTCCATCTTTAACCATACATGACCTCAGGGTGACTGCTTAGATGGGAATTTTATTTTTTTAAATTTTATTTATTTAAGGCATTGGGGTTAAGTGACTTGCCCAATGTCACACAGCTAGGCAATTATTAACTGTCTGAGGAAGATTTGAACTCAAGTCCTCCTGACTCCAGGGCCAGTGCTCTATCCACTGTGCCACCTAGTTGCCCCACTGTTTTTATTTCTTTTAGATGGGACTTTTACCACTCTTTCTTTAAAATGACTTTACCTTCTATCACCTCTTTATATTTTTTAAGGAGATACTGCTCATAATCTTCCATTGTCCTCCATTAGATTTTTCAGATCAGTTTAAAATTGCATTTATTTTTTAAACTGATCTTTGCCTGGCTGCTGCATCTCTTCACTTGACAAGTAAGTCACAATGTTTCTTAACTAAGATTGTTTTTAGGTATTTTATATGTCAGTTGATATTTTCAGTCAAATTTCTGTATGAAGTTTTTTTTCCTAAGTCACTTTTTCAATCATATCCTTTTTTTTGTCACGAATACCTTGTTTAATTAGGTTATTATGGAGTTGTTTTAATTGAATGACTTTTTTCTCATATTCTTTCTTCTAGAGATGTTCTTATTTTGTCCTTTGTGATTTGACTGTTCACAGACAGCTAGTTCAGGAATGATTCCTACTTCAGCAAAAAAGAGTTGTCCTAGCTGTTAAAATACCCTCAGTTGCATTTTTTTTCATATTATTCAATGTCCAGTTCTTATCAGCTCTTCTCTCAAGAAAACATTATCAGTAATCTATAAGTGTTTAGTGTCTCAAATTTCTAATTCAAGATTTCTAATATATTTCTCAACACCTTAAGCTATTCTTGCCTTTGCATTGAAATCACTGAGCATCAAAGTATAAGTTGCTTTAGTACAAAGGCACTTATTGAGTTCTTCATAGCTATTCTCTGTCTCTTGAACTTCTGCTACAGTTATTGTTGCATAATACAGTTAACTTCATTTGATAAATAGGTGGTTCAGTGGATAGAGCACTGACCTGAGATTCAAGAGGATGGGAGCTCAACCCCAACCTCAGACACATTGACTACCTATGTGACCTTGGGCAAGTCATTTAACCCTGATTGCTCCCCACCCAGAGTTATCTTAAGTCATCCTGATTCATTTATGGCCACTGGACCCAAAAGGCTTTGGAGGAGAAAATGAGGCTGGTGACTTAACACAGCACCCCTCACTCAAATCCAATTCTCGTGCTTATCATGGCATCACCTCACTGATGTCGTGGTCTTCTTTAGAAATGAAGGACAAACATTAGTATTATCATTTGGTAAATATCTGCTAGGAGAAATTACAATATAAGAGGACCAAAGGTACCCTGAAGTGATTTTTCTTGTTGCTTCTAGGTGCACAATAATACCAACTCCTTTAATTACCACTGAACCATCCACTATTCCATGTAGTTTCAATTTCCTTCATTCTTTTAATTGTGTTTATAGCAAAAGTGATATGATTCAGTTCCCCTAAGAGCAATTCCATTCTTTGATCACTGAATAAGGATGTGACATACCAATAAATAAGTTAGAATTTGGAGGAAATCTAAAGGCTATGATTCCTGGGACTCTCTGGATCCCTTTCCATCCTTTTGTCACCATCAGACACAAAGGTAAATGGCTCCACACGGACCTGAAAGTTTTTTTTTTTAATTTTCGTTATTTTATGAGTTGCTGTTATCAAAGACGTTATCATTAATTGACCAGCCTACTTGTGATAAATCTTTCCAATATGGCAGAATTTGTCAGAGCCTCTGTTTTGCTGGCATGTTTTTCAAGAATTAGGGACCGCTCCCTGCCATGATGAGCCTTCAGAATAAGACTTTGTGAAGGATCCCTCCCTATAAAGAGAAGGTTCCTGATGTATAAGTTATTAGAACCTTGAGAAGAAGGGAAGTGACCACATTATCTTAAGATTTGTGATAGAGCACCCTAGATATGGGAATTGTTAAAGGGTACAAGGAAAGGAAGAATATGATCCTTAGCCTGCATTTCTATAGAAGAGACACTCTTGAGAATAAAATTCAAAGACATGAAGAGAAACAATTTATATGAAGAAGAAAAAGTAGGGTTGTCCAAATAGCCCAAAGTGTATACACAGGGAATGCTTGGCTAACTTTTATTTCTAAAAGCTTTGTACAGTTTATAGAAATAAAAATAATAAAGGAGGGTGAATACAAAAAAGCATTCATTTTTTTTCTGAAAGAACACCAATAAAAAAGAGAAATTAATGAATAAACTGAAAAACAACAAAAAAGAGGATTTTAAAACAACATATAGGAGAAGAGGAGGTAACAATGAATAGAATGCCCAGTCAGGAAAACCTGAGTTCAAATCTAACCTCAGACATTTACTAGCTGTGTGACCCTGGGCATGTTATTTCATTTCTGCCTGTCTCAGTTTCTTCATCTGTGAAATGGGGATAATAACAGGTTGTGAGTATCAAAGGAAATTATTATTGTAAAATATTTTGTACTTTGACTGACATATAAAAGGCACTATCTAAGTATTAGCTAATATGGTGGTTGGGATTAAAAAAATGCTAGAAGCTCTCGCCGGGGTCAGTGGGATGATAAAAGGGAACACAAGGAAAGAGATGACAATATTAACAGGTAACATAGAAGCTCAAGTTAATTTAACTCTGTTTTCCCTAAGAAGAATGATTTTTAGACTTAGAAATACCCTCAAAAATATCTGCAGTTTTTTCAGTTGGGAAGTCCTCTCCAATAATTCACTGTCCAACCTGCCCTGTCCAACTTCTGTGACTCTTGGCTGGGTCTTCACATCAGGGTTCCAAAAGGGTCCACCCAATGTGATGGAGACCTTCATCACTCTCTCCTGACTACCCTCCCCTGCCCCTCTACCCCTGCCATATGAAGAACCCAGCTTTTCTTCAATCACACATTTCCTAGATGACATTGTTTGCTTTTTTAAAAAATTCCATTGTTTACTTATGTTTTTGCCTGCTTATGCCCCCACTACATGTCTGTCTGTTGCTCTGTGAACAATATTCATTTAGAAATAAGGGAAGAACATAGATCCTGGGAAGTTAAAAGCTAAGATAAATAAGGTGATAGGAAGAGAATATCTGGGGCCTCTCATGAGATGAAATCACTATCTGTATGACAAAGTTTTCAAGCCCTGGAGAGAGGGAAGGAAAATCCATGCTAGTCCTAGGAGATCCTGCCTCTCAGGTTCTTGACCTCTTTCAGTATAAGGCATATGGGTTAGGAGTTGGGGGCATCCACATGATAGCAGGAAGCAAGGCCATTAACTATCAGGAAGAGCAGTCTATTCAATTTTTAGAGCCTGGATATGTTAAATAATATTAAATAAGATGAAATTTACTTTAATTCAAGAAACATTTATTAAGTACTTCATACCCTCATGGAGCTTACAGTATGTTACAGAGGTTAAAACAACGTAGTGTATGCACACTTACCTATCACTTGCCTATCCTCTTTCTCTATCTTCATCTGTAAAATGGGAATAATAACAGCACCTCTCTCCCAGGTTGTTTTGAGGATCAAAGGAAATTATTATTGTAAAATATTTTGTACTTTGACTGGCATATAAAAGGCACTATCTAAATATTAGCTAATATGGTGGTTGTTATTAAAAAAAATGCTAGAAGCTCTTCCCGGGGTCTATATAGCTATTTAGGTCTAGAGTCAAGAAAATCTGAGTTCAAATCTAGCCTCAGACACAATCTGTGTAAACTTGAGCCAGTCACTCAAAGTCTTGAAAAGATGGAATGAGAAAATATTTGTAAAATACTTAGGATGATGCCTGGAGCATAGTAGGTGTTATATAAAAGCTTATTTCTTTCCCTTCCCTTTTCTTCCCTTCTTTTTTTCCATCTTTCTCTCTTTTCTCTCCCTTCCTTCTTTTTTTTTCCTGTGGTATCTAATATTACCTATTATCACTTGAGAGAACTATAAACCATGGAGGTCTTGAAAACAGATTTGGGGGAACTTTGACTTCTTTTCAGCTTAATATATGCTTATTAAATCCCTCTTCCACCCCTGTAAAGTGTTCCTGCCTTCTCTAGAACAGGAGATGCAGAGCAGTCCTGGGCAGCAGTGGCAGAGGCAGAATGTAGATCTAAAGGAGTAAATATGTCATTTGGAAGATACCTAGAAGACTTAGCAACCAGGGGGATTTCTATTAGAAACTGATGTTTTTACTGAGTCTTGAAGGAACTAGGAATCGTAAGACTTCTGAGGTGAGGAAGAGGAGGATTTCAGGCATGGGGGAGCAGCCCAGGCAAAGATCTGGAAATGGGAAATTGAATGTTCTACATAGGGAACAGCAAAGAGGCAGGCTGTGTGACTAGAATGTAGAGTGTATGAGGGGAAGAAATGTGAAATAAGTCTAAAAACATAATCTGGGGAAAGATCATGAAAGCTGATATTAAAGATATCTTAAAGAAAATAGGGAGCCACTGGATGCCTAAGTTAGAAGTTTATACTTTTTCTGAAAGGCAGTGGGGAGCCATTGAAAATTTTTGAGGAGAGGAGTGACATAACCATATGTGCTTACCAGCTATCTTTTCTCAGCATCTCTGCAAGAGAACCTATTTGGGACATAAAAGGGATTCCCTGACCCTGCCAGCCAGAAGTAGTCTCTTCTGACTCACATCCCCAGGATTTTGCCTGGATTTCTCCTTTGTCTTTATCTCACTAACGCTCATATCACAGTTATTTATGTATATGTTCTCCCCTTCTACTCTCAATTTGGTTGCAAGCTCCTTAAGGATAGAATCTGTATTTGATCTTTCCATTTACATTTAGGCACTTAATAAAATAATTTTTCTATACTCCGGAAATAGAAATTCTATTTCCAAGACTGCTTGTCTCCTTTGGGCAAAACAAGGTCTGTAAGATTGTGTAGAAAAGGTGCTTTAGCAGAGAAACTGTTGGACCTGAAAGCAGGAAAAGCCTATGTTCCAAACTCACCTGTAGTACTTGCTAGCCCTGTGACTGGGCAGATCACTTACTCTCTCACCAAGGCCTAAGTTTCTCACATGTCAAATGGTTATTCCCTGTGCCACGAGGTCCTTATAAGGACCAAATGAAATCATTTGTGTGAAGTGCTTTACCAAATTTAGGCTATTATACAAATATTGGTCATTATGATTGCATCTCATAAGGTCCAAAGAGGGCATTATTTCCAGGTTGGGGAAGCTGAAATCAATTCAACTCTTCCATCTAAGAAAGATCCTTAATTTTCCTACTGCCACACTAATCTTTCTTTTTTTCTGATTGTAATTATTTTATTCTGAACTTAAGAAATAATGCAAGCATTTCTATAACATAGAAAAAAAGATGATTGTACCTGAAACTGCAAATCTATTATGTACATGCTTTTTCTTTTAAACAATGCCACATTAATCTTTCTTAGACTCTTCAAAAGCCTTCAATAATTCCCCTTTTGCCTCTAGAATTAAGTTAAAATGTCTTTGCCTTCACCCATCTTACACCTCAGCCCTCTAAGTCTGCATACACACTGTCCTTTTTGCCTGGAATGACTTCCTTCTGCCTCTTCTGTTATTGAATCCCTACCCATTCTTTAAAACCCAGCTCAAATGCTGCTTCTTTCAGGAAACCTTCCCTGATTCTCCTTGTCATTCTGGGCATGGTCTCTGGCTGGCCGCTATACTGGAGTGTTCTGTCTCCTGATCTCTGCCTCCTGGCTTCCCCAAATCATACCTCAAGAAGCCTACCCCGATCCCTCGGGATACTAGTGCCTTCCCCCTGTGGACTATTCCAATTTATTTTGTATATATCTTGCCTATACATTAGACTATGAGCTCCTTCAGAGCAGGGTCTATCCTTTTGTATCTTCACTGACTACTTAAGACAATGCCAAACAAACTGCTTAACTGTGGTTATAAATAGTATAAAGTAGGTGCCTAATAAATGCTTATTCATTGACTGACCATTAGCAACCTAATTCTTTAATGTAATTCTTTGTATCTCTGTGAAAGCATTTACCATGCAATATTGTAGCTAGACTAAATTCTATGAGTATTCCAGGATCTACCCAGATAGGGATTGGGTGAGGGGGAGGGGAGGATAAAACTTTAGCTAGCACTAAGTCCTTACCTTCATTAATTAAAAGCTTATACTTGAATATCACATTGTTTTCATAATTTCATAATTCATCATTTCATAATTCAAAATAAAGCCATGAGATTGGTACTGCAGCTATTGATATCCTCACTTTACAAATAAGGGAACTGAGAGTAGTCAAGAATAGTCATCACTAACAGTAAGCATCAATTGTTCAGTCAGTCTGACTCTCCATGACCTCGATTTGGAGTATTTTTTTGGCAGACATACTAGAGTGGTTTGTCATGTCATTCTCCAGCTCATTTTACAGATGAGGACCCTAAGGCAGATAAGGTTAAATGACTTGTCCAGAGTCACACACAGCTATTAAGTGTCTGAGGCTTTATCCATTTCCCTGCCTCACTGTCCTGGCAGTAAGCATCCACTGTTTTTTTTTTTTTTTCCCTCCATTCCATCCGTACTAGTTCATATAACTCATCATCCAGTAAGACAAAGAGGAGGAGTGACTTGTTGTGGGGTAGAGGACCAACTTGGAATCAGCAAGCTCTGGGTTCAATTTCTTCCTCAGATGCTCACTTGCTATGTGATTCTGGGCAAGTCACTTAACATCTCTCTGCCTCAGTTTCCTTTTTAAAAATATACATGTTAATACTTAATGGTCACTGAAGTCCCTTCCAGTTCTAAATTTAAAAATCCTCTGATACTATGATGAAAAAATATTACATAAAAGCATTAGAGAGTTATAAAATGAGTGTTATATGAGGACAAGAGGAGAAGATAATTACTGACTGGGGATTAGGGAAGGATTTTTGCAGGGAGTTGACATTTGAATTAGACTTTAAGAGATAGATAAATGGCAGGAAGATGGGATTTTCTAGGCACAGGCCACCAAATAAGTAAAGAAGTGAAGGCAAGAGGCAAGGTGCACTGTGGGGAGGAGTGGGAGCTGGGGCATCTCTTGCCTTGCCCTACTGCCTGTGTGCTTTTAGCTTAGAAACTAAATGACAGCTTTTCTCTGAAAGGAAAACTGGTCTCTTTTGCCTCAGGCCTCTCTACTCCCTGTGGACCCCCACTGAACACATTCCTAATAGCTCTTTTATGTCCTCAGTATCTTAAGAGGCTTTAGCTGTAAAATTAAACGATCATCGATTGGTCTGTCGGGACGGTCAGCCTGTAGTCTGATGACTGCTCTTACTCTGATTCAGACCTAGAAAAGTATCCTCTAGCTAAAGGTGTATGGAATTTACATAATCATCCTGGTCACTGCCAGTGATTAGGTTAGAAAAGGGAGCTAGTGCCCTCCACATTCTCAACCCACTTAGAAATCAGGGTTGGCTGGCTATACTTAGAGCTGAGTAGCAGCTGTTATAAATCGGGCCATAGGGATAATGGCATATCTGTATTCAGTTAGAGTGAGTGCTTGATTATCCAGAGGATGGTGAGCCAAATTTTTTTATTATTATTATCCAGCAGCCTATTCTATACACTGGGCTTGAAGAGAGGTGACCCAAATAATCACAGGGCTTAGAACTGGAAGAGGCCTTTAGCCATCATTTAATCTATTTTTTACAGAGAAGGAAATTGAGGCCCAGAGTGAAGAAACTACTTGCCCAAGATCTTAGAGTTAGTTAATAGTGGATCACCTTTATTCCATATAATAACCTATAATAATATGCCCTGCTGCCCCCATCTGGGTTTTAGTCCAAAATTGGCCACTAACTGGCCTTGGGACTAGCAAGTCACTTCATCTCTCTCATGCAACTGTACATTTGGACTTAATAAATTTTAGGATTCCTTCTAGTTGTAACTTTCCACAAGGCCTTAATTGTCCTGGCTTTTTCCCCTTTGATTTCTCTGCTTACACCCTTTCTTCCAAAAGGGAGAGAGCAGATAAAGGCAGATATTCTAATTACTTTTTGGGTCTAGTCATTCACCAAGTCCCAAATGCATATATTTAAGCTATGAGAAGGGAATAAAATTTATGATATATGGGCCAATAGATTTAACTTCAATTCTGAGCAAAAATCCAGAGCATTGTATTAAAGGGATGGTTAGCGACCATCTAGAAAAGCAAGCAGTGATCACAGAATACCAACTTGACTCCATGATGCCTTATACTGATCTCCTTTTTGTCAGTTGGGTAAATCAAGGAAATGTTATAGACAGCCTACTTAAATGTTAGCAAAGTTTTTCATACTAATGTTGTGGAAAGAATGGGGAGGTACAGGTGCTTCCAATGACCTACCTTCTCCATGCCATTAGCAGGATTAGAAACTGTTGAATGCTTATAGACTCAAAGAGTAATATCATTAATATTTCAATAGTAACTTGGAAGGCAGTCTTTAATGGGAATCTGTACTTACCTTGGTGCTATTTGATATTTCTATCACTTATTTGGAAAAAAAGATACTGATATGGACATGCTTATCAAATTTTCAGATGATGCAAGAATTGGAGTGATATATAATATTTTAGGATGACAGAATTTGGATTTGATAAGATCCTTATAGGGTAGAAACAATGATTCAAATATAAATTAATAGGAATAAATTTAAAGTCTTACATTTGGGTTAATTTCATGAGCAGAAGATGAGGGAGATATGAATAGAAACAATATTTGGGGAGTAAGTAGGTGTTCTATAAATGCTTATATCTTTCCTCTCCCCCTCTCCCAGCTCCCCATCCCCAATTATGGTTCTTACAGTATGGAGGTGGAAAGGGGAGGAAAGGGAAATGTCAGGATGGATGTCAAGAAGCTGCAAAACTTGTTCTGGTCTGAGTGAGTTTGGTCTTCAGTCACTGACTTTAAAATAGGCAGAAGAGTTCTGTATCCAAGTGACCTGAGTCTCACCTTAGGATCAACATTGACTCCTTCTTCTCCTTCATCCAACATGTCCAATCTTTTGTCAAGGCCTATAGTTTCCTTTTTCCCAAGATCCCTTGAGTAGGACCCCTTCTTCACAGCATTAAAAGCTAGAGAGATGAGGAGATTCCTCTAGTAGGTGGTGGTGAAGGATACACCTTCAACAACCCCAGATGTAGTGAGGGTGTGCCGGAGCCAGCTCTCTGCCCTCACTCTTCCCAAAACTGATTGTTACGTTTTCAGCGTGAACATTTATACCTCTGAAATTGGGGAACCCCAGACCAGTGAATCAGTTGTTCAATATTGGGCATGCACTTAAGACCTTTCACCATCTTGATAAGCCTCCTCTGGATACTCTCCAGCTTAATAGAGGGAACAAGCATACATTAGGCATATTATGAGCCAGATACTGTACTAAGCACTTTATGAGTATGATGACATTCAGTCCTCACAAGCCTGTGAAATAGTACTATAATTATCCCCATTTTATAGTAAAGGAAATTGAGGGAAAGAGATGTTCAGTGACTTACCCAAGACTACACAACCAGTAAGTGTCTGAAACTAGATTTGAACTCTGGTCTTCCTGACTCCAGATCTAGGGCTCTATCCACTTGACTACTAGCTGCCTCTATTAATAACCTAATTAAATCGGTAATACTTCTAGAAAAGGGATAAGGGCAGGCCAATTGAATAACTTATAGTTCCACTCATCATCCTTGTGATGTCCCCTTCCCTGATCCAGTGGGATTATCTACTTCCTTATAATATGAATTCCTGGCAAAGGGGGTGAGGATGGCAGACAGGCACCAGATTGTATTTGCATCTTATTGTGTTTGATCTGTATTTCCAGAGCTTAACATAGTGCTTGGAACATAATAAGCACTTGATACATGTTTTTCATTCTTTTTTGTTTTTGGATCTCCCCCCCTTTTCACTCACTGGCTGCTTCTTTTGTATTCTACTGCTGATTGGTACAAAAGCTTTCACCTGTCCAGTTTTTGACTTGGACTATTTTGCCCCTCCTTAGTCAGTAGTATAGCTCCTGGCTTGGGGCTGGGGTTCACCATATTGGTTTGGGACTTGGTGCAGATATCTGATTGGCAGAGGTATATCACAGCTCAGAATTGATCCCCCAGCCTCAGCCTACCCAGTAGCCAGCACCACCATACTAGAATCAGAAACAGTACTTTTCTTTCTCCTTGTTTTTATGCCAGGCAATGGGGTTAAATGACTTGCCCAAGGTCACACTGCTAGGTAATTATTAAGTGTCTGAGGTTACATTTGAACTCAGGTCCTCCTGACTCCAAGGGCCAGTGCTCTATGCACTGTGCCATGTTACTACCCCAGAACAGTACTTTTCTCATTCATTTTTATTTTAGCTGGTAAGCTCCATATGGCCCAAATATCTGAAGAACTTTCATGTAGAAAAGGGATTAGCTTTGTCTTTCTTGGCCCCTGAAGGCAGAATTAGGAGAATTACAAGGAGGCAAATGGGGGCTCAATATAAAGAAAAACTTAATAGCTTCCAGAGCTGTTCCAGAGTAGCAAAATTTGCTTTGGGAGTTGGTAAGGTCCCAACTTACCAGCTGTTAGCACCTCCAGGCCTGTTAGTTAAAGGATTCTATAGTGGGTGGAGGGAAGAAGAAAGAGGAATAGAGATGCTGTGACCTCTAAAGGAGGTATTTACTAGGGAATTTAGTATTTGTTATCCTAAACCTGCCTTGAAGTAGGCAGGGAGTTCCAATACTAATCTGGAAGTAAACCAGATTGCAACATGGGTTGGTCTGTTGATGAGTTGTTTTTCGGTAATGCCCAACTCCTTGATGAGTTGTTTTTCGGTAAATCCCCAACTCCAAAATGTCATTCCATTTTGATGGGTTTTTCTTATCAGAGATGCTGGAATGGTTTGCAATTTCCTTTCCCCCTCAATTTACAGGTGAGGAAACTGAGGCAAACAGGGTTAAGTGCTAGTAAAAGTCTGGCACTATCCACTGTGATACCTGGCTACCCTGGGTTGAGCAACCCTTCTTCATATGACTAATTTTGCTGTCTTTTTTGTCCTTTACTAGTATCTAGTATAAGACTGACTAAGCACATAGTGGATATTCAAATGGTAATTGGTCATCAGTTGATTATGTTTTTTTAAAATATATTTAATTATTACAAGAATTTATTATTTCTCTCTCCCATTGACCCATAGAACAATGTGTTTGTTTTTTTTTGTTGTTGTTTTTGGTTTTTTGACAAGGTAATGGGGTTATATGATATGCCCAAGGTCACATAGCTAATAAGTATCAATTGTCCGAGGACATATTTGAACTCGGTCCTCCTAACCCCAGGGCCTTTGCTATATCCACTTTGGCACCTACTTGCCCCAGAACAATGTTTTAAATGGAAAATAAAATACTTAAAACAAATATTCAGAGTCCAACAAAACAAATTTTTCCATTCCCCCATTTTTTGACACTGACCATGTTTGAAAATGCCTGCCTCCTTTTTCACTCTAAGTTTATCCCCTCTTTAAGCAGGAGATGGGTAGTCCACTTCATCTTCATCTCATGGTCTATTGAATTGGCTCAAAATAGCTTTTTCTCTATTATTATTGTCATTATATGAACTGTTCCACTCTATTCTCTGTCTTCTGCTCTTCCTTTGGTATCTGGTATCTAGAGTGTCACCTTCCCATAACCTGAAAGAACTGAAATTACTTCTGCAACATCCCAAACACCCCCAAGGTCATCCACAATCTACTTGCATATTTCCAGAGAGGAAGAATTCCCCAATTCTCAAGCCTATCTATTCCTCTTGGTCTATTTTTGATACATGGGCCAAAGCTGTGATAAAAGTCAGAGCTATGAACTTTCCACCAGTCTAAAAACTAGATGACTTGGGCATCTCTGATATACTAAGGTAGTTTGTTATTTTTTTAGTGGATCTCTGGGTTTTCATAGGGAAATTTGTGTTCTCCCAGCTAAAGATTTTGGTTTTTTTTTTTTTTTTTCTGTTTTCTTAACTAAGTTCCCTTCCCAGAAAATCAAAGAAATCAGTTCAGGTGATATTCCTAAATTTCCACCATGACCTCTTAAAGATTCCAGATATTCTATGAACCAAACATTGGATCTGGTGTCTTACCTCTGCAAAAATATTTCTTCCTTCCCTCTCTTTTTCCTTCTCTCCCTCTCCCTCTCTGTCTCTTTGTTTCTTTTTCTCTGCTTCTGTCTCTGTCTCTGTCTGTCTCTGTCTCGGTTAGTCTGTCTCTGTCTCTGTCTGTCTCCTCTCTCTCTCTCTCTCTCTCTCTCTCTCTCTCTCTCTCTCTCTCTCTCTCTCTCTCTCCTCTCCTCCCCCTTTCTTTCCTTTCTAAAAAATATTTCTCTTTCACTTGAGGATCTCAATTGTTATAATGCAGATTCATATAACATAGAGTGTTAGAAGGAACTTTAAAATATGAAACTTAGAAAGTTCGACTTGGAAAAACCTTTCTCATTTTAGAGTAAGAAATGGAAGCCCAGAATTGGGAAGGGACTGACCAAATCAAAAATAGAAGTAGGCTCAGTTCCCATGGGATCCCATTGCAATGTGCTTTCTCTCTACCAAGCTTTCTTTCTGACTTCTTCTCTCTTCTTTTACTTTTATCAAGAAAAACTTAAATTTTAATCATCCTTTTTTTAATTGGGAAAAACTACACACTTCCCTTAAGCTTACATTCCATTCCATTCACTTAGTATCTCATTTGATTGGTAAGAAATAGTAGGCATGGAAAACTTCTGCACAGGGCAAAGTGCATCATAAACAGAATTGAATCAAAGGATTTGAGTTCAGATTCCTACTCTACTACTTATTATTACCTGTGTGACTTTGAGAAAGCCACTTATCTTCTCTGAACCTCAGTTTCCTCTCCTGTAAAATGCAGTCAGATTTAGATCAGAGGTGTCAAATGTGTAGACCCACTAGCAAATTAAAATGTAATCGGGATAATTTAACAAAAGAGCAGAAATACAGTTGAACATGTATAATATGAATATGTGGTTTTCAAAGTCCTTTTAGACAGTTCAGTGGCCCCTGTTTCTATTAGAGTTTGATTCCACTACCATAGAGAACTTCTAAAGATCCTTTCAAGTGTCCTACTAGGATCTAATGATATTCAGGCATATGGACTAGTATGAAAAGTTTTCAGCCTTGAGAGAAAATGGATTCATCTGCACTTCCTCTGACTCAGTGTCTCTCAGAATCAGGAGGATCTTGCCTGAGAATCCCCTGGAATTAGAGCTGTCAGTTACCTCTAAAACTAGTTTGCTTTTATAAGTAAAGGACATTTTATGAATGACCATATATATTATCTTATTTGAGCCTGACCACATATGTGAACAAAAGTTATTCTCCCCATTTGCAGATAGGGAAACTGAGGGTTAGAAGTTTGAAGAGCTGAGTCACATTCAATCAAAGCCAATCATGGGGGAAAAAATAAACTGAAAACATTATTTCTTTAAATACATGTAAATCCATGCAGGCTAAGATCTGAAATAAAAAAAAAAAAACAACTAGGTAAATAGATTCCCTAGCTTAGTTCCATTAACCTCAGAAGTCTCATCCAACAGTCTCATTTCACTGCCCTGAACCCTCCCTAGTGGGCCAAAGAAAGAATTCCTAAGTCCTGTCACCATCCTTTGATATCCTCCAGAGAAAGAGAACAGCTAGTCAGTCAAGCCCAATTGTTCTCAGTCTTTAGGAAGTTTTGTCCCATCAGGGGGTGGAAGTTGGGGCTAAATAACAAGGAAGCAAAATGAAAGAAGAAAAGTAAACTTCTCATTTCAAGCAGAATGTTTGGATTTTTGGGGGGAGTAGGGGATGGTTACTTGAGGGGGGAGAGGAGCTGAGGGGAGCTGAGTGGGTGGTAGTGATAAAGAGTCTGTTAAATTCCACACGGAAGCAGTCGGCAGCATGCCTATGGTGTGAAATTGGGCTGCTTGTCTTCCAAGGAAGTGTTCCCTCCCCCTCCAGCCCCTGAACCACCACTTTACATACCCTCTCCCCATCATTAGCTTATAGAAACCCCCATGACCGCCATATACTTCAGAGTGACCAACTTTGGTTCCTACAATTGATGATAGTTGTCCTGGACCTTCCCTTGCTGCTTTCTTTGAGAGGGGTCTCTGGTTTTTAACCCTTTCTAGCATTATTTCGCTTTCTGGCCAGAAAAGAGATTGAAATCAAGTTTGTTTTTATTTTGGTTTTACCAAAAGTGGTATAGTTTAGAAAAGAACATGGAATCGGTATCTGATAGATACAGAGCTAGGTTAGACTCTCACAATAAGGTACAACCTCACTTATACACACTACCTCACAGGGTTGTATTGGGAAAAGTTGTTTATGAAACTTAAAGCATTGGAGTAATATGTGAAATGATCATCCTCTTCTTCAGGGTCAAGATTACTATAATTCATATCAACCCCATGTTCTTTTCCAAGATTAAATTGAAGAAGGAAGGTTCACATTTGAGTGGGAATGGAATATAGGGATATCGAATGTGAGTGTGTGTGTGTGTGTGTGTGTGTGTGTGTGTGTGTGTGTGTGTGTGTGTGTGTGTGTGAAGTTCTTAGAAGCAAAAGGAATCAAATTCTGGAAGTGTAAAAACCAAACAAGGTTATAAATCTTTCTTTCTTGGAGGTTTCTAAGATGATACTAGAAGATCAACTTCTAAAAGTGAGCTGTTGGAAGTTGCCTGTCTGAAGGTAGGTAAGGTGGACTAGTTGGACCTCTGACAGTTGGTCCCTTCTGGTTGGATGTTGCTATGATTCTCATAGGAGATGCTCAGAGAGTGTCAACCCCCAGATTGGATATCATGTACACTGGAGGCACTGAATTGTAGGAGGGACTTTGTCAAACTAGAATCAAGAGGAGGACAGATAACCTTGAATTGTAAAGAAGCCTAGATAGAATTGCAAAGTCCTTTCAGAGATCATTTAGGTCAACTCCTACTAGAGATAGTTATCAATCCTATCTCTACTCCTCTCACGGACTTGACTCCATCCCTTCCTATCTCCTGGGAATTTGCCCCATCAATCATCATACACACCTTTCTTTAATTTCTTCCTCCCTACTGACTCTTTTCTTGCTCCATATCACAAATATGCTTTAAAGTTAACTCTCCCACCTTGACTTGACTCTGATATTCCCTCAAGCTATCATCTCATAACTCTCCTGCAAGAGTGTTTAAATGATTTGGGTGATATAAGTAGTAAGGAACAGAGCCAGAATTTACACCTAGAACCTGAGCCTCCAAGTTTGACACTCTTTTCACTACTTTCCCAGCTTTTCGTTCCTATTCTCAAGACTCTTCATCTTCCTGGCCACTTTTCTCTACATGTGTTCTGGTCCATCAATGTTACTTTAAATTGGGATCAACCCTTAAAAATGAACATAGTATTTAATTTGCATCCTTCCCAGAGCAGAGTACATTGGGAATATTGCTCCCCTCATTCTGGATACTCTGCCTCTTTTCATGCTTGCTAAAATCACTAACTTTTTTTTGGTGGCCAAAATCAAATTATTGGCACCTCCTGAGCCTACATGGCACTAACTGCTGTCTATATACAATTCCCCCATCTGGTACTTGTGAAGTTGATTTTTTTTTAAACTGAAGAATACTTTACACCTTTTTTTAATCTGTTATTTATTTCAGCCATACTTTGTCCCTGTTAAATTTCATCTGATTAGATTCAACCCAACGTTTCAGCCTGTTGATCTCTTTTTTGTATCTGGACTCCAGCATACCCATGTTTTTAGCATTTGTATCATTTGCAGAATTGATGAACACAATTTGTATGCCTTCATCTCTTTTGATTAAAAAAAAATTAATTGTACAGGACTATAGGGAAGTCCAATAGAGATATCCTACCAAATTGATATTGCCCTTTTGATATTCATTTCGGATCCATTCAATCTGAATCTATCAAGTCATACCATCTATTCTAACCCATGACACTATTCTCCTTGCTCTTCTCTTACCTGACTGAAATACCTTTGTAGGCTTTTGGGGAGAATAATAAATCATCCCCTGTTCCCTAGTTATCAGTGTTCTCAAGACTGTTCTGGTTTCTTTATTCTTTGTATCCCCTTTGGTCACTTTAGCAACTCCCATGGATTCAGCTATCATCTCTTTTTTTAAGACTCTCATTCTCTATATCCTGTTCTCCTGTTTCCTGAACTCCAGTCCCTCATTGACAACTGTTTGGGGTGTTCAAGGAAGATAAGCATCTCTGGTATGAGGGCTTGCAGAGCCTTTTTCAGGAGTTTGTCTACCTTTGGTATCTACCTGGCTCTCAATTCCTACCTGTGGCTCCAAAAAACAATAGCATGTGCAGTGGCCATACCCCTATAAAATCATCCTGGAAGATGGGCTAAACCAGGTTGAAGGTGACCCAAAGGCCTCAAACCTGTCAGTGAGCCAGGGAATGCCTACCCTAAGCATGTGAAGACTTCCCCCAGTGGAATGGATGGATGAGGAAAGTTTGTTCCAGCAGCTATGAAGGTGACTGAAGCAAGTGCTATGTAACCTTTAGAGCTTGGTCAGACATCAAAGATACCAAGGTCAACTACTGCATCCTGGGCCATCACTAATTTTGTCTTGCATTTGGACTTTGATAATTCTGGAAGAAGCAGTGAAGACTTACTGACAACATTTCACAACTCTCCCTCACTTAAATCTAATTCACTTGCAAATCAAGACAACAACCCATGATATCATTGATCCTCTTCAAAAATGAAGGATAAATAACATCTGACTGCTTATTGGATATCTCCATTTGGATATCTCATATAAATCTCAAATTTAGTTTATCCAGAATGGAATTCATTTTCTCCTCCTAAATTCTTTTTTTTCTGTTGAGGGTATCATCATCCTTTTAGTCACCCTGATTCACATTGTCATAGTCCTACTTGACCTCAACCTCTTCCACACTCAATTGTCAGATTTTACTTTAGCCCCCTTCTTCTCTTTCACAGCAATCTACTTCTTTCCTTTTACATGATTGTCACCTTAGTTTAGGCCCTCTTACCCAGAGCTTCCTCAAGCCTCTTCATTTTTAATCCATTCTAAGTATAATTCCCCAAAATATGCTTCTTATAGCTTAAATCTGACCATGACACTCCTATAATCCTAAACATTCAGTAACTCCTTATTGCCTCTGGGATCAAATAGTAACTTCTCTGTTTAACATTCATAAACTGATTTATTTCTCTCCCCTTTCTTTTGTTTCTTTCATTTTGGAGGCAGTCAGTGTTACCTGACTTGCCCAAGATCAGACAGCTTGTCTGAGGTTGGATTTGAACTCAGATCCTCCTGACTCTAGGACCATGCTCTGTCCATGAGACTACTTAGCTGCCTCCACTATCTGATTTCACACAATCTTTCTAGATTCATCTCTCTTTTCCCTCCTCATGCATTTCATATTCAAGCCAAACTTATTTAACCTCCCCTAAAATTAGCATCATAGCTCCAACCTCCATGGCTTTTTCCACTGTATCCCCACATTCTTTGAATATACTTTCTTTGCATCTCCATCTCAAAAAATTCTCTGTTTTCTTCATGACTCTGTTATTGCATCATCTTCTTTAAGGAACCATTCTAGACTGCTCTTCTAGTGTAAAGAGGACTAAATTTGGAATCAGGAGATATGGGTTCAGTCACCTTGTGATCTTATATTTCAGTTTTCTCATCCATAAAATGTAAAGATGAGATTAGATGATCTCCTAAGATCCCTTCTGGTCCATGACCCCCTAGTTATTTTCTCCTTCTCCAATGGTTATGTATAACCTGGTGTGTCCACATACTCTATACAGCCTAAAGAATATAAACTCTTTGAGGGAAAGGATTATTTATTTGTTTGTTTGTTTGTTTGTTTGTTTTTAGGTTTTTGCAAGGCAGATGGGGTTAAGTGACTTGCCCAAGGCCACACAGCTAGGTAATTATTAAGTGTCTGAGACCAGATTTGAAACCAGGTACTCCTGACTCCAGGCCCAGTGCTTTATCCACTGCACCACCTAGCCGCCCCGGGAAAGGATCATTTAAAAAAAATAACATTTTGTCCTTATCACTCTAGTACTTGACTAGAAATTTCTGTATAATTCTTTGTGGTATTAAGGTCTACAAAGCAATGAGCCTTCTGGTTTAATCTGGTGGAAGAGATCTTTGTAAAAATGCAAATATTTATTGCAAATCTGGGTTGGGGGGGGTTTCTACTGACTGTTTCCCTGAGTGACAGGAACTTAATGTGATAGACTCTTGGCTGTGTATTGCTAACACAAAGACTGCATAGCTGATGAGGACATTGACCTTGGAGTTTGATGCAAGGGATCTGGGGGAAAGGGGGGTGTTAGGGGGAGAATAGACATTTTGGCCACATTTCATCTGGGAAATAGAGCTGCTAGCACCAAGTATCATTCTCCACTGAAGTCAGATTTTATTCTGGGCCCAAATTTTGGGCGTAATCAGAGAGACTTAAGACTTAGAGCTGGAAGGGCATTGAGAGCTCTTCTATTCCAACCCCTTGATTTGACAGAAGCTTGAGGCCTGGGAGGTAAAATGTCTCTCACCCAAAGTTTCTCTGATAGAAAATATTCTGGGTTCAAAGGTGTTAATCTACATTTTCATTGCACAATGCTGTCCCCAATGAACTGGGAGGAGGGCTTCATTTTGGTGACCCCCATCTGTAACTTCAGTCCTGGGCTAAGCTCTGGATAGAATAGTGTGACAGGCTAGGGCTTGCAACTTTTCCTCTCTGCCAAGTTAGCTGTCCTGGACAGGTATAAGGTTCCTCATCTTGGGAACTGTTCAATCAGAGACTGAATGAGCCCTTGTCAAGGAGACATTTGATTTCATTAACTCTGCCCTTCCCACTAGCCATCCAGCCCAGCAAGCACAACTTCCCAAAGAGAAGACTTGGCTCCCCTTTCATATGATGCCCAGTCCCCTGAGCTCCAACTGGGATGAAGGGGAAGAGAAACAGCTTAGCAGGTGACTCAGGTCAATGGTTTCTTTGCTCCCTTTCATCATTTCTTCTCTCTCATCTCTAGAAATGAGAAAGAGAGAGAGAGAGAGAGAGAGAGAGAGAGAGAGAGAGAGAGAGAGAGAGAGAGATCATTTCTTGTAGAAAAGTAAAGTTAATTTAAAAAAAAGATGGATCAAAAGACCAAGCAGGGATTTTTGAAATAAAACTGGAAGAACAGAGGAAAAGTGATTGGGAGACATGTCTCTATATGTTTTAGCAGCTGGTTCACTGCCTCTGCCAATGACAGCCCTTAATTCTCAGGTTCATTCAGACTGGTGGCATTGGGGCTGCCTTTCCCCATAGTTTTTCAGGCTCTTCTGGCTCTTCTGGCTATTTCTAGGTAAGTATAATAAGGTCTCTCTTTTGTTGCTTCTTCCCATCTTGAAGATCCTTATTTGGGGGGACATTGTTGTTTTTGAAAGGGGTGATCAGTTTGGCAATGTGGGGGGAAAAGAAAAACCTATAATTAGAGTAGAGGTTTTAGAAAACATTAAATGGGGTAGAAAGGAGACTAAACCTATTCCATTGAGGTGAAACTGACCTCAGGGAGGAGGAGGAAGATTGGGAGGGGTGGCAGTTCCTGCCTCAAGGATACCCTAATAAAAGAAAGAAAGAAGAACACAATCCTTAGGTCCAAAGGTTAAAAAAAATTCCCTACCAACCTGGACCAAACATGGACTGACTCTCCTCACTCCAATTCACCCTCCTCTCAGATATCAAAGTAATCTTGCTAAAACACACATCTGATCATATCATCCCTATACAGTGGTTCCCTCCAAGATCAGTCTTCTGACTTCAATACCTATAACCTGGGCTATTTCCTACCTTTCCTGTATTCTGACACCTTACTCTTTATCATGTAATCTGCAGTCCAGAGACACCAACCTCATAGGACTGTTCCTCAGACAGCATCCTATTCCACCCAACACATTTTTTAAGCTGTTTTCCATGCCCAGAATTCTCTCCTTCCTTATCTTCTCCTCCTGGTTTTCCTGACTTGGTTCAAGCCTCAGTTAAAGTTCTATCTTTTACAAGAAGGATTTCCCAAGCTTTCTTGATTTCCCCCCTCTATTGATCATCTCCATTTTTATCCTGTTTATAGCTAATTTATATGTAGTTGACATGTTGTTTGACCAGTTAGATTGAGCTCCTTGAGAGCAAGGTCTAGTTTTTTACCCTTCTTTATATTCTCCATGCTTATTTAGTATAGTGCCTGGTACTTAATAAATGTTGGTAAACTGACTAACACAGTAGAAACATGGATTAATAGTATAGGGTTCCTTCCCAGATTCTTTCAAGTTACCAAACTTCACACATACACACACACACACACACACACACATGCACACACACGTGCACACACATATGCTCTACTCACTTATTCACAAACATACAATCTCTCCATTTTCAGTTACTCTTTACTTTAACCTTTAAATGTTCTTTTTTTATGGATCACCCATCTCAGATTTAAGGTAGCCCTCATCTTCAGAGGAACTTTCTTTAAAATCACAGAGCAAACTCATAAGACAATTCATAAAAAGAACTGGATCCCAAGTAGGTTCAGTAAATGTACCCAACCTAAGCCACCCCCTTCTCAGTTCCTCTATCCCACCCCTTCCCTATCCCCAGTACTCTCAGACTTGAAGGGATGGATTATAGCTGCTAATCTCTTTAATAATCATTTAAATTCTATGACCCCATTTCCTCTAAGAAGTCTTCACTAATAATTCTAGGACACAAAGGATCTCTTGGTCTTCTTGCTTAAAATATTTTTACCATTGACTATAATGAACTTTTTAGGGATATCACCTGAGCAATTGAACTCTAATCTCTTATGAGTAGTGGTAGGGTCTTGGACCCCCTTAGAGTTGACAGAGAGGAAGTGTATAAAGATTACTGGCATTGGAGTCAAAAGACCTAGTTTGGCTATTGAAGCAAGCCCTTTCTCCTCTCTGGCTTCAGTTTCCTCCCCTGTAAAATGAAGGGGTTGAACTAGATAACCCCAGAGGTCCCTTCCAGCTCTAAATATGATCCTTTAGTCTACCTCCACAGCTAGATGAAAGGGGTACTCTTTATGTAGTAGTTACCCAATAACTATGTCAGTGAAAACTGTGAGCAAGTCTTATTTCTTATTTATCTTTTTGCCCTCAGGGCCTAGTGTAAAACCTGAAACAGAATAGATGTTTCATAAGTGTTGAATTTGATAGAGACAATGCAGCTTTCTTTTCTTCCTCTTTCCTTCTTTCACCTTGGTCCCCTCCCAGAAATGAATGAATTAATTCATAAAAATTAATGCTTATTGTGTACTACATGCTAGAATATGTCTTTGTTTTTGGTTTCCCCCAACTTTGCTCTAGAGTTCATCTATTCCCATAGCTTTCTTTTTGCATTGAAAACTATAAGGTCACATTCATAAGACTTCTTAGTCAAGTTCTCTCCTCTGGCTCCAGAAAGGAATTCAGACCTGACCATGATCTATTAATTGTGCAAACCAACAAACATACAAACAAACATAGTCCCTTCCTTCAAGATTAAATGTTGGGAAATAGGATGGTAGTGGGGAGTCAAATGTAACTATCATTTTGTTGTTGTTCAGTCATTCATCATTCATGTCTCATTCTTCATTACCCCATTTGATATTTGTCTTTTGTGGGGGGGAGATATTGGAATGATTTACGATTTCCTTCTCCAGCTCATTTTATAGATGAGAAAACTGAGGCAGACAGGCTTAAGTGACTTTCCCAAGGTTACACAACTTGTAAGGGTCTGAGATTGGATTTGAACCCAAATTTTCCTGACCCCAGTCCTGGTACTCTATTTACTGTGCCACTTAGCTGCCCCATGATCATCATGTGTGTATTTATATACATATATATGTAACATCATTATTTGTATATACAAAATATGTACCTATAATTGCAGTCATGTACATATATATATATATATATATATATATATATGTATCATTTGAAAAGGAAAAAAGCTTGTTAATATCTTGGCGCATCAAAAATGTTTTCAGGTGAGTGGTAAAGCACATCAATGTGCTTTCCTGGAAGGCTTGCCCTCATCTCCACCTCTTGGCTTCCCTGACATCCTTCAGGTTCTCGCTAAAATCCCATCTTCTCTAGGAAGCCTTTCTCAGCTCCTCTTGCTTCTAGTGCCTTCTCTCTATTATTTCAGATATAGCCTATATGGAACATAGTTGCACCTGGTCGATTACTCGTTGCCTCCCCCATTAGACTGGAAGTTTCTTGGGAGCAGGAATTACTGTCTTGTTTTCTCTGTTTTACCATTGCTTAGCTCAGTGCCTGATGCACAGTAGCCTCTTCACACATGTCTCTTCACTGCTAATCAGCCAAGATCGGTCTAACACAAGCCTTCTGAAGACAAATGTGTTCTTTCAACATGGTTTGCTGCCTTCTTCAAGATGGTTAATTGTCCCTAATCACCTGTAGGCCTCTCCAATTCCCTTATTCCCATTGGGAGCAGGGTTGCTCAGCAAAGTCATGGGATGATTCAGTTATCACTGAGCTGAAGTGCCAACCAATGATGGAAAACCAAAGCAAATCATTTCTTGTGAGCAGAGAGCAGGGAGAGGGAAGGAGGTTCTGGTGAGAAGGAGATGGGGAGGTGAATAGAGGCAGAGGACTGGGCTGAGATGGAGTTTAGAGGCTGGAAAGAAGCGCAGAGCTAGCTAGCACACCCAATTTAATAGATCTCTGGGGCTGCTCCCAGCCGATGGCTGGGGGTGGGGGCTGGCACGCTGCCTCCTGGCTGGCCGCCCTGTCTAGATTGCAGAGAAAATGGAAAACCCGTTTAAAGCTCATTATTGAAAGTGTTAGTTTTAATTTTGTTTCAGTGGCATTTGGAGGCGGACGTTGAAGAGTGGGAGGGAATGAACGGAAAGAGATGGAAAGAGATGGATGGTGACGCAGGGAAGAGAATGTCTGGGCTCCCAATTAAGACATGTCTTAGAGCAGGAGGCTCCATCTGACCACCCAGAAGGCTGCAGGTCACCTCCTGATGATGACTGGCCTTGGGTCTGGCTGACTATACTAGTCAGGATGATATTGATATAGAATGTCAGAGCAGAAAGGAAACTTCTGCTCTAGAACTTAGAATGGGAGAGGTCAGAAGAGATCTTAAAACATAAAACCTAAAAGAATAATAACAATTTCCATTTACATAAACCTCTCAGGTTGGCAGAGCACCTGGCAAAGATGATTTCATCAGTACTCCACAATGATCCTGGAATGTAGGTATATATTATAGGTATTAACACCTCCATTTTATAGATGAAGAAATTGAGACTGAAAAAAGTAAAGTGACTTGTCCAGATCCTATAGCTAAAATCTCTGAGACAGTATTTCAACCCCTATTTCAATTCCAAAGCCAGTACTGTATGTTCTCTGGCATACCTTAGGACATATAATATTGGGGCTAATAGAAGTATCAGAAATCATTGGGCCAACTCTCTCATTTTACAGGTGAGGCAACTGAGACCTAATGGGTGATAGAATAAACCAGTGGCAGAGTCTGAACTTGAAACCTAAGTCGACTATCCTACAGGCCTTGGTTCTTTTTATGGTACCATACTGCCTCCTCCAAAAAATGAAGTGTCACAATTCAGATGCTGTCATTTTGTTGTTTTAGAATGACCCTGCCCAAACTGTTAAGATAATGAGTGAATGAAAGTCTCTCAAGTTTTGCCAGGGGGCTAGAAGAAAAGCCTGAGTGTCCTCCCTCCCAACAGTCAATATTTGGGGGATGGGGTTTACAGCCCTTAAACCATTTTGGCACACTTTCCTTGGGTTGACAATCCCTAGCTTCAAATTTTCCCTTTATAGGCTGCACAGTTTTATGAACCAGGAACCTGATATATAGGTATATTCTTGTTCAGGTGGTCTTGGGAAAGTCACTGAGCCTCTGTTTCCTCTTCTGCCAAATGGAGAATTATGATCCTTACCTTAGCTCTCAAAAACACTTTTACATTTTATCCTAGCCACAGCCTTGTGAAGAATGGAGGGCAGAGATTATTATCCCCATTTGTCAGAGAAGAAAACTAAGGTTTGTTGTAGAGACAGGAGTTGCCTAGGGTCACAAAATAAGTCATTAGCATTGGCAATGGCAGGATAGAAGTCTGCTATGCTGGCTTTCCCTCCAGGGTTCAGGCTATGTCTCAGGACTGTCAGGAACATTCAATAAGATGGTATCTGTTAAAGGGCTTTGGAAACTAAGAAGCCTGTGGATGAGAAGGGTGATCCTTAGAATGCATCAGCTTTGTGGCTACCAGGGCTGCTGGATGCAGGAGTTGAGGGTGGAGGACTGCTACCTTCCCCTCAGCCCTTGGGCTCAGGTGGGACCTTGGACTAGGAGGTGAGTTTGTGAAGAATGGCACTTGGGAAGAAACAGCAGGGTCCTGGGGGTGTGGATTTCAATGCATCTTGACTGTAAGTGAAAATAATGCAAATGAAATGCAAAACCATATGCATATTAGAAGCTATTCATATTTGAATTACATTTGTTGCTGGGGCAATTACTTTCCATGCTTAAGTTGGGAAGGGGGCCTTTAAGAATTTGCTGAGTTTTTAATCCCTAGATCAACTGGAGATAAATTTTGTAAAGTTCTGAGCACAATTCCACAATAGAAACTATATGTTAACTTCTATTACTTTAAGTTCAAATCTAGCCTCAGAGGCATCTTACCAGTATGATCCTTGGCAAGTCATTTGACCTGGTTTATCTCAGTTTCCTCATCTATGATATGATCTGGAAAAGCCAAGAAAGCCTCAAATGGAATCATGAAGAGTTGGGATATGACTGAAATGGTTGAATAATAACAATTATTATTGCTTAAAGATAATCCCTTTGTCAGCTATAAGGAGAATGGATTAGAGTGGGGAGAAGCCAAGTAGATCATCAGAAATGCTTAGGAGAGAGTTGATAAGAATGTGACTGCAAGAATAGGGAGAAGAGGCCAGGACTGAGGGGTGCTGTGGAGGTAGAAAGAACATGATTTGAAAGCTTACTAGATAATATAGGGTGAGATGGAACAAGGATAAGGCCAGACCTAACAGATTAAATGAACATTGGTTCTTTTTTTTTAAGGTTTTTGCAAGGCAAATGGGGTTAAATGGCTTGCCCAAGGCTACATAGCTAGGTAATTATTAAGTATCTGAGATTGGATTTGAACCCAGGTACTCCTGGCTCCAGGACCGGTGCTTTATCCACTACGCCACCTAGCTGCCCCAGAACATTGGTTCTTTCAATAGACATAGAGACATGTAGAAGAGACATCAGTTTTGGAGGAAAGACAGTAAGTTTAGTTTTAGACATAATGAATTTGAGTCCAGTAGGCAGCTGGTAATACAATACTCTGCTTTAGAGGAGAGACTTGGATGAAAGTTATCAATCTGAAAGTCATCTCTGGAGAAATAGTAATTGAATGATTATTATGAGATCAACAACAGTTATATAAAATGGAGAGAGGAAAAAAGCCCAGGACAAATCCTTGGAGAAAATCAAGGTGAAAGATGGCAGATTAAGACGCATAGGGAAACCTTGACTTGGCTTTATTGAATTCCCTTAGTTTAAGAGCTGCAGTTGGAGAGGAGAGGAAGAAAAGCTAGGTGTCAAATTCCTTTAGGAAGGGAAAATGACCTGCCAGCCTGCTGACTAAAATTGAGAGCACTTTTCACTGAGACCACAAGATCTATTTCTCTTGCTCTGTTGATTAGCCTCTCTTTGCCCAACCTGTACTTGTCCATCTGAATTGTAAATACATTTGAATTTATTAAAGGACTAAATGAAGCTTTGAGGTGTGCTAACTAGATGTCCTTACTGTGCCTAGATCTAGCTTGGTATAGTCATGCCTGATAATAAGAATTAGGAACCTAGGATTTTTTTGTAATGTAGAAAGAACCATAGGTTTCCAGAGTTAGAGGCATAAAAATTGTGAAAAGGAAATTGGACTCATTCAATTTGTCTTCATAGTCCAGTGTAGGCAAATTAGAGAGAAGTTGATAAAAATTATCTGGGAATAAATAATAAGTGACACAATATAACAGGCTGCTTAGGGCAGAGACATAAGGTTGAGGTGGGTAATCAATTCCCTGTCCCTGGAAGTAGTCAAACAGTGACTTTCTTGACCATGTTTTATGGTTATTATAGAAGGGACTCATGTTTAGGGTTTAATTTGGACCAGATGACCTCTGAAGTTGCTTCCAATTCTACAATTCTGGATCTCTGAGGTAGTCAAACCTTCTCATTTTACATTTTGGGAGGAAGCATGATATAATATAATGAGCTCTGGGCTTGAAGATAGGAGAGGTCTGACTTTGAAACTTATTTTACAGGGGTTAAGTAATCTACCCAAGATTCCCTAAGGTAGAAATCTAAGGTCAGATTTGAACTCAATTCTTTGTGACTCCAGAGAAAGTGATTCAGCCATCTATAAAATAGTAATAATTCTCTCTCTCTCTCTCTCTCTCTCTCTCTCTCTCTCTCTCTCTCTCACACACACACACACACACACACACACACACATCAGACAAGTGCTAGAAAAATAGCTGCCATATGGGGGAAACTGAGGCCAAAAGGTTAAGAACTTTCTAAAATCTGGTCAAATCTCTTGACACATTGTGCAGACTAATTATGATTGCTGGCAAAATAATTCCAGGATATTACTCAGCAGTGATGGCCAAGAGCTGCTCTTTTTTAAGTTGATAAAGGAATGATCAACATTACCAACAGTTGATCCCTAGGAAAAATAACAGTTCTAGAATCATAGTTTCAAAGCATATACCAAGGCACTCTTCTGGAAGTCAACTGCCTTCTCAGAGAGGGTACTATTATGGATATAGAAAAAGGTACACTCTCTCCCTTCCCCCATATCCCCTCTTCAGTTAAATACATCCAGATGTCTATTTCTCCATCCAACAAAGACTTGTTTGAGCATATATTTTTGTGCTTGAGCCTGGTCCCTTGCTTTCCAGAAACTTATAGCCTAATGGAGACAATAAATCATAGACTCAGGTGATTATGCTACAATAATTGGTATGATAAAAGCTATAAGAAAGAGATATACTGAGGACTTGTAGAGAAAGGGAGAATCGCTTTAGACTTGATGAGTACTTTGCTTAGTTCTGGAACCCTTAGTTTAGAAAGGACTTTTACAAACCAAAACTTACTGGAAGATAGTGACCAGGTTGGGCATGGGAACAGAGCCAAGGCCATACCAGGATTCATTGAAAGAATTGGGGATATTTATCCTAGAGATCTCTTCTCTAGTGTTGGGGCATGATAGCTATCATCATGTAAAGTGATGTGCTTTGTTCTTTAGGAAGAACTACAACTGGGAGGATACCAAAATGAGACAAAGTCTGGCTTGAGATAAGGAAGAACTTCTTAACATTTAGAACTGTCCTGTGATTGAAGGTGCTACCATGAAAGATAGTAAATTCTTTATCATTAGATATGTTCTGGAAGATTTTGGACTTACTTTTTTGTCAAGAATAATATAGGAGAAAGTCTAGCCTTGGGTGATAGGGTTGGGTTTCAGATTAGATTATCTCTGAAGTTCTTTCTTATTTTGAGAAGCAATGTTTCTATAAATGCTCATTCTTTAAGAATTCATCAGATTTCACCAACATGGTACTGATACCTAAACCAGGAAGAACCAAAATAATCTCCCTAATGAATATTGATACAAAAATCTTAAATAAAATTTTAACAACGAGACTATAGTAAGTTATAACCAAGATAATACACCACAATCAGGTTGGATTAATACCAGGCAGGCAGGGATGGTTCAATATTAGGAAAGCATTCAACATAATTAAGCATAACAACAGTAAAATCAACAGAAATCATATGATTATCTCAATAGATGCTGAAAAAGCCTTTGATAAAATACAACATCCTTTCCTATTAAAAACACTAGAAAGTTTAGGGATAAATGGAGTTTTCCTTAAAATAATAAATAGTATCTCTATAAAACCATCAACAAATATTATATTTAATATGAATAAACTCAGAGCATTTCCAATAAATTCAGGGTTAAAACAAGGATGCCCATTATCACCATTACTATTCAATATAGTATTGGAAATTCTAGCAGCTACAATAAGAGACAAAAAGGAAAGTAGAATTGGCAATGAGGAAGCAAAACTTTTACTCTTTGCAAATGATAAGATGAAATACCTAAAGAATCTGAGAAAATCATCTAAAAATTTCCTTGAAACAATTAGCAAATTCAGCAAAACAGCAGGGTATAAAATGAACCCACATAAATCATCAGCATTTCTACATGTGAACAACAAAGTCCAAGAACAAGAGATAGAAAGAAATTCCAGTTAAAATAATTGTAGACAACATTAAATACTTGGGAATCTACCTCCCAAGCAAACCCAGAAACTGTATGAACACAATTATAAAGCTCTCTTCACCCAAATAAAGTCAGATCTAAATAATTGGAAAAATGTCAAATGTTCATGGTTAGGTCGAGCTAATAAAAATGACAATTCTACCCAAATCAAATTACTTATTCAATGCCATATCAATCAAACTACCAAATAACTACTTTACTGAGCTAGGAAAAATAATAAAATTCATCTGGAGCAACAAAAGGGCAAGAATATCAAGGGAACTGAGAAAAAATGTAAAGGAAGGTGACCTACTCTACCAAATCTAAAACTATACTATTAAAGCAGCAGTCATCAAAACTGCCTGGTACTGGTTAAGAAATGGAGTAATGGATTAGTATTGGTTCAAAAGAAACTGCAGTAAATGACTACAGCAATCTACTATTTGACAAACCCAACAACATCAGCCTCTGGGATAAGAACTCACTATTTGACAAAAAACTGGAAAATGGTGTGGCAAAAAACTAGGCATAGATCCATATCTCACACCCTATACCAAAATAAAGTCAAAATGGGTACAGAATTTAGACATAAAGAGCAATATCATAGCTAAATTAATAGACCAAAAAAATCTATCTGATCTATGGAAAAGGGATAAATTTATGACCAAACAACAATTAGAGCATATTATAAACTGAAAAATGAATGATTTTGACTATATTAAATTAAAAAGTTTTTGCACTAATAAAATCAATGATGCCAAAAATTAGAAGAAAAGCAGAAAACTGGGAAACAACTTTCACAACCAGGAGTTCTGATAAAGGCTTCATTTCTAAAATATATAGAGAATTGCAACAAATTTATGAGGTTACAAGTCATTCCCCAATTGATAAATGATCAAAGGATATGAACAGACAGTTCTCAAGTGAAGAAATTAAAGCTATATATAATCATATGAAAAATTGCTCCAAATCACTTTTGATTAGAGAAATGTAGACTAAAACAACAATGAGGTATCATCTCATACCTATTAGATTAACCCAGATGAGAAAAAGGGAAGATGATCAATGTTGGAAAGGTTGTAGAAAGATTGGGATATTGATGCATTGCTGGTGGAGTTGTGAAAGCATCCAACCTTCTGGAGAGCAATATGGAACTATGCCCAAGGAACAATAGAACTGTTCATACCCTTTGAACCAGCAATTCCAATTGGGAAAAGTCCTACATGTTCCAAAATATTCAGAGCAGCTCTTTTTGTAGTAGCAAAGAATTGGAAATCCCTCATCAATTAGGGAATGGCTAAACAAGTTATACATGAATACTATGGAATATTATTGTTCTATAAGAAACCATAAATGGTTGGAATCTAGAGAAGCATGGAATGACTTACAGGATCTAATGCTGAGCAAAGGGAGTAGAGCCAAGAGAACAATGAACACATCAACAACATTATGAGACGAACAACCTTGATGGAAGCAACTCTTCTCAACAGTCCAGAGAGCTAGGTAATGGTCTGTATTACCTACAACCAGAGGAAGTACTGCCCACAATAGTTCTGGTGTGGGTCTGAACATTAAAGGAGAGTCAGGTCAAGTAGAAACATACACACATACACAAGGTCGTGATGCAAGAATCTACAGGTTTTATTTTTTGGAAACAGACTTTATATCAAAAACTTCTCAGGAATGACCGGTTGAAGGAGACCCAGTTTCACAATTTCCTGGGTAAATTTACAATATTTGTTCTTAGAAATCTGCATACTTCTCTATCGGAAAAGGCTTTTACAACCACCTTTGGAGCCACAGATTATCCCAGGTCAGGATTCACCGGAGAGCCCATATAATGAGCAAGAATACATACATATGTCTGATGGAAAGGTCATGAAGGATATGTGTAAATCACTCCCAGGAGCTGGCCCTCAACAAGGAAGAAAAACAAAACACACAGAAAATAAAACCATCCCTACTGAATTGATGAACACTTTCTAAAAATTGTTTCATATGTATTTTTAACCTTAATCCTAATTCCTCATGCCAAAAATTACTAATTTGTAAATATGTTTGACAAAATATAAATGCAAAATGCTAAATTGACTGTTCCCTACTGAGGACAGGGGGGGTGGGAAGTAAGGGTGGAGGGAAATTTTGTAACTTGGAAATATGCATGTGCATTCATATAAAAATTAAAAAATAATTTTTTAAAAAGAGAGAGGTAGCAGGAAATTGAAAATGAAATATTACAGAAAAAAAGGAGCCAAGATGATAGTGCAAAGAAGTCATCAGAGTCATTCTTCTTTCATAACATGGCTGATATGGAAATATGTTTAACATGATTGTATGGGTATGACCTATATCAAAGCACTTGCTGTGTTGGGGAGAAGGGAAAGAAGGAAAGGAGAGGGAGAGAGATGTGGAACTCAAAATCTTACAAAAAAATGAATGATGGTTATCTATGGGGTAGCCTGCATTCCTTGAATAAATAGTTATTGAGCACTAAATCTGAACTAGTTTCCATAAAGGCTACTAACTGAATCTATGCCACATCCCTACTATACTTTTTCATTTTTAGAAAGATTTTTTTTTTATTTTGAGTTTTACAATTCTTCCTCATTCTTGCTTCCCATCCCCCTCCCCCTACAGAAGGCATTCTGTTAGTCTTTACATTGTTTCCATGGTATACATTGATCTCAGGTGAATGTGATGAGAGAAATCATATCCTTAGGAAGAAAAATAAAAGTATAAGAGATAGCAAAATTACATAATAAGATAACAATTTTTTTTCTTTGTTCAAGCTCCACAATTCTTTCTCTGGATACAGATGGTATTCTCCATTGCAGATAGCCCAAAATTGTCCCTGGTTGTTGCACTGATGGAAGGAGCGAGTCCATCAAGGTTGATCATTGCCCCCATGTTGCTGTTAGAGTGTACAATATCTTTCTGGTTTGGCTCATCTCACTCAGCATCAGTTCATGCAAATCCTTCTAGGCTTCCCTGAATTCTCATCCCTCCTGGTTTCTAATAGAACAATAGTCTTTCATGACATACATATACAACAGTTTGATAAACCATTCTCCAATTGAAGGACAGTCACTTAATTTCCAATTCTTTGTCACCACAAACAGGGCTGCTATGAATATTTTTGTACAAGTGATGTTTTTACCCTTTTTCATCATCTCTTCAGGGTATAGACCCAGTAGTGGTATTGCTGAATCAAAGGGTGTGCACATTTTTGTTGCCCTTTGGGGCTAATTCCAAATTGCTCTCCAGAAAGGTTGGATGAATTCACAGCTCCGCCAACAATATATTAGTGTCCCAGATTTCCCACATCCCTTCCAACATTGATCAATGTCCTTTCTGGTCATATTGGCCAGTCTGAGAGGTGTGAGGTGGTACCTCAGAGATGCTTTAATTTGCATTTCTCTAATAAATATTTATTTAGAGCAATTTTTCATATGACTATGGATCACTTTGATTTCCTCAGCTGTCAATTGCCTTTGCATATCCTTTGACCATTTGTCAATTGGGGAATGGCTTCATTTTTTTTGAAAATTTGACTCAGTTCTCTGTGTATTTTAGAAATGAGTCCTGTATCAGAAATACTAGTTGTAAAAATTGTTTCCCAGTTTACTACATTTCTTTTGATCTTGGTTACAGTGATTTTGTCTGTTCCAAAGCTTTTTAATTTAATGTAATCAAAATCATCTAGATTGTTTTTAATGTTGTTCTCCATCTCTTCTTTAGTCATAAACTGCTTCCCTTTCCATAAATTTCACAGGTAAACTACTCCTTGATCTTCTAGTGTACATATAATATTTCTTATGTCTAAATCCTGTATCCATTTGGATTTTATCTTGGTATAGGGTGTAAGGTGTTGGTCTAATCTGAGTTTTTTCCATGTTAACTTCCAAATTTCCCAACAGCTTTTATTGAAGAGAGAGTTTTTATCCAAATAGCTGGACTCTTTGGGTTTCTCAAACAGCAGATTACTATAATCATTTACTGCTGTTACACCTAGTCCGTTCCACCAATCCACCACTATTTCTTAGCCAATACCAAACACTTTTGATGACTGTTGCTTTATAATATAAGTTTAGATCTGGTAAGGCTAAGCCACTTTCTTTTGCATTGTTTTTCATTGAATCCCCGGAAATTCTTGACTTTTTACTTCTCCATATAAATTTACTTACAACTTTTTCTAACATTAATTTTTTTGGAATTTTGATTGGTAGGGCACTAAACAAGTAGTTTAGTTTTGGTAGAATTGTCATTTTCATTATATTAGCTTGACCTTTCCATGCATAGTTGATGTTAACCCAATTATTTAAATCTGATTTTATTTGTGTGAGAAGTATTTTGTAATTGTTTTCCAAAAGTATTTGAGTCTGCCTTGGCAGGTAGACTCCCAGGTATTTTATATTGTCTGAGGTTACTTTGAATGGGATTCTCTTTCTAGCTATTTCTGCTGTATCTTGCTAGTCAAATATAGAAATGTTGAGGATTTATGAGGGTTTATTTTATATCCTGCTACTTTGCTAAAGTTGCCAATTATTTCTAGTAGTTTTTTTAGATGATTCTTTGGAATTCTCTGGGTATACCATCATGCCATCTGCAAAGAGTGAGAGTTTTGTCTCTTCTTTACCAATTCTAATTCCTTCAATTTCTTTTTCTTCTATTATTGCAGAAGTTAACATTTCTATTATAATATTGAATAGTAGTGGTGATAATGGGCATACTTGTTTCACCCCTGATCTTATTGGGAATGTGTCTAGTCTATCTCAGTTGCATATAATGCTTGTCAATAGTTTCAGATAGATACTGCTTATTATTCTGAGGAACAATCCATTTATTCCTAAACTCTAGTGTTTTTAGTAGGAATGGGTGCTGTATTTTGACAAAAGCTTTTTCAGCATCTATTGATATGATCATATGATTTCTGATAGTTTTGTTATTGATATGATTAATTATATTAACAGTTTTCCTAATATTGAATCAACCCTGCATTCCTGGGATAAATCCCCTTGGTCATAATGTATTATCCTAGTGATAACTTCTTGTAATCATTTTGCTAAGATTTTATTTAAGAATTTTTCATCTATATTCATCAGGGAGATAGTTATATAATTTTCTTTCTGGCCGTGAAGATTTTTTCTTAGGTAGTTCAATAATGGCTTGTTGAATTTCTTTTTTTCTGAGATAGGTTTATTTAGGTTTTTAATTTCCTTTTCATTTAATCTGCACAACTTATATTTTTGTAAATATTCATCCATTTCACTTAGTTGTCAAATTTATTGACATAGCGTTGGGCAAAATAATTCCAAATTATTATTTTAATTTCCTCCTCATTGTTGAGTTCATTTATGACACTAGCAATTTGGTTTTCTTTCTTTTTTTTTCAAATTGACCAGAGGCAATTTTATTGTTTTTTTTTTCATAAAACCAGCTCTTAGTTTTATTTATTAGTTCATTAGTTTTCTTGCTTTCAATTTTATTAATTTTTCCTTTAATTTTTAGAATTTTTAATTAGGTATTTAATTGGGAGTTTTTAATTTGTTCTTTCTCAAATTTTTTAGTTGCATATTTAGGTCATTGATTTCTTCTTTCTCTAATTTATTCATGTAAACATTTAAAGATATAATATATCCCCTGACAGCCTCCTTCAGTGTATCCCATAGGTTTTGGTATATTGTTTCATTATTGTCATTATGTAGGATGAAATAATTCTTTCTCTGATTTGTTGCTTGATCCACTCATTCTTTAAAATGAGGTTATATAGTTTCCAATTAGTTCTGGGTATATATCTCCCTGGCTCAATATTGCATGTGATTTTTAATGCATTATGATCTGAGAAAGATGTATTCACTATTTCTGCCTTTCTGCAATTGATCATTAGGTTTTTATGCCCTAGTATGTGGTCAATTTTTGTGTAAGTGCCATGTACTGCAGAAAAGAAATGTATATTCCTTTCTATCCCCATTCAATTTCCTCCATTGGTCTATCATATCTAGATTTTAGAACAATCTATTTACATCCTTAACTTCCTTCTTGTTTATTTTATGATTGAATTTATCTAAATCTGAGATTGGGAGGTTGAGGTCTCCCACTAGCAGAGTTTTGCTGTCTATGTCTTCCTGTAGCTCTCTCAACTTCTCTAAGAATGTGGATGCTATACCATTGCATGTATATATTTAGTATTGAAATTACTTTATTGTCTATGGTACCTTTTAGGAGGATATAGTTTCCTTCCTTATCTCTTTTAATGCTATCTATCTTTGCAAATGCTTTGTCTGAGATAAGGATTGCTACCCTTGCTTTTTTTCAGTTAAGGTGAAGCAAAATATTTTGCTCCAACCTTTTAACTTTGTTCTATATGTATCTTTCTGCTTCAAATGAGTTTCTTGTAAGCAGCATATTGTAGAATTCTGTTTTTTAATCCACTCCATAAGCTATTTGCTTACGTTTTAAGGGAGAATTCATCCCATTCATATTCAAGGTTATAATTACTAACTCTTTATTGCCCTCCATGCTATCTTCCTTCTGTTGTATTTTCCCCTTTATCCATATTCCCCAGTGTTTTGTTTCTGAATACCACCACCTTCAGTGTGTTTTCCCTCCTATATCAACCCCCCTCCCCTTTCTTTCCCCTTTCCCTTTTCCCCTTCTTCTCTTCCACTAGTTCCCCCTTTTCTCCCCCTTCCCCCTCCCTCTTTCCCCTTTTAATGCTAGAAAGGTAAGATACTTTTCTTAACTGAGTGTGTCTAAGTTAGCTTTAAGCCAAGTTTGATGAGATGAAGATTCAGGTGGTTCTCACCTCCTCCCTTCTTCCCCTCTATTACAGTAGGTCTTTTGTACCTCTTGATGTAATGAGATTTACCCCATTCAGTCTCCTCCATCTTCCCATCTCCTTACTGTTCCCCTTTTTAAGGAGGTATTGTTTATAAGTCATTCTGTGTCACAGGAAAGTTATAAGTGTCCATCACTTCTGGCCAAGTATATTTTCTCTAATAGAGTAACAGTTCTCAAGAGTTATGAGACTCTTTCTCCCAAGTGGGTATATAGCCAGTTTCATTTTATTGTATAGCATTTTTTATTTACCTATTTTGTTTTTGTTTTTTTACTTTTTCATGTATCTCTTGAGCCTCTGGCTTGATGTCCAAATTTTCTATTTAGCTCTGGTCTTTTTATCATGAAATTTTGGAAGTGTCCCATTTCATTAAATGTCTACCTTTTCCCCTGGAAGAGAAGGCTCAGTTTTTGCTGGGCAGTGGATTCTTGGCTTCATTCCAAGCTCCCTTGCTCTTAGGAATATCTCAAATCAGGTCCTTCAATTCCTCAATGTTGCTATGGCCAGGTCCTGCGTAATCCTTACTGTGGCTCCTTGGTATTTAATTTTTTTTCCTTCTGGCTGCTTGCAGTATTTTTTCTTTTATTTGATACTTCTGGAATTTGGCCACAACATTCCTTGGTCTTTTCATTTTAGGATCTCTTTCCAGAGGGGATCGATGTATTCTTTCAATAACTATTTTGCCCTCTGGTTCCATGATATCAGGGCAATTTTCCATCACTAAATCCTGTAATGTTAAAGTCCAGAATTTTTTTCTCTTCAATGTTTTCGGATTTCTCAGATTCTCCCTTCTTGATCTGTTCTCTAGGTCACTGGTTTTGCTGATGAAGTATTTTACATTTTCTTCTATTTTTTTTTGATTTTTTGGTTTTATTTAACACAATCTTGTCTCATAAAGTCTTTAGTTTCTGCCGATTCCATTCTTTAAGAGAATGTTTTTCTTCATTTATCTTTTGCAACTCCTTTTCCAGTTGGTCAATTCTATTTTTGAAGGAGTTTTCCATTTGCCCACGTGTAGTTTTAAGACAATCATTTCTTTTTGCATTTGCCCACTTGAAGATCTGAGAGAATTATTCTCATTTTGTATTTCTGCAATTGTATTTTCCAAGGATTTTCTTTCTTGTTGCAAGATGTTAATTTTCTCTTGCAATGTATTAATTTTCTCTTGAGTTTCTTTTCCCAGTTTTTCCAATTGATTTTTAACATCCTTCCTGATTTCTTCAAGGAAGTCTTTCTGGGCTGGAGACCAATTCATATTGTCCTCAACAGTGCTAGATCTCGCTGGGTTAGAATCATTTTCTTCCAAGCATTTCTCCATCCCCCCCCCCCACCTCCTATGGACTTTCTTCATCTTTCTAGGATCTTATGTTGGTGTGGAGAGGCTAGCTCTGATAGGTTTGCTTTTGAAGATCCTAAAGGCTTTGTTCACTTGACTTAGTAGTTCCAAGTGCCCACCAGTAGGAAACGCTGGTTGCTTTCTCTGGAGTGTTTGGAGCCCTCAGCAGCAGGGTCTGAGTTGAACTTGAACACTGTGCTGGGCCCTGGGAGAGGGAGTTAATCTCTTTCCTTTGAGGGAATTCTGTTGACCATGCCTTAGCCAGAGGGGTGGGGGTGGGGTTTGTTGTTTGTTCTGGGCAAAGAGCTCCACTAAAAGTATGGAACTCAGGTCCCTGGACCATTTGGTTGTTCTCTAGTCATGCTCTGAAACCCAGAGCTCCTCTCCCTCCAGCCAAAGACTCAGAAGCTAAAGTTGGATTTCACACTTGCCATTCACCAAAGTCTCTATGGCTGAGGCTGGCCCTCTGGCTTCCCCCAGCTGCTGTCCCTGTACTGACTCTCTGCTCTTGTCTCCTGGTTCACCCATGGTTCCCTGAGACACATCTTCTTGGTAGGTATTCTTCTCCTAGCTACTCTTTGTGGGTTTTGTGGATCAAATTTCTGTTAAGAGGTTTCTTTCATGTTGTTTTTGAGGGGAAAGAGGAGCACTTAACACAGTGCCTGTTTTCTCTCTCTGCCATCTTGGCCTACTATAAGAACATAGTAGGGAGGGACTTTTACAAGCTTTATTCTGAACATACTTTTCATGCAGACAAGGGCCATATTAGCTTTGAATGCTGACATGCCTTAAATGGTTGAGCTTACAGTCCACTAAAACTCCCTGATGTATTTCATATAAATTTGTCCAATCTGGGCTCACTCTTCCTCTAATTATGCAATTGATTTTTTGAGTGAAATTTATTTTAATGAATGAGCTCCCTGACATCTTCATATGCCATCTGAGTAAGCTATGGACCATAAGACCTTTTGTAAAAACAAAACAAACAAGTTCTATTGATGCCTTTTTTTAAAGTCTCATAGTTATTTTCAAATATATTTTCCAATTGCCATCCAGTAAATCTCCCTTGTAACAATGAAACAAGTAAAACTAACTAGCAAGACATAAATTTTCCTGAAAGTTCAGCTGAAATAATGCCTCCTGTGTGAAATTTTCCTGATTCCTCCTAGTTGCTAGTATCTCCCTCTAAAAACTAATTTCTGTTTATTTTGTCAAAGTTGAAGAAAATATGTCTATTTGCAGGGGTAGGAGTTTCTTCATTTGAGAATTTTCTGAAGCAGGGAAATCAATAGCCCCCCATATGTGTATATTTTATCTGATAGACTATAAGCTCTTTGAAGGAAAGAACTTTTATTTTTCAGCTTTATATCTTCACACCTAGCACAGAGTGGGTCATTAATATAAGCTTCTTGGTTGAATGATTAAATCTACTCCACATGACATACCATAGTGTTTTTATTTTCTTTTGAATTGTTTTCCTTTTACCCCCCAAATATTACCCTGGTCATTCAGCACATACTTCTTTGGCAATCTTTTCAATCTCCTTACCATATTGCCCTCTAGAATATATTCAACCTTGTTAATGTCCCTCCTAAAATATGGTACTCAGAACTTAACATAATACTGCTACTGTAAGCCTAGAAAGAGAATTCATCTAGGCCCTCAGCTCACTTACCCAGCTCTTTACAAATATTATTTCATTTGATTGGATAATTAGAAAATTAATTTAGATCTGAAAGTGACCTCAGAGGTCATCACATTCAACATCCTATCTCCCTCATTTTATAGATGAGGAAACAAATCCTCTAGCATCTTGCCCAAAGTCCTACAAATTATAAATACGAGAGCCAGGTTTTCAACTCAAGACCTCTTACTCCAAAACCAGCATACTTTCTAGTCTCATGCTGCTTCCACTGTGCCTTGGTTTACCTAAGTGGAAATGGGCACAGTAAAGGCACTTTCTATGGCTTTTAAACAGTAATAATGTGACCTGGTGCTAGCTTCTCAATTTGGATTCACAGAAGCTTTCTCCACTTAACAGTAAATGATTTCTATTAACTAACACTTTAAGATAAACAAAAGAATTTTCTTTACAAGCATCCAGGACATACAAGTTAGTTTTTCCAGCCCTCTTTCCAAATTCTTTCTGGCTGTCTTCCACATCTGGAATGTTCTCCCTCATCTTCATCTCCTGGTTTCCCTGGTTTGTTAAAGTTTCAGCTAAAATTACGACTTCTACAGGAAGGCTTTCTAAACTCTTAATTCTGATACCTTCTCCTCTCTTCTGCTGATTTTTCCTTTTTTTGGTCTTATCTATAATTTGTTTGTACATAAATTCCCATTAGATTGTTTTTATCTTGAAGGCAGGGACTCTTTTGTACCTTCATTCTCAGGACTGTTGTTCTTAGCACATCGCACTTAATCAACTTTTATTTACTGATCACACCAATACAGGGTAATTGTGAGGCAAAGCATCTCCTAGTAGGGAGTTTGGTGCCTAGACTCACAGAAAAACTGAGTTACCCCAGGCCAGTGGTTCTCAAAGTATGATTTGGAGGTCTCTGAGACCCTGTTAGGTGGTTTGCGAAGTCAAAATTATTTTCATGATAATACTAAGATGTTTTAATTTTGAATAAAGTTAATATAAAAAGTGCTAGAAACAGCTTGGATTGGTCTGTGGTCCAACTTTCAGGTAGTCTGTGAGGGCAGTACTATTTTCATAATAATACTAAGATATTTTAATTTTGAATAAGGTAAATATAGAAAGTGTTAGAGCCAGCTTGGACTGGCAGTAGATTGTTAAATTTTCAGTGTGGTCAATTAAAATACAACTCCAACTCAGGAGCTGTGTCCAGCAACAGTACAAATCAGTGCTTGGTTTATTGTTTTGATAGGCAAATGAAGCTTAGAATGTAAGAAAGTCCATCATGACTCTTACTTTAAGAGAGTAAATGTTAAAATTCAGATTAAACTTAAAATGGGTATATTTCTTTTCCTTCTAAAGAGCCAATTGTTAAATATTTACCAACACACCAGTGGAATATTGAAGGGATCTTGAAGCCACAAATTTGAGAACTATGTCCTAAACTAAGAAAATGGAAAAGAAAAATGTCAGGGTTCTAGGATCTCTATGGCTCAATGGGCGTGGCTTGAATAATAATTAAGGTGTCATCAGAATGACCCAAGGGGTTCACTGTTTTCCAAGTGCCTCTTGCCTGTGGGGGAGGGGCAGAGTTGTCAGAGAACTAGAGTAGCACCTAGATTCTAGAGGAGGCAGTTTACTTCTGCCACTGTCCCTAGATTCAGTATATGCTCAGCAGCCTAAGATCTGAGACACTGAAGCAGCCCAGGAAGTGGTTATCAACAGAGTGGAGAGATACCTGGAGATACCTTCTTTATCCATTGGGCAAGATACACAGAAGAGGTCCTTGGCAACATACCCCTATTGACCACCTCTATTGTTCAAGGCAGGTTCTTGGGATTTAGGAGAGGTGGAGAGTGGAGAAGGGGATCAAGGGGGAGAGAAAAGTAGGGGGAAACACAGATGGCAAGAGGGTTTTTTTCCTTTTTTAATAAAGTAAGTGTGAAGAAAAGAAGAAAAAATTAAAGGATGGAGCAAAGAGAAAGACAGAAGGAAGGAAGGGAGGGGGTGGAAAGGAGAAGAGATGGCAGAGAAAAGAAAGGAGAGCAGGAAAGAGGAAGGTGGGAAGGAAAAGGGATAGAAACTTCTAGCAAAATGAGCCAAGAACATATTGAAAAATGAAAAATTAGAATAAGATACAGAAATGGAGTCAAAGACAGCAATTGAAACAGATACTAAGACAAATGGGGAGACAGGGAAGAAACATAGAGATTTATATACAGTTTGAAACTTTGAGAGAAACATATAAAGATTGAGTGGGGCATAGAGACTGATGCAGAGAAAATGACATAAAAGACTAATATTGAGAAAAAGAGAGAAAGATTGTTGAAGACATGGTCTAATCTCTAGAAGGAGAAGAGATCTGGGTGGGTCTTAGGGAGAGGGCAAAGTGATAATGCTTTCTCCTCCTCTGGTTCAGGAGTCATGATGATACTGAAGGCAGCTGAAGCATAACACACCTTTCTGTCCATACCAGAAGTGGGGAATGGACACTGAACAACATATCAGCAGTTAGAGAAAGCGGGCCAGGAATTGGCCCCACAGCTTACTAAAGTAATGATTAATACCTTCTGGAAAAACAGGAAGAGATCAAAGTGTTTCCATGAATCTCCCTCCCCAAATTTTGGTTTTTCTTCCCAACTGGTTTATCAGTCATCATCATCACTCTGCCCATTACCATATGCAACATCAACAGCAGCAGCAGCATCATTAACACTACCATCTGTATCTCATGCATCGCTGTCATCATCATCTCTTCTACTAGATTCAACATTTTATTTGCCTACAACACATTCACCAGTATCACCATCTTCACCTGTACAATCACTTATACCACCATCATCATCTTTACTCCCATCATCAACCCTATCATCCCCATCTCTAGGCCCATCATCCCTTTCACTTTCACCATCCCCAACTTCACTTCCAACATCTCCATCACTCTTATCCCCCTTTTCTCTCCCACCATCCCCATCCTCAACTCTATCAACCCCATCACCATCTTCATTTCTATTAACCCCATCACTATCACCCTCTTTACCCCGACCATCTTTATCTTCACTTCCATTAAGCCCTACACAGTCTCCAACTTCACCACCTTCCACCCCCTCATCATTACGATCTTCACCCCCACCATCCCCATTTGAACCCCTGCTAGCTCAATTTTTACCCCCCTCCTTGTCATCCTTTTCACCCCCACCATCCCCATTTTCTCCTCCTTTAACCTCGTCGCCATCCTCATTTCCATCAACCCCCTCCCCATTACTCTCTTCATCTCCACCATTCCTATTTTCTCTTTCACCATTACTTCCAGAATCCTCATCTATGCCCCCAGCATCACCACCTTTATCCCCATGTACATCTTCCTCACTAGCATCACCCTCTGCACTACCATCAACTCCCCTATCTCCATCATCTCCCCCATCTCCATCTCCATCTCCATCTCCATCTCCATCTCCATCTCCCCCATCTCCATCTCCATCTCCATCTCCATCTCCCTCATACCCACCTTCTACCCCACCATCAATAGCTTCACAAAACCAATTCCCATTCCAAGCATCACAGACATCACAAATATCACTATTACAAACATTACCATCATTTCTTTCTTTATCATTACTATCACCACCTCTGCCTCCATCAATGCCACCACCATCTTTAGCCCTACCTTATCCATCATCTGAGTCACAGAAGTTATTTCCCTCTTTATCATCATTAGGAGTATCACATGTACCATCATTGCAATCTTTTTGCTCACCACCAATGCCTCCACAGTCAAAATTATTAATGCCATTGCTATCGCCATCACCCCCATCACAGCTATCACCAATGGTGCCACAAGCAGCATTATCATCAACAGCACCATCACAACTATTATTACAACAACCTAAGCATGAGCACCATCAGTATCCCCATCGAAGTCATCGTTGCCATCATCACCATCGACATCGACATCTCCGTCAACACCGACATCACCTTTCCTGTCATGACCACAGACACAGACACCGAAGTTGCCCCCAACTTCGCATATCAATGTCACCATCACCATAAGAAAGACATACAAATTATGTGGTAGTTCCCATGTTTGGAGATTAATAAAAGTCAAGCTATGGAACCAATGGAATTAGGGCAACAGATTTATCAGAAATGAAATGAACTATTTTTCTTTATCTTCCCTCAGTATGAGATTTCCTCAGCTGTATTGCTGAAGGTAAGATGGAAAGCAGAATAATCATAATGCATTTGCTGGAGGGTGATGTTATAGTAAGGAAACCAAAAGAAGCAGGAAGGAGCCACCAAATGTAATAACTCCTGAAGAGGAAGAACAAGATTGGTCTAAGCCAACCCTCCTCTCTTCAAGAGCATGTTAAACCTAACCCTGACTTAAACCTACTGAAGAATGCTTTCACTGACAATCAGATATGTAGGTCCCTGGATCCTCCAGCCTTTGCAAAGCTATCTTAACTGATTGGAGTCTATGCATCTTACCTTACCACTGCGTCAGAAGATTGATGTGACAGACTACAATAGGTCTGCCAGTTTTGATAGACTTGGAGATACAATGTCACAACAAATCCAGAATAATTTCAACCATTGTAAAGTGGGTGTGAGGCAAGTACAGAATAAGTCTGACTTGAGATAATATTGAGGCTGAGTCCTCAGGTGAGGAGGAGGGGACTTTGGGGGCCCTTGGCAATTCTCAGAAACATTCAGATATCAACCTAATACAAATAGACCACCTTTCAAGATCCCAACCAGGCACCATCCAATAAGCATAAATGAGACTTGATCCTACAATTTGGACTTCCATTATTAATGCTAGAAGATCTTCATTTTAGACAAAGACCTATTTCTTCTCCCTTAATTATTTTGCCCACTCTTCTGTCTCCATCATATACATCAGTCTTTACTCCTGTTTACCCCCTGAGCTGCCTCACATGGAATATATATGTCCTTCCTTTCTAACCAATGACAATGTGAGATATCCTTCATGACCCAGTTCATGTGCCACCACCTCCAGAACCTGCTCATGACTACTTCAAACCATACTCATTTGCTTTCTGCTCTGAGTCCTACAGCTCTATTATTTTGTACCAATATTTTTATTCTATATTATACTCTTTCATTCTCTTGATTTTTTTCATGTGTGTGAATTTTGTATTCCCAACCAAAGTGTAATGTTTTGTTTGGGTTCCAAAAGTTGACCTCGAAAGTACAATATGGGAGTGTCACAGTACTTTGTTTTAAAAAGAAATCTGGGGTCAGCTAGGTGGTCCAGTGGATAGAGCACTGGCCCTGGAGTCAGGAGGATTGGAGTTCAAATTCAACCTCTGACACTTAGTGATAACCTAGCTGTGTGATCTTAGGCAATTCACTTAACCCCATTGCTTTGCAAAAAAAAAAGAAAAAAATTTTTTTAAAAATCTGGTGGTTTTAGTGAACTGCAAACTCAAAAACACAAAAACACAAAAACCCCAAAACAAACCAAAACTTAAATATGAATCCTAGTTCCGCAATTGTTTGCTTTTAATAGAAATAGCTTCTAGAAACAAGGAAGTGATTGTCTAGTTATATACTGCTCTAGTCAAATTGGATCTAAAGTATTCATTTCTGAGCCCTCATGTGTATCTATATACACATATATTTATACAAAAATGTATATATATATATATATATATATATATATATATAGAGAGAGAGAGAGAGAGACTCAGCCTCAACATATATATATATATATGTATGTGTATATATGTATATATATATATATATACATACATATATATATATATGTTTGATAAAACATTTCCAAAGTAGAAGAAACCAGAATAATGAAGAGCCTTGAGTCAACAGCACATGGAAATTTGTTGAAGGACCCAAGGATGTTTAGCCTGAAGATGAAATAACTTATATGTAATAACTGTCAAGTAATTTAAAAGTTTTTATATGGGAGAGGGAATAGATTTGTTCTGGTTGATTGCAAGAGGTAGAATCAAGAGTAATGAAGTTCAAAGACATTAAGTTTAATGCAAGAAGTGGGAGTGGGCTTCCCCTCATCAGAGTGCTCCAAGCAGAGGCTAAATGATCATTTATTGGGTATGTTGTAGTGGGAATTCATTTGGTGGATATGAGTTAAAAGAAAATGTTAGAAAGAAAATGTCAGCTGCGGTCTCTTATAAGAAAATTTTTATTTTCTCTTGATTGTATAATTCTATGATAAAATTCTTGGAATACAGGAATCAGGTTTTTCCTTAGAACATAATGAACAAGTCTTTGGACAGATGAATCTCAAATACAAGTTATAGCCTGAACCCTTCCTGCAGTCCTTGACCAAGACCTAACCCTGATTAGACTGAATAAGCTAACTCTTGTCATTAGTGCCTAGATCATGGACAAAGATCTCTGTTCCAAGTCACCAATTGATTCATAATTTGCTATTGATGGGAAAGAGATATGGGGAAGGAGAGTGGAGTTGAATAAAGGGAACCCATCTAAGCATCTATATTAGTACTAAGTGATATGAAAGATAGAGCACTAGACCTGGAGTCAGGAAGACCTGAGTTCAAATCTGACCTTAGACACTGGCTGTATGTCTGGCAAAGTCACTTAACCCTGTTTGCCTTAGTTTTTTCATCTATAACATGAGCTGGAAAAAGAAGAGGAAAATCACTCCAGTATTTTTGCCAAGAATACCCCAAATGGGGTCACGAAAAGCCAAACACAACTGAACAAACAACTATAACAATAGCTGAGGACATTGATATAATCTTCCCTTAGAATGAGCAACATATTGGTGACACCCATTTCACAACACCCTACTTTAATATTTGTTCATCTGCAACTTCCCAGCAATTAATTCCCTTTGACTTTTCTTCAGTTACATAAAAGGTATTTTTATAGGGGCCAATCATTTTTCTACTGTAACTTCCTTTTGTCTTTAAGCATTTGGATAAAGGGACCCTAAGAATTAAATGATTAAAAAAAAGTTTGAGAACTCTTAAAACATAGCATATAGAAATGATGGAAACCTAGAACATAAAATTTGAGAGCTGGAAAGAGACCTTAGAATGTGGAATGTACAATATTGGGGATAGAAGAAGAGGAAGTGACTTGCCCAGGATCACAGTTAATGACTGCGCTGGCCAAAATTGTCCTAGAAGCACCTGAGAGAAGGTTGACTGATCCAGTGGCTTTGAGATCCTGAGAACAGTGTTTTTCTTGTCCAGACTGCCCTTATCTTCCCTGACCTGCCTACAATCTGCTTTTTCATTACTGCCATGATTTTCTTACTCATAGAAATTATTTTTTGATTTTTCTATTTTTTTTTGTTTTTTTTGTGTGTGTTTTTTAGGTTTTTGCAAGGCAAATGGGGTTAAGTGGCTTGCCCAAGGCCACACAGCTAGGTAATTATTAAGTGTCTGAGGTCAGATTTGAACTCAGGTACTCCTGACTTCAGAGCCTGTGCTCTGTTCACTGAGCCACCTAGCCACCCCTATTTTTCTATTTTTTTAAATACTAACCTAAATAAATTAAATCGTCTATTGTGTCATTAACTGGAACAGTTGTCTCTGTAGGTGGATGGCTGCCAAGTTCCTAATTATAAGAAAAACTGTGATGTAGAAAATGGGGGATTGTCCCCCCCACCATGTTTTTCAAATGAGTGCACTCATGGATCACAAAATGTTAAAAAGATCTTAGAAATATCTAAATTCATATAAAACATGTAATACATATATAAATATTGATACATGCAGATATGAAAATAGACACATCTTAACATGACTGCCTGTTGTCACACATGCTCACACATGAAAATTTCTATTCACATGTGCATGGGTATAAATTTCCCTGTTTGTACAATTCACATATACAGCTCATATACAAGGACACCTTCAGGAATGCACACCCTCCTGAACCCGTGGACTCATGCCTCTTTTGTTTTATATATATATACAAATTCCAAAATCCTCACCTCCATCAGGAAGCATCAGAGGAAAGCTACTCTGCAGTACAAGGGGAAAAAAGATAGAGGAGATAGAATATTCTCTGAGAGTTTTTAATGAATTCTAGTTTTAGAAGCAATCAGAGAAATAATTGCATGACTTAACGTTTACTAAGTTAAGTAATACCCTACCTCCATCTTTCTCTTCCAGAGATGTGGACTATTCTTTCCTGGACAGAATTCCCATGGGAAGTTGTTTCCCTGAGGATGATTGATGATATTAGACCTTTCCATGTTCCAGTCCTTATTCTCCCTCTATTGCCCCGGTTCCTAATGATATACTCTGGTTTCCATACAGAAAACCTGGGTTTCTAGAATGTTAGCTCAAAGAATATCAAGACTGGAAGAGCCTTTAAAACAGAATAGCAGAGCTAGAGGACCTTTAGAACACAGAATTCAAAAAGTGGATAACATATTAATATGAGGAAGGGTCAAGTCACCCAAAGACATTAAAACCCAGCAACTTTAAATTAGGCTATTCTGGGGAGAATTGCCTCTGTAGAAGAGAAACTAGCAATGGTCTTACAATGGAAAATGTACCTTAGCAGTATCTTACATAGGCTAACCTATGAGACTGTATGTTTTTGGGAAGTATAGCTGAATATATCAAAAGCTTACTCTTGACTTGTAAGCAGGCAGCATGATATAAGGGAAATCATTCTGTTAATTCCAGTTCTTTCACAAACTCACTCTATAACCTTAGATTCCTACAGTATTCTCATCTAGAAAATAGTGATTATTGTCTGTGCCTATCTGCTCCACTCCCACCTCCACCTCCCATCTAGGCTGGAGGACACCATTTAAGTAAATTTACATTTTTCAGCTATGAGTTCAGTATCTCTCTATTAATGATGGTGGCACAGAGATAGATAATCTAGGTAAAAAACAAACACAATACTAGTGAATATCAAATGATGTAATATTTGTAAAGCTGCTATTTCAATTTCTGACACATAGGCAATATATAATTGCTAGTTATTTTATTATTAATTATTATAAGAAACTGAGGCAGTAAGCATCAGGGAAAGAATTTGGACCCGGGCCCTTTACCTCCAGAACCAGTGCTCTTTCCAGTCCCCACAACTAAATTTTCTTATTCTTACCATCTTGAAATTCAGTGATGCCTACCATGTTGTTTACTTACTTGACATGATATTCATGATAAGATCTCTCTACTCTGAAAAAAAATAGATAATTTATTAGTAGAACTTTTGTTGGGGTGAAATCTATGAACTCCTCAGAACTATGTTTTTAAATGTATAAAGCAAAACAGAATTATAAAGTCAAGTATATTGAAATACAGTTATAAAGAATAGATTTTTAGGGGTGGCTAGGTGGCGTAGTGGATAAAGCACCAGTCTTGGAGTCAGGAGTACCTGGGTTCAAATCTGGTCTCAGACAATAATTACCTAGCTGTGTGGCCTTGGGCAAGCCACTTAACCCCATTTGCCTTGCAAAAAACCTAAAAGAAATAGATTTTTAAAAGTTCATAGACCTCTACATTAAGATTCCTTTATATAGCGTAATGCCCTTGTTTTATATGTGAAAAGAATGTCCAAGGAATTTTCTCAAGGTCACAAATCTGGTGAGAACAAGAGCCAGAATTGGAACTAGAACCTAGGCCTTCCTTGGTGCCAAGTTGGTATCTCATTAGTTTGATGAATGTCTTTTTTTAATTTAAGGCAATGGGGTTCAGTGACTTGCCCAAGGTCACACAACTAGGCAATTATTAAGTATTTGTGGCCAGATTTGAACTTGCGTATTCCTGATTCCAGGGTCAGTGCTCTTTCCACTGTGCCACTAGCTGCCCCTTTCTGAATATATTTTAAGGGAAATTTCTTACCTTATACAGAAATTCACACCTATTATGTTGTGGAACTTATTTCCTAGATACTGATTTTTTTATTCTTATGTCATATGCTTGGTAGAGCAATAACAATGACAGGGACCACAGAATATGTTTATATGTTCAGTCATTTTTCAGTCGTTTTTGCAGCTTATTACACCCTCAATCTCACTTAAACTCAGCTTTGTAAGATCAGTATGGCAGGTATTATCACTTATCCATAGATGGAAAACACTAAGACTAAAAGAGATGAAACAGTTTTCCTAAGATCATACCACTGGTGATACAGGCCTCAAAACTCAGTATCCTGATTCTCCAGTCTAGTGTTCTTTCCATTCTCCATTGTTTCCTCTTTTTGGGACAATGGATAATGGCTCTTTAAATTATTTTTTCTTCATAAAACTTTAAGCAATTATTTCCATTAGTTCTTTGCTAATTAATCAGTAAGCATTATTAAATACCTACCATATACACAGTTATTTTCTAGGCTCTGGGCATATAAAGACCAAAATGTAAAAGTCCTTGCCCTCAGGAGCTTATATTCTAACTAGGTAGGCAACATGAATACAAGTATTGATACATAAATAGAAAGAAAGAAAAGAAAGGAAGAAAGACAGAAAAAGAAGGAATAGAAGGAATGAAAAAACCAAGCTAAGAAACGAACAAGTCAACATTAAGTGCTCATTATGTGCCAGAGATTGTGATAAATATTGGAGATAAATGCAAGTCAAATACAAGCAGGCAAGACAATTCTTGCCCACAAAGACCTTACATTCTAATTGAGAAAACCTACAAAGAAATCTTAAAAGGAGAAAAGCACTAGAGGCCTGGGGGAGGTAGGAGCAGGGAAAGCCTCCTATAGAAGATGACTCCAGGGAAATCTTAAGGAAAATAGGAGTTATAAAATAGAGGTGAAAGAGATCATTTCAAGTACAGGAGACTATAGATGAATAAACTGAATTCATGAAAAGAAGAAACATGCAAGAAAGCCAGAAATGTAGGCAAGGGTTAGCTTGTGAAGTTCTTTAGATATCATATATTCTTTTTTTTTAGGTTTTTGCAAGGCAAATGGGGTTAAGTGGCTTGCCCAAGGCCACACAGCTAGGTAATTATTAAGTGTCTGAGACCGGATTTGAACCCAGGTACTCCTGACTCCAGGGCTGGTGCTTTATCCATTGTGCCACCTAGCCGCCCCGATATCTCATATTCTTCATATTTGATTTGGAGTCCCTGGGTAATCACTGGTCTTATTGAATAGGAAAATGACAGTTATACCATAGGAAAATCACTTTGGCATCTATATGGAGAATGATTTAGAGTAGAGAAAAAATTGTGGTAATGTAGAAAAGTAATATTCCTAACTTCTGAGGAGTTCCAATGCTCATGTCTGTACAAGAGGAACCCATCTAATTGTATATTCCCAGGTAAATCACTTCATTCTTTGAGTCAATCCTGGGGTCAATCTAAGACTAGGGCTAGGGCTAGAGCTATGGTTAGGAAGTCCATATGAAATCATATCACTTAGACACTCACCACTGTATGCTTAAACACTGCAAATCTAAATCACACAATACAAATCCCAGGATCAGTAATTTGGGAATTTTTCTGCTTGTTCCTCGGAAACATAACTTAAAAACAGTGGTAAGATAGATGAAGGAGTAATTCAACAGCAGAATTTGACCCAGTGGACAGAAACCATGCTAATACTTAGCTCTGTCTAAAAGTTGCCATGAAAGGTAGTGATTTCCTTATCACTGGATTCTTGGAGAAGAGTTTGGATGCCAGCTTGTATACCCTTTCTGCCCTTGATTATTTTACATTTACTAACTGTGGTTCTCTTCAAAATTCAGCTCAAATTCCTTCTTCAGGAGGATTGGGGGTAACCCAAGCAGTTGCTGCATTCCCCTTTTAAATAACCTTCCATCTACTCTCTAGATTACTGTCCAAGCTGTTTATTTGCATGTGCTCCCTACCTTTTGAGGACAAGCCCTTAAGGACTGGGACTGGGTTTTTACTTGTTTTCCTCTAGAGCCTGAGTACTGAGCACAATGTCTATACTGATTAGAAGAAAGAATGGTGCCATTCCAACCCTCTGGGAACTTATACAATGCTTGTTGACAGACTTCCTCAATGGAATGTCTGTTCTTTGAGTATTGTAAAAAAAAAGTTATTTTAAAAATTTTATCCTTGTGTCCTCACTGACTTACCATAATGCCTTACATATTGTAGGTGCCAGATAAATACTTATTGTTATTGTGAAAACACTCCTCCTTGAGCATCAGTTGGATTAAATGCTCTTTCAAGTCTCTTCTGACTCCTTAGAGGCTAGTGAAATAAGGTGTGGTTTCCCTTGTATTAGTATTAGGTCTGAAAGCAAAAACTATCCCCATCTTGCAGGATTCACAGTCCCACAGGACCAAGGACTCTGAAGGCCACTGTCATTTCCCACACTACTTTGGATGCCTGTAATCTGATTTCCTCTTTAGCTTGCACAGTTATTGGCTGCTGCCTACCAGCCCCCTGCTTTTCTTCCCATGGCTCAGCCGACCAGCCAACCCAGCTCTGTATTGAAGGCCCATAATTGAATTGCGGCTGATAGTACCCACCACCTTCAGATCACGCTAATTGCTCTGTTTCCCAGAACAGTCTTCAAAGGAAAGTGAATTTCTCTGATATTTTTTGGTGGGGTGAAATGAGCCTTACAAAAATAAATCCCTCTAGCAGGAGGAAGGAAGGGAAGCCTTGGATAAAGGAGTGAGGCTGGCATATCTTCCAGAACTTGCCACCCTCAGGGGACTCAAGGCAGTCGTGAGGGGAGGAAAATGATTTTCACTGTCAGAAAGCTTCCTCTTCATTCTAGAACAGAGAATATTCAGGAGGAAGATGAAAAAGTCTGAACTTATGTGTGTCTATAGCCATTTAAAGGTGGTGGTGTTGTTTTAGTCATGTCCCACTCTTTGTGACACTATTGACCAAGATACTGGAGTGGTTTGCCTCTTCCTTCTCCAGCTCATTTTACATATGAGGACACAGAGGCAAACAGAGTTATGTGACTTGTTCGGGGTCTCACAGTTCAGTGTTTGAGGCCAGATTGGAACTGAGGAAGATACTCCAAGCCCAGCACTCTAGCCACTCCTGCACCTATCTGCTGATAAGAGTTTTGAAGTCTAATGATCTGTGATCAATTATCTTGTCTGATCATTCAGTCAGTCAACAATAATTAAACCCAATGGATCTTCTAGCCCTCTTCCACAGCCCCTCCCACTGCTTGAATGTTAGAGCATACCAGAAAAAAGATCATCTCTACAACATGCCTAAAAAGTAATCACTTACTCTTTGCTCAAAGACCTCTGTTGAGATTACAATGGTCTTGCTCCTGAAGTAACTCATTCAACATTTGTCAAGGTCCAATTGGTAATTTTTTTTTGTTCTTTAGAGCAAGTCCCCTCTTCCTCATTGCTCCTTTATGGCCTTGGGAGCCACAGAAAAAGTCAAATTTTCTCTACTTGAAAGACTTTCAAATACTTCTAGCAGCTACCATGTTACCCAAAGCCTTGTCTTCTCTGAGCTAAATAATCTTAATTTGTTCAACTGATCTCTAGATACTTGAATGCAAGTCTTTATCCTTTTGTATGTGTGTGTCCTATACCCCTTTGACAATCCAATGAAGCCTATGGACCCCTATGGATACTATTTTAAAGTGTATAACATAAAATATACAAGATTGCAATAGAAACAGATATCTGTGTATGAATACAAGTGTAGGTTTTTTGTGTTTCACAATTATGTGCCATAGGAGACACTGGCAAAAGACCACTCAGCATGACATGCCCACATCAAGGAAGGAGAAATATGGTAGCTCAGAATGTAAAATGTGCAGATTTAAAGGCAATCATCTCCAAATCTTCATATGGACTACTTGTGGCCTACCTGTGGTAGAACTTTTGAACTTCTATGATCTGAAGTAGGATACTCTATACCTTGACCTCAAGGTAGTATTGTAATTTTGATCTCCCTCAAGAATGAAAGATAGCAACATACATATGCGTACATACAAATACAAATATACACATAGATAGACACCTTTATATATATTAAATTTGGCAAAATATGTTTAAAATACAAATTCATAATGTCCCTAAAATGGATCTACAGACTCCTTGAAACCCTGTTCTATTCCTAAAATTGGTGCCCAGAATTAAACATAACATTCCAGGTATGACTTCACCAGGCAGAGAGTAAAATAGTTTATCATCTTTTTAATATTGGACCTCCTCTTATCTTTCTTGATACAGTGTCCTTTATAGTATATACTATCACTTTAGCTCTCCTGTTGGCCACATTACACCATTGACTTCTATTGTTTGTGCAGTCCACTCAAACCTTCGGATTTCTTTTTTTTTCAGTTAGACTCACCTTTCCTGTCTTATATTTGTAAAGTTTTTTTTATCTGAATATAAGACTTTTCATTTGTTCCTATCAAATTTTACCTTATTGGATTCCAGAGATTAAAATGTCCTTTTGAATCTTTGCTTTTATTTAGTGGTTTTTTCCAAATTCCCATAGTTAGAAAGCCAGAAATAAGAAAATATTTCTCTGACTGAAATCCAGTGTTGTTACCACTAATCCACTGCCTCATTTTAGCATCATTAAATAAATACTTAAGAGGAACCCATACATCTTACTGGTTTCCTATGCTGCTTCATAATGATAACAAATAGCAATGGTGATGGTGATAAAGATGGTGATTATCATGGAGATGATGATTTTGAGACTACTTTAAGGTTTATGAAGTACATCACACCCCTTAATTTATTTGATCCTCATAACACTCTTTTGAGCTAAGCTATCACCATTTTTTTAAATGAGGAAATTTAGGTTAGGAGAGATTAGTCACTTCTTTAGAGTACTGTCTCATCAGATCTCCCCTCTGGTCTACTCTCTCCAGGGTGTGTATTCTTATCAGCAGGACACCTAGTCACTGGGGTAGGAGAGATTTGTCTTGCTTTCTGTGTTCTGAAGAGAACACAGTTTTCTTTGGGTGATGCTTGTCTGTATGTATCCCTGCAGAGTCAGGTAGTTTGTTGCTAAGTTGGCAGGTCTTACGTTGGTCTTGATATGAAGGGAAAAGAATCCCCTTTAGGCTTATCTTTATTTAGGTACTGGCTGAGAATCTTAGTTCTGGAACCCCAGATGGAACTTCCAGAGGAGGAAGTAAATGAAGGGAATGATAGAACCTATCACCAGGTCATGTAAAATATAGAAAGTGGTATTCCAGGTGGAAGATTAATCAATCACCAAGCATTTATTAAACATCTACTATGTCCCAACATTCTGTTAGATAGTCATTGAGTTTACAAAGACCAGTATTAAGTCATGGGGCTCCAAAAACTCTTTTTTTAATCAGGGAAGACAGTAACATATATATATATATATATGTATATATATATATATATATACAAGTATAATATATACATATTTCCTACATATGCATGTGTGTATATAAATATATACCTATATTACATGTAGACATTGCTTCTTTCATGTCTGTATACCAGTGCATGCATATATGTATGTATATATACACATACATAAAATTGGAATTTTGCATTACGTATGCACATACATAGTTTTAAGCTATTAAAACTGAAAACTATATTAAGACTAGGGATATATATGTATATACATACATACATTCACACAGATATGGTTAAATATTGATCTATTAATCTCTCTGAATATATACATATCTATATGTATAAATACATACATACACACACACATATATATATACCTACATGTATTATTGGTGTTTAAAAAAATAGAGGGTTGGGGGGTAATAATGACATTTTGAAGACTAGTTCAGGAAAGGGAATCTTAATAAATAATAAGAGCTAGAACTTACATAGCACTTTAAAGTTTGCAAAGTACTTAATAAATATCTCATTGTATCCTCACAGCAACTCTGGCAGGTAGGACCATTATTTATCCCTATTTTATGTATCAGGGAAACTGAGACAGACAGAGGTTAAGTGATTTTCACAGGATCAACCAGCTCAAAGATGAACTCAGATTTGGGCCTGAATCCAGGCCCAACACTCTGTCCAGTGTACCGCTTGACTAGAACTTGAAAATTTGCTGAAGAGGTGATGCCGGATGTCCAAAGTAAAACTTTACCAGAGCTTGGCCAAAGATTCCAGGTCTAAAGTTAGAAAGAAGCCTTATCTCTCTAGTCTTAGGTTCTCCACTGGTTTATTTTGTGACTTTGAGCCATTCACTACCCTTTTCTCTAGATCTTGATCTTCCCCCTTATTGTGTGGATTTTTAAATTTTTCAGTGTGGCTGAATACTCATAAATTCTATTTTTTTATGTATTTGCCTTGGAGAGAAATCAGCATAGAGTAGAAAAAGGATGTTGGGGAAAAGGAGGGTAGACTGTCTCCACCTCAGTTTGTAATTGAGGTTCAGGAAAAAACTGTTCACCTCCAAACAATTTTTCTGGAGTCTGTCCCCCTCCTACCTTTTTCCCCCAGACTGAAGTAGTTTCATTTATATAATATCATTTTTGCTTCTCTGCCATCTACTACTTTGATAGTTGCAAAAAAGAGAAATATATATACCTGTACTCACTCCTATCTATACACCCCTACTTACATACAAAATCATTCAGAGAGAGAAGAATGTATATGAACTCAGACGTTTGTACAGTCAGGATATGTATACATATTAGCATTTTCAATACAAATTGATATGCTAGAATCTTAGAATTGGAAAAGATCTCAAAGTCTATCTAGTCAAATCTATAGGAACAGAAATTAAGCCTATGATTTTATTGATCTATGAAATTCTTAGGTTGGAAAACTCTCTTGAGTATTTGTTTAAAGACTGCCAGTTGAGAGAACCCACAACCTCCCAAACCATTGCAATTTATTTTGGGATAATTCTACTTTATAAATGTTTTCTGTACTTCAAGACAAAATCTGTCATTGAAACTTTTGTTTATCTATCACTGGTGACCAAGCAGACAAAGTTGAATCCCTCTTCCACAAAACAGCCCTTCAATTACAAGAAGATACCTTTCATAATCTAGCATTATCTTGCTTTCTTCATGTTGGCCATCCTGATGCCCTTCAAGTGATCCTCTTGTAGTCCTTTCCTCTCACCCATCCCATAGCCCTCTTATAGATATAATCCAGCTTGTCAATGTCTTTCCTAAAAGAGTTACTTGGTACTGAATAATCATCTAAATTAGTTCTTATATGAATGTAGTAGAACTATGACCTCTTCTATACTGGATACTGCCTCTCAATGCAGTCAAGGAGAACTTTGTTCTTACGCCTTTTCTTTTTAACCTATTTTAACCTACCTTTTTTTCTTCCTCTAAATGTGAATGTCCATTGTCAAGACTTAGGTCTGTTCTTTCTCTGTCTCTTTTTTATCCCCCCCCCCAACTCTGAGCTCCATTGGTGCTGGGACTGGTTCTATTTGTGAGTGTAAGCATCTTAATCTTTCACATCTCCCCCCCACCCAGAGAAGTTCAACTCATCTTCACTCTCCTGGCATGACACCTTTCTTCTCTCCTCCAAAAAAAAATCTAGAGAAGGACCCACTAAGCCCCTAATTCCTTGACCTTTTCTCTTGCAGAGTGACATGTTGGATATGAACCAGATCATCAAGGACCTGACTTCTCTGGTTCCTGAGACAGGAGATATGTTTGGTATGTACATTAGGGATGTGCCTACCTCTATAAGTATAAGATTTTCTGCCATACTGCTCCCTTTGTCAAAGCACTTGTCATTGACTGATTTCCCTTTTTCCAAAATTTCATAGGGATAGGAAGAGATAGAACTATGTTAATAACTGCAGTCTAAGAACTGTCAGAACTTTGTATTACTTTTGAGAACCCTGGGTCATGTCTACAAGTGAAGGAGATATTTGAAGGGAACTTTTGTGTAGATATTAAGGATAACTACAAAAAAAGATTAGATGAAATAAAGTACTTATCAGTCACTTAATATGTTCCAGGTCCATGTTATCTCCTTATAAAAGTAAAATTTTATAAACAGGTAACTTTTAATAAAATGCAGTTCTTGCTGTCATTGAATTTACCATTTAAGGGGCAGCTAGGTAGTGCAGTGGACTTGGAGCATTGGACCTGTCTTCTTGAGTTCAAATCTGGCTTCAGACACTTACTTACTACATGATCCACCTGGGCAAGTCACATAATCCTGTCCATCTTCATGAACCAGAGAAAGAAATGACAAACCTCCCCCAGGATCTCTGCAAAGAAAACCCCAAATGGGCTTAGGAAGAATCAGAAATAAAGGCCAGATAAAACTAGTAAATACAGGAATGCAAACAGAAGACAATTCCTTTTCTGCCATTCAGATACCAGGAAGACAACTTAATCAAAGGACAAAGAAATTTGGGGAAAGTTGGGAGCAGAGCCAGGTTAGAAGTGAGCCTGGATGGTTTGACCACTTCCTCCAATGGAATTTCCAGAAGGAAGCTCACCTACTGGAGGAGGAGGGGCACTGGAGGATTCTCTAGTGTAGGAAGACAGTGAGACTGGAGGTAGAAAAAAAGTCATATTTTTATAGTACTTGAAGACTTTACAAAGGGTCCTCTTCACAACAGTTTTGTGAAAGAGGATGTGCAAGTATTATTCCCTTTTTACAGATAAGTAAATTTATGTCTACCAAGGTAAAATAATTAAATCTAAGTCACACAACTAATAATTATCAGAGTTGGGATTTGAACATAGAATTCCTGGCTCCAGGTGCAGATTTTTTTTCTGCTACATCTGGCAGGACAGAGAATGTGCCAAAAGAAGTTTGATGCGCTCTCCTGCTCTCTCTCTCTCTCTCTCTCTCTCTTCTATTCTTCCTCCTTTCCCCTTCCCCTTTCCCCCTTCTGTTCTTTCCTCCCCTCCTTTCCCCTTCTCTTCTCCCTTCCCCTCCTCCCTTCTCTCTCATCTTTCATACTTGCTAAGAGTGGAAAGGCAAAAACTGACTTTTCTCTTCTTACCCTCGGCAACTTCCATGATGAGCCTTACTATACTGTGGAGGCCAAGTGAACCTTGCCTTCTTGTTCCTCTCTTTCTCTTTGCCTCTAATGAGTAAGGATTGGACAATGCCTTTTTAATAAGAGCCCTTAGGGATAAGGGTGGGGAGAAACAGGATGTATGGATAAATAAAATATACAAATGAAAACCCCACTGAGGCTGTGCAAATAATAATAATAATTATTATTATTATTATAATTATAATTATAATAATAATAAGATGTGAAATAAGGCCTAGCCCAGGTATCAGGAGACCCAGGTTCAAATCTGGTTCTGCTGCTGATTCTGTAACTTTGACCTGTCGCTTCCCCTCCTTGGAACTCAGCTTCCTCATGAATAAAATAAGAGGACTGACCTGGCTGACCTCTAAGGCCCTTCCCAACTCTTCTGTCCTATGTACCATGTTCTCAGGTCTCTCTCCCTGGCCCTGACACTTTGTGTTATGGTCAAGCAGCCACAGGCCAAAAATGTTTCAAAAATGGAATAGGTTGTAGCAAAGATGCCTGAAGGAAAATGGTTGATTCACTCAAACCCCTTTGATTATTTGTCTTTCTCCTCCTGATATAGGGAAGGAAACTCAGCTTGTGTCAGCACTGTCATCTTTCTATGATTAACCTGGGATCATAATAGATATGGATTTGGAAAGAGCCTGAGAAGTTGTCTATTTTAACTTCTTTAATCTGACATATGGAGAAACTGAGGCCAGGAAATTAAGATTAAGTAACTTGACTAAGGTCACAGAGGTGAGGCAGCAGCATAGGACCTCATCCTTTCTGCCTCTTCCTTCTACCTGGAGGTTAGTCCTTGGGCCTCAGCACCTCCAAGAACACAGACTTCATTCATACAGTTGCATAAGAGAGAACAATATCAGATAGAAATATCTATGGTTTTGGAGTTAGGAAATATGTTCTAATTCCTGCTCTGCTAATACCTGTTTGATCTTGGACAAATCTCCTCACCTATGTGAGCCTCAGTTTCCCTATCTGTAAAATGAGAGGATGGGACAAGTGAATAACCATATACCCTTCTGGCCCTTTGTTCCTGACTTCTTCCCATCATCTCACCAGACCTGTAGATCTTACCTGAGAGACTTGTAATGGACCTTAGATGTTTATATGCAAGTGGGATCCCTTTTAAAAGATTTCCAGTAGCTCACAGGTTAATTGACCCATTTCAGTAGCTCTTTAAGATTACAAAGCACTTATTGGGCAAGGGGAATAAATGGCTTGTTGTTATCCTTTATTTGGGAGAGAGAAACTGAGTATCAAAGCAAGGAAACTTGTCCAGGGTCATACAGCTGGTGAATGGCAAAGCTTTTATAGAGCCAATTAGATATATTGTCAGCAATGATATTAATGTTGTATATTTTTCTAAGCTAAGCCTGAGATAAAAATCAAACATTTATCAGGTACTTGCTGTGGGGTCAGTTGGGGATATAAAGAAAGGCAAAGACCACTCCTGTCCTCAAGTTGCTTACAGTCTAATGAAGGAGACATTGTGCTAAAGACTATAGGAGCATGATCTGAACTATGAAATGGAAGTTGACCTCATCTCACAGACTGAAATTGGAGTAGCTCACATTTCTATAGCATTTAATTTTTATTTTTTTTTTGTTTGATGCAGCCCTCTGAGTTCAGCTGGGATGATTATTATCTCTTTTGTGCAAGGGAAGAAATTGAGACCCAGAGAAAATTAGTTGCTCCAAGTCACAGAATAACTCAGTGACTGAGATGAGGCTGAGACCCACTATTCCAACAGACCTCAAGAGCACTGCTTCAGTTCCAAATACTAATTGTAATGATATCAGGAAAAGGAGCCAACATCTCCATTTTTATGGTTCTTTATTATTTATAAAACCAAGACCCCTTGAGGTAAATAGTACAAGAATTATCATCCTGTTTTATTAAGGGACTCCAGAGAAAGGAATTAAGTTGTCCAAGATCCCACAGGGAGTTTGTAGCAAAACCAAGATTAGAATCCAGAGGGTCTGACTCCCGCTAGTGGATCTGTTCCCATCAGCAGATGTTTTGTCCCCAGTCCCAAAGGAGAAAACCCATAGCATAGAAAGTTTATGACAGTGACCAAGAATGGTCATTTTCTTTTGGCTGGCCTTTCTAAGGGCTAAACCACTAATCTATTGTGTGGAAAGAAAAATGAAACAAGTCTTTATTAAGTGCCTACTATGAGCCAGTATCTATAAGTGCTGTAGAAATATTGTTTTCTTTAATCCTCTCAATATTGCTGGGAGGTTGCCCAGAGTCACACAGCTAGTGAGGATCAAAGGCTGGGTTTGAACTCAGTTCTTCTTAGCACCAGACCCAGTGCTCTTAAGTGCCACTAGCTGTGGGTTTATGGGTCTCCCTGAGTTCTGGCAGCCCTCATTCAAGCTTGAGGCAACAAAGGACTGCCTCATGGTGAATATAAAAGCTTAGAAAATGCAGTATGGCCAATTATGGGAACTCTGGGACACAATCCCTTAGGGAATTTTTTCCTATTTACCTTCCCCTGATCACATACCCAGCCCATGTTACTGTGATACACTTATAATCACAAAGAACAAAATAACAAATATGGAATAATTTATGTTAATGTTCCTCAAGAGAACCTGGTAGAGTGAAAAGAACTTCTGACTGGTCTAACACTGGAGTTTAATTCTAGTTTTGTTGCTTACTACCTTTTGAAAGTTTGATCAAGTGTGTGTGTGTGTGTGTGTGTGTGTGTGTGTGTGTGTGTGTGTGTGTTTCTCACTTACCTTATTTCCCAAGTTATTAAATGAGTGAATTGGGCAAGTGATTTGTAAATTAATTTTGAGCCCTAAATCTTTGATTTTGTGAAAGGTCTCATGAATTTCATCATTGTAGACTTTCTTTCCATAATTCCCCTGTCACAAAATTTCTGAGTCTTAGTATTTGAAGAGCATCTAGTGCCTCTTCCTTTATTTTATTTCCATTTTTAAACATAGATAGATGTAGACAGATATAGACATAGATGTATCTGGAAGATATTTTCATCTATATAGAGATGATATTGAACCTATCAGAGCTAATAGGATTACAAGTAAGTTAACTTAAAGAGAAAGGAGAATCAAAAAATAGTCATAGCTTGCATATAACATGGATGATGATATAGAAAAGGGACTCAGTAGGAATGGTTAAAATTGGGTAGGAAGAGAACCAAGAAAGAACAGTGTCAGGAAAACTCTAAGAAGAGTAGGTAGCCAGGAGAGAGTAGACAACAATTTCAAATATTAATATGTCAAGAAGGACTGGAAAAAACCACTAAATATGACTGTTAAGAGATCATTTGTAACCTTGAAGAGAACAGTTTCAGTTGAATGAAAAGACTGAAAACCAGATGGCAGAAAGTTTAGAGAAGAGTGAGAAATATTATTGAGTTGTAAGAAATGAGAGGAAGTGGTTTCAGAGATACCTGGAAAGATTTGTATGAACTCATACAAAGAAAATGAGCAGAACCAAAAGAACAATTTATACAATGACAGTGTTGTAAATTTAAACAGCTTTGACAGATTTGGGGACTCTGAACAACACAATGACCAATTTCAATGGGCTCATGATAAAATCTTCTGATAAGAGGGTTGATTGCCTCAGAGTACAGTTGGAGATGTATATTTTTGAAAAAGTGACCAATAGTGGTATTTGTTTTGTTTGACAAAACACGTTTTTAACAGGAGTTTTGCTTTTCTTACTTTCGCTTTGGGGGAGGGAAAAGCGATAGGAGGAAGAGAATGAATTTCAGAAAATAAAGTTGAATTTTAAAATAAAGAAAAAAAGAGAATGAGTGGAAAGAAAGTATTTTAGATGCTTATTTTCAAGGTATTTGATTGAGAAAAGCAAGAAAGATATAGTGGGATAGAATAGGGTATGACTGGCTGCCAATGAGTATCTGGTGCCAATGGATTGACCAGCAAGAGGGTTGTAGGAAAAACAAGGGAGTGGAGTTACAGATGTACTACTGAGTCATAATCCAAAGGGACAGGGTAGACTTCTCTATTGACAGTCAGAAGAGTCCACATGGAACCCAAGTGCCAATCCTTTCTCAGAATAGCCCTTGCCCACAGAGTCCATGCCCATCCTATACCTTACCTCTGGTTGTTTTATAGGATCCAGTGTCAACATGTTACCGTGCAAGAGGAGCACCAGTCCAGACCTTGTAGTGGCCACCCCTCTGTTTGGGGATGGACCTGGTTCCATTCCCCCACAACCAGGTCCTCATTCACGCACCAAGACCCGAAAACCGAACTTTAGTCCCCAAGAGACAGAGGTACTGGTACAGAAGGTCACGCGGCATTACCAGCTGCTCTTTGGGGCACTCCGGGGCACACCAGCCAAGAAACACCGTGTATGGAACAAGATCCTACAAGCTGTCAATGCTCTAGGATACTGCCAGCGAGATATGGGTGACCTGAAACACAAGTGGAGGGACCTTCGGGGTGTTGTGAGGAAAAAGCTTGGGGAACAACAGAAAGCCTCATCTGAGGGTGGGCAGGCCCAGACCCTAATCCTTACCCCAGTGGAGCGTATGGTGGCTGAGACCTTCTCTACCCATAACATCCAAGGTGAAAACCAAAGAGCTGAGTCCTTGCCAAGTAAGTTTATTCTCTTCCACCTCAGCCCTCACTGGGCAGCACCCAAAGTAGTAGTGTTGTTGTTGATGATGATGATGATGATGATGATGTACTTACAGTGGTTTATGTTTTTTAATTATCTCATTCTATCTTCAGAGCAATTCTGAGCAGTAGATGGTGTTATTATTCTATTTTTACAAAAGAGGAAACTGAGGCAAACAGATTAAGTAACTTCTTCAGGGTCATATAGAAGAGGGCAAACCAGGTTTCAAAAGTCCCAAGACCCTCCAGTACCCAAGGACTCTAAGATGGAGTCAGATCCAATCATCACTGAAATCTCTCCCACAAGTTTCTGATATTGCAAGATTCTTGCAAAAACCAGAGGAGCCCAGAAAGCAGGAACATTGTTTCTTCATCAGTTCAGTGGCTTTCTGAGAGCAGTTTACAAGAAATTATTTCTTTGGTAAAGACAAAGTCTGCTGTTGTGTCTACTGTACCCCCTCATAGATCTCTCATAGTTCTCAGGAGCTACCAGCATGACCTTGGGTACATTACTTTGCATCTTGGGACCTGAGCTAGATGATTACTTAAGTCCCAACCAGCTCTCTTTCTTTATTTCTTATCTTTTCCTTATTTCTGTCTCTTCCTCTTCCTAATCTCCCTTTTCTTCCACTCTCCTTTAGCTTTCTCTCTTTCCCCCTCTTCCTACACACTTATTTGTATAAATATCAGATGCACATGAGTAGTTTTCCTCTTTCTTGATCACCTCTAAGTGATCAAGCAAGGCTTCATTCCCACCTGAGCAGATGATGTTAGTGAATCAATCCCAGTTCATATCTCTGGCTTTCATTCTCCAGCTCTCCAACTCCTTTATGTTCTATAAGAGTGTGTGTTTATGTGTTTGTGTGTGTTTGTAGTACACACATGCCTTTGCATGTCTTATGTTTGAGTGTTCATTATTTGTCTGGTTATGCATGAGAACTTAAACATATGTGTCCGATTTTTTTATTCAAAAAAAAAGAAAAAAGAGAGCTCTCAATCAGAGCCTTTAACTCTAGTTATATATATATGATTTGAAAACTGGTGGGTGTCTATTTTTAACACTTTTCCTCTGTTTTCTTCACTAAGAAAAATGAACTTTGGACTGAAAATTGCTAATGGGAGGTGATAACCAATTAATAAAAGACATCTAGCTAACACTTTATAAATGTAAGGTGATTTTCCCAGATGAACTATATTCTAATATAGTGAAATTGGTATGTGTGGTTATTGAGTTACTGTTGGCAATTTTTGAAAGAGAAATGGTATTTCATAGAGAATGGGAGAGTTATCAAAGGAATGGAATAGATTAAACATTATTCAAAGTTCTTAAAAAGGAAAGAGAATGGATTTTTCAACCCATAAATCTGTGTTTAACTTTGATTCTTGACAATATTCCAAAAAATATTATTTAAGGGACAGTTGGTGATCACTTCGAAATAGAAGTTATTCCAGTGAAACAGTTTGACATCATCAAGAGTATATAATGTCAATTGTAGCTTAAAAAGTAAAGGTACAAATAAAAGAGTTTAAAAATTAAAGAAAAACAAAAGGAGAGAAGGTAATGCAAATGACTTTTTTTTCAGGGAATCTGGTTGAGAAAGGAAGGAGAGATACAGTATGATAGAAAAATGAAACCCAGGAGCAGCTAGGTGGCACAATGGATAGTGCCCTGGCCTTGGAGTCAGGAGGATCTGAGTTCAAATGTGGCCTCAGAAATTACCTAGCTATGTGACTTTGGGCAAGTCACTTAACCCCACTGCCTTGCAAGACAGAGAGAGAGAGAGAGAGAGAGAGAGAGAGAGAGAGAGAGAGAGAGAGAGAGAGAGAGAGAGAGAAAAGAAAAGAAAAATTAACCCCTGACCCCAAATGACTAATATTTCCAGCAGCGTAAAACTGGGGTTGGAAACAGTAGAATTGGAAAGCCTGGGTGTGAATCCCAGCCCTTACTACTAACCCATTGAATGACTTTGGGTTAATCATTGCTTCCTTCTGGTGCTCAAGTTTTCTCCTTTACAAAATAAGGGCAACTGATCCCAGGTTTTCCTCCTTTTCTCATTGGAGTAAATTGGGGAGATCAAGGAGAGGAACCAGACCCCCCAAAAAGATGAGAGGGGCCTCTGAAGACCAGCAATAAGGGCCCTTTGGGGGATATTCAACACTGGGGGTGATAACAAAGTTTAGCTAAGAGATGGTTCTTGCCCTGTTGGAAAACAGGTCGATTGGGGAAGGCAGGCCTTCACATGGTAACACTTTATTGCTATGAATCAACTCTGAAGGATTCCCACTCATCTTACAATTGTTTGAGCCCATAAGAAATCTTGGGATTGAAGCCTTTCTTCATCATACTACTATCCCTATCCCAAAATTCCCCACACTTTTCTAGTCTCTATGCAAAGGTATTAATAACTTTAGGGTAAAGTTACTTGTACACATATTCAATTTAATTCAATAAGCATTTATGCATGTGGGCAGAGGCCTTTGTTAATCACTGGAAAAGATGCAGGATATCCTTATGGCACATTCCCTGCCTCAGAGAACTTAAAGGTTATTTTTATAGTTGTTTTACTTGTGTCTGATTCTTTGTGACCCCATTTGAGTTTTTCTTGGCAAAAGATACTTTTGTCATTTCCTTCTCTTGCTCATTTCACAGCAAACAGGGTTAAGTGACTTTCCCAGGGTCACATAGCTAGGAAATGACTGAGATCAGATTTAAATTTATGTCTTTCTGACTCCAGGCCCAGTGCTCTATACATTACACCATTTATATAGGAGCTTATAGGCTTGCAACACAAAATATAAATAACTAACATTTAGAGGACTGTTACCAGTGCATTAGAGAACTGCAAAGTGATCTCTTTCCCCTTTAAGTCTATGAATTTCCTGAGGGAAAGGACTTCCCTAGAGATGTAATCATGGGACTTGGAGCCAGAAGATCTGGGTCAGGCAATCTGATTCACCCTGCTGAGACTCATTATTTCATCTGTAAAGTGGGGCTAAGAATACCTGTGGTACCAGTCTTCCAGGGATGTTGTGATGAAAGTGCTTTGGAAATTATAAAGTGCCATAGAAACTGGGATCTCTTCTCAGAAGCAATGTAAGCATAAAGTTTTTGCCATAGTAGGTGCTTAATAAATATTGAAATGAACTAAAACTAATATTGTACTTCATTGCCCTCCACTCTTGGCTTCCATTCAACAGAAAGCAGCTGAACATCAAATGTAGGAAGTGCCCTATACTTGCTATTATGGAGGAGACAAATCAATTAGAAACAAAATCTTTTTCTTGGTGGAATTTAGTAGAAAGGAAAGGGAGTGAGCACTTATTCCCCCCAGATCTTTCTTTCTACATTAAATATTCCAAAGTTGATATCAGCTCTGACCTTCCATATCCTGTAGTCTGCATTTCAATGCTATCTCCAACTCTGCCATCCATTATGCCGTGTCTGCCATTAAATAGTGTCTACTCTGGGCTGGGCACTGGGTTGAGCACTTTACAAATATTATTTCATTTGATCCTCACAACATCTTTGGCAAGTATTGGTGCTATTAGCCCCATTGAACAGTTGAGGAAGGCAGTTCAGTGGCAGAGTGGATATAGCACCAGTCCTGAAATCAGGAAGAATCCTCCTCCTGAATTCAAATCCAGCCTCAGACACTTCATATCTTTGTGACCCTGAACGAGTGGCTTAACCCTTTTTTCCTGTTTCTTTATCTATAAAATGAGCTACAGAAGGAAATGTCAAATCTCTTCAGTATTTTGGCCAAAAAAGCTTCAAATGGGATCACAAAGAATCTGACATGATTGAAAAATGACTGAACTACAACAAGAAGCAATTAAGAAAACTGATGAATATTGAGGTCCAGTGATTTTCCCTAAAAAGTTAATAACAAAATCAACCAGTTAATAGTGTCTAAGGTTGAATTTGAACTTGGGTCTTCTTGATTCCAGAATCAGCACTCAATTACTCTGCCCCTTAGCTGTCTCATAGAATTTAGTGTAATCCAACAAGTCAATTGCCTAGTCCCTCCTGGGGTCAAGGTTAAAAAAAAAATTAGCAAAAGGACCCAAGCTTTTACCTCATGGAGCTTATGATAGCTCCTCCTGGACACTTAGCTCTTCCTATATAAAGGGGAGCTACAGGATTAAAAACAATTGAACAGCAACCTAGTTTTATAGTTTAGAGAACTCCTTCCCCAAAATAGGTGGTGCAAGTAAAGTTATGCCCATTTTGCAGATGCGATACCTATGGGAGAAGCAAATATTTTTAAATCCAGATCCTCTGACTCCAGAGCCAGTCCTCTTGTCTGCTGCCTCCCATATACTATTTTCCTAGAGGGGAGTAGATAACTGTTTATCTGTAAATGCTATTAGCTGTTTTCCACAGGAGTTAAACATCTTGATACAGCAAAGAGAGTGCTAAACTTGGGAGTCTTAGACCCTGAGTTTGAATCCTGGTTCTGCACTTATTATCTATGTGACTTTTAATCAGTTACTTTCTTTCTCTAAACCTCAGTTTCCTCATGTGTAAAATTAGGATTTGGACTATATGGTCACCAGTTCTATAGTTCTGTTTGACAAACAGGGGCCATGAGACCCAGGAATAGATATCTAAAGCAAAAGGCAGGCTGTGATATGGCCAGAGGGACAGTTTACTCAGAGGAGGGAGAGATCCCATCCAATGAGAAGGGATGAGAGTATTCAGGGAAACATTCCTTCCTGGAAGAGGTAGCTTAGCTCTGGTTGAATTATGAAAGGTGCATGGAGATCAGAGAGAGAAGAGCACATCAGATTTAAGCACATCCACCATCTTCATCCACAATGAACCCCTGCTCCACAACTCCATCCCTCAGGCCCTCACCATATCACTCTCTATTTTCTCCTCCTTTGGTCCATCCCTAAGGAATAGAAATCCCTTCTATTCACTATGGCAATCTTCCTCCTTTTGCCTGGTTTCCCATTTCTTCCAGGAATTTCCCTTTCAATCATCTCCTCTCCATGTCTCTCTGTCTCTCTGCCTGTCTATCTGTGGTTCTCTTTCTCTGATTCTGTCTCTTACTCTCAGTTTCTGTCTACACACACACACACACACACACACATTCATCATCAATAAATTCAGAATAACCATCAGTTTCTTTCTGAAGCCTACAAACATGTCTTCCCTTAGCCCTATAAACCTAACCCCTCAATCTATCATCCTAATATTTAGTTTTTTTCACAGTCGAAATCATAGGGACATCTACTTTCTTTTTCTCACCTCCTATTCATTTTTCAAACTCTGACCATCAGGTTTCTCACCCTCCCTTTCAACTGAAATTTCTCTCTCAAAGTCATCTGCCTTTTCCAAACTACTCAACCCAATGAACCTTTCCTCAAGTGCTCATCTTACTGGACCTCTTTGTGGCTTTCAAAACAGCTGAACACTCCCTCCTCTTAGATCTCTTCTCCTCCCTTGGATTTAGTGATCATGCCCTGGGTTCCCTTGGTTGAATACCCCTTCTCAGGTTCTTTTGCTATTTATTCAACCATTTCCCATCCCCTTAGTGTGAGTGTGTCCCCTGAAGCTCTATACACATTTTTGCTTGGTGATCTCATCAACTTCCATGTGTTCAATTTTCCTCTCTATGCTGATGACTCTCAATTCTATATACCCACTCTAATTGAGTTTCTGGACATCAGTGACATGCTGCCAAGAGTCTGATGACTGATGACTCTACTCCATTTTAAAATCAACATTTGTAAAATGAATTTTTATTATATTTCCCTTCTAAACTCATCCATATTTCCCAATTTCTGTTTAGGGCACCCTCACCCTTCCAGTCATTTGAGTTCTCAACATCGCAATTATATCTTTGACTTTGTTGTGTCATAGCAATTGGTGTTGGTCCTAGAGTCAGGAGGACCTGGGTTCAAATTTCTGATATGCATGAGTTTTCCAAACCTCAGTTTCACATCCATACAGTGTGAATAATAATAACTGTGATACTTGATGGACTCTCAAGTGCATCTCTCATATACTATGAGTCTGACTACACTGTTCCATTTGCCTGTTGTGCCCATATCAGTACATTGATCATTGCTCCCCATGATGGAAAGATACCAGATTGCACATGCAGATTACATTAAGGCTCTATCCAGCCTCTTTTCCCCAAAGGACACCAGAAGGATAACTTTTTCACCTAAAAGAACCTCTAATTTGTCCTCTTGGGGTGGCAACTCATGAAGTTCACTTGGAAGCCAAACAATTGGAGGTCATCCAATTGCTTGCTTATTGACTCAGACCTCAGAACACTGCTGGGGTTATATGGTGTCATCCCATTTTCTATCTAATTATTATCCTCATGTTTACAAGGGAAGCAGCACGAGGATCATTGTCTCCATATTACAAAGGGGGAAACTGACTCTATGAAGGGGAAGCAGTTTGCTCAAGATTGTAGACTGGAAGTTAGTAGATCTGCGTTCTCATTCCAGTGCTGTCTATGGGGCAAACATTTTCCCTCTCTGGTTCTCAATGTCCTTATCTGTCAAATGAAGGATTTAAAATAAATGACTTCTAAGATTCCCTTTTACTCTGATGGTCTGAGCTAGACCATCATTATATATTGTTATATTATATATTTCAAAGTTTCTGTCAGCTCTGCTATTCTGTATCCTATAGTCTGCATTCTCAGGTTCCTTCTAGTTCTGCCATTATCTGATATGCTGAGTTTATATCCTTACTCTGACATTTGATAGGATAGCATAGGATATTTGTATATATGTGCTTGTATAAGTGTCCTGAGATTCCTTCTGACTATGCCATTTTTTATTCTGTGTTCCAAGTTTTGCCATTCAATAGAATATTCTAAATATTCTAAAGGTCTAAGGGACCTTTGATTCTACTTTGCATTATTTTATCTTCTTTGTTCTGCCATTCTATTTTCTAAGGTTCCTTCCAGCTCTGTCTTTCAATGTTCTTATATTCAAGATGCTGCTATTCAACATACTTTGTTTTAAGTTTCCTTCCAGCTCTGCCATTCAGCACTCTGTATTCTAAGGTTCCTTCCTTAAAAGATTTGCTATTCTTAAAATAATTTGCTATTCTTTAGTCTATGTTCTAGGCTCTCCTATTCAATATTTTATGCTTTAAGTTTTCTTCTAGCTTTACCAACTGATATTCTATATTCTAAAGTTTCTTCCACCTTTGCTGTTTTTTAGTCAATGTTCTGGGTTCTATCATTTGATATTCTACATCCTAAGAATCTTTGCAATTCTGCCTTTCAATGCACTGTTTTAATGTTCTAAGTTTCCTTCCAGCTCTGCCGTTCATTATTCTGTATTCTATGGTTCCTTCTAGTTCTGCTGTTTCGTCTATATCCCAGGCTTTGCTATTTGATGTTCTTGATGTGCTTTAACTGGCTCACAAGTGCTCATGGTTAAATTTTCAACATGGGTATCTCCACCTTGGAAATCATCAAACACTACAAATCTGGACTTGATTAATTGTCTTGTTGACTTTCTAGACCTAAGAAAATGTTAATAATACAGATTAAATTTTTTAAATGTATTATGTAGGGGCAGCTAGGTGGAGCAGTGGATAAAGCACCAGCTCTGGAGTCAGGAGTACCTGGGTTCAAATCCAGCCTCAGACACTTAATAATTACCTAGCTGTGTGGCCTTGGGCAAGTCACTTAACCCCAATGCCTTGCAAAAACCTAAAAAAAAAGAAAGAAAGAAAAATGTGTTGTATATACTTTTCCCTCCATGGAAGGAACAACATTCACTCCTGGTTGAAGGTATTGCTCAGGGGTCACAAGGCTAAGAATGTGATGCATAGGAAACACAACATGAGACTCTTGCCTTTGCTTTTGCCTGAAAAAACAGCAGCTAAATAGCCCCATATTATAGACATGTATGTGTGTGTACTCACCCTCCAATGGGTTTGGAGAGGAAGGGAGTAAGGGGAGAAAGGTTGATCTGAAGCTCTTTGCTTTCCCAGCTGGAAGATTGCAAGAGAAATCATTATAGCCGTTTAAGTACTTGTATCAATTGGATTGGTTCCGGGAGAAGAGGCCAAAATCCAGTATGTTCTCCACGGGGTTTTTGTTTTTCCTAGACACAGCTCAGGCTCCGCTGACAGACAATGGGAAGGCCTTGACTTGACTGGCTTTGACCCCTTTATCACCCTGGAGAAGGAACAGCAAGACTGTGTTGTCTGTGTCTGTGTATCTATGTGTATGTGTCTATGTGTTTGTGTGGGTATCTATGTATGTTTGTGTGTGTGTGTGTGTGTGTGTGTGTGTGTGTGCACAGGTGTATATATTGTTGTATATCATCTGCATGAACTCCTGTTGGGGCACAGGCTAGACAATATTTTTGCTTCTGGACCTATGTTTGCTTATATAGAGGTAGGAGAGTGTGCAGGAGAATTTAGAGGGAAATGCATTGTCCAAGGACCCAGGAGACCTGGGCTCAAATTCTCCTTCTCAATGCATAAGCTGTGTGACTTTAGACAAAGCCTTGACTTCTGGTATCTCAGCTTCCTCAGCTATTAAATGGGTTAATCATACCTGTCTTGCACTGTCTTCCCTCATTTTGTAAATTTCTAAAGCCCTGTGGAAACCAGCACTTGTTTTTATTGAGGTTTCTGTGTGTGTGTCTGTGTATATATATGCATCTATGTGCGTGCATGAGCTTGATTGCGCATGTGCCCATGTCTCAAATATAGACATACATGTCAGCATCTGTGTGTGTGACTGCACCTGCACCGATCCAACTTTGCCTGTGTGTGATCAAGTGTGTATTTGTGCTCATTTTGGTGGGGAAGGAAAGCATCCATGTGACTTGTCCCAGATATCTATCTATGACTTTATATGAGTGATTTCTGTATATACTTGAGTTGAGGCAGCTCAGCAGCAGTGGGGAGAGAGCACTGGGCCTGGAGTCAGGGAGAACTGAGTTCCAATCCAGCCTTAGATAACCTTAGACATTTGTTATCTATGTGACCTTGTGTGAGTCACTTCACCTTGTTTGCCTCAGTTTCCACATTGGTAAAATAAGCTAGAGAAGGAAATGGCAAGCCACTCCAGTATCTTTGCTAAGAAAACCCCAAATGGGGTCATGACTGAAAATGACTGAACAATAACAACATTTGCATTTGTTTCTGATGTATTCCTGAGTGTCCCAGGGTTTTCTTAGGCCTCGATCAAGTGATAGAGCCAGCGATAAGCATCCAGCCTAGACCAGGCATCAGGCTAGGCAGTAGGGATGAGCAGACAGATCTTAGACAATCGTGGCCCTTGTGGAGCTCACATTACGGCTAAGTCCACTAGTAGTCATTTATTAGTTGTTTTCTATTTGCCAGGCATTCTTTATAGCAAGTATTGGGTACAAAGCAAAGCAAAGCAAGGTTCCTGACTTTGAGAAGCTCCCAATTGAATGGGGGAAATAACACACAGATAGCTATGTGCAAAATAAATCCTGAGAGAATTGGGAAATTCCCCAGCGAGCAACTAGGGAAATGAGGAAAGACCTTTTGTAGAAAGTGGCTCCAGAGCTGAACTTCAATAGCAACTTGGGGTTCCCAGGGCAGGGGGAGGAGGGGAAGCACTCCAAATATAGCAGATAATTAATGCAAAGGCAGAGGTGAGCATGGGGTCCATAGTATAGTATGTGAAGAAGAGTAATGACCAGGGAAAGAATGGCTAGAGTCAGCTTGCAAAGAGTGTCCAATAGAGAGTGTGCTTATTAGCCTCAAGTCAGTGGGGAGCCACAGGAGGTTCTTGAGCACAGCAGTGCCATAGTCACATCTAGACAGGAGACTTCTGAACTATTTGTTTTTGTTTTTTAATACTAATCAGTTCTGTGTATCGTGAAGCTGAAACTGCTTGCATGACTGGGAAACCTGGCTCTCCAGACATCTTAGCTTGTTCAGGCTTTCCTCAGGTCTTTATTATTATATTTTTGTTTTATTTTATTTTTTTACAAGCAAATGGGGTTAAGTGACTTGCCCAAGGTCACACAGCTAGGTAATTATTAAGAACCTGAGGCTGTATTTGAACTCAGGTCCTCCAGACTCCAGGGCCTGTGCTCTAATCCACTGTGCCATCCTAGCTGCCCTACTTTCCTCATATCTGATAAGCCCGGAAAGGACCTTCATCCTGCAGATAGGGACACTTAGGGGGAAAAGGGATTTATTTTTTTCCTTTTCTCATCATATAAATATTATATTTGTTTTCTAATTACATACAATGGTAGTTTCTACCAATCATTATTTTTACAAGTTTTTGAGCTTTACAATTTTTTCTCCCTCCCTCCACCCCTCCTCCCTCCCCCTAAAAGAAGGCAATCTGATATAGTCTTTATTTGAATCCATGATTTGCATAGAACCAAATTGAATGTGTTGAGAGAAGTATAAGATCCAAAAGGCAGAAAACAGGAGAGATAGCAAGATTATGTAATATGTAAGATAACTTTTAAAAATTGAAGATAGTATTCTTTGGTCTTCATTTAAACTCTACTCTGTTCCTTCTCTAGATCCAGATGCTATTCTTCATCACAGATCCCCTAAAATTGTCCCTGACTATTGCACTGATGGAATGAACAAATCCATCAAGGTTGATCATCACCCCATGTTGTTGTTGAGGTGTACAGTGTTCTTCTGGTTCTGCTCACTTCACTCAGCATCAATTCATGCAAGTCTTTCCAGGTTTTTCTGAAATCCTGTCCCTTATGATTTCTTATAGAACAGTAGTGTTCCATCACATACATATACCATAATTCGTTTAGCCATTTCCCCAATTGATGGACATCCCCTCAATTTCAAATTTTTTGCCACTACAAACAGAGCTGCTATGAATACTTTTGTGCATGTGGGGTTTTAATCCTTTTTCATGATTTCATGATTTTCAAGATACAGACCCAGTAATGGTATTGTTGGCTCAAAGGGTATACACATTTTATGGACCTTTGGGCATAAGTCCAAATTTCTCTCCAGAAAGGTTGGCTCAGTTCATAGCCCCACCAATAATGCACCCATGTCCCATATTTCCCACATCCTCAAAGAAGGGGTTTATTAAGCACACACTGTATCCTTAGTTCTTTTTACTAATATTATCTCTTTTGCTTCTCACAATGACCTTGCAAGAGAGGTACATTTTTTCAGTTGAGAAAATTGAGGCACAGAGTAGTAAGGAACTCACCCAGGGTCACACAGCTAAAAGGTATCTGAACTTGTACAACCTAGTTCCCCTATCCCCATTTGGGAAGAGGAATTTGAGAGTCAGAGAAACCAATAACCTTAGAGGTGATGTGATATAATAGCAGCACCCAGGGATAACTCTACCTACCTGAATGGCTACTTGATAATTGTATGCATTTAGGTTATTTATTTGCCCTTTCTAGACCTCAGTTTTATCATTTGTAAAATGGGGAGGGGTGCACCAGAATCTCTCTAAGAACCTTTCACTTTCAGGTCTACTCTACTCTTTGGGTGGCTCCTAAGTCTCCTATGTAGAAAGTACAAAGAATGAACCAATCTCTGCTTAGCCCACCAAGCCTTCTACCTCCACTAGTACCCTTCCGCCCTGGGACCCCACCCAGCCCTCTTTTATGTATTATCTTTCCCTATAAGAATGTAAGTTACATGAGGATAGGAACCATCCAGCTCTTTTTTATGAATTGTCTTCCCCCTTAGAATGTAAGTCACATGTGGGTACGAACTATCCAGCTGTCTTATATATTATCTTCCCCCTATTGGAATGTGAGCTACATGAGGGTAAGAACCATCCTAGGTCTCTTTTATGTATTGTCTTCCCACATTAGAATGTAAGCTACATGAGGATAGTCATCAACTTTGTGTGTATGTGTGTGTGTGTGTGTGTTTGTATTGCTAATATCTATCACAGTCAGTGATCCATAGTAGGAATTTAATGCTTGCTTTGTCTATCTAAATCCAAAGGCCTTATTCCCTATAACTTGTCACAGTCACTCAGCTGAAACCCAGACCCTTCCCTGCTGGTCATGTACCAACCTGCATTTCTCTTTTCATGTCATATCACCTCTGACACCTCTTATCTTCCCCTCTACAGCTGATGAAGAGGAGGAAGTTGCCAGCTGTCTCTGGATGCCCTTGCGGAATTTGGACACACCAGGCCTGGCAGAATCTGACTCCCTGGACTTTCACAGTGTTCTCCACACTTCAGTTTCTTCTCCGTCTCCTCCTGCCTCCCCTGGTGCAGCCCCACTGGGGGCCAGCTATGGCAGCGGGGCCTGGAGACCTGCACTGCAGGCTTCAGCATTGCTGGCACCACCCACTAGCAAACCTAAAACTGACACTTCTGATTTTGAGCAGCAGCTGATGAATGCCCATCTCCAGCAGGGAGCCCTCCTCTCCTCATGGTACCAGCAACAGAGCTCCCTCATGACGCAACAGAACCTGCTCTTGGAGCGTCTGGCAGAACAGAGCCAGCGGCTGGCTGATGGTGTAGAAGCCCTCAACCGAACCCTTGAAAAGCTTGTGGAGGCACGTCCATTTGCTCATGAGGCAGCCCACTTTACCCAGGACAGCCCCTTAGCCACCGGGCAAAGCCACATGCCCCCTCGAATCCCAGTGGGGGACTCTGCTGACCCCTCCCCAGGTTGTGATGTCTTCTCAGGGATGATCTTGAAAGTTGAGGAGGATATTTAGCACAAGTACCTCCTGCTGTCAGAGAACCAGCCTAAAGAAAGATACAGGGAAAAAAAAAAAAACTATTCTCTCTGAATGATCTTGAAAGTTCAGAAGGAAATCTAAGGCAGGGATTCATTGTCCTCTCCTGCTATCCTAATTATTCCAAGCTTCATCAGGGGCATGGTGAATATGAAATTGGGAGGTTTGGGACAGGGAAACAGGAATCAGCCTAGGAGAAACTGGGCAAAAAAAAGACCTTCTCAGGGGGAAAAATGACTGAAGAGTTCTTAGGGAAGAGTTTCCCTGCCTGTAACCCCTGTTCCCACTCCTATGTTTCTGGTGGGGACAGTAGAGATGGGTGGAATGAGGAAGCAGCTCAGAGAGAGGTCTTCTGGGGAGGAAGGTCATATAAAGAGCTAGATCAAGGACTACTATTTCCCAGCTCACCATTCTAAGCAGAGCAGGGAAGCAACCTCCAAAGGAAAAGCAGGAGAGAAATTAACTGGAAATGCCAGGGAAAGATCATCACTCTGGGAAATTCTGGAGCCAGTTAGGCTGATGCCTATAGATATCTGAGTCTAGGATTCTATCTCTGAGTAGTTAGGGACTTACAGCCTGAATAGTGGAAGCTGTGGGCAGACCCTGATCCTCTCAGGCCCGTTACCCAACTAGTTCGAGGCTCTTTCCTCCCCCAAGTTCCAGCCATTGTCCAAAAAGTTCTGTTTCTAGGTCTGTTTTTATATCGCTGTTTTAGACACAGCTAATACTGTATCTGGTCCTTGGTGCTGCCTATAGGGAATGGGAGCTACTTTATACCTCTTGGTTTTTATTGTGAAAGATATTTTTTCTTACAAAAGCACAAAACATTTTTTTAAAATAATGATGGTGATGGTAATGATGGTAACTATAAATAAATGGAAAAAAACCCCTAATTATTGTTGATTTCTAGTGGCTGGGATTTTGTCTGGGATCGTTCCCAGTAAGGGAGCACTTATTAGTAGAGTTGATAATATTGTTAATTATGCTAATAGTGGTCAAGCCTTCTCTTTCTTTTTTTTAAATCAAAACAAATCATATGTTTCTTTTGATCCTGCAGCAGTTCTGTGAAGAAAACATAATGGGGAATCCTCTTCTCCAATTGACAAGAGGAAGATATGATACAATGGCCTGGACAAGTCCCTTGACTTGTGAAAAAAGTTGTTGAGTCATTTTCAGTCATGTTCAGTTCTTTGTGATCCTATTTGGGGTTGTCTTGGCAAAGATAACTGGAGTGGTTTGTCATTTCCTTCTCCAGCTCATTTTACAGATGAGGAAACTAAGGAAAACAGTTAAGTGACTTGCCCAAAGTCACATAGCTAGTAAGTGTCAGAGGGTGGATGTGGATTCAGCAGAATGATATTCCAAACTCTAGACCCAGTTCTATGCTTTATCTACTGTGCTAACTGGCTGTCCTTGTGGAAAAAAGTCACCCATCAAACATTCTATGTAGAACCAGAACCCAGGTCTCTTTATGCCTATTCTAGCGTGTTTAGCATTGTTCCCAATAATGGAGAGAAAGAGAGAGAGAGAGAGAGAGAGAGAGAGAGAGAGAGAGAGAGAGAGAGAGAGAGAGAGAGAGAGACTCACTGTCTACTACTCTGGGAAGATCTCACTGGGAATTGTTTTCAGTTCTGGGAAAGGACAATTGACAGGTTGGAGTGTGTCCAGTATGGAGAAGGGCCTTGAGTTCATATCACAAAAGGATCATATGAAACAAGTAGGAATGCTTCACAGTCTAGCAAAGACAAGCCTTTTAGCATATGAGTTTGTACCATGAAGAAGAGGGATCTCTTCTGTTCTGCATGGCCCCAGAGGGTAGAACCAGGAGAAAGATATGGGAAGATAATAGATTCTGACTCAGTTTAAAGAACATTTTTGTCTCAGGAGAGAGTGAGTTTTCCTGTCACTGCAGATTCTTTAGAATACTAAATGAATTCTGGCAGCTAGGTGGAACAGTAGTGCCATCAACCTGGAGTCAGAAAGATATGAATTCAGATCCAGGTGACCCTGGCTAAATCATTTAACTGTTGTCTGCCTCATTTTCTTCTGTAAAATGAGGATAAAAATAGAACAAATTTCTTGTGAGGATCTAAGGAAATCATATAATGTAAAACATTTTAAAAACATTAAAGGACTATACATACATATATATATATATATGTATATGTGTGTGTGTGTGTGTGTGTGTGTGTCTATATATGCTCTATCACAGGTTGGTCACAAATAATCCATGTGAACACCTGGGGTGGGTACTTTAAACGTAACGATTGTCATGTTTCCTATGATCTGCTTCAATTCTGCCTTCCTCATAGAGGACAGCACACTCATTGATGAAGATATGCCATGCTGGCGGTCCTTTGCCAGTGTCTTCCATGCTGTACAATCAATTCTAAAGCTTTTCAATGAGACCTTCATGGTGTCTTCATATCTCTTCTTCTGACCTCCTTGTGAGTGTTTACCCTTTGTGAGTTCTCCACAAAATAGTCTTTTTGGCAGCATATGTCTGGCATTCTAACAATGTGTCTAGTTCATTGTAGTTCCACTCACTGTAATAATGTTGGAATGCTCAGCAGTTTAGCTTGAGAAAGGACCTCAGTTTCTGGTCTTCTCCTGCCAGGTGATCTTCAGAATCTTCCTAAGACAATTTAAATAGGGGGCAGCTAGGTGGTGCAGTGGAAAGCGCACCAATCCTGGAGTCAGGAGGATCTGAGTTCAGATTTTACCTCAGACACATAATAATTACCTATCTGATCTTAGGCAAGTCACTTAACCCCATTGCCTTGGAGCTTACATTTTGGCAGGCTGATGAGCCTTATAGGCAATTCTAAGTCACAATCTTGCAAGATAGGTAAAAATGAGGGAGACTTAGGAGACAGGATATAGAACTAGAGTCAAGAGATAAGGGAAGGACTATCATTAGCAAGGGAGATCAACAAAGACTTTCTAAGGGAGCTAACATTTAGCTGGAGCTTTAACCCATGGATTGAAAAGGGACCCCAGGTTGACTTGCCCAAAGCCAACAGACACTACTAAGTTTCCCATCCCAGAACAATGCCAGAACAGCATGACTTGATTTGACTGGCTGGGATGGCTGATCAGAGGTCTCAACAGGGGGGCCTGAGGCTCTTTTCAAAAGAGTTTAATTATATTCATGAAGATTAATTTAAGCAGGAAAACTCCACCCCCATAGTCAGAGCATTTCAGAGCAGGAAGGGACCTTGGACAACCTGAGTTCTGGCTCCTCTATCAGTTATCAGGCCCTGTCTAGTTCCTTCACATAGTATGCCTCTCCTTTTCCCTTCACTTTCCCACAATCTTAGTGTTGACCCTCACTATCTGAACTATTGCAACAACCCCTCATTATTTGTCTTCCTATCACTGGTGTCTTAACACTTTATTTGGAGTCAGGGAGACCTGAGTTCAAGTATTGTCCCCCTCCATACTTATAAACTGTGGCATCTTGAGCAAGTCACTTAACTCTTCTTTCCTTTTGTAGGGGCAGGGAGAGGTGGCCTCTCTGGTCTCTTCCTGCTCTAATTCTAAGAGCCTGTGTGTAATCCCCTTCATTTGATTCTAGAATCATTATACTACTCTTCTCCAAACTCCTGGTATTGGCATTCAAGGCTTTCAACAAGCTGGCTCCATTCCATCCTCCCTGGCTCATATTATTTATTCCCTTCTTTGTATTCTTCTCTCTTGGCAGTTTATCCTCCAGGCCACTTAGGCTGTTCTCTGCCCCTAACCATGCCTCTTCCTCTCTCACCTTGCTAATTTTGCACACACTATTCTCTGTGTCTGAATGAGCCCCCCCTTCTCAGTATGTTGAATTTATGTCTATCCTTTAGAGTCCCATTTAAAAGTTATCTCCCCAAAGCCTTCCATGGGTTGATCCCCCTGGTTGGTAGGCAATGACCTTCCTCTCCAAACCCCAGACATCCTTTTTTCCCTGCACTACTGTAATGTTATTATCTTGTAATCATTTTTATAGTTGTCTGTGTGTCTTAACCTCCTGATAGAGTCCAAAAGGTTTTTGTGAATTGTATAAGTGAAGACATTGAGCCTCAGAGAAGAGAAAGGATTAGACCATGGTAGAAAATCAGCATGGAGTTAGAAGGCTCAGGTTCACATCTCATCTGTGTGACCTTGGGTAAGCCCCCTACTCCTGTGGTTCTCACTTTACTTATCTGTTAGATGATCTGGTTGGATTATTTGTCCTTCAAGGTTATTTCCTTCCAGACCCCAATTCTATGACCCCATAACCCTCAGCCTAGGGTTCTTCTCTTTGAATCCCCATGGTGTCCTCCACAAAGGCAGCAGGAAGGTGAATTTATCCTAGAGGCTGATCACTCCCCAGTTTCCAGGAATCAGACTCTAGTTGAAATAAGGGCTGGGGGTGGGGAGATATAGGGAGACAGAGGAGGGCTTTGGAAGGAATATTCTAGCTTTTAATTTAGAGGCCAAGCAGGTTAAATAAGCCACAATTGGATTTCTCTGAAGCCCTGGTTGTGTGAGAAGTCCTGGATTGGGAGAGGGTGCTTGAGAACTTCATTTCCTTGATCAGATTGCTATAGATTCTTTCTCTCCCTCCAGTCTTGCTGAGAAATGTAAATTCAATTGGGTTTCCTGGCTCTGGAAAAAGACAGCTTTTGTACCGGGGTGGAGGGGAGAAAGATGAGGGAGGGGACAGAAGGGAACCCCCCAAATAACCCAAAGGCCCCCCCTAATCTCCCTGCCTCGTGTCCCATAACCATTAGTAGTGCCCTTTTCTTTTCTCTGGAGAATGACAGGTGCACCCCCGCCCCCCCTTGACCTTCCTTGTGTGTTGGAGTCAATGCTGTATAGAAAAATAACCCTGGGCAAAGATTTAAATCAATTCTCTCTGTGTTTAATAAATACCAGGCTCCAAGGTACCTGGAGGGGGGAGAGTCTTTCTTGTGGACTGTGGTACCCACGTTAGCCTGGGAGGGGCTGGAGTGAGGGCTGGGGATCCTACTTAGAGAAACATTGTCCTTCTAGGTTGGATTTAAGCTTATAACATTTGCTGAGGCCCAGGCAATTTATTTTTTTTTCACCTTCTGATAAATGCTCTTCAAAATGCATTAACATGAAGAAATCCCAGCTCAGGTAATAGCCATTTCCCCCATTTCTCTTTCTTTATACTCAGGTCTTATCTTCACCCTGAGCTTCACATCAAGCCAAGGAACTCCCCTGGGGCAGGAACAGTGTTTCCCCCCCCCCACCCCCTTTTAGATCAGGATCTCACTGAAATAAAGGCTGTTTCTTTTCCCTTAAACCAGGAGCTCCCAAAGATGAGGGACTTTGTCTCCTTCCTGCCTTGAATCCTTGGGGCTGGCAGTTCCTGGTGTTCCTGGGGTTGGGGGTTACATCTTCCCCCTTATATCAGGGGGTCCTTGGAGCTCTATTCCCCTTAGAATAGGATGTTCCTAAAGATGGGGCTATCTTCCTCTTGTGACTAAAGGCTGTCACCTCTCTGAGAAGGATTCAAGGACAAGAATCTACTCTTCTCTTTATGTACCAGCCCTCCCAGGACATCACATACAAGCTGTTGTTCAGGCATTTTTTTGATTATGCCTGATTCTAGGTGACCCCTTTGGTGGTTTTCTTGGCAAAGATACTGCAGTGGTTTGCTATTTCCTTCTCTAGCTTATTTTACAGATGAGAAACTGAGGCAAACAGGATTGATTTACATAGCCAGTGTCTAAGGCTGGATTTGAACTCAGGCAGATAAGTGAGTCTTCTGACTCCAGACCAGGAACCTTTGTAATACATATCAGCTTATTAATGACTATTGATTTGTGATAGTCTCACCAATCTCTCCCTTTACCTCTGTCTATCTCTCTCTCTTTTCCACTCCCACACACAGATCCACTCTCAAGTCTGTTTGGTATGAGGATTTTATGGAAGAGGGTTACTCCTCATATAAATTGGATTAGATCAATCGATCAAAGCATTTATTATGTATCAGGTACTTTGCCCAATTTAAACAATCTCTGCCCTCAAAGAACTTCTGACTCCATTGGAAGAGACAACAAATAAAAATTAGAGCATCCAGTGGAAAAGATAGAGTAGATGCTATTCAAACCAAATCTAAGCATTCTTTTTGAAGACTAAAGAAGATAAGAATTAGTGATAAAATAGCTTATTTTGGAGGGGAAGGAACCTCAACATGGTAATATTGACGTTGAAAATTAGAATGTCAGAGTCATTAAGGACTCCAGTTTGCAAAGTAAGAAGCTGAAGCCCCCAGAGGAGGAAGATTCACCCTAGGTCACTCAGGGAGTCAATGGAGAGGCAGAGGCAAGATAGGATAGGAGAAGTAATGCTAAAATCCTAGGACACTGGGCTTCAAGTCAGGAGAAATGGGCTTCCTTTTAGGCTGTATGAACTTGGTCAAGTCTTTTCCCTTCTATAGGGTCTTAGTTTTCCCAGCTGCAAAAGAAGATCAGCCTAGAAAGTTAAAAGATCCTTTCCCATTCTGATATCCAGTGATTTCAGTTCAGTTGGTTGCCTCCTTTTATGATGATGAGAAAACTGAAGATCCAGGTAGAAAAGGCATTTCCCAGGAAATTTAGTTCCTCTTGCCCAGTGACTAGAAAATTTAGGTGTGTTTCTTAGAGGAATTTAAGACAACTCAGAAATTAGGACCTCTTTCTTTGGTCAAAATGTATTCATTATTCCCCTTACAATGGAGAATGCTGTCCTATTGATTAAATGCCTTGGCCTATTACCAATAAAATTTTTAAAAAGAGGAAAAAGCCACCTACTTGATACTAAAGTAACTGTTGGATCTCTAGTCTTCCCAGGAAGGAAAATTCCAATGTTGGAGTAAAAAGAACCAGATAGCTGGGGAGGCTTAACTCAAGTCAATCACTCCTTCTCTTGACTCTCAGATTTTCCAGTTGTGAAATGGAACCAGGAATGCTGGCACTACCTTCCTCATAGAGGATTTTCTAGAGCTCCAAAAGGACTAATAATATAATGGAGGATTAGGTCTGAGGACCTGGGTTCAAATCCTAATTGTTGCTTATTATATGACCATGGATAATTTATTAAACATTCTGAATCTAAATACCTTTACCATTAAAGTAAGAGGATTGTAGGAGTTCATTGGATGATAGATTTAGGGATAGAAGAGACAAGATTATATTACCCCCTCATTTTGTAACTGGTCTAGAGAAGGTCATTGATTTATCCAAGATCACAGAAGTATAGCAACACCATCAGAACCAGGATTTGAATCAAGGTCTTCTAACCTGAAATCCATTTTTTTTCTAAAACACCACAATTATTTTCATGTTTTTTTCCCCAACTGTAAATCCTGTGTTCCCAAATGAGATAATAAGTATAATTATTATGCTATCTTAAACCCTGAATTGGGGCATTGAGGTAGCATCGTCGATAATGCTTCAAGTCTGGAAGATCTGACTTCAAATCCAGCCTTTGAGAATTACTAGCTATGTGACCCTGGTCAGATCATTTAACCCTGCGTACCTCAGTTTCCTCACTTGTAAAATGACTTAGAGAAGGAAATGGCAAACCACTCCAGTATCTTTGTCAAGAAAACCCCAAATGGGGTCATGAAGTGTCAGACATAATTGAAATGATCACAACAAAACCTTGAAATGCTAAATAAATGCAAGTTTTTACTCTTATTTAGGGATAACTAGAAATGGGAGGCTAAAAGGTAGGGATGAGATGAGCCCAAGTATCCTTTGTGGAGAGTGCCTATTGACAGGGTTAGGAGCTCCATGGTTCCCCCCAATTTTCATCACTGCCTGAACTTCCACCATTAGTCCAATTCCTTTGGGCTAAACCCTCTCTAAGATCTACTATTAAAAGGACATATTGCCTCTCAAAGGTCTTGGATTTGAGGAACCATAAAATGTCATAGTTTAAGGAAACTTACTTGGAACAAAGAAAGGCAGAGTTATAAAGATAAGACGTTTAGAACTGGAAAACACTTCAAGTCATCTAGTTCAGCCTTCCATTTTACAGATAAAAAAAATGAAGCCCAGAGAGTGACTTGTCCAAGGTCACACATCCTAGTCAGGATGCAAGTTGTTTCAAACTACAGCCTAGGGCTCCAAGTTCTGTACTTTTCCCTAGGAATGTGAGAAGGAAGTTAGAGCATCAAACTCCAAGGTAAAAGACTGCAGGACTTGCCAGGAGTCCCGGTTTCTTAGCTACATAAAGATCATAGAATTACAGATTTAAAAGGGACCTAAAGGGGTCATTTTGTCTAATCATCTAATTTTATAGATGAGAAAACTAAGCTCCAGAGACAAACCAGAGATTCAGTGAGACTTTAAGTGATTATCTAGTCCTACAAATTTGGACACTGAGCCCCAACAAAACAGTGACAATACTAAGTACTATCTCATAGACCTGAATGGCAACTCAGAGAAGCCCAGAAAAGGGAGATGTCACTCCTAGCTCTGGAAAAAGGAAGACTAAGAGTAGAAAGGATTGGAACAAGGATTAGGAGGATTAATTCAACAAACATTTATTTAAAGTCCACATCTTGAAGAGTTTAGTGCATTGGCCCAAGGGAGTTACAAAATTTACCTAAAGCTTAGTTCCTGCCTTCAGGGAGCACCCAATCTAATAGACAATACTCAAACAGATTACTATAATACACAATATCACTTGTTAAGTGCTTTAAAGAGCACTTAGGTACCAAATGAGGTCTGAGAGGATTTTGGAAAGTGGAAGTAAAACAAAATCAAACAAATGATTGAGGGATTCTAATAGGGAAAAGTGGAATAAACCTTGGAGTGAGAGAAGATGGATGTGGGAGTGGGGCTAAAGAGTGAGGAAAGAGTCTTGGTCTCAAGTCTCAGCTCTGGGGTTGACTTGTTCTATGGCCTTGAACAATTCATTCTCTGTGCATCAGTTTTGGCCTCTTTTTAAAATGAAGAGGCCATAACTGAGTGATTTCCAAGGTCCTTTTCAGCTCTGACATTCCACAGTTCTGGTGGTCTGAGCAGAATGAAACGGACTTCCATATTATGCAGTGGGCCAATGGGGCAGGAATACAAAGACAAGAACCCTGGATTTACAGTCAAAAAACCACATTCAGATCCCTGCTCCTCTCTAGACCTATTTCCTCTTCCCTAAAATTAGATGATCAGACAAAAAGGTCCCTTCTAAATCTGTAATTCCATAATCTTTATATAGCTGGAAACCAAGATCCCAAATAATTCCTACCATCTCTTCCCTTTCCCCACCCAGCTTCTACTAAATTTTTATTGGTATTCTTCCTCCTTTAGTTTGTTTACACCTTCAGGGCAGGTGCTGTCTTCTTCAAATCTTTCCCTAGTTCTTAGCACAGTATATTATAAACCCTTAATAATTGTTTTTGTTATATCTTTATTTCCATCTATCTATCTATCTATCTATCTATCTATCTATCTATCCTCTTAATTGCTTTCTATCCATCTGCATTTCCTACGAGAGGACTGGATCAGGAGGTAATCTGTGAGTCAGGAAGCCATCAGTAATGAAGGGGGAAGGACCTGACAGCTGGAGCCTGTCATTGGCTCTTATCTGGGATCAAAGCTATGCCTTTGCCCCCAAAGGGCTCTACAATTCTTTTCAAAGAATACTTTATTTCCCTGTTCCTATATCAGAACCGCCCTTTAGCATCTGTATTCTTCCTTTCCTGCCTCCAAAGATTTTAATTTTTTTAACATAGAAACACAAAGCCCTAGAATATTAGTTTATTTTTTTTAGTTTTTTGCAAGGCAATGGGGTTAAGTGGCTTGCCCAAGGCCACACAGTTAGGTAATTATTAAGTGTCTGAGACCGGATTTGAACCCAGGTACTCCTGACTCCAGGACCTGTCCTTTATCCATTACACCACCTAGCCGCCCTACAATATTAGTTTGAAGGAACCTTCATAATCTTGCAAAAACATTTTGAGGTTTGGAAAAAAGGCCTGTACTTGAAATTGAGGGACCTAGTTTCCAATCTTGACCTCTCAAATGTTAACCAAGAAAAGTAGGTTGGAGTTTTTGTTAAGATTTATGAGCTGGAGCAGCTCATAATCATAGGTGGCACAATGGATAGAGAATGACCTGGAGTCAGGAGAATCTAGGTTCAAATCTGGTCTCAGATATTTCCTAGCTATGGGATCCTGGCAAAGTCACTTGAACCTGATTGCCTCAAAAAAAATTATGTGTCATATGCCAAGTCACTGCTGACCAATATCAGTTGGAAGGGACCTCACAGGATATCCAGCTCAACCTAAATCTCCTATACATTAAACCTAACAAGTGAATTCCATTGATCAGTAAAATAAAAGAGCTGGGCATTATAGCCTTTAAGATCTTGCTTATCCCTATGCCATAATCCCATGGTCACTCAGTTCAGTTCAATCTTCATTTCCTTCAATAATTCCCCAAATGACTTCCTCTGTAAAGAGTTTCTTCCCCTGTATAAATGGATATAATAATAATAATTACATTTCCAAACTGCCATTGATGATATATAAACCAAGGCATAAAACAAAGAGTTATATGCTTGCAAGAGATGTCTTGCTTCTGTTGTAGACAATGTCTATTGCAGTCAAAATGGAAGAGGGATTCCTTATAAAGCACAGGTTCCTCCAGATGATGCTGATTGCAGATGACACTGAAAAAAGCCTTCACCTTAGCTGCTCTGGACACATAAATCTTAAGTGGTGGAACAAAAACTCACACCTATATCTCTTGGTTAGTGGTAGTGAGACCAAGACTGGAAATTTGGTGCTGATTTAAAAAATTCTGGAAAGACTCTTGGTAAATCTTCTTAGCTAAACCAGAAAGAAGGTGACCATGGGCCCCAAAGCTGTTGGGTGAATTATGGTGGTATCTGTCCTAAATTTCCCCCTACCCCTTCTCCCCAGGAATGGGAAGATAAAAACAATTTGTTCCAATGGTCATGAAGATGACTAAAGCAAGCGCCATGGAACCTTATAGCTTGGTGGTACATCAGAGATGCTAAGGTCATCCACTGCATCATGGGACATGGCCTGTCATCTTGATTTTTATCTTGCCACTGAACATCAATGATTCAGGAAGTGAAAGTGAGATTGATGACTATGCAACTCTGCTTCACTTAAATCTACTTCATGCGTCAAGACATCACCCCATGATGTCATTGGTTCTCTATGGAAAAGGACAAACAACAGCAGCCAGACTATAACAATCCAATTAAGTCTCACTTCCACACTTAAGCATCCTTCAATAGATCCTCCATAATGCTTGATTTCTAGTCTGTTCATCAACTTTATTTTGTCTATATCTTTCCAAAACTGAGGATCCTAGAAATGAATGCAATGTTCCCAAGTTTCTATACCAAGTAGAAAAGAACAACATATTAGCCCACTCTTTGTGGACACTTTCTTAATGTAGTCTAAGATAACATTTGCCTTTCTGCCCCCATATCTTATTCTTTTGACTCACAGTTTTCAATCTACTAAAACCCTCACAATTAGGTTTCAGATCTGTGGTTCACAAACCATCATTTCTTTTTTTTAATATAGGAGGAAATTGAAGCTTAGAAATACATAAATCATCAATAAATATTAAGTGTATATTATATAGGTACTATATTAAATGCTAGACGAAAAGAGGTAGAAGACTGTCCCTGCCCTCAAAAAAGTAACAATCTAATGGTGGAGATGACCTGCAAACAAATAATATACAAAGTAAGCTAAATACATAATAAAAAGGAAATAACTAATACAGAGAAATTACTAGAATTAGAAGTGGCTGGGAAAGATTTTCTGTAAAATGATGGGATTTTAGTTAGGACTTAAAGGAAGTTAGGGACGTCAATAGAGCAGAGGAAGAAGTGTATTTCAAGCCTAGGGCAGAGCCAGAAAAAGTCAGAGCCAAAGTTAACTTGTTCAAGGTCATATAATTTAAGTCAGTGCCAGAGCCAACACTGGAATCCAAGCTGTCTCACTCAAAGAAGAGCAAATAAATCAATATTTATTGAACACCTACTCTGTGCCAGGCAATATGAGAGGTACTAATGATATAAAGACCAAAGTCCCTGCCTTCCAGGAACTCACATTCTATCAGCACACCCTGTGCCTATATAGGTCTATAGGAGCAAATACCAGATAACTTCTTAGAGAAGGGGAACTCATAGGTAGCTGGGGACCAGGGAGAATCAACAAGGATTTCTTGCAGAAGGTGAGGCTTGAACTGGGGTTAGAAATCCTAAGAGATAGCTAAAGAGGAAGGGTATTCTAGAAAAGGGATGCCCTTGCAAAAGAGACAGGAGCTAGAACTCAGAGTTTTCAGAACAGTAAGTAGGTCAGTCTGACTGAAATGTAAAAGGTGTGAATGGGAGCGTTGTGAAATAAGCCTGGAGAAGTAGGCTAGAACCAGGCTGTGAAAACTTTTAAAAGCTAAGCTGAAACAGTTTATTGTTTTTTTTATCTTAGAAGCAAAAAGGAGCCACTGATGTTTCTTGACTAGGAGCATTTTGTAGCCAGACTTCTACTGTAGGGAAGTTACCAGGGATTGGGGAGGGAAGAAACTGAGAGCTGGATCTTGAAGTTGGGCTCTGATGCAGGGGTCCAGGTTAGAGATCCTGAGGTCTTGAAATGGGATGATGGCTGTGAGAGCCAAGAGGTGATCGTACAAGTGTGATCGACAAAACTTGACAAATAAGTCAAGGACTGAGGTAAGGAAAAGAAGAGATGATGCCTTTAACAGAAACAGATACATTTGGAGGATTTCTGAGTTTGGGTGGAAGACAGTTTATTCCACTTGGGTTATAGTAAATATGGGATTACCTACGTTAAACCCAGATGGACAGTCCGATAGGCAATAGGTGACCATTCTAGTCAATCAGCATCATTTGACAAAAGAAAAAAACGGGTTCTGGGAGTCAATTCTAATCAGAAGCTTCCAATGATGGAAATATTGAATCGCAAGGCAGTCTGTTCCACTTTTTGACAACTCTAAGATCATAGAATTCAGAGCTTATAAGGACTTTATAAATCACCTAAAACATGAAGAAACTGAGGTTGGGAGAGGCAAAATAACTTATTCAAAGTAATGGACCTAGAGGGTGTTACTGCTTATTATCTTCTAGGATCCCTTGCCTTAAGATTTTACAAATCACTTCTAAATGACAAGGAGATCAAGTGTTTACTAGCTGAAGTTTTTCTAGGTCTCTTGGATTCTTTATGGTGATTGATTTGCATTGGTTGAACTTCTTCATGAAGCAGTAATGATTAATGTCAATATCCATTCTCTTCATCCAATTCCCATTTTTCAGCATGAACACCTTGTTTAAAATGATCAAGTCGGAGTTGTTTTAATAGCATGCCATATCTTTTTCTAATATTTATTTTTCTATATAAAGAATGACTAACCCAGCCTTCAACTCTAGATACTATGGGAGCACAGGGAAAGATTCTCTTTTGTCTTTGTATTCTGAATTCCTAGCATAATAGCTTATATACAGTGGCCAATTAATAAGAGTTAGTTGCTTGGCTATATGTGTATTTCATTGAATTCCATTAAAAGACATCATTAGAACATTTTTCCTTTTATCAGCCTAAAATATCTCTCCTTTCAACTTCCTTGTATTACTTCTAATTCTACTCTCTGAAGTCAAGGAGACCAAGTCTAATCCTTCCTTCATATAATAATAGCTGACTAAATAGAAAAAAATAAATATAGCATTTTGCATGGATTATAAGAAAAATAATTATAGATACATTATCTCCATTTTACAGATGAGGAAACTAAGGCTCAGAGAAGAGAAATAATTTGCCCATTGTCACATAGCTATTAAATACCAGAGAAAGAAATTAATTTCATTCTCTCCTGACCCCAAGACCAGCTCTCTTAGCATTATACTACTCTTATAAGAAAACTTTAGCTTCAGCTTCTCCAATAGAAAACAGAATTAAAGAAGATAATTGGAAATATTTGCAGATTTTGAAACAATAAGACCTGAATTTGAAATCTTCTCTGACATTTGATAAAGTATTTCTCCCTGTGTCTTAGTTATTTCGTCTGTAAAAGGGGGAAATAATTTTTGCTTTGCCTCTCTTACATGTTAGGATCAAGTAAGAATGGAAGCAAAGGTCCATCTTTTTTTTTTTAATACCAATATTCTTATGGCAATACTGCATGTAGCACAATTGTTCATTAATAAGGAATACCATAAAAGAGGGTAGTGGAGAGGCTCATGATGAATATACAGGTTGCAATTCATAACCAATAATCAAGTCAATAAGCCTTTATTAAACGTCTATTATGAGCCAGGGACTCAGTTTCCTCATCTTTAAAATGAGCCGAAGAAGCAAACTGTTCCAGTATCTTTGCCAGGAAATCCTCAAATGGGATCACAAAGAGTCAGCATGACTAAAATGACTGAACAACAATAGCACAGCATTAAGCAGTTAGGAATGCAAAGAAAGGTAAAAAAAATAATCTCTACCCTCAAGGAGATCACAAGCCAATTAGGAAGACAGCATGCAAACAGCTATGTTTAAATAAAATGTATAAAGGAATAAATTGGGAGCCATCTCAGAAAAATACAGTAGCATTAAAGGCAATTACAGAAGGTAGAATTTTAGCTGAACTTTGAAGGAAGCAAGGGAAGCCATGTGTCACAAATGAAAAGGGACAGAAATTTTTTTTTTAAAAAACTCTGAAGAAGAGTAGTAAAATATGCAATCAGGTGAATGCACATTAGGAAGATAAGATAAATTGGTCAAATAATGAGATCAAGGGATGTCAGTCAAGATAGCCAGTTTGTACCCCTAGTATCCTGTCATTGTCAAGAGAAATCAAGGAAGCTTCTAATCACAAAGGGTGGACCCTTTGGGGCTAACTTATGGGAAGAGATGGACAAGAGTCACACAAGATGGGCACTTTGTTGGAGAGATAATACAAATAGGTGAGACCACATTTTAAGTGTTTGAATGGAGCAGGGTATTTGAATGGATGGAAAATACTGCGTAAGCTCAAAACTCAAAACCAGTCATTGAGTCTCTCCCTTCTGTCTGCTCCTCTAGCAGGTTGCCCAGTTTTTGAGTTTCGGTAACCTCATGGGTTAAAATGAAGTGACTAGTTCAAAGTCTTAAAGTAAGATAGCCACAAAGCTAGGAAGTAATAAAAAAAAAAGTGGGTTCTTTTGACTGTAGAAATTGCTGTGTGGGAGTGTCTGAGTCTAGGGCAAAGGGGAGGCCTTTGTGAATGGATGTTTCCACCCCCTTACCCCCTTTCAAGTTAGAGACAATAAGTCTTTCTAAAAGCTCTTTAAAGAGGCAGCCCATTTTTAGCAGGTATATGCAAATAATATGCAAATGAAGGCACACTCTCCATGCCCACAGGCTTATTGCCCCAGGCAAGATCTCCAAGTTGTCTAGGAAGTCCCTATAAATCCTCTAGGGTGGTGGAAAGCCTTGAGATCCAGGCAGGTGTGCATGGCTGAAGGTTTGAAATGAGGATGTTGAGCCTAGAAAAGAAAATACAGGGGAGACCCAGTAATTGATTTCAAACATTTGCAGGACTGTCACATGGAAAAGGGACTAGAATTCTTAGGGTTTTTTTTGCTTGGAGCAATAGATGGAAGTTACAAACAGGCAGAATCTGGCTTGGATGTAGGAAGAGCTTCTCAGAATTTTTAAGCTGGCCCAAATTGGACAGGGCTGCTTTAGAAGTGCTGGGCTCCTCACTCACAGAATGTTAAATACTTTTAATTTGCCTTCAACTGAAGATGTTCAGTATCCTCTAAGATGCACTATGTGATTTCTCAGGCTTTCTTCAAGGTGACCTTCAAATCCCTGTTTCTGCAAGGTACCAGATCCCCTTCATGCCTCTATCATCCCTCTGGGATTGCCTCCATGGTAACCTGTCCATACCTTATTGGTACATGGAAACACATTGTTTCCTCTATTTGACTGTGAATCCTTTGAGGTCAGGGACTGTCTTTGCTTTTCTTTCCTAGTCCCCACAGATCATTTTATAGAAGGAACTTGAGAAATAATGGTTGTGACTTAACTTATCCTGTGCTCTGATCTTGCCCTGTCAATAGGAACCTTACTCATCCTTCAAAACTCAGGTTCAGTTTCCCTAGTTCTTCTTAAAGGAGCCTTCCCTGATCATCCTAGCTCACAATGATCCTTCTGAACAACAGAACTTTTATATTACTCAATCCTGGACCATTCCTTAGTCACTGATAGAGAGGAGGGAGGAGGGAGGCTGGTGGTGGGAAGACCAACTTAGGGAGATGGACCAAAAAAAAAAAAAGAGCAATGCTCAGAGATAAGAGTGAGGATGATAAGGAAGCAAGGTTGACTGGTTGATGGACATGGTGCAGGGGAGCTAAGGGGAGATAAGGGCCCTAGCAAATGGAAATATAATTTCATCTAGTTCCCCTGGAATCTCAAGGGCTTGGTCCATCTTCCAGTCACTAGAAATCTCTTCTCCTGGAGGAAATTAACCTGCCTGGGGGAGATGAATGGGACAGTATCTGGGAAGGTGTTACAGACACCAACATAGGTACCCTGAGAGTTTCTATGGGGATGTTATATTCCCTTTCTAGAATTTCCCAGGCAGTCTTTAACTCCATCATTCCCCTCCCCGATCCCTGAGCATCATCCACTGCACCAGCATCCTCTCAGCCTTTCCCCTTAGAGTCTCCCTCTGTTCTTTGGATTCATTAATGATACAAGTAGCTGACAGGGGTTATCACTTTTAGATTTACAAAGCATTTTATACATAAATACATGTCAATTAATGGGAATAATATTTTTAAAGGCTTCCTCTGCACAGTGCTCAGTGCTAGTCATAAGAAGACAAGCAAACAAAACATTCCATGCTTTTAAGAGCTTACTTTCTAATAAGGGAAGATGCTCTTTAAAAGAGATTGTAAAGAAGATATGGGCTGGTCATGGTTGGGAAATGATCAGTGCACTCTACCACAATTCTATGAATAAGCTTTTATGCATATTTCTTCAATATTTTAGTAGATCTGGGATCTCATGCATGTGCATTTTCCTTCTAAGAGACAGATTTCGACACACTGTGATTTTGTTTCTCCATAAAATATATCACAGGAGTCCACAGAACATGTTGGGGGCCTTCCATAGGAATTATTGTCTTTCATTTACAGCTGGTACTCACAGAGATGACCTACTCAAGTGTCAGAAAGATAAATGATAGAGCTGGAATTCAAAGCCTGGTCATTTGAATCAAAATTTAGTACTCTTTCCACTAAACCACACTATATTTCAGTCATTTTTGTTGTGACTTACAACTTAAGATGCACTTGCTTATGCAATAGGGAAAAACAGCAACCCCTCACTCCACCCATCTGCTCTGACAGAAGAATGCTTCTTCTGGGCCAAGCAAGGCAAAAGGATAAATGTTTTACCTCCATTACACCAACAATAGGAATTAAGGAGTGAAAATATCATTATCCCAATTATACAGATGAAACTAAATCTTATAGAGGCTAAGTAACTTTTCCATAGTCACATATCAGTAAATGACAGAATTAGGATTCGGATCCAATTTTGCTATACCATGTTTTCTTTTTTTCTACTTTTTCTTTCCTTTCCTCTTTCTTTCCATCCTTTCTTTCTTTTTTCTTCCTTCCCCTTCTCTTCCTGGCTCCCTCCCTTCTTCCCTCCCTCTCTTCCTTCCTTCCCTCCCTCCTTCCCTCCCTTCCTTCTTTCCTCCTTCCTTCCTTGCTTTCTTCCAATCTAACATTCTAGAGGGTGAAGGATAGACAGTGGTCACAAGAGAATGCTGCATTTGCCAAACCTTTTCTCTACTTTCCACATATATTTCTACATTTTCTCCTTCCTTGGCTACATTTCAGCACAACTTCAATGCAACTTAGCTCTTTCCAATTGCTTAAAGCACCAGGAAAATCTTACTCCCTTGATGAAGCCCACAAAATATTTGGTTTCTTTGTATTATAAGCTTATCACTCTTATTCACTACTGTGTCCCTGCTCATTTCTAGTATGTATTGTTACTGCTCTGATTATTTTTATAAACACAATAATAATAATAATAATAACCTACATTTTCATGATATTTTACAAATTCCTAACTATGTATTTATGGTGATGATAAGGGTATTAAGGATACCTGTACATATATGCACACTCTTACATTATAGTGTTCTTTACATTAGCAAAGAATAATGTGAAATTGTCTCCTTGAGACACTCTGAGTTGGTAACGGTGATAGTAATGGCTATTTTAATAGTTGTGGATATTATTCCTGTGTGATCAGGCAGAATCCAACAGGAAAGAAACAATGCAATTCAATCAACTCTTTATCATCTTGCTAATGGAAAAAGGCTAATCTACAAAGCATTTACTTGCTCAAACAATTGATCAACAAGCATTTATCAAGTACTTCCTGTGTTGTAAGGACCAGAATAAGTTTGGGGGATTCAAAGGAAAAACATCCAAAGGACCCCTGCTCTTGGCTAACTTTGTGATGAGGGAAACAATTCAGAGAAATCAGAACATACAGGATAAGAAGCTGGATAGACGCTGTAGAGGGGGTGGCCTCTGGGGGGGTGGGTCAGAAATGGCTCCCAAGTGGAGTCCAGGCAGACTACCTTTTAACCAACATTTCTTAGGAATTTATCATGTTTGCCAAGCCTTGGGGGTTCAAAGAAAGGGACACTTTGTCCTTATTCTCAAGGAATTTACATTATTTTAATTTTATTTTGGGGGGGGGTTGTAAGGCAATGGGGCTAAGTGGCTTGCCCAAGGCCACACAGCTAGGTAATTATTAAGTGTCTGAGGCTGGATTTGAACTCAGGTCCTCCTGACTCCAGGGCCAGTGCTCTATCCACTGTACCACCTAGCTGCCCCAGGAATTTACATTGTAGTAAAGAAGATAAGTACATAAGTAGTAAGGTACATATAAGTTTTGTCTATGTGTCTCTATTTTTTAAAATTATTTATTGGTTTTTGCAAGGCAATGGGGTTAAGTGACTTGCTCAAGGTCACACAGCTAATTATTGTCTCAGTCAGAATTTGAACTTAGGTCCTTCTGATTCCAGGGCCAGTGTTCTGTCCACTGCACCACCTAGTCGCTCCTATCTGTCTTTATTGAACAATTATTTATAAATCTAATTATCTATCCATCCATCTATTTATTCAACCATCCATCCATCCACCCATCCATCTGGCTATCTTTTTGCCTGTCCATCTATCCATCCATTCATCTATTATCTATCTATCTTTTAAAATGTCTGTCTTTATCTATCCATCTGTCTCTGTCTGTCTATCTATCAATCTGTCTTCTAATGGAAGTCAGGGATTCTAAGGCTGAGAAGAAGAACATTTCAGACATAAGGAATAGCCAGTGCAATGCATGGAGACAGAAGTCTGAAGAATAGCTTTGGATACAAACTTCCCCAATATTCATTGTAATCAGATTGGGTGTTGCAGGCTGAATCATCAGCACTTTAAAGAAAACCTCATATAATATTCTACAACAAGATGGTGCAATAGATAGAGTGGTGGACATGCAGTCAGGAACATCTGAATTCCACTCCCATCTCAGATCTTAAACCAATTGTGGGACTCTGGAAAAGTCACTTAGCTTCTATTTGTTTCAGTTTTTCTAATCTGTAAAATGGGGAAACTAACCTAGGGAAATTTGTAGCATAATCTGACTGAAAAGAGGGAGCTAATGTGATGTTGTTGTTCACTCATTTTAATTGTGCTCCACTCTTCATGACACCATTTTGGGTTTTCTTGGCAAAAATATTAGAGTATTTTGCCATTTCCTTCTCCAGCTCTTTTTACAGATGAGAAAACTGAAGTAAACTGGGTTAAGTGACTTGTTCATGGTCACACAGATAGTATGAATTCACAAAGATTAATTTTCCTGGTTCTAGGCCCAACACTCAATCCCTGGGTCAATCTCTCTGATCTTAGCCTTTATTAAGAGAAGCATCATATTGGTGTTTTGGTTTTCTTCCCCCTGGCAAATCACATGTACCATCCACATTAGTTGATTATCTGATGAAAAGAAATATAGAAACAACCAATGTAAAAAAAAATTATTAGAATAACTAGGTGCCTCCCTGTAAAAAGTTTGTAATGCTTCAACCCCTTAATTTTCAAATAGTTGAAGGTACCACAGGAAAAAAAAGAGAAGCATCATATACAAAACTTGGTAGAGTATCCTCTTGCTATCCTTTGCTCTGATCAGGACATATCTGCAATGTTGTGGTCAGTTATAAGAACCACATTATGATCTGATCAGGGCGGAGGTCAGCAAGACTTCTCCTTAATGTTTGTTGTATATGATGCTTCTCATAAATGAACCAGGTTGGTAGAAGAGTGGAGAGTGTCCTGAGGAGGGAACCTAGGATGATGAAGAACCTCAATGATGAATTGAAAGAACTGAGGATATTTTGCCTGGAAAACAGAAGATTTTTCTGGGAACATGATGACAATAGGTTGTCACATGGAAGAGGAGTCCATCTGTTTGACCTCAGAGGGGAGAACTAAGAGCAGTGGAGGTGGGGGGAGTGGCCAAGGGGTAGATTTGGGTCCAATAAAAGGAAGCTCTCTTCTCATTCAGAGTTGGCTCAAAGCAGCACAGGCTACCTGAAGACAAGCTAAGTTCTCAGTCTCTGAAGAACTTCATGTGAAGGATAGTGGAATACCTGAGGAAAAAAGGATTGGATTCTCATTTAGATTTAAGTTAGACTAGATGAGTTTCCCCTGAGGTCTCTTACAGTTTTTGGACTCTGGGATTGAGTCTCCACATAAATGGCCACCAGCTAATAACTAGTGGAGCCAGGATTCAAATCCAATCCTCCTGATTTCAAGCTCCATGTTCTTCCTTATGCCAAAACCAGTCAAGGGGCTGTTGAATTGACTTTGGACATGAAATCCAGTGAAATTGGCTGCTCCCACTGCCAGGAAGTAAGAACTCGATGAGAAATTGTGGAAGCTTCTCTGGCCGCTCATGCCCAGAAAATGAAATGAAATTAAGTTGGCTGAGCCCTTTCACTACTGCAAACGGATATAAATTGGTTTCATTAAAAAGCCCTAACATGTTGTAAGGCTTCCGTCACAGCAGCAGCTTGCACATAGGGCAGCTGCTGGGAGTTAGGAGCTTGCTGGCATTTCTGCAAAGGGGGATAGGGAAAAAACCCAGCAACACACACTGAAAAAAAAAAAAAAAACCTTAGACTTGGAGGCAAATGGGATTTTATTGCTCTCTAAATGAAAACTCTTGGAATATCTCAGAATGAAATTGATTTCTGCCTCCTGGAAAGAGGCCTTTTCCTTCTCAAGGATCTAGACTCAGCCTGGTCACAGGCAGAAGGATGGTTGTCCACAAACAGCATTGATCTGAGTCCTTATAAGCCTGGTGAAAATAGTGACCTTCTGTGGACTGGTTGTGTGTGTGTGTGTGTGTATGTAGGGAGGTGATCTACAAAAGGAGCCCTGACCTCAAATCTCAAAGAACAGTAGAATTTCAAACCTGGAAGGGATCTCAACCTGTAGCCACAGGAATTCCTAGAATGACATCCCCCAAAATCAGGCTTCTGGCCCTAGCTGAGGTCCTCCAGTGAAGAAGAGCTCTGAAGGCAGTTCATACATTTTATTAATTTAAAAGAAAATTTATCATTCATTTAATAATATTTTCAGTTCTGGATTCTCTCACTCCCTCCTGTCCTTCCTTCAACCATTGGGAAAGCAAGTAATCTGATAACAGTTATCATATGAAGTTATGCAAAACATAGCTCATTCATTTTGGAATGGCTCTGATTATTCATAGAATTATGCAACTACATAATCTCAGAGTTACATAGGAATTTGTTGTCATTAAGTCCAGTCAATACCCTAAGTTGCGAACTTCCCTGTCACTGTTCTTCTCCATATCCAATTTGTTGACAAATTCTATTAATCTTACCTATATGTAACTTCTCTTGAATATATCCCATTCTATCCTCTGACCCTACCACTATCATGGTGCATCACTTCACACCTGGACTATTGCAATAGCCTGCTGGTGGGTGGGCCTGCCTTAAGACTCCTCCCCACTCTAGTCTATCCCCCACTCAGTTGTCAAATTAATCCTCCTAAAGCATAGATTTGACCAAGTCACCCCCCATCAGTGACTCCCTACCACTTTCAGGATACAATGTAAAATACTGTTTAAAATTCAAAACCTTAATTACCTTTCCCATGAATTCCAATCTTAAGAAGACCTTATCTGCCTTCTTACACCTTACATCTCCAATCTCACACACACACAGACACACAGACACCCACACACACACAGACACACACACACACAGACACACACAGACACACACACACACACACACACACACACACACACACACACACACACACACACTCTGAACCAGTAACACTGGCCTTCTTGCCCTTCCTCCTTTCCTGGAATGCTCTCTTATTTCTTCTCTGCTTCCTGGTCTCCTTTTGTCCTTTAGTCCCAGCTAAAATCCTGTCTTCTATGAGAAGCCTTTCCTAATCCCCTTTCATTGTAGGCCTTCCTTTTATAAATTATCTTCACTTTAACCTGTCTATATTGGTCTTATTGTGGCTGTTGTCATATCCCCCCCCCATTAGATTATAAGCTCCTTGAGGGTAGTGACTGCTTTTTTGTGTCCCATTTCATCCTTAGTGTTTAGCACAATGTCTTATTTAGCACAGGGGTTATTGAGTGACCACAGCAAACCAAGTGACTGTTCAGCTTCAGTGCATGACTATAGGCAATTTCCACATAGATGAAATCACAGATTCCAAAAATATTGAAGTAACAGAAAGGAAATCATTGATTCTTTGAGCCTCAGTTAGTTCATCTAGAAAATATAATACCTTTAGTGGCACTGCTTGCTTCATATGCCTATTTTTAGGAAAACCATTTTTAAAGAAATAAAATGCGAGACAAATATGAAATTGTTGTTATTATTTAATATCATTATTGCTGGTAATAATACATTGCTGTTAGTCAGGAAGAAAGACATAATATTGTAAATAGGCTCCTGGACTGAAACTGAGAGACATAAGTTGAAGCTTAGCTCTATTCCTGATTCCAAATCCCAGTTTCCATGACTGTAAAGAGGTTATCAGAATCTCTGCCAACTGCTCAGGTAGTGTGATATTATGAAAGTGTGTTAAGTGGATTAAAAGAACAGGCGTCTTAGGCCCACTTTTTTCCACTTGCTCCTTGGGAGCAATCTAAAATCTTTAGATGTCAGTTTCCTAATCTATAAAATGGATGGGTTAGTCCAAATGATCTAGAAGGTTCTTTCTAGATCTATATCTATGAACCTCTGAGACAAGGGATGTTGTGAAGATCCAAAGAGATAGAAGATACATAAGTGCTTCAGAAACTAAAAAGATGTGTACAATGGAATGTGAGGGAACAATATTATTAAAATGGGAATTGGCAGGATTCCAAAGCTTCAGATTGGGGCTGGAACATCCTGACTGTCACTTTGTTATTGCTGGTCTCAGAAGTCAGGTAAGGAAACAAAAACACCTGTTTCATAGCATTGAAAGGATTCTTAGAAAAGATAAAGTCTCAATCTCTCATTTTTGCAAAGGTGGGAAGTAAAGTTACTATAAGAGGAATGCCTGATATGTTGTTGTGGATGAATCGTGCTTCACTTTTTGTGACCCCATTTGGATTTTTTTTGTAGAGATACTTTTCCAGTTTAAGATGAGAAAACTGAGGCAAACAGGATTAAATGATTTGTGCAAGGTTGTACAGATAGTAAGTGTTTGAGGCTAATTTTGAACTCATGAAGTAGGATCTTTTTGATTCCAAAATCTAACACTCAATCCACTGAGCCACCTAACTGACCAAAATTTAATAGCTAGAAAGTTGTAGAGGTGGAATGAGAATCATATTCTACCAGGGATTTAGAGCCAGATGCAACTTTAATGACCAGTTTGATATTACTTTATAACTGAAAAAACAGATCTGAAAAGGATTAGCTCAAAGTAACATAAAGGAAAAGTAATAGAGCCAAGATTTAAACCTTCTGATTCTAAAATCAGCACTCCTTTCCATTGCACATAATTTTTCTTTCCATACTAATAGTAGCATTTATATGCCATTTTATTATCTTCACAATAACCATGGAAGGTAGGCTTTGTTACTATTCTCATTTTTTACAGATTGGGAAACTGAGACAATTTGAAGTAAATTGATTCTTAGGTCTTTCTGACTCAGAGTACAGTGATTTATCCATTACTCTACCTTGCTATTTCTCAATAAGAGCTCCCATTCATATATCTTTTTTTTTTTAGGTTTTTGCAAGGCAAATGGGGTTAAGTGGCTTGCCCAAGGCCACACAGCTAGGTAATTATTATTAAGTGTCTGAGACCAGATTTGAACCCAGGTACTCCTGACTCCAGGGCCGGTGCTTTATCTACTGCGCCACCTAGCCACCCCCCATTAAAGTATTCAGTTGATCTTCACAACAGTCCTGTGAAGAAGGTGCTATTGACATCTCCATTTTATAGATGAATAAATAGGGGCTCAAGGACATTAAATGAATTACCTAAGACTTCACAACTAATATGTGTTTGAGGTGGGATGAGACTCAAACCTAGGTTTTCCTTCCTAGCTTTGTCCAGTGTACCAGAGAATGTCATTAAGAATATTTCAAATTGGACAGCAAACTTTCCCTGGGAAATCTCCATTAATGATGAAAAACCTGGAAAAAAGTAAAGTATTGTATAAAGTGTACAGCCTTGGAGATCAAAGAATACAGGGCCTTGAACAAGTTATTTCCCCTCTCTTAGCTTTAGTTTTTGTAAAATGAGGGATTTGGATGAGATGGTATCAGCACTAATATTCACTAATATTCATGCCATCCCTTTTATTCATCGTGCTCTGCTTTATGAAGAGGATTAACGTCTTATCCTTTCTCATTTATACAGGACTCAATAAGAGCCTAGAGTAGGGTTGGGGAGCCTTTTTTTCTGCTAAGGGCCATTTGGATATTTATGACATTCTTGGGTCATACAAAATTATCATCTTAAAATTAACTTGCTATAGTTGGTCAAACATTTAATTAATTCACCCCTAAAAAGCTTCTAGATTATTGAATTTTGAATCCTGCCTACAATTGTCATGGTAGTACCAGATCAAATGATGTCTTGGGCCTTATATAGCCCAAAAGCCTAGAGAACAAGAGAAAGGCTAATTTTCTGGTCACACTCCATCAAGAGTCTGGTGTTCATTCATCAATTCTGATCATATCAGAAGGATACAAGCAAACAAAAGGAGAATATTTAGTAAGGGGAAGTGAAAAGGTGAGGGGATCATAGCCCAGGCCATTGGAGGGTCAGTCAAAAGAATGGGGGATTCTTAGAATGGAAGAGAAAACATTGGTGAACATGTGAGAACTGTATTTCATTACTTGTCATGGGGAGGAAAGATCAGATTTGTTCTATTTGACTTTGGAGACCAGAAGTAGGATCAAAGGGCAGAAGGCAGAGATCAATTGAAAGTAAGGGGAAGGAGTAGAATTTATCACTTTCCCCAAAAGATATTAAAAGATAGGCTAGTCTAGGGAGATAGTGATGGTGATCTTCAAGTGGAGAATGGATGAATTCTCGTTAATGTAGAGTTAATCTTTGGCTAAGTGACCTCTTGAGGTCTACCATATATACTTCATGACTTTGTGAACACAGGTTTTCTGACTGAATCCAGGGCTGTTTCTCCTGTACCACAAAGTAATCTATCTATTCTCTTGTTTGGGGCAGTAAACAGCCAAGTCAAACAGCCTACTTAGATGCTGAAAAGCGAAGCTCCAGGTGCCTACTCCAAAGATAGAAAACTGTGGAGGAGGACAGGTCTTCGAAGCTCCCAGTCCTGCCAAGGAATTATTGAAGGATGTTAAAAAGCTCTCTAATAAGCTCTGGGCTTGGCATCTTGGGAGAATCTGAGTACCACAGAGGGACTAATTGACGAGATTGAAAGGAGCCACTGTAGGTGGCATGACAGGAGAATGGACACATCCCATTCCCTAATTAGGAGAATGAATAGCTGCTTCAAGGTACTATCATGAATGACTCACTTACCAGGTGCCAGGGATATGGGTCAATGAAAAAGGAATAACAGCCAGTCTTCTCTTTCCTTTTACCTGCTCTTAGCCAACCAGGTGTGGTGGCTTCAGTTCCAGAAACTGTTAAAGGCTGACTTTTCCATTTAAATAATGAAGTGTGAATGAAGGTCCTTCATGGGACCATCCAGGTTGTATGTACCAGAGAAAGGATGTAAATAAACACAAGTTTTCATGCTCCAAGATCAATTCTGTATCTACTCTATCTCATCTCACCAGAGATAGAATGGTGCTCAGATGGAAGGAGCTATAGGTAGAAGTGGTTTTTAAATTATTCTGGACAGAATGAGAAATTCTTTCAACCATAGCCCCAACTGATTTTGGCAATCAAACTTCCAAGTGTAAGCCCTTGTAGGGATGGATGTCCCATGAAGGTGTTCAATTTCATTGTGGGACAATGTAAATGATTAAAAAGATTTTCCTTCCATTAAGCTGAAATTCATGTATCTGAATGCACTACTCACTGCTCCTAATTATATCTTCTGGAGGGATAATATTTGCTTTTTTTGCACCATAGCAATCCATTATATATTTAAAGATAGAGATCATGTCCCCAGCCCAAGTCATGTCTCATCTATGTGAATCATTATCAGTTCCTTCAAATGACCCCTTTAAATAGTATATATTTAATATTAGTAAATTTATATAATACATATGATATACAAATGATATATAAATATAGTATTATTTATAATATGTTATAATATATGTATATATAAATACATATACATATGTTCATTATCTTCATGAAAAGAAATTAAATGACATATAGAAGTGGTGATCTCCATTCCTCATGTCAAGGTTCATCTATGTCTCTCTTGAAATATACCATTCAGAACAGAATATAATGCTATGGATGGGGGTCTAAAGAGGGAAAAGTATATCAGTACTATGCACCTTCCATCTCCTTCACATCATTATCATGATAACTAGCACTTATATAAGTGCTAGTTTTGCAAAGATTTGCATATATCTAATTTTTATCCTCAAAACAATCTTGGGAGGTAGGCGTAAGTCATGTAGCTAGTAAGTCTCTGATGTTGGATTTAAATCAAGTCTTCCCTACCCTGACTCCAATACTCAATGTTTTGACAATGAACTTATTTTTATGAAGCTTATGACCATAGAAAGATAGATACTCAGAGAGAAAGAGAAATAGATAGATAAATACCTAAATAAAATAGAAATATGTTTTATAGTGTTATATATTCTATAAAATAATAAATGTTTTATAATATTTATGCTATACAATAGATATCATAATTAACATTTAAATATTTATAAATATTCAAATATTTTGTATGTGAATATATATTATATAAGCATATATTACATATGTGTGTTATATCATACTACCTATTCATATTTGAGTCTTTTCCATTAAGACTTATAGTTTTAATTCATATGACTGTCCAGACTATTATTCCATAACTTCAATTTACCCATTTCTTCAGAACCAGGTCAAGGTACTTGGCTGATGGCCCATGGAACATCCTGAAAGGCTATAGTCATAGCATGTGAGCGCCAGATTTGTCACAAACTCATTGCAAATTTGATCAAGTCATTTTCTGTCTCTGGGGGAAATGTGTACATGAAGTCCCATTAGATCAGAAGTGAAGAGTCCAGGGTAGTTCAGTGAAAAGAATCCTTGTCTTAGAATCTGGAGACATGGATTCTACTCTATGAGTTTCTAATTTTATTAATAAAATAGAATTTATTAACTTATCTACTATGTGTTATTCCCAGGGAATCAAAAGACAAAGAGAAAAGAGTGCTAGCCCTCAAGAAGTTTATAATCTTTTGGAGAAAAAAGCACACGCACATTTACATATCTATATATACATATATGCATATATATATGTCCATGAAATATTTATATAAATAAATGCAACAATTTAGAGAGGGAGCTCACAACTGGAGATGGGAGGATGAAGAAAACCTAATATAGAAGATAATGGAAGGTAACATCTGAGCTGAACTTCAAAGGAAACTAGGTTATCTAGAAGCCAGAGGTAAGGAGGGAGTGCATCCAAGTCATGGAAGATAACCTGTATAAAGGCATTAAGATAGAAGAAAAGAATGCTATCTGATGAACAAAAAAGTAGGGTGAGTTGGACTAAACTGAAGAATTCATGAAGAAAAGCAATGCATAATAAGGATGGAAAGGTAGCCTAGAGTCAGGTTGTGAAGGGCTATAAATGTCAAAGAGAAGAATTTTTTTTGGAATATCATTTTTCTATTTGTCCAGTTGTGAAAAAGATAGGGGACCTATGGAGATGTGAATGAGGAAAAGGAAACTGATTCAACATGTGGGGCGAAGGGAATGTGCATTTGAAGATTATACAAATGTTGTGAACTTGGATGACTTCATTAGGATGATTTTCTGAACAGAAACAGTAAAGTTCAGAAGAAAGTGGATTTGGAAGGGAAAGATAATGAGTTTCATAATTTGAAATTCCAGTCAATGCCTGTTGAATTTGAACTAAATACAGTACATCCAATTCAAAAATGTCCAATTTGCAGCTGGTGATGCAAGATTAGAACTCTGGAGAAAAACTAACACTATAGGTATTAAATGAGCAGAGGAAAATAATTAGTATAGGAGACACAGTAGAACTGAATTAGATTGAATAGTCAGCTAGAATCAGGGTAAATTTGATTCAGCAGGATCAAATTCAGGACAGAAAGAGGCTCCTTATAGCTCTAACATTTTGTGTGCCAACATTTTGCTTTACCTTCAGGATAAGAATTTTAGAAGCATGGGGTTAAGGGTTAGAAGGCATCTTAGTGATAGTTTGGTTTAGTACTCTTTTATGTATTAAAAACGTCTCTTCTAGGATTAATGTTCTGGCCGTCTAGAAGTCTATCTATTTGGTAGAACTAAGATCAAAATAAGCTTGCTACCAATGGAGTAGGAATTCTAGAGAGCACTATCTGGAATAGGATGGTGGGGGAAATTGGGTAAAAGGAGATAGAAACATGATACCAGGCAATGGAGGAGCAGGGAAGTAGGTTTATATGAGAGACAGGGATCTCAGAAACCCCAAGACAGGAAAAAGCATGACAAGGTGAATGTATATTAATCAATAATATATGCTGTCATTGTTTCCAAGAGACCAGGTAGAGCAAACTGGAGGGTGAACTGGTAGAGAAGAGTGAGCAATAAAGACTGACCAATCATAGGATCTTTATGATTACAAAAACATCCAAACATTGCACAGATTGCTTCAAATGTCCAAAGAATCATACATTTAAAACCAGAATGGACCTTAGAAGTAATCTAATTAAACTTGTTTTACAAAAGTGAAAGCAGACTCAAAGAGAGATGATTTGATCAAAGTAAAATTCATCAGGCTAGTTGTGGAATCCAGATGCCCTACTTTTCAGATCAGGGTTCTTTACATTCAACTGTACTGGAAGCATAAAGATGGTCATCCAAGCCCAGGCCTAAGGGCACATATTAGTTAGAAATAAAGTTTCCTCTAGAACCTGGAGATTTTTTCTACTAGACTACCAGGGTAGACTCTTTAATCATAGATTAGCCCAAGGATTTGGTCTTGTAGACAGGATACTTGAATCTCAGTCCAAATGCTCCCCCTTGCTAAGGGTGTGTTCTCACTAGTCCTACCCATGTTTCTTTAATTTTAAGATGAGGCAGCTATATTAGGTGATCTTGGGTAGCCTTTCCATTTCCAACATTCTGAGGTTATGCTATAATTCATTCTCTAAGGCAATAAGATTTGGATGGGGTTAGATCAGATACATCTCTGAAATCCCATGATTCTCTTGACATCTAGTAGTCATATTATGCTATTTTTCACTGGACACCATCAAGTCTCTTTCATGTCATCCTTATTCCAGATTGGTTCCACCACCAACCTTATTCAGATTGGGTCCATCAATCCTTCCACCATCTTGAGGAGGGGAGAAATAGATCAAAGGTGGCTAAAGTACTAATAAGGATGAAAGAGGGAAATTTGTCTATGTTGTACACACTTTCTAGAAAACCACTGAAGGAGAGGGAGGGTCATAAATCGCTCTAAGTATCACATGTTGTTGAGTCAGAAATACAACCCCACAGAACGCAGCAGGAGATACTCTGAGCCAAGCATCAGGGAAGAACCAGACAAAGCCCTCCCTTGGTTCTCCAGATGACTCTTCCCTAGAAGTGGCATCTGGACTATATCTCTAGGGGTGTAGAGCTCAAGTACCACCTTTTCTAGAAAGGCTTCTAGGAGTACTCCCTTCTTTCTTCCTTCTCTCCTCTCACAGGGGTCTTGTAGTCTGAATCATAGAATGTTATTCACAGAACCCCAGAACATCAGAGTTATAGATTGTCACAGATAGAAGTGACCTTAAAGATCATTTGATCCAAGTCATTTATTTCACAGGTAAGTAAATAGATCCATTTTTGGAAAAGTATATTGCTCAATGACAGAATGATATCAGTCTCCAGAAAGACTCAAGCTCCCATTTCCAAGAACAACCTTTCCTGGAATTCTCTCCCTCTTCACCCCTTCTTCCAGGTTTCTCTGGCTTCCTTCAACACTGGGCTCAAATTCCAGCTTTTGTTAGAGGTCTTTCTCAGTCTTCCTTCATGCCCTATGCACCCCACCCTTTCAATGAAATTTGGCAACTTTTCTGAAATTCATAGTCCTAGAGAGTTGTTCAGTCATTCATTCACATCTGACTATGTGTGACCTCATGGACCATAGTATGCAAATGCAATTCATGGGGTTTTCTTGGGAAAGATACTGGAGTCCTTTGCAATTTTCTTCTCCAGTGGATTAAGGTAAACAAAAGTTAAGTGAGTTGCCCAAGGTCATACAGTTATGAAGTATTTGAAGTCAGATTTAAACTTAGGTCTTCCTGAATCCAGGCCCAACATTCTAGCCAGTGAAACACCTATCTGTCTCCTAATTTAGAGTTATCCCTCTTCAGTTTCTACCCCATTCCCATCTTTCCCATAAGTCTTATTTTCTCAGGGGAAACAAGAAGCAAATCTGCTGTTCCACATGAGTGGTTTTATAAGAAGAAACTTCCTAATAATTATCATTGCTATAAAGATCAAGGAGCTGACCTTTGAGGTAGTAAGTTCCTCATCAACAGAGTTCTTCAGGGAGAGGTAGAATGACCACTTTTCAAGAAGGCTATTGAGAGGATTTGTTCAGGTATTGGATGGACTCAGTTCATTAAAAATACTTGATGCTTTTCAAATGAACTTTATCTATGTCTCCCCTTTCCAGGATAGTACAATTAGCTTTTTGAAAATAAATGAAGGATTTTCCACTGATCCCTATTAAATTTAATCTTATTAATTTTGCTCATTATTCTATAATAAGTTGCTACTAAAGACATTATATTATTCTCAAGGATGTGACTCTAGTGGTATAATTTCAGGTATTGTGATGGTCCTTGGTGGGTAAGAAAATAGTTGGGAATCTTCAGGGATTTCCTCATATCTACCATGGAGTTAGTAACCTATCTACATTGGCTGAAAATATGTGATGAGAGATTCTGGAAAAGAGGAAGCCCCTCCTAGTTTGGAAATTACTAAATTCTAATACCACAGTTTCAGTGGCCCCTGGTTTGTTGTGCAACAATTGGCTAGTCATTTAACATATCTATACTTCTGTCTTCTGTATAATGAGAACCAATACTTGCTTTTCTCCATATTCTTATTTCTTTTCTTTTTTAAATAGATTTGATAATGGGTTATGTATATATTGTTGGGGAAAACTGACTGCCATTATTGGTCAAGCTGGCACATCCCAGAAAGTGAAAGTTTAAGCTTGACAGCTAGATTCCTGACAAGAAGAAAGAAGAACCCTTGCTAGGTTTAGCTTTGTTATTTGGACAAGCCACAGACTTAGAGAAAAATGATTTAATTCAGTTAATTGGAACTGCCCTTTTTTGTCCTTTGTTCCCAGATCTATGATGTACTTTAGCTTAAGTGTCTGAAATAAAGCCTAGATTTTTGGGAAAGCAGACTTTAAAAGTTTCAGGGTAGAGGTATGTCTGTCTACTAAAATTCTACAGAAGAAGTCACCCCAGGAAGGATAAGAAACTCTGAAATCACAAAGAGAAATAATAGTTTGGGGAAGGGGAGATGTAATTATTTAAAAAGACCAATATGTATATACAAGGAATTCATCAGTCAATTTAGATTTTAATTTTTCAAATCAGTGACATTTTTTACTTTAGCATCATCTTTATTTTATATAAATATATGTGTGTATATCTCATATATATATATATATGTGTGTGTGTGTGTGTGTGTGTGTGTGTGTGTGTGTGTGTTTAGCCATCTCTTCCTCTCCTGCCCAATAAACCATCCTTTGTAACAACAAATAAAATGAAATTAAAAAATTAAAAGTTCATCAGTTATGTATTAGAATGCTTGTCTTTCAATAGCCTTTCCAATATTGATGATTTCAACTTTTGTCATTATGATGTGTTGTTTTGATTTGCATTTATTTTATTATTCAACCCAGTGCATTTAAAAAATACATGTGCCAAAAGAGAAAGCAAGGCTAAGTAACAAAGGATGAATATTGAAACATGGAGTGGTCTTGTTAAAAAAAGTATCAGAGATGCCAAAGCTCAAAGTGGGCTGATATTCATTAGGAAACCAAAATGAAGGCTTCTTTTTCCTCTTCCTTTTGCTATATTGGGAGAGAGCCAGTGATCAAAGAAGGTCTAAAACACTGATTTCAGTGAATAGAATGATTTTAATTGATAAATCTGTTTTCTATGATAATCTATGTTTTCTATGAGAATGACTTTTGACTTGAGATGACAGAACAAAAATAGCTAACATAGATTTGATACTCAAGATAATAAAGATAATAAGAGGATCCCTAGTTTCCCATGATCTAGTCAAGTTAAGAAGCATTTATTAAACTTTGTCCTAAACACTGGGATTATAGATACAAGTTTTGTCCTCAAGGAGTTTAAATTCTAATGGGGTAAAAATAATACCTAAGAAGGTAAAAGGTGGTGATGGGAGAGTGCTCCAGGGCACCTCCTTGGTGGAGAAAGAAACCTAAAGAGGCAGGAACCTTTTATCCAGACAGGAATGAAAGAGTATTTGGTTGGCCTGGATACTTTCCTTAAAGTGACAGCTTCAGGAGGACCGGACAAGTTAGAGGAACAAGTCTCAAAATGTGGTCCAGGCATCCCTGGGAGTCCGTTTTTTAAAAGGGTCCATGAGATGAAAACTACTTTCATCATCATCATCATCATCATCATCATCATCATCATCATCATCATCATAATATCATTTTAATTTCAAATGTAATAAATGATGTAATTCACAAAATATGTTTTCTATGAAGGGCAGTCCTCAATAATTTTAATGAGTATTAAGAGATCACAAGACCAAAATATTTAAGAATCACTGAATTAAAGGGGTCACAGAGGAGAATGGGCTTCTCCTGGGTGAGAAGGCTACTAGTGAAGAGTGGTATTTTGAAACTAGAAAGATATTCTATCAAGTTTGAGAAAGAAGTCTAGAGAGTCAGCTACAGATTCCAGAAGAAAATAGAATATTGAATTCAAGACAGCAAGCTCAGATGAACTGCATGTGTCCTTTAGTACTGAAAGTATCACTGATATTTGAGTAACCATGAAAAATGGGGAAAGTACAGTGGTGGGGACAGGGAATTGGAGGTGAGGTAGGGAAATAAATATATTAATAAAGTACCTACTATATGTTAGACACTGTGCTGCTTTGCAAATATCTCATTTGATTCTCCTAACCATCTTGTAAGGTAGGTGAATATTATTCCTACTTAATAGCTGAGGAAACTGAGGCAAACAGAGGTTAAGTGACTCAGTGGCACACAGTAAATATCCAGGGTAGGATTTGAACATGGGTCTTCCTGTCTCTAGACAGGGCTCTATCTACTGTTACACATGATTGCCATCTGGACTAGAAAATTTCAAATATTTTGAGTTCTTTTTTAAAAGAAGAAAATAGAGGTTGAAAATTATTATAGGCCAATGAGCTTGATTTCAGTTTCTGAGGAAGTTCTAGAACAGATCATTAAGTCAGTTAGTATATTAACACACATGTATTAAGTGCTTTCAGTGGTTCCATTGAGAGGAAGCAGGTCATGCCAAACTAGTCTTTCTTTTTGACAAAGATATTCAGGGGATTAGTGTAGAGAAGGTTTTATCTAGATTTTAACTAAGCTTTTTGTAAGCATCCTATGTCATTCCTGTGGAAAAGGTGAGAAAAGTAAGACAGATGGGATTAGGTGGGTTCAGAGTTGTTTGCATGGTGAGATTCAGATGATAGTATATCTGAAAAAAATCTGGGGTTTTCAGTGGGCCATCTCATTAGTGTGGAATGACAAGTAAGTAGAGTTAATATCATCTTGGGTTGCTTTCAGAGAGCAATAGAATCCATTAATCATGAGGTGACGGTCTCTGGATGAAAGCTTGATTAGGCTATGTCTAGAGTATAGTGTTTATTTTTGGGTGTCACAATTTTATAAAGGAGAATGATAAGCTGGAGAATCACCATCAGGGGGCAACCAACAAGATTTGTGTTATCTGAGAATCTAACAAGGGAACTGGGGGGGTGTGAGATGTCAGCATAGCCTCTATTAAGTATTTGAAAGGAGAAAGACATAGAAGAGGATCAGATTCATTATTATTGATCTCAGAGGATAGAACTGAGATTCATGGATAAAAGAAACAACAAGGCAAATTTAGATTTGGCATAAGAACATTTCCTAAGAACTGTTGTTGCTGTTCAGTCATGTTGAACTCTATGAGCACTTTTTAAGGTCATCCTGGGGAAGATACTGGAGTGTTTGCCTTTTCCTTCTCAGGCTCATCTTCTAGTGAGGAAACTGAGGTAAACAGGATAAAATGACCTGCTCAGAGTCACACAGCTGCTAAGTATCTGAGGCTGGATTGGAACTCTGGTCTTCCTGACCCCAGGGGCCACAGCTCTAACCATTGTATCACCTAGCTGTCCTTCCTAAGAATAATACAGGTAATTAAACAGAATGGCTTACCTTTGGAAGTGTTGGGCTCATCATTATTGGGGTCTTTAAGCTGAATATGATTGACTATATTGGACTCGTTGAAGTGTGAATTCTTTTTTGTTGTATTAATTGACCTGGATGGCATTTGAAGCTCCTTCCAATTCTAAAATTCTATGCTGTTATCTTGCTAAGCATAGAATTTGCTTATAATAGGTAAGAATAAATGAGAATTGGCTATTTCAGTCATTTTCAGTCATATCTGACTCTTAATGACTCCACTTTGGGTTTTTCTTGGCAAAGATCCTAGATTGGTTTGTCATTTCCTTCTCCAACTCATTTCACAGATGAGGAAACTAAGGCAAACAGAATTAAGTGACTTGCCCAGGATCAAATAACTAGTAAATATTTGAGGCCAGACTGAGCTCATCTTCATATTCTCAGTTCTGACCAGCCACTGAACCATTCAGTTGCCCCTTGATTTTACTGTCTTACAAGTATCTAAAATTTGCATGGAGTCTCCTCCATCACACTGGGAGGCAGGGAATGAGAATTTAGCATGTATTGTATTTTCTATATGTAAATCACTGGGAATACAGCTTAAATTGGTCAAGATATTTATATTTTGTTCTAGAAGCAATAGGGAACTGGTGTAGATTTTGAGTAGGAGAGTGACATGGCCAAGTCTGTGCTTTATATAAGATAATTTTGGCAGCTGTGTAGAAAAATGGACTAGAGAAGGCAGAAAATGGAAGCTTAACCAATAAGAAGGTTTTACTATAGAGGTGTATGAGAAGTGATGAGAACCTGAAAGAATATGGTAATAGTAAGCATGGAAGAGGAGGGTAGAAGCAGAAATGAGAGTGTGGCACTGAGTGGGAATGGGGGAAGGAGGGAGAGGCAAAGGCTAAGGGTGACTTTAACATTACACATATTAGTAACACATGGGAAGTCTGGAGGAAATAAGGATTGAATTGGGAAGAGGATAAGTTAACTCTAAGACATCTTGAATTTAAGATGATGATAGAAAGAGCCAGTGGACCTTGGCAATAAAAGAATAGTGAGAGATTAGGCCTGTATATCTATAGGATAGGGTGATTTTTTTTTAACTCATGGGAGCAAATGAGATGAAGTAGAGAGGGTAGAAAGAAGAAGGCCTGAGGAAGAGTCTTGAGGGATACCCATGTTTGTGGATGATAATAGTTTGACCAAGAATCATAGATTTCGAGATGGAAGGGATCTTATGTAATCTAATCTCTTCATTTGAAGAAACTGAGATTTAGGGATGATGATGATGATGATGATGATGATATTTGATGATATCTAGAGCACTTTAGCGTTTGAAAAATAATATGCACATATTACTTCATTTGATCTTCACAAGAACCCTGTTAGGTAGATGCTATTATTATTTCTGTTTTACAGAAAAAGAAACAGGCTAAGAGGAGCAAAGTAAGTACTTTACTTAAAATCATACAGTTAGTAAATATCTGAGGCAGGATTTGAACTCAGATCTTCCTAAACCCAGGTACACTGCTCTACACACTATACTACCTTACTTACCAAAGGGTACAAAGATCCAAAATTATAACTCAAGACCAACTTAACTCCAGATACAACTTTCTTTCAGTGGTGCTATGGTCTCTCTGAGAGAGGAAGATGGAATAGCCATGCCAGTAGCAGGCTGGAGGAAGGGATTTGAATTTTCCTTTCGAGGTAATATGTAGTTCTAAAAGATTTTATAAAGTGGCATGCCTGGCCAGGTCTGAGGAAGTTTAGCAGAATACCATTGGAAGGGTGTTAATTAGATATAGAGAGATCCATTAGATGGCTATTGTAATAGTCTTGGTAGGTGGAAATAAGGGTCTGGATCAGAATACTGGCAAGTGAGAACGGAAAGAAACTAGAAGATGTAAGAAATAAAGAAGAGAAATTTTCAGGTGGAGTTAACCTTTTACCATTTGAGATTATCTAGTATAATTACACCTTCCAACCTGCCAATGAGGAAACCAATGCCCACATAGGTATAAAAGATTCTAAACCTAGTTCTTTGTCCATTAATGATAATTCATATTTGCATTAAAGCTACAAAATACACTTCTCACAACTCTTCTGATGTAGAGAGCTAGGAGTATTATTACGGCCGTTTTAGAAATGAAGAAACTGAGGTTTGTTGAAACAAGTGACTTTCCCCATGTTCAAATAAGTAGTAAAATTTTTATAATACTGGATTCAAACCCAAGTCTTCAAATTCTAAATTTTCCCAACCTAGATTGGTTTTAGTAGAGAGTGTGCTGAGGGAAGAGAGGGAATGAAAGTTAGAGGGATAGACTGGGCTACAGTGTTGAGAACATTGAATAATAGGTTGAGGAATTTGAACTAGATGAATCAGAGTAAGAATGGAGGTAGTGAGTCCATTTTATGTGGATGCTGGTTGGTAGAATTCTCAAGTACAAGTTAGACTATTTGCCTTCTTGAAATTTCTTCTACTTCTGAGATTCTGTGATTCTGTAATAAAATAAACATCATTTGCATACAACCTTGCCTAGAGTCAAATCCTCCCCACCCCCTGCCTCCTGGTTCTCTCTTTTTGTTAATTGGAGGCACTGAAATCAGAGAGGGGCATTGGTTCATTTCCTTGATGGGGAGCAAGATGTGCTCCTTTTCCCTAATGAGCATCCAGGCCTCTTACCTCTGTGTGGGTAGAGATAGGCCTGTATGGGGAGGTCAGTCAAATCTCCATTGTCTACTAAAACTGCTGCCTACAGACTAGAAGTGGGCCTCTGGAAGTCTCTCTTCCCACAAGTAGGAAGTTAATTAATTCAGTGGGAACTTTTTTGCTGGGGGGGCACTGCTGAGGCTTGGGGGAGACAGTGAAGAGGAAGGAGTTCCAAGGGTCCTTTCCCTCAGAAGTTCACAGTCTAATTGAGGAGATAAGGCATCCTCACGAGGAATGAAGGGAGCACTATGAGAGAGGGTCCTTCTCCAAGCAGAGTGGGAGGAGATGCTGGACCAGCTCACCTAGGAGCTGGAGAAATTTAGAGAGGCTCATCATTAGAAGGCCATCCATGAAGGAAGCATGATTTTTTGTCCCAGAAACTGACTAATGATAATAATATTAACACAACAACAATAATAATATTACTCTATGACACAGTAGTAGGAGAGTGTGTGAATCTGCATGCCTCTGTGTGTGTGTGTGTGTGTGTGTGTGTGTGTGTGTGTGTGGTGCATGCATTCATAACAACCTTCTGAGATTAGGAAATTTATATTATTAGCCAAGCTAGTATGGCTAGGGACAGGAATAGAATATGTGAGTTTGTGAGTACAAAGAACTTCTAGATGGCGAAGCTACCTCTATCTATGAAAATTAGCATCTTTTCTGAAATTTCCAGAATTCTGAGATGTTAAATGAACTGTCCAGGGTCACAGAGCCAAAAGCTATCCAAAGTAACACCTTAACCCACATTTTCCTAGATCCAAGGTAAATTGTTTATTCCCTATTTTTTACCCTGACATATTGAACAGAAGAGGAAAAGGATGCCTAGAGAAGTAAAGTAACTTGCTCAAGGGCACATAGATGGTGAAGGAAAGGAGGAAGGGAGGAAGGAAGGAAGGAAGGAAGGAAGGAAGGAAGGAAGGAAGGAAGGAAGGAAGGAAGGAAAAAAGGAAGGATAAAAGGAAGGGGGGAAAGGGGAAGGAAGACAAAAAGACAGGAAGGAAGAATAGAGGGAGGGAAAAAGAGAAGGAAAAAAGAAAGGAGTGGGAGAGGGAGAGAGGAAAGGAAATAATTTATTAAGCCTTCATTCTTTGCTAGGTACTGTGCTAAATGCTAAAGTAACAAATACTAGAAATAAGACAGACTCCCTGCCTTCCTGGAACTAACAATCTAATTGGAAAAGACCACAGATAGATGAGAATGGTTATCATATAAAGGGCTTTTGGCCAAAGAAGTCATTGCAATGGTGAGTGAAAGTAGGGGAGAGTTGTGATACTTCCCTTCCAGAAATGATAATATTGATTTGAATATTGTTTCCAAAGACAAAAAGTGGAAATGACCATGGGGAGGGAAGGGGAGGGCAGAGGAGGACAATGACCAGGTGAATGGCAGTATGCTGCATCTGTGTTTTTCTAGATTTGGGAAATTCTTACTAGTCAGAAGCTTAGAATTCAAAGGCCAGTGTAAGACCAAGTACTCAAATCCATGACCCCTAGTTCATTCCACTTCTACTAAAAGACTGAGATCTCTTAGTCCAAAGGAAATCAAGGAAGTCAAGGAAATCAGGGATCCTGGGAATGTAAGCTATATAGGGAAAGATTTGGTGAGTATTGAAATATTGATCTTGACTAAGCATTTTAGGTATGTCCTGGGGATCAAATAAGCTTCTATAGAATTATTGAACGAGAGTCCTATAGTCCCAGAATCTCAGAATCTATCTCACTATCATGCAAGATCATATGACAGTTTTAAACAGAATCTTCAAGTTATGGAATCAGACTCATAGAATGAAATTACAGAATCTTAGTATTTTTGAGTATTTGACTGATAGAATCTTTGACTCATACAATAATAGCATTTAAAAAAAATTTACAAAGGACTTTGGAGATCATCTGGAGAAGATAGAATTAGAAAAGGACATTGAAAAGCAAGCAGAGCAGTGGTGCCAAGAGGATGATGTATGAGAGAAGGTGTGTTACCTCTCCCAGGGTTATTTTATGTTTTAACACTCATCACAGTCTTAGTCCAAAGGAATAAATTGAAATGGTAGAATTCTAGATAGCAGTGAAAATGGGGAAGAATGTTTTTGGATTTGGAGCTTCTCTAAACTATCATTAGAGCAGTGGTGTCAGAAAGAAATTATGGGCATGGTAGCCAATTTATATTCCCTTCCCCCTACCCCATACACAGACTAATAGTATTTGACTTTTTCCAAATACTTATAAAGACAATTTTCAATTTTTTCTCTTTCCCCTGCTCCCTTCCCCCTTCCCAAGACAGCAAGCAATCTGATATAGGTTATACATGTATAAATTATATTAAACATATTTCAATATTAGTCATATTGTGTAAGAAGAATCAGAACAAAAGGGAAAACATGAGAAAAACAAAAGAAAAAATGAAAATAGTATGCTTCAATCTGAATTCAGACTCCATAAATAATTCTCTGCATGTGAGTAACATTTTCCATTATGTGTCTTTTGGCATTGTCTTGGATCATTGCATTGCTGAGAAGAGCTAAGTCTATCATACTTGATCATTGCATAATGTTATTGTGTGTAATGCTCTCATTCTGTTCACTCAGCATCAGTTCATTTAAGTCTTTCCTGCTCATTATTTATTGAACAATAGTATGCTATAACATGCATTTACTACAATTTGTTTAGCCATTCCCCAACTGATGGGCATTTCCTCAATTTCCAATACTTTGCCACCTCAAAAAGAATTACAATAAATATTTTTGTACATATGGATCCTTTCCTCTTTTTATGATCTCTTTGGGATATAGAGTAAATAGAGATATTGTTGGGTCAAAGGGTATAAACATTTTATAAGTCTTTGGGCATTCAACATATATTTTTATCTTCTCAGTACAATCTCTAGTCATATGGATGCTTTCAATAACCTATTTTCTTCTCCTCCCCATGCCTCTTCCCAACTTTACTAGTACCAAAACATTACATTAGAATCCAGAGCAGTGATTCTACCTTCTGAATAAGGGTAACACATTCTATCTCTGTAACCTCAGACCTTTACCATTCCATTCCTATAGAGAGATCATGACCTACCATTTTCCAAGAAAGGAGACAAGGTTTGATGAAGGATCACAAGAAAGGAATTTCCCCTCTATTTGAGAATCCTAGGTGTCTTCTCCCCCTGAATCTATGGTAGGAGCTGTTTCTATCTTAACCTTTACATCTTCTCTCTCTAGGAAAGGCCACTCTCACACTTCTTTGAAAAGTAGCCTGGGAGTAGGCTGCATGATCTGTTCCATCTGTCCTGAATGAGACAGATGGCAGAAAGGCAAACAAAGGGGAGTTTAAGCAATGTCTTTCCAAATACTAGGGACTAAGTGTTTCTTGCTGACCTGAATGGTCTGGTGCTCAGGGACAGAAGAAAAAGCATGCCGATGGATTCACTATGAGAGTGAGAGGTAGAATCCTTTCCCAGAGGATCTTTGTGAATATTTTGAGCTTTTTAAAATTGTCTTTGACATTTATAAAATATTTTTAGGCTATGGGAGTCACAAAAATTGTGCGAACTGGGGAGTTAATGGGAATCTAAACTGCATTATTAAAGAAGATGCTGGAGGCATTCAAGAAGGAAGAGTAAAGGAAGGGACTTGTCTGAGCTCTCTCTCAAATCCTTCCATATACATTTAAATAATGACTCTAAAGAAATTCTAGAGTATCAGAATTCAAAACAACAGAGTATATGGATTTTCCAACCTAAGACAACTTAAAAGGTAAACGGGAAAGTGGAGGAAAACAGTCCAGTGCAGGTGGGGCCCAGCAAATGAGGAGTCACTGGATCAATAAAAGCAGCTGCTTCCTCCAGAACTCTTAGACCACAGTTGGTAAGGAGGGGTCAGAAGGAGATTTAAAGGTCTCTATACTAGCATCGAGGCAAGATTTTGTTGCTTTGCCCAACATCTAGGTTGCAGTTCTAGATGGAAGTCCTAGGGTGGAGAACACTAGTACACCTGAGCTTATAACCACAGTGGAGCTGGACCCTCCTCATTAGTTCCTGGGCAGAAATGAGTACTTGTGGTCATTAGAGATAAGAATACAAGCCAGGAGAGTAATAAACACCTCTCTTTAGATAATAACACTTTGGAAGAAATAAAAAGTTAGAGATCCTTAAAAGTTTCTTTGAAAGAAACCACATAAAACCCATGAAATTTTTATAATGAACCTTCCACCCTGGAAGGAGAGACCTACTTTAACAAAGTTAAAAGTCAAATAATGGGCTGGGAAAATAAGCGAACCATAGTAAAATAGTCTGACCATGGAAAGTTATATAGTGACAAGGAAGATCAAAACACACATTCAGAGAAATAGCAAGAAAAATTTGAATTTGTTTCATCCCATGGAAGAGTTTGAAAGGAATTTTGAAAATCAAGTAAGAAAGGTAGAAGAAAAACTGGGAAGATAGAGTACTGAAAGAAAATCATGAAAAAACAAGTCAACAGCTTGGTAAAATTAATACGAAATTACTGAAGAAAATAACACTTAAAATAAAAACTATGCTAAAGGGTAAAAATACTTCAAAGAGTCAATGAGGAGAAAAATGCCTTAAATAATAGAATTGGCCAAATGAAAAAGGAGGTAGCAAAAGCTCACTGAAAACAATGAGTCATTAAAAATGAGAATTGAACAAATGGAAGCTAAAATATTTAAGAGAAGTCAAGAAACAATAAAAACCAAAAGAAGACAGTGTGAAATATCTAATTGGAAATAAAACCTGACCTGGAAATAGATCTCAGAGAGATAATTTAAAAATCAATGGACTGATTGAAAACCATGATGAAAAATCAAGACCTCTTTCAAGACATCAGACATTTTTAAATTTATTTTTATTAAAGATATTATTTGAGTTTTACAATTCTCCCCCCAATCTTGCTTCCCTCCCCCCCCCCCCCACGGAAAGCACTCTGTCATCAGACATTTTTCAAGAAATTGTCAAGGAAAACTGCCCTGATATTCTAGAATTGGAGTGTAAAATAGAAATTGAAAGAATAAACCATTCATCTCCTGAAAAAGATCCCAGGATTATTATAACCAAGTTTCATAGCTCCCAATTCCAGAAGAAACTATTGCAAACAACTAGCAAGAAATAATTCAAATATGGTCAAGCTACAATCAGGATAACATAAGATTTAGCAGCTTCACCCTTGAAGGATAGGAAGATAAAAGAACTAGGATTACAACCAAAAATTATTTACCCAGCAACAATGATTATACTCCTTTGGGGGGGGATGGAGATCCAATGAAATAGATGACTTTTAAGCATTCTTGGTAAAAGACCAAAATTGAATAGAAAATTTGCCTTTCACATACAGAGCTCTAGAGATAAAAAAAGATAAATAGAAAAAAGGAAATCATAAGGGACTTAAGAAGGTTAAACTGTTCACATCCCTACATAGCAAGATGATTCTGGTAACTCATAAGAACTTTCTCATTATTAAGGCAGTTAGGAGTATATATATATAGACAGAGGAGACTGATGTGAGTTGAATATAAAGGGATAATCTCTAAAAATAAGATTAAGTGATGAGAGAGGAATGTCCTAGGAAACAGGGAAAGGAAGAGGTAGAATGAGATAAATTATCTCACATGAAAGAGGCAATAATAAAACTTTTACAGTGGAAATTGAGGGAATGCCCATCACTTGGGAAATGACTGTAAGCTGTGGTATAGAATTAATATGGGAAAAGATGAGAAGATGCTCTCAGAAAAACTTGGAAAGACATGAGCTTATGTAAGGCAAAATGTACTGTATTCAAAATAACAATAATATTGGACCATGTTCAGCTTTGAATACTTAGCTATTCTCAGCAATATAATGATCCAAGACATCATTGAAGGACTTAGAATTACAAAATATTCTCTATCCCAGAAAAAGAACTGATAGGATCTGAATATAGGTTGAATCATATTTTTTGACTTTATTTTTCTTAAGTTTTTTTAATCTTTTTTTTTGCAACAAGACTATTATGGAAATGTTGCAAGACTGCACATGTGCAAGTGAATTGCTAGCCTTTATCAATGAGGGGTAGGAGGAAGAGAATTTCTAACTCAAAGTTTTAAAAACAAATGTTAAAATTATTTTTACATGTAACTGGGTAAAACTAAAATACTAAATAAAGTACAAAAAATAAAAAATAGAGACCCTATAGGAAAGAATATATAGTTTGGATTAGACAGATCTCATATACACTAGCATAAGGACAAAAGAATAATTCAGATAAAATATTCTATGGGAAACCTGAAGACAAAAGATCACTCATAGCTAAAAGTGAAGTGAATGTAATAGTGAGGATCAAAAAGGGATAGATATCTTATGGTACTAAACTATATAAGTCTACATAACACCTGGGCTTGACCTTAAAGCAGATGAAACATTTTTTCTAATTCTAAGAATGTTCTTTATGAATACAGACAGTCAGGAAAGATTAATAACAGATTGGAAACAGGATTGTTGAAGTAACAAAATAAAAATAAAAATAAAATCATGAAGCAAATTCTAGAAAGGTACATTGGATCCATTCTATAGAGGGTCTTGAATGTTAGGTTAAGACATTTATATTTTTGTATAGGGAAAAGGGAGCCACGGAAAGTTTTTGTTCAGGACAGTGAATGGACATATTTGTTCACTTAGATTATTTTGGAAGCTGCATAAAAAACAGAAGGGAAGGATAGGAGAATGGAGGAAGGAACATTAGTTTGGAAGATTTTGCAATATTTGATGAGTATTATAACTAGATGATGTGAGAGACATTGTGAAAGTGTAAACATCAGGATATGACTAATATTTGGCTACATGATGTGAAAGAAAGGAAAAAAGTTTGGAGAAAAAAATCCCCATACTTTTAGATTTCAAGCCTGGGTGACTTAGAGAGGGACTGACAATATAAATGCATATGTTTGAATATGTTTGATTTCTTACTTATAATAAAACACAATTAGTCATGTAAAAAAAAGGACTGGAAGCTTGCCAAAGGGGACTTGAAGAGGAGACACTGGAAACATTTTGGAGGTGATAGGTTATGATCCAGGTGATAGGTTATGAGAGCTTGAATGCAGAGAACGTTAGTGAGAATAGAGATAGGCAGATCTGAGAAATATTGCAGAGCAAAAATCAACAGAGACTGAAGATTGACTAGCTATGGGAGGTGAGAGAGAAGGAGCAGTAAGATGTATCCTGTATTATCTCAGCTTTCAATCTCTTATCTCCGAACCTTTGCACAGGCTGTGCTCCAAAACTAGGATACATTTCATTTTCACTTCTATCTCTTAGGACACCTACCTTCCTTCAGGGCTTAACTGGTGTTAATTCCAACAGAAATCCTTTCCTGTTTGTTCTAGTTGTTATTGCAATCTACCTCCTGAAAATAACTTGCATCTGTTTCTCTGTCTATATGTTGAATTCTCCAAGTAAAACTTAATATCCTCAAGGGAACAAAATGTTTCATGTTTATCTTTTTATCACCAATGCCAGTACGGGGTCTGGAACATAATTTTGTTGTTCATTTATTGCAGTCGAATTTGACTCTTTGTAATTCCTTTTGGAATTTTTCATGGCAAAGATACTAGAGTGGTTTGCCATTTTCTTCTCTAACTCATTTTGCAGATGAGGAAACCAAAACAAACTGGGTGAAATGACTTTCTCAGGGTCACCTAGCTAGTAAGCATCTGAGGATAGAATTGAATGCAGGAAGATCTGCCAAGGCAATCCATAACTTTCTGCTAGCAAGCTTGATCCCTTGCAGATCCTTTTCCCCCTGTTGGGTTTGCCTGTCTCAAGTTTCTTCTCGAATCCATCTGTCAAAGTGATTTTCCTAAAGTACAGTTACAACCTTGTAACCCCACCTCCATCCCCACTCAATAAGCTCCAGCAACTTCCTATCACTTCCAAGATCAAATTCAAATCCTCTTGTGCATAAATCCTTCATAACTTAACCCAGTGTACTTTCCAGCATTCTTCTCTCAGTCTTCTTACATCTTTAATCCAGTAACACTAGTGTCCTGGTTGCTCTACAGTCAAGAAACTCCATTTCAAAACCTATGCTGTACACCAGAAATAGTCTCTCTTTAGCTCTCATTATTGACCTCCTAGGCTTCTTCTTTAAGTTTCTATAGGAAGCTTTTCCCAAACCCTTTTAATTTTAGTGACTCCCTTCTATTATTTCTTTTCTGTCTTGTATATAATTTGCTAGTCCATATTTACATGCTTGAGATCTGTTCCATTAGACTGGGAGCTCCTTGAAGGCAAGGACTATCTTTTGCATCACTAACACTCTGTATAATATTTCGTACAATAGTAGGTACTTAATAAAAAGTTACTGATTGAATGAATGTTAGAGCTACTAATATCATTTATTCATCTGGTGTCAGCAGGCTGCAAGTTATTTTCTTTGCTGTTATTTGCTGATGGGGTCCCACACTAGTCTAATCTCAATATTATGTGCTGATGCCTGGGCTGAGCCTCACTGTTTATTTAGTCTCTGATGAATTGCAGGCACTATGTGGCTTTTCCCAACTGGGGAGGAATATAGTTTCTCTTTTTGCTGTAGCTTAAAGGGCTATTTCAGCTCTTTTAATTCAGATCTTAAGCAAGTTAGCTAGTCAGTAGAAGAAAACTTCAGGTGTCCTTTGTATTTTAACTACTTTTCTTCTTACTCAACTGTCAGTCATTGAATCCAGTCTATTCCTTGAGTTAGAGAGAAAATATTCCTTTCAACTCTGTTCAACTGACACCAAGCCCTTAGCTGCTGTACCATTCCATGTAAATAACCTCTTTGAGTATATTCAAGAAAGTAGATAGGAGAAAGAGCGAGCTAGAAAATTCTGTATATAAACTTTCCATCTTTCCATTCTACCAGTTGTGTGTGTGTGTGTGTGTGTGTGTGTGTGTGTGTCTTGGGGAGGAGGAGATTAGGAAAGTCTTCAAGTGGATAGCATCCAGGCTTGGTTCTGAGTTTTTACTTTCTGGAACTAGACAGGAAATGTATAATTTCTCCTCTTTGCCATAGCACTTTTAATACTTGAAGAGATCCATTGTATCCACCTCCAATTTGACACATTGCCAGACTAAATAACTGTTTCTTTCACCTGCTCACATAAGTCACCCCTTATCATCCAGCCTAATTACGTATCTCTGGAGATGTTACTTTGTTGATGACTGTCCTAAATTGTAAAGCCTAGAACTGAACATGATAAATACCCCAGTGATCTGACTGAGGAGCGGAGGAAGGGGTATAGGGAATGGAACTATCAACCTCCTAGGCCTAGACACTTTTTTTTAGGTTTTTGCAAGGCAAATGGAGTTAAGTGGCTTACCCAAGGCCACACAGCTGGGTAATTATTAAGTGTCTGAGACTGGATTTGAACTCAGGTACTCCTGACTCCAGGGCCGGTGCTCTATCCACTGGGCCAGTTCTCTATCCACTGCGCCACTTAGCTGCCCCTACACCTTACCTTTCTTAATGCAACCTATTGAAAACCCATTTCACCTTTTCTTTCTCTTTTTCTTTCTCTTTCTCTTTCCCTTTCCCTTCTTTTTCTTTTTCCTTTTTTTCACTTTATCAATGATTGGGTGAGGTAAATGGAGAGAGATAGAGGACTCCTTTTAATAATCAGTGGCACACATTTTTTCCTGTAGAGTCAGAGAAAAATGCATTGTACTAAAAACACTCTACCTCATGGCAAACCCTTGTTTGGACTTCCTCTAGGAAGGCTCATTGGATTCCTGACAGCTGGAAGTGATGGATCCCTCTGTACCTCCATAGAACTAAGCCTTCAGTTCCTCTGACTCTTTTTTTTTAGGTTTTTCCAAGGCAAATGGGGTTAAGTGGCTTGCCCAAGGCCACACAGCTAGGTGTCTGAGACTGGATTTGAACCCAGGTACTCCTGACTCCAGAGCCAGTGCTTTATGCACTGCGCCACCTAGCCACCCCTCCTCTGATTCTTAACACATCTTGTTATTGACCTATAGGCTTTATTATATACATAGTAGACAGTAAGCTCCCTGAGGACAGACAACCTGTTCTTTTCAACACTACGTCCAGGTCCTACACCTGACAGGCACAGAGAAAAGGAGGGCTAAATGAATGGATTTTCTTGCAATCATGAGAAAGCCAGAACCATCCCCTTTAGGGGAAGTGGCTCATTGCCTTTAATTTGCCATGAATTTTATGTAGGCAAATTGACTTGAGGTTCCGTTTTTTTCCACGGGGAGTTTTACATCAATGTCAGGTTAAAGCCAGGAATTCCTTTATTCAAATGCTCTAGAGTCTATGCTGTTTTATCTCTTCCCCTTGTGGCTATCCAAGGGCTCCTAACTTGTTCTTGGGCAAGATCTTGAATCCCTCTCTGGACCTGTTTTTTCCCCTTTTAAATGAAGCAAGTGAATTAAATTCCTTTTTAGTGTTGAAAGTCTGTAATCTAAGGAGCCATTCAACCCTAATAATCTAGGGTTGAAGTCTTGACTTTTAAAAGCCTGTCATTGATTGTGATGCTTTTTTTGACACTTTGTGATTGGCAATTTATGCCTTAATAATTTGGCAGTTCCTAGAGAAAAGAATATGGGGGAGGTAGGTAGTGAAGTAAAAAAGAGTGCTGGCCTTGTAATTCTTAGATGGAGATATCAAAACTATCCATAGTCAAATCAAAATTTATTTTAAGTCTTTTTTTTAGGTTTTTGCAAGGCAAATGGGGTTAAGTGGCTTGCCCAAGGCCACACAGCTAGGTAATTATTAAATGTCTGAGGCCAGATTTGAACTCAGGTACTCTTGACTCCAGGGCTGGTGACATCACTGTGCCATCTAAATCATTATTGATTAGATAAATGCAAACTAAATCAAGTCTCAGTTACCACTTCTTACTTCTTGGATTGGCCAATATGACTTGGAAGGGAGAATAATCAGTCATGGAGGGGATATGGGAAAACTGGGACCCTAGTGCATTGTTGGTGGAGTTGTGAACTAATCCTACCTTTTTGAAGTACAATTTGGAATTATGCTCAAAGAGCAATAAAACTGTGCATACCCTTTGATTCAAATCCAGGTCTGTATCCTGAAGAGATCACAAAAAAGGGTAAAAATCCCACACGTACAAAAACATAGCAGCTCTTTTTGTAGTGGTGAAGAGCTAGAAATTAGAAAGATGACTATCAGTTGGGGAATGGCTGAACAAGTTGTGGCATATGTATGTGATAGAACACTATGTTTCTATAAGAAATAATGGAGGATGGGATTTCAGAAAAGCCTGGAAAGATTTGCATGAATTGATGCAGTGTGAAATGAGCAGAACTGAAAGAACAAAATACATACTAACAGCAAACAATATGGAGTGATGATCAACTATAATGGTGTTGTTCATTTCAGCAGTACAATAAACAAAGACAATTTTAAAAAACTTGTGATGGACCAAAGCTTATTATCTTTAATTTAAAAAAATTTTTTTGCCAGGCAATGGGGTTAAGTGACTTGCCCAAGGCCACACAGCTAGGTAATTATTAAGTGTCTGAGACTGGATTTGAACTCAGGTACTCCTGACTCCAGAGCCGGTGCTCTATCCACCTAGCTGCCCCCTATCTTTAATTTTTAAAAGTTGTTTTATGTGTTATATCATTTTTTTCTCTATAATTTTTCTTCTGTTTTATTTGATTCTTCTCTCACAATATGATCAATATGGATCTATATTTAGCATGTTTATAAATGTAGAGCCTATATTAGTTTGCTTTCTGTCAGGGGAAGGGGGGAGGGGGGAGGAAAGGAATGGAGGGAGAAAAATATAAAACTCAAAACCTTGAAAAAACCAATTGGTTAACAACTACTGTTGCAGGTAGTTGTAAAAAGAAATAGATATTTTGTGATTTACCCAAGGTCACACAGGTAGGCAATTATTAAGTGTCTGAGGCCACATTTGAACTCAGGTACTCCTGACCCCAGGGCTGATGCTATGTCCACTGCACCAACTAGCCACCCAAATAAATATATATTTTTTAAAAGAATGCTGACCCTGGAGTCAGGAAGACCTAAGTTCAAGTCCAGCCTCAGATATTTAGTAGTTGTGTGATCCTAGACTTAACCTCAATTAGCCTTGATTTCCTCTTCTGTAAAAAGAGTGGAAAAGAAAATATTAACTCACTCCCATTATGAGTTTAGGATCAGGTCATTCAAATTACCTTGATGTTTGTAGAAGTTTCAAGACTATATTATAAATACCAAAGGGAAACAAATATTTATTAAGGGCTTAGCACATAATAGGCATTATATAAGTGATTATTCCCTTTCCTTTTCCCTTGGTCTGTTTTCTCAACTGTAAAATAGGGATGACAATTGTAGGGTTCTTATGAGGATCAAATAAAATAATATATAAAAAGTTCTTTCCAAACCTTAAGGATTGTATGAATGTTCCATCTGTTTATTTTAGAAAAATATATCCTTAATATAGGGTTTGAGTAATAATCTTTGTAGAGGTAATAATTGAAAGCATGGAAATGATGATAGAACTGGGAAAAGGGAAATGTTGAAGGCAGAGGGATATTTGGGTTTGATTTACTGAAAACTCAACATTGTCTAATAATTAGCTATTCCAAAGTAGAATGTGGAAGGGATTGTTGGGATTGATAATCAGTATCCCTGGAGGTCTCCACATCATCATGTGGATGAGATCACCAAGGATAAGAGTTGAAAAGAATAAAAGGGGACCATTGGTGGAATTTTGGGGACCCCACATTTATTTTTTTCCATTGTTTTTTAATTTTTTTTTGAATTTTACAAATTTCCCCCAATCTTGCTTCCTTCCCCCCCCAGAGAAGTCAGTCTGATAGTCTTTACGGGACCCTCGTATTTAAACAGAGAATGTGGTACAGAGAAAAGAAATATGGATTTGGTTCAAAGGAGGTCCATTCCTATCCTTCCTCTGCCCTTGACTGCCTGTGTGAAATTGGCAAAGTTGCTTCTCTCTAATCCTCAATTTTCTCATCTGTAAAATGAAGATATTTGACTAAATGATCTCTGAAGTCCCTGTGACCTTCTTATCTCTGATAAGTCTATAGTGAGCATCCAGAAAAGGAGGCAGAGAACTACTGAGACCTCACTCAGGGTAGGAGAAGGCTGGAGTTACAGGGTCTGACCGAGACAAACTGTCCTAATTTTCCCCAGTGGAGGCTGATGGGGATGAGAGCTTGAATGTAATAAACAAGATGGCTTGATAATTACATCATTAACTAAAATAAATGGCTTTCCCCAAAGAAATACCCGGGAAGCCCGATGCAGAAAGGGAGAAAGATGCATTGATATCCCAGCAAATTATAAGACCCATAAACAAATAACCCCGAGTAAACAGAGATAATTGTCTTAAATAGACTCACCAGCCCCCAAACCTGACACTTATTTTAAATAAGATCTATTGAAAAAAAACCAGGATGGAGACTAACGGCTCACTGACTGTCAGGCCCAATTCTAATTGGGAGTGGGGTAGGGATGGGGGGGGGAGAGGAAAATGGAATTATTCTTTATCTTTTTGCTGGGGGAGGGGGTGGAAATGTTATTGTCCTAAAGGTTTTATTTAGATGTTTCCATCTTTGACCTTGATCTAGAATGTCTCTTGGAGATTTTTCTCTGAGACATCATTCTTTTAGAATTCTAGATTTTTTTTAACTGAAAGGAAACTTAGAAAACCCTCTTTTCATAGCTTTTCACAGGGAAAAGGCAGCTCATTAAACAAAGAGGAAGAGGAAAGTATTGGATTTGGTCTTGGGAAGCTCAGGTTTCAGTCTCAGTTCTTGGATGGAAGGGAGAGACATGATATAATAAATTCAGAAAGGTAGATAGGCACTAAGTTGTGGAAAGCCTTAAGTTCCAGTTTGAGGAATTTGTGTTTTAGCCTAGAGGCACTAGGGAGTCCCTGATAATGTGTGTTATGTTGTTTAGTCTTTTTCAGTTGTGGCTGACTCTTCATGTCCACATATGAGGTTTTCTTGGCAGAGATACTGTAATTATTTCCCATTTCCTTCTACAGCTCATTTTACAGATAAGGAAACTGAGGCAAACAGGGTTAAGGGTCATCTAGCTGGGTCTGATGCTGGATTTGAACCTGTGATTCTATCCACTGAGCTACCAGCTGCCCCTATTCTGAGCTCCTTGAGGCTCATCATCTTATCTGAACTGTCAATTTCTACTTAGAACTGTTATATATGGATTTGTCAATCAGTCTAATAGGAGTAGAGTACTGTGTCCTAGACCCAATCAATCAATAAATATTAAATGCCTACTATGGACCAATTCCTGGATAGGTGCTATATTTCAAGCACTTTTATATTTGGGAAATGGTTTCTGACCACTGAGCTTAGCAAACAAATGGAGAGGAGACAAGTACATATAAAAATATTTACAGCAAAACCACAAACACTCACATATCTATCTATATCTAATCTATATCTATATCTATATCTATATCTATATCTTTTATGTCCATTCATATATTGTGTTATTCAGTTGCATTTGGCTATTTGTGATACCTTTTGGGTTTTTCTTGGCAATTATCCTAGAAGTGTTTGCCATTTCCTTCTCCAGCTGATTGTCCAGATAAGGAAACCAAGGCAAACAACAACTGTTTAGTGACTTGCTCAAGGTCACATAGCTAGTGTCTGAGGCTGAATTTGAACTCTATTCACTGACCCACCTTGCTACCTCATATATACATGTGCTTACATGTGTAGACATATAGCTATATATTAACATGTATATAAATGGACATGCATGAGTCACGATACATGTAAAGGATATATTGGGCATCCTGATAGTATGGTAGAGAGAGTGCCAGGCCTGGAGTCAAGAAGAGTAATTTTCTTGAATTTGAATCTGACCTCAGACCCTTACTAACTGTATGACCTTGGGTATGTCTCTTTACCCTGTTTGCTTCAGTGTCCTCATTTATAAAATGAGCTGGAGAAGGAAATAGAACACCATTTCAGAATCTTTGACAAGGAAATTCCAAAAGGGATTACAAGGAGTTGGACATGACTAAACAATATTATATTAATATTTTTATATTATGGCATTAATTTATCAATATAATATCAATATAATATATTTATAATATATAAACATTTTATAAACAATTTATAAATATGATGCAAATATAACATATTTATGACACATTAACATTTTATATATTGTGACATCAATTTATAAATATGAAGCAAATATAGATTATGATAATATAATATATATATATATATATATATATTCTCACACATACACAAAAGAGTTAACTATAAAGTAATTTGAGAGGAGGCAGTAGCAATTGAGCAGGGAGGGGACAGAGAAGGCTTCATGAAAAAGCTGGTGCCTGAATTGCATTGGAAAAGAAAAGAGGCAGTTTGTAAAGAGGAAGTTAGGAGAGGGAGCATTCCAGGTATGGGGAATGGCTAATGGATGGGAGATGAAGTACCTTGTATAAAGAATAGAGAGAAGCACAGTTTGGTTGGATTTCAGAATCCAGGTTAGGGGGAAAAGGTCTAATGTGACTGGAAAAGAGACTGGGGAAGGTTGTAAAGGACTTTAAAAAAGTCAAAAAGGCAGTCATTTTCTTTTGCTTGCTTATTTTTGCTTTTACTAGATCCTAAAAAATCCAGTGGAGTTGGTTGAATAGGGGAGTCTCATTGGACAGATCTGCACTAGCTAAGAAATATCAGTGGCATCGTGTTCTAGTGAGGGACAGTGTTGCAAAGTAAAGAAGGTACTAAATTTGAAGCCATAGGTTCTGGGACTCACATTTGCTATTAACTAGTTGTGGGTTAGTCACTCTAGAGGCATAGTAGTATTCCTCTCAGGGTCTTGCCTTGCTCATCATTAAAATGAGAATTTGGAATTAGGTGAATTCTAAGCCTGAACTGTAACTAAGACTGGGCAATTGGAGTCTTGTCCAAGTTTATCAAGATGTATGGATGCGTTTCATTCCTGCCCCTGTACCTTGAGAATGAACTTTTTCTCTCCCCTGGTCAGGACTCCTATCCCTAGATACCTATTGTTAAGGTTACCCTCTCTCAAGGTCTTCTTTCCCACTTGCTTATGACCCACATTTGTCTCTACCCATTCTATTCCAAGTCATCTTTCTCCACTCTTCTCCCTTAATTAGTGCCCCCCCACAGTAGTATGCTGGGGCTTCTAGCCAGAGTTGTATCCTCCTGGGGTCTTTCTCTACATGGGGTCTTCTATCCTGAGGTTCAAGATCTGTCCTAAAACATAATTCTACCCCTATCTCATCTGAATTTGCTTGAACTATAAGATTTTATAGTTATGGCTCTATGCTGAAACCCCTTTCAACCACACTTCTAATAATATTGTTAAATAATATATAATATACCATAACATGATATGTGATATAATATTATATATGTCATGATATAACATAATATGACATGGATATTTAGTACATATTGCAGTTATTCAGTTGTGTTTAACTCTTTGTGACCCTTTGTGACATGACATGATATATTAAAACTATGATATGACATATCATAACACAATATAACATAATTACAAAAATGATAAATGTATACTACTTCATTCAAGGCTCTCCACAATTTGGTGCCAACATAATTTTCCAACCTTATTTCCCTTGAATTTTCTTCATATACTCTAACCACACTATTCTCCATCTCTAATTCTTTTCTGTCCTCTCCTGCATAGTACATTCACAAGGGTTAATTCCTACACATAACCAAAATATGCTGCCTCCTCCTCACCACATGATGAAATTCTTTTCTTCCTTCAAACCTAGTCTTTGGTGCTACTCTTACATGAAGACACGTCTGATTCCTTTCAGTTGAATGTGCTCTCTTCTTGTTTAAATGTTCCTGTATCACTTTGTCTAGATTTTTCCTTTTGTTTCTCTCACATTCTACCTTGTATGATAACTATTTCCTTAAACAAGGGTAAGGATAGAGACTGAACCTGTGATTTCCTTGGTGTCAGGGTAAGGATAGGGATTGGAAATATGAATTAATTGGTGTACTAGTATAGACCAGCCACTTCTTTGAAACTTAGAGTCTTAGGGTTTCCTTGGGATCACTGAGGGTTTACAAGACTTGCTCAGAGACTCATAGTTCATGAGCCCACATAACCCTCCATTGTCTAGAAGCAAAACTTGAGACCAGATCTTTCTTGCTCCAAGGTTAGCCCTCTATCCAGTATTATTTGTATACATAAAGGTAATCATTGATGCCATAGAAGCAGCTAAGACTGCAAAGGAGAGGACAAAGAAGATGCCCCAAAACAGAATCTTGGAACACATCTATGTTTAGGGACATAAAGACAAAACTTATTTCCTTCTTCATCTCTAGGACAGTACAGTGTCTTGCACATAGTTGGTGCTTAATACAATTTTGTCAAAGTGTTTTCTTGAATATAGAATATGAGAGCTGGAAAATCAAATTCTGAAATTTTACAGATGAGGATGTTGAGGACCAGATAGGGTCAAGGATTTGATCAAAGTCATACATAAAGCAATGCACAAGTCATGACTAGAACCTAGGTCTATTGACCCCTGGTCTAGGAATCTTAGAATCATAGAATTTTAAAGCCTGAAGGAATCTGAGAGGTCATTTAATCTAACCCCTTCATTTTACAGATGTAGAAACTGAGATACAGAGAGGGTAAGTTATTTCCAAGGTTATGAGATAACCTAAGTAGCCACATGCAATGGCCCTGTACTTAACTTTTTTCTCCCCCTTCTTCTCTTCCCCATTATTTGGGATTTAATTGCTAAGCTTTGGGATAAGAAGAAGCTAGTTTTCCATTTGAATTCATGACAAAAATTCATAGCTGATGGCAAGACTGACAAGAGGCAAGTTCAAAAATGGTAGAATTATTCTATCCTTCCAATCATTTTGTCTACCCAAGCCTTTCTTGTGAGATAATCAGTGGTCACTCTTAGATAACAAGTGATTAATTGCTGGCTGAGTCCTCAAAATTAGCAATGGGAGGGTTTGAGAAGGAGGGTCAAATGGAAGAAATTTTAATTTGCTCAGGAATAGAAATGATTTGCTAATCTGAATTCAAAGGAATCAAGGTTTATAGACCGAATTAAGACAATTGGTTGATCAAATGTTTGATCTGTCAGTGGGGAATAGAGAGTTCATCCCCTACTTTCCTAGGAGGGAGAGGGAGGGGTCCTGAAAGCCTCCTTTCCATGTGGAAGGATTAGCCTATTCTACTGGATCCCAATGGTTAGAAGCTAGGAGTGAAGATTATAGGAAGGCAGAATTAAATTTGATGCAAGGGAAGCTTCTTAACAATTAGAATATTCTAAAGTGGCATTTTCTGCCTTGACAGATTCTGTATCATTGAAGGCCAACAAGCAAAGGCTAAACATTTTACTTATTTTAGAGGACATGCAAGAACTGGACAAATCAAAGGGCTTTAAGACCTTGGAGAGTGTCCAGAAGAGGGTAATTGGAATAATAAAGGGCCTTCCAGACCATTTCATCTGAGAGCTGGTGCAAGTCTTCTCCAAATAGTCCAATGAGTCAGGCTAGAATTGGAATGAAATGAAAGACTTGGGACAAAATGAAATAAATAAAAGCTTAACCATTCCATCTGAGAGTTAGTGCAAGTCTTCTCCAAACACTGTGATGATTCAGGGCTAGAATTGAAATGAAAGAAAATAGTTAGGAATCAAAATATGAAATAAATAAAAGCTTACAAAAATTTAAAGTAAACAATTTACTGATTCAAAAGAATGTTGTTTATTCAATGACAATGGTGGGAATACCAAGTTAGAAAGGCTAAAGGGTGATAAGATCTCCAGTGTCTATGTTTCCCATAGGCTGGGCTTTTTAATGTCTTGGTGAACAAGAAAGCAATGCCAACAGTGAGTGCCCTATTTCTTCTTTCACAACATGACTAATATGGAAATATGTTTTCCATGATTGCATCTATATAAAACATATCAAATTGCTTACCATCTCAAGGAGTGAGGAGATGAGGGAGAGGGAGAAAATTTGGAAGTCAAAATTAAAAAAAAATATTTAAAATTGTATTTACATACAATTGGAGAAATAATAAAATCTTTTTTAAAAGATTTTTGCAAGGCAAATGGGGTTAAGTGGCTTGCCCAAGGCCTCACAGCTAGGTAATTATTAAGTGTCTGAGACCGGATTTGAACCCATACTCCTGACTCCAAGGCCGCTGCTTTATCCACTCCGCCACCTAGCTGCCACAATAAAATCTTACTTATAAATAACAACAACAACACTCTAAGCCCTAGTAATTTCTTAGACCAATTAAATCCCAGTCTTTCAGACCAATCACCTCAAAGTGAGACTGAACCAGCCTATGTAAAATAAGTGCTAGTCTGAATACCAGACCATATTAGGGTTATTTAAATAATATGGAGATATTTAACCTGAAGAAGAAGTGTCTTATGAGGACATGATACTTCTCCCGTACCCACTTTTCTTTCCCCCTCTTTTCCCCCATTTTTCTTTTACTTTCTTCATTCTCCATGAATTGAAAAATTCCTAGCTTTGTTTTTTAAAAAGTCCAAGTCAAGATACAATCTTCAAAGAGCCTTCCCGTAGACATGATCTCCTTGAGAACAGGGAATGCCTTTTGCCTTTATTTGTATCTAGCATTTGTTTTAAGTATGTGGTTAATAAATGCTTATTGACTAACTGACTAAGTCATCTTTGTGATAACCTTCCCCCTGTGTCTGAAATTGTACTTTGTTTTCATCTTTCTAGAGCTTTCATTGTGTAATGTATGTGTATTAGATACATACTGTATACATATTCAAGGTTTATCCCATACATTCTGCTCTGTTGTGTTTGTAACATTCAAATATTCAACTTGATCAATAAGGGAAATCCATCAAGAGGTTCTCCTGATTGGCCAAAACCTTTCTCTTGATTCCCCTTGACTGGTCAGAGTTTATTACAGGATATTCTTTTAGCCAGATGACGGCTGGTGACCTAATAAGGATATTCCCCAATAGACCGCACAGACCATTTCAATAACGAAGTCAAGTGTGATATTTGAGAGGGTAGTTTTCCATGGCCTCAAGGAAAGCTATGAGAACTTAGCTCTACAATAACCCAGTAAAGTCAATGATTCAGGCAGAAGTCCTTGTACTGTCTGATATATGTACCTGGAAACAATGAAACCAAAGCCAACTACTTCTAGAGATACTAAAATCTAAGATACTGGCTTAAGATAGTACCAACCAAAGGAGATGAGAGATGCCTCCACTTTACATTGTTATAGGAATGCTATCCTTTGTCCTCTGGTCCCTTTGTTTAGTTTTATAGTCCTATTAACTCCAAGATTTTATTTTGGTGATAAAATTACCCATACCCTTTCATTGGATCCTGTGCCTTCTGTAAGTTTGATTTGCAACTTTCTGATCCCTTTTTCCTTAAGTTCTATTAAAGACTTAAAAAAATTCCAACCCCAATATAATGATGCCTTGGTGGGGGGGGGAGGTGATTTCTACATTCAGCAAGGCTACATTGATCACAGTGGTAGAGATACAAAAAGTACTCTATCCCACTAGCTTTGGGATGACAGTGAGAGAAATTCAAATCAAGAGCTCATTTGCCCATATGCTTCATTGTTTACATAGCACTTTCCTCATTATACCCCTCTGAGCATCTCTGTTATTCTCTCACTCTCTTACTCACCTTGCCCCACTCCAGGGAGGCAAGAGAAAAAGTAGCTTTCAAAAGGAAGCTTTAGAAGGGAAGACTGAAGATTAGAAGAATGTCAGGGCAAAATGGTGGCACTGCTTCTTGGCATGGCCAAATGATGAGCCCTACCTGCCTTGTTTTGGGATTCATTGTTGTTTTGGTTGTGCCTGATTCTTCATGATAAAGATATTAGTGCAGTTTTGCCATTTCTGCCTCCAGCTCATTTTACAGATGAAGAATTGAGGCAAACACAATTAAAGGACATGCCCAGGGTACTAGCTAGTAAGTGTCTGAGACTGATTTGAACTTAGCTGGGGCCAGAGTTAGTCTGAAGTCTCTGCTAATTTCAGGACAGTCAAGACTAGGGAAAAATGTCAACCTTCATGGGTTCCAGTGAGCACTGAATCCCAAGTTCCACCTAATAGACTGAGCCAAAATTCTGAATCTGAAATACAGACTTTCTGTGTTAACATTAGAAAACTGTTTCTACTGAGAGTGTGATTCAAGCTTTGAGCAGGGGGAAACACTCATCTGCCTGCTCACTAACTAACAAATTCATATTGCATTTCCTACAACTCCTGGATTCTAATCAATACTGTGTCTGAAGATTTTGGGGTTTAGGAAAGTGGTAAATTTTCAGTCACGTTTTATTATGTCTTATTTATTATTTTTATTGTTCATCTGTTCCAAAAACACTTTTTTAGGGTTGTTCAGAATATGTTTTTGTTTCTGCAGAGAGTCAATTTTATTATGTCCAGGTGATGCTAAAAAATGTATTGATATATGTGCAGTTCAAGAATGAAGTAAAAGTTCAACTAACGGCTGGAATGTTTAGAACAAGGGGTGTGCTGGAGCCAGCTCTAACCAACTTGTGAATGTTGATTGTTATATTTTCAATGTGAGCATTTACATATCATAAATCAACAATCCTTACAAATCAAATTATTATTTTGTTGATTGCTTAGACTTCGAAAGTATTAAAGATATAACCGAACAGATTAAATATAAAAGTGCATTATTCACTTAGATTTTTGAGAACCTTGTTGAATATTTATATGAACACTCCTGTTTTTCTCTACATACATTGCTTGAGCTCAGACAGTGATTAGAAAGCTTGGGGAATGAAATCATTATGAGTCTGGAGGTCTGCTGATTATAGGCCAACAGCAACCACAACAATCACAACAGTCACAATCACAATCACACCACCAGTCATTTATACAGTACTTTAAGCTTTTCAGAGTATTTTACATCCATTATCTCCTTTTGGCTTCACAACCCCTCTGCTTAAAGCTATTATAATTGGGTAAATCAGTAAATTCATACAAGCCTACACAATCATTTAGGATCATTCTCTTAGAGAAAGAAAGTTGTCCATTCTCTAAAAACTATAGAGAGCTCAGAACTTTGTAAAATACTTAAACCCATTAGATTGTGAATGTATAACCACAGGGTAAGTGCAGGAATGAATTGTCCAATGGCCTGGTAAGGATCAGGGCTGATGAATGGCAGAACTGGGACTCTGACTTAGGTCTTCTGAGTCTATCTATATGCTTTACACCATATTACAGCTGTCTTTCATTTAATGGATGAGAAATGAGAAATACTAAATGTCTAGCATACCAATCAGGTGATGTTCCTCAGGTGAAGCTGACATTATATATTTCATGTGGGATTGGAGAATAGCCAATTTCCCTTTACTTGCCTTTTTACCTGAATTAGTCTGATCAAATTCTGCAGTGTCATTCAGTCTTGACCTAACCTTATTTGCTTTGAATCTTCAGGGAAAAGCACTGTCAAACCTCCTTCATCTCTCAAGAAAGTCAAGTTGACTAGAGGGTTAATATTTCCCCCCATTCCTCTTTTCCTAAGAGAAAGATTCCTGGGATTTAAATTGTCATAATTTTGTAATTGTTCCCCAGTGGAATGCACCCATTTAAATAATTACAGCATTTGTAACCCAGTTAGAAAACAAGGTCTTTTTGACGTGAACACTTAAGAAACAATACATTCCACACCCATCTCTCCAAATGGCTCGGTTTTTGGAATAATTTCTTTGAAATAGAGTCTAAATATATACAAATAGATGTATCTGAAATGTCACATATTCTGAATACATTTGCATGCAAAGTGTTCCTTCTGAGGAACAGAGTTTTGGAGTCAAAGAGGGTTTCTAATGGCAGAAGAAGCATAACAGAGGAGGGCAAGAAGGAGGGGGGAAGGCGGAGAGGAGGAAAAAAAGAATGAAGGAGGACCTTGAATATAATGTCATCAAAGACCAGAAAATAGAATGGGAAAGCTCAAAGAGACTGTTAAAGATAGAAGAATGTTAGAAATGGAAGAGATCTTAGAATGCAGAATGTGAATGTGAAAAACCAGGAGCAAAAAGAAACTTAAAAAAAGACTTAGTATTCCTTAGCAATAAGTCAACAATCATTGAGAACCTACTCTGTATTAGGCATTGTACAAAGTACTGGGAATACAAAGAAAGGCAAAAACATGCCTACCCTCAAAATCCTCACAGTCTAATAGGTAGACAACATACAAACATCTATGTATAAACAAAATATATACAGGGTAACCCAGAGGAAAAGTATTCATGAGATGTGAAACATAAAAAGTCAGAACTGTATGACCTTAGAACACAGAATATGGAAATATTAGAGCTGGAAACCAGGGACTATCTAGTCCAACCCTAATTTATTGATTTATTCTAAAGGGAAAAGATATATAATGACATTTAAAAATAATAACTCACTTATACACACACACACACACACACACACACACACACATACACACGCACAGACACCCATTCGCTTCCAAAGCACTTTATATGCTTCCAAAGCACTTTATAAATATCTTTGCCTTATATCCTTACAACAACCTTGAGAGGTAGGCACTATTGTTATTCCCACTTTTCAGATGGAGAAACTGAGGCCCATAGTGGGATAGCTAGTATTTGATGTAAGATTTGAACAGAGATCTTTCAGACCCAGATTTAATCCTCTATACCCTTAGCTCATTATTCAAGGTCACTTTGGCAGACCTTGGATCAGAATGAATAGTTCTACAGGTCTTCTCTTTTCTGATTTCATGCTTGCTGGTCCCAGAGTCCTGCAAGTATTTCATTTATTTGTTCCAGGCCCTAGGGGGGAAAAAAGTGAAATCCCCTGAAGCCAAATCCATCAGCTGATGATGGCAAAAGAGGAGAATTAGGGGAAATGGATGGGCTTTCAAAGCTTTCCCTCTGCCTCTAAAGCTAAAAATGCGTGTGGAGAATGAAAGCTGCCAACCTCCCAGCCCCCGCAACATCTGGAACATCTTCTCAGCTGCTTTCCTGTGTCAGGCGAATGCAGATTAAAACAAATAAACAGGAAGAATAGAGAAAGTCAACCAGAGAGCAGGAAGCACTAAAGAGGACACAGAGAAATACCCTGGAGAGAGGAGAGGTAGTAGGACTGAGAAACATCAAAATCTTTGATGCTTCCCTTCCCACTTGGAAATCTTAGGTACTAGAAATGGAAGAGTCCTTAGGTAGCAGAGCATCTCATCTTACAAAAGAGGACACTGAGGCCCAGAGAGATTTGGTGACTTGCCCAAGAGCATGGTAGCATGTACTGACCCATGAAAGTCTTGTTATGGTCTCTACATATTTAAGCAATCTGAGATGTTTGAAGGAGGGATTCAGATGGGGGTGGCAGAGGCAGGAGGATAAAGACAGAAAGAAGCATGATCCTGTGAGAATGGATCAAAAGGATGAAGACTTTTTAGATTAGATAGTGGCTGAAGCATTTGTAGTGTTAATAATAATGATAATAACCACAGTGACGATGATGGTGCTGATGGTTATGATGATAATGATATCATAGATAGTGGCAAAATTTTATCACCTACTACATCTTAGAAAGATATGATCAGGGAGCAGGAATCCTACACTAGAAGCTTGCCTTCCTTCATAAATTATGAAATGACAAGTTTCCATCTTATAAATACAACCTGCTAAATTATTTTGATAATTAAACCCACAAATTGTACAGGAATTAGATCATCATTACAGATAGAAGTGTTACCCATAGAATAACCTAATCATAGCACTGATGTATAAAATTGTGAGTATGTTTTTGAATAGTCAATGAGCATACTCATTGTCTCCAAACTATATGGAATCAAAAGCTTTCAAAATCTAGTGATCTGGTGGAATCAAATCTATGTGATAGCAGGATGAGGCACATAATATCCCCAACATCCTATCTACTAAGAGCGTTGTCCCAAGGATGGTTACATAGTATATGGAGAAGATTTATTCAGTTAAAAAAATGTCATTTTATTTACCTATATAACAATCCACAGGGCATCAAAGTAACGCAGTGAATAGCATACTGGTTTTGGAGTTAGAAGGACCTGAGTTAAAAATTTGTTCTCAGAAACTTACTAGCTGTGTGTGTGTCTTGGGGCAAGTCACTTAACCCTGCTTGCCTCAGTTTCCTCATCTGTAAAATGATCTTGAGAAGGAAAAGGCAAATCACTTTAATAACTTTTGCCAAGAAAACTTCCCCAAAGGGTTGGACATATATGTATATCTTTCTATCTAAATATATATAGATATAGATATAGATATAGATATATACATACAGTTCAGTTCCATAGGTCATTAAATATGAAAGGAAAATGAATGATCCCCCAAATTCTTTCTATCTGAATTTATCAAGATTCATTTATTTGATCCACGTTTATTAAGCACCTACTCTGGACCAGAACTATGCTTAGTACTGGGGGGACAAAAAATGGCAAAAGCCAATCCCTGTCCTCAAGGAGCTTACAATCTAATGGGGGTAAAGATAACACATAAAAGAAAATGAAAATGTAGATGAGAATCCATGGAAAGAGTCCAAGAGAAGCTGGAGTGGGAAATAATTCTGAAGAGGTGAAAAATGACAGGGTTGATTTTATTCTGCAGAATTATGAGTTTTTGGAGATCCAGCCATGCCCATTTTATTTGGTTTTGAAGAGGAACTTTTCTCATTGTAACTCTTTGTTAGGTAGGACAAACATATTCTCCCCATTTTGCAAAAAAAGCTTAGAGAGGCTGAATAATTTTTAAGTAACTACAACAATTTTCATTACTATAGCATTTTAAAGTTTACATTTCAATAACTCCATTTTATAGTCAAGGAAACTGAGATTCAGGGAAGTAAAAGGGTTGAGTTAGCAGATCTGGAAGACAGGTTTCCTGCCTCCTAATTTAAGTAATCTTTCCATATCAAGGCAACTATGTAATACAGTGTATATCAATGTATGGGTATGGGTATGAGTGCTGGGCTTGGCACCAGAAAGACCTGAATTCAAATTTTGGGTAACACTTGGCCTCTCAACCTCAGTTTTCCCTTATGTAAAGTAGGGTTAATAATAAAACATATCAGAGAGTTATTGGGAGGATCGAGTGAGAAAACATCAGCTCTTTCCAAACATTAGAGTATCATATAAATGCTAACTGTTATTAATATTATTGAGAATGTGGGGGAAGTTGTGGTGCCTTTATACCGACTTGCAAGACCCTACAGCACTGGAAGATGGGGTTTGGAATCAGTAATTTTGTGTGACATGACCAGGGGGGAAAACACGCATACAAAAAGTACAGGAAGTGAAAAATAGTATGCTCAATATATGTTCAAACTCCATCTTTTCCTTGAAGATTGATAGCATTTTTCATCATGAGTTCTTTGGAATTATATTCTTATATTGTTGAGAAGAGCTAAGTCATTTACAATTGATCATTGTAGAATATTGTTGTTACTTGTGCATTATTCCCCTGGTTCTACTCAATTCACTTTGTGTAAGTCTTTTCAGATTTTTCTGAAATCACCTGTTCATCATTTCTTGTAGTACAATAGTATTCCATCAACATCATAAACAACAGTTGAATAAACCATTCCCCAATTGATGAGCATCTCATCAATTTTCATTTCTTAACCACTACAAAATGAACAGCTATGAATATTTCTTATAGATAACTCCCCTCCACTTTTTAAAAATCTTTAAAAAAGTAGTGATATTCCAGATCAAAGAATATGTACAATTTTATAGTACTTTGCTTTGCCCTTGATTCTTTGACTGCTTGTAAGTGAATCACTTCCATTTTCTGGTCCTCAGTATCTTTATTTATAAAATGAATGGGTTGAATTTGATCTCTAATTTATGAAATCTTCCTGTGATCTATAACTGTTGACAAATAATATTTTTTTCTATCTTTTTCTTCTCAACAACTAGTTCCTCTGTTGTCAGGGGACCTCAGAATATTGTACCTCAAGTGGGAGTCTAGATGATAGATATCTGTGTTTGCCTACATGTCCCTTGGGATATTCAATTAGAATGACCAGATTGTTCCTTCTCATTTCCCTATTTGTGGCAACAACCTCCATTTTTTCTGATATTCTAAAACCTCAAGCTATTTTGACTTCTTCTTTCCTTCTCCCTCACCTCCCACATTCTGTGGATTTCCTCTTTTCGCTATCTCTCGCTTATGTCTCCTCAACTACTCTAGTGCTTTCTTGCCTTAGAAAGTCACCCACCCACCCCAGCCTCCTACCACTGCCACAATTCAAATGCAACTTCTTAGAGAAAACAAGTAAGATGGTATGAGAGAAGGGTTCGGGCAGATCCATGAAGCCAACTGACTATTGCCAACATAAATCCTTGAAGGAATGATTCCAAGTAGCATATATGCCTAGTATATAAAAGTTGGATAAAAGGCAACATCAGGAGAATTAGTGATACTGATAATCTCAAAAGTCTGACTGATTTTTTTTCAGGGAGAGTGTGGTTGCTGATAGCATCTTTGGGAGACTTTTTTAAGCTGTCAAACTGGAATGAGGACAAAGATCCAAAAGTCCACCTGCACAACAAAATAGTTTCATGTTGGTTTCTCTTCCTCTTTAGTCAGTTATTCTTTCAGGTATTTTCCTCCTGTGGGGTTCAGACTCCAGTTTTCTGATTTTGCCTGTCTCTTAAGGAACAAAAATGGGGTAAACAAAGGACTAGACTAGACTGCAGTACTTTAAAGGAAGGCCGGAGAGCCATCCTAACTTTAGATATTACACTTACTATTATCTCAGTGTGTGATCTTGGGCAAGTCACTTCCCCAATCTGGAACTCAATTTCCTTGTCTTGTAGAGCTAGTTAGTCTCCATTAATGTCTAAGATTCCTATTAGCTCCAACTTTCTATCTTTCCTGTCCTAATGTCTCTTCCACCTCTTATGTTACATGTTTCAAGGTTCCTTTCATATCTGGAATGCTGAGCAGATTCAAGGGAATTTTCATTTATTTACAAGGAGGAGACTTAATTAGGCAAACTTCATTTTGTGGATTTAATTCATTTCTACCAGTGGCTTCATTAGCTCCCCAAGTGACTGCATCTGTCATAATATTGATGGCAGCTTCATGCTTGTTTTGGGGAGAATGCTTCTGATGGAGATGCACAGCTGGGGGGCAGCAGGGTGATGTGACTGGCAGGCAATCAACTTGGGGAGGCAAGAAACTACTTGCAATTTAGGCTTATCCCAAATTTCTCCAGGATTCAGCTTATAAAATTTTGTATTACCTTTTTTCATTAAATAAATCAACTTAAATGGAAGAATATGTTGAAAGAACCCTGCTACTTACTTTGGGTCTGACTTGAACAAGTTACTTAATTGACCCTTGGCTTCTTCATCTGTAAATTATGTAATTGGTTAGAGTAGCTAGGCGGTACAGTGGATGGAGCACTGACTTTGAAGTCAGGAGGATGGAGTTCAAATCCAGGCTTAGTCATTTGACCCATTTGACTCATTTGATTCATTCTAGCTGTGTGACCTTGGGCAAGTCACTTAACTCTGCTTCACATCTAGGGCCCTCTCCAGTGGTCCTGATTCATATCTGGCTACTGGATCCAGATGGCTCTGGAGAAGAAAGTGAGACTGGTGGCTTAGCATAAATTGCTTATATTAATTCATGAGCTTGTCATGGCATCATCTCCATGATATTTTGGTCTTCTTTGAAAATGAAGGACAAACATTATTTTCATATAATTGATTATCTATTATAATAATTATTATAATTTATATATTATTTATATGTTATAATTATCCATAAGTTCCCTTTCAATCTAAACCTTATGAGATCCTATAGGTTTTTATTTTAGGAATCAAGAGACATTAGTTTATGTTCTCATTTTGCTGCCAACTTCTGAACAACCTTGGGAATAACATCTCTGGATCTCATTCTCCTATATTTAATACAAGTCTTGGAGTAAATGACTTATAAGGTCCCTTCTCAAAAAACAAAGCCCAAAATCTGCTATGAATCCAAATCCAAGTTACTCTCTTTAGGCTTTATTTTTCTCAATTTAGAGTGTTGACAATGATATTTTCCCCTGCTTTCCTCCTAGAGCTACTGTGAGTTCAAATCTATGATATATGGAAGATCATAGAAGTGTAAGCTCAAATTTGAAAATGTTTTTATTAAACTGTAGGTATTTGATTTGTTTATGTTATATCTTTCCCTTGCTCAAAAATCTACCTTGATTCTTCCATGACAGTTCTCATAAAATTCCTTTCTCTGAGCCTCAAAAGGTCCACACCATTTGACCTCACTATTTTCTACTTCTCTTCTTCCCTCACCTTTTATTCTTAGTTTTCTTATCCCACAATTACTTTGTCTATATGGTCTAAAGTGTTAATTACTGAAATTAAGTCTTTATAGTATCACATGTAGAAAATATTTGGCAGTCTCAGTTGACTCCAAGTTCAAAATAAACCAACAGAGTATGACTTAGTTGGCAAAAACACGTCAATAAGTCAACAGGAATTATTAGGCATTCATAGCAAAACAGATATGTGGTAAGCACTGGGGGTATGAAGAAAATGAAAAACATGGTCCATAACTTCAAATTGCTCATAGTCTAAATGGAGGAGACAGTTCACCAAAAACTAGGTTCATGCAAGCTAGATTCAGAATAGATAGAAGATAATCTCACAGGAAAGGATGGCAATATTAGAGACATAACTTCCAGGAAGTGAGAGCAGCAATGCTTTTGTTGACCTCTGCCTGGATCAGACTATATATGGAATATAGTTTTCTGTGTTTGGGAAAAAATGGCAGAAAATCTCAAGCACATCCAGAGAAAAGTAATCAAGATGATAGAGTAGTAGATATGTAGCCACCAAGGATTGGGTGATGAGAGAAGAGAAGATTCTAGAGAAGATTCTTCTAGAGAAGAGAAGATTCAGGACTAGGTATAAAGAGTAAGCAGACAAAGCACAATAGTGATCTTCTGAAGGTCTACCCCAGGTCAAAGGGGAAGATTTGTTTTACCATAGGGCAGACCTAAAAGTGCAGAGTAACCTTCTTTCATGGAGAAGTTTTCAAATGGGGGCTGGATTATCTTCTGTCGGGAAGCTGTTCCAGGTTCACATTTAATTCTGATTTTGGTTTTTGGTTGAAGTTAAGTTTATACAAGGGGGTTGGGTTCCACTTTCTATTTAAAAATAACTCACATGTGTTCAGTGCCTTAAGGTTTATAAAGTAATTTTTTCACAATATGCATAGTATAATATATCATACTGTAATAGCTAGCATTTATAGTGTTTTAAGATTTGAAAACACTTTATAAATACTATTTCATTTTATCCTCACAACAACTCAGGCAGGTGTGAATCCTTTTATTTCCCTTTAATAGAAGAATTAAACTGAGTCAGAGAGAAGTTAAGGGGCTTGGTCAGGATCACACATCTAGTAAGAGTCTGAGGTAGGATTTGAACTCAGGCCTTCTTGATTTCAGGTGCATTGTTCTATCCAATTTGAAGCTTAGTGGATAAGGCAAAATTGGTATTATTCAATTTTTGATCGAGGGCTAAGATGAAAATCAGGGGCAGCTAGGTAGTGCAGTGGATAGAATGCTGGACCTGGAGTTGGCGAAGACTCTTCTTCCTCAATTCAATGTGGTTTCAGTCACTTTCTAGCTGTGTGAAGCTAGGCAAAGTCACTTCACCCAGTTTACTTCAATTTCCTCATCTGGAGAAGAACTGGAAAATCCTGCCAGTATCTTTGTCAAGAAAACACCAAATGGGGGTCACAACAGGAACATAGGGTGAGGGGACAGCAGGTGAGGCAGAGCCTCAAATGTAGCCATTGTACCATGTTCATTCTTAGGGAAGAAGATTCAAAGAGGAAAGGTTCTATGCTCTCAGTACCCATTTTAGGCCAAGAAGAAGGATTGGGATTTTGCTCCAAGTGCTAGTTCCCTATGCTTCATTCCTCTTGGACCTTTGATGAGAGGCATTAACAGGGCAATAGATAGAATGACTTCCCTTCTTCTGTCTGCCTCTGTGGCTGAAATCAAAGTCAGTAATGGCTTGTTGTTGTTGTTTGTCCTTTATTCTAGAAGAGAACTATGGCATCTATGAACTATGGCAAGTAAATTGTATTTGAGTGAGGGGGTGCTGGGCTAAACCACAAGCCTCAATTTCTCCTCTGGAACCATCTGGGTCAAGTGACCAGACATGGATTAGGATGACTGTAGAGGGCCCTAGCCTTTGGTCTTTTTAAGCTAAGGTATTTAATAGTTTGCCTGAAGCAATGACCATTGAATGATTAAGACTCTAATGGCACCAGGCTATTGGATGACTGGCCATAGGCTCCCTCTCAGACAGTGATGGGAATCTGTTTCCTTCAAAAGCAGCATGGTGGCAAACATGATGGAGGAGAGGGTGTTCTAGATAAATGAACAAAAATACTTAGCCTATCAGGCATCGTGACCCAAACACACATTGCCAGACTATGGGATGCATTCTCAGGAAGTGAGAAACACCTGTTCCCCAGTTTTGTTAAAGTAAGGGGGTGGGGAGGAAGGACTGCTCAGACTCTAGCGCTGGGATGAAAGGCTCATTACAAATTCAGTGCACAGAATCTTCGACTGTCAGAACTGGAAAGGACTTTTGAAAATAGAACTCTGAATATTACAGCTCAAATGGGGCCTTAGGACATAGAACAAACTGCAGAATGTCAGAGTGGGAAGAGACCTCATTTTAATGCAATTCAATCCAAACATTTATTAAACATCTGCTCTGCAAACAGTCCTAGAGTTGATCCTGGAGACACAAAAATTGAAAAAACAATAGTGACTTACTTGTCCTCAAGAAGTTTGCATTCTAAAGGAATGTCCACATAGGGACAACTTCCACAGCAGTTAGAATGTCAGGGCTATATAGATCAGGGTTCATGAAGTCTTGATTTGATCTTGAATAAGCCTCTTTTCTTTGTACTTTCTGGTTCTCCTCCAAAGTCTAAACACTGGGCAAAATGACTATAATTTAGCTTAGGGTTTGTTATTGTCTATACTTTCAGTTGTATCAGACTCTTTATGTCCTATTTTTTGGGCACCATTTACTTCTCCAGCTCATTTTATAGATGAGGAAACTGAAGCAAACAGGGCTAAGTGACTTGCCCAGAGTCACACTGCTAGGAAGTGTCTGAAGCCAGATTTGATCTCAGAAAGATGAGTCTTCTTGACTCTAGGTCCAGCACTCTTTCCACTTCACTACCTATCTACAATCTCCCCCAAAGGGAAAAGAAATGTACTCAATGTACAGGACAGATCAATTATAGTTGCCTATAAATGCTTAAGACATTAAGGACTCCATTTCCCCATCTTCCAAGGAAAGTGAATCGGACAAAATTCTTTATCCCATACTCTGAAGAAGGGAAAATTCATCAAGAATGCAAGTTATCTTTATGTTGAAAGTCTCCTCAACGAGCAGCTCTTCCTGGATTAGTTGAGTTTTATAACAATGAGCCAGAGGCCATGTGAAGATGCTAGGAGAATGCTCAGCTCACAGATATGTATATTCCAGTAATTATATTATATTATTATATATATATTATATACATATAATTGTATTCCAGCTCAGATGTGTCCAACCCATGACTCACAGGCTGCCTGTGACCCTCAAAACCCATTCTTGTCACATAATTGGAAAATAAAAGGTGTCAATTGAGCTTTGGTTCAATTTCTTTTAATATAACTCTATCAGTTATCATCAAAATCCAAACTTCTAGAATGGGATTTCCTTAAAAGTTGGTCACCCATACTCTTTCCAGAACACATCAGAGAGAGGAGGTTATTATTGCCATTATACATTCATGAAGTATGTGCTTACAATGTAGAGTATGATGGATGTACAAAGTGCCAAAAGAGTGAAGTAAACTTTTTTCTGGGTTAGAGAAGACTTCACTGAGTAGGCCTCCCCTGAGCCAGGCCCTGGGAAAATAAAAGGAGTTGAGGACTCAGTTACCTCCAGGCATAGTGGAGCACCTGATTGACTCAGAAATCAGAGAAAATATGTCAGTAAGTTAGTCCAGTTTGTCTGGAACCTTGAATGCCTAGAGGCAAGGAATATGAAAGAAAACAGGAAAGGTAAGTTGGAGAGGAGGTTGTGGAGAGCCTTAGCATATCAGGCAAATAATACATAAAGGTATGTAAAATAAATTCTCATATTAACCACAATAGCAGGGTGGCTGTGAGAGTTTTTGTGACATGGTCAAATTTTTGCTTTTGGAAAGTGACAATGATGATTATTGTTGGTATTATTATTATTATTATTATTTTAGGATCATCAGATTTTGGCATTTGGAAGATCTTGACTATATAGAGTGTCAGAGCTGACAGCAACATAGATATCATCTCTAGTGCAGTTCTCTTATTTTGCAGAAGAGAAAACTGGGCTTCAGAGAATGGGAGCAAGTTGTCCCAAGTCACATAGCTAGTAATTAGGATCAAGATTTCAACCTGGGTTTAGTCAAGCCCATTTTTCTTTCCTCATCTGCAGCTTTGCTCTGGGTTCAGGTAGGGCTGGTGGGACCAAACCCTGCTCTGGGAGTTCTAAGGGTTACTAAACAAATAAGTCTATATATGCTTCTTGTGACTCTTACCACTAAGTTCTATGCCTTCTTTATGTCTTCCTTATGTCTTTCTCATCTTTTTTTATCTAATCAAGTTATGGTCCATAATTTATCAGTTGTCTTAGGGAACAAGGTGGGGGGCAGAAGGTTTTGTTCACCTGTATCTGGAAAAATCTCATTGTTCTTAGAGCTGGAGTCAATTTATTCAGCTACCAGAGATCATTCCCTAGGGAACTCCATCACAATAAAGGAAGTATCTAAGTATCAGTCAAGAGAATGTTTTTTTCTGACTCATTAGAAGCAATTGATTTGTCTAGAGTTCAAACCCTTTAGGAATAGATGCCTAGGAAAACAGAGGAAAATAGATACCCAACTCACCCAATTTAAGGTCAAGGAAACTGAGACCTGCAGAGACATTTACAGAGATGATGACTTAGAACTGGAAGTAACTTGGGAACTAATTCAGCTTTACCTTTCCACTACCACTCCCCTCCCAACTCTTCCATCCCTGCTCGTTTTATGGATATTAATATAGAAACAGAAGTTTAAGGGGTTTAGAGACTTACCCAGGTCCACACAATCAGTGGTAAAACTGAAAATTTATTTTGGATGATTGGACTGGGACTTAGAAGATCTTAGGTCTTCTAGTGACACACTGTGTCACCTTGGATAATTGCCTTTCCTCTCTAGGTCTCAGTTTCCTTGTCTGTAAAATGAGGGAAGTGAAAGGCTATAGTTAATCTCTAAGGTCTTTTCTAGTGCTGACTTTTATGAACTTCAGTTCCTTCTAGTGCTAAAGTTTTATGTTTCTAAGATCCCTGAATTTAGCCTTCTATATTCTACAACTCTAATAGAACATACTTTTATATATCTTATAGGAAAAGTCTGGTATGATTCAACCACCAGAAACCCCAGAGTAGGAAAAAGTTGGAGGTGGGTCCTGTTTATCTTAATTCCTTAAAATATTACCATATTTGTTGGCATTACAGCTCCATCTGTGTATAAAATTCATAAATTTTCTAAAAGTTTAAGCCACCTTATATTCCCCATGCTTGAGATACTCTCTTTCCTGACTTCCTTCAAATCTCAGCTAAAGCCTCACCTTCTGGAAGATGCCTTTTACACCCCCTTAATTCTAATGTCTTTCCTCTAATATCCTGTTCAATTTATCCTATCTCTGGTTTAGATACTATAGTTGACATGTTGTCTTTACCATTAGATTGTGAGACCCTTGAGGCTAGGGATTGTTTTTAACCTTTCTTTGTAACTCTAATACTTTGCAATTCCTGGTAAAAAAAAGTACGTAATAAATTTTTGTTGATTAGACCTTTAGACTGCTTAAGAGCCTTGCCACCTTGGGAAAGGTATATTTATTTATTTTTGTTTTTTGCAAGGCAGTGGGGTGAAGTGACTTGCCCAAGGTCACGTAACATAACTATGAAGTGTCTGACTCTATCCACTGCTCCATGGGAAAGTTCTTTTACTTCTGGTATATCTTGGATTCTTCTATAAAATGAGGATAAACCAAATGATTTCTAAGGTCCCTTCTACCTGTGAGATCCAGTGTCTCTATGTTTCAAGTTCTCTGGGGCAGCTGTTATTTTTAATTCTTGCTGCATTCAGTGACATCAGTAGATATTCCGCAGAGGGAGGGTTCTGAGCCTATTGTCTGGGAGGGATAAACAGCTGATAGGGGAGAAGCGGGACTGATGAGGGTGACCTTTGGATTGCATGCTGATTAGAATGTATTGACCAAAGCTGGTGACCTTTAGAAGAAAACAGGTAACGGCTTCCTTAAAGAGAGCTATGATGAATTTTCCTATTAAATATCACTGCATTTGAGGAACTGTGTAGAAAGGCCACTCAGTGAATGAAGGTGTTGTCTCATTTCCATAGCTCTGAACACCCCTGAGTGGTTTCCAAGGAAGAGATGCTAGAGAAAACAATCACTGGGATGAGGGACTGACAGCCTAGAGAAAGAATGACAGATGAAATTGGCCAAGATTGGACCAATGTAGTTTAAAAAGTGATTAACTTTGGAGTCAGGAGACAGAGATTCAGATTCTGACTTGTGTACCTTCTATCCCTTCCATTTTCTTGACTTCAACTTTGTAAAATTCCCCATTTAGAAAATGTAGTTGAAGGAAGGCTTGGGGAACGATTTAAATTATGATGATCTCCAAGGTCCCTTCCACCTCCGACATTCTGTTCTAAGCTTCTTTCTACTTCTAATAGTCTGCTCTGTGTTTTATATTCACAATGCTTACTGACAAAAATCTCAGAGCCTTATTGTGCTGTACTTTTGCTTAAAAAGGCCTCAAGGATTCCAATTTTGGGTGAGGGCAATAATTTGAAAGGTTCAGGTCCTTAACCATAAGACTAAATGCCGAAAGACCTAGTGCCTCCAACAAGGGCTCAGTCACCACATACAGGATGACACAGAGCTTAGGGCAGAGGGATCAGGTAATTCCACCTGATCAAGGTGTAATTCAACAAGACACTAGGCTTAACAGGGAGGTAAGTTTATTCTTATTTGTGGGAAATCTACTGAGAGAGAGCTTTAGGCCAAGTGCACTTTACTTTGGATTTGGAGTTAGGAGGAGCAACATTCAAATACTGCCTCTGGCAATTACTATTTATGGGACTTTGGGCAATTGGTTTACTCTATTTCAACCTCAGGTTTCTCATCTCTGAATGAGAATAATAATTACACCCACTTGGTAGAACCATTGGGGCAATCAATCAAGTAACCCATTTGCAACTTTAAAATTCTATATTTTTGTTGTGGTGGTTCTGAGTGATGATGATGAAGAGGATGAGGATGAAGATGATGAGGAGGAGGAGGATGATGAAGATGAGAATGAAGAGGAGGAAGATGAAGAGGAGGAGGAGGAAGGTGATGATGATTATGAGGTGGAGAATGATGAGGAGTATGATGAGGAGGAAGAGGAAGAGGAGGAGGATGATGATGATGATGATGAATCTGTGTATGAGTTCAGTTTGGTACCTTAAAGTCTCAGTCATTTGGCATATCTCCTCCATAATCAGGTTTCCACTATTATGATTATGAATATTTGAACATCTCTTAGTTCTTCACAAGATGCTGAGAGATGGAAACCCCAATAATTGGGTACTTTGCCAATATGAGGGCTAGAATATACATAGTTCCTGCTTTTCTAATCTTAATGATTTGATAAGAAAATTCCTTTTTTCCATAATCTCTTCACATACTTTGGTCCCAATCCAACTAAAACTTAACCTTTCCCCACCTTTTTTCCTTTTGTGCCTCCCTTAATATTGTGTCATCTGTCATTAAACAAACTCTCTTTCATACTGAATTCTAATTCTTATTTTTCCACATCCTTCTTGGGCTCATTGAAATATCAGCTCTTTCCAGAACAGAAAGAGGTAGGGTGAAAGGAAAAGTAAGAAATATTTATGAAGTACCTACTGTGAGGCAGACTCTGTCCAAAGTACCTTACAAATATTAACTCATTTGATTCTCACAAAAACCCTGGATGTTTGTTCAGTTGTGTCCACCTTTCTGTGATCCCATTTTGGGTTTCCTTGGCAAAGAGAGTGGAATTGTTGGCCATTTCTCCAGCTCATTTTACAGATGAGGAAACTGAGGCAAACAGGGTCCAGGGTCATATATCTAGCAAGTAGTGAAGATTGGATTTGAACAGATGAAAATAACTTCCTGATTCCCAACTTAGTGCTCTATCCCCTAAACTATCTAGGTGCCCTGGGAGGTAAGTGATATTATAATTTCCATTTTGTAGTTGAGGAAACTGAGGCAGATATAGGTTAAGTGACTAGACCAGGGTCATACATCTGGGAAGTATCTGAGTCTTGATTTGAACTCAGGTTTCACAGACTCTAGGTCCAGTGCACTGTCTAACCTATTTTACTAATATCATCATAGTCTATAAATTTTTGATCACCCCATCTAGTGTTGGTTGTCATAGTCAAATGAGACTGAAAAAGAGTATAGTTGAGGTCTATGACTTACCGTAGCATTACTGGTCTTCCTTAATGTGGTATCAATGCATTAGGAATTGTGATATGGCAGCCATAAAGGTTAATTTGATTCGAGCTGCATTGAAAGAGGCAGTACTTCCAAGAATAAAGAGAGACAGACCTGTTATCCTGGTTAGAACAAATCTACAATATTATATTCAATTCTTAACATCATCTTAAGAAGGAGATGAATAAGATGGAGTATTCCAGAGCAGAACAATAATGTTGAATGTTGAAGGGCTGTGTCATCTGAGGACTGTGAAGGTTTATCAAAAATAGAACACTTAGTAGTGATATGCAAGCTGCCATTAAGTATTTGAAAACCTCCCATGTGACAGAATAATTAAACTTGTTCAGTTGACCAAGAGGTCAAAACTGGGAACAATGAATAGACTTTGCAATGGTGTACCTTCAGGTTTAATATCATATTATAATTTTATAATAGGTACATAGGTATGCTAGTGTGGGCAGTTGGGTAGTACAGTGGATAAAACATGATATTGGGAATCAGGAAGACTAATTATTCTGAGGTCAAATCTGGGCTCAGATGCTTCCTTTCTGAGTGAGACTGAACAAGTCAGTTATCCCTGTTTGCCTCTGTTTCCTCATTTGTAAAATGAACTGACAAAGGAAATGGCAAGGAAAACCCCAAATGGGGTCACGAAGACTCAGACATAACTAAAAAATGATTGAACAACAAATCACTTTCTTCTGTGTCATGCAGGTCTTTCCATGTTTCTTTTAAATTGTCTACTTCCTTATTTCTTATAGCACAATAGATTTCTAATACATTCATGTACTGCAACTTATTTCTAAATTGATGGACATTGTTTTAGTTGCCTTTATTTTGGTTACCACAGAGAGGCTATAAATATATTTGTACATATAAGATCTTTTCCTATATATTTTATATCCTTTGGATATAGACCTAACAGTGGTATCATTGAACCAAAAGACATTATGGCAGAATCCCATCAACTCTATATCCTTAGAACTCTTTTTTCTACTTTTAGAATTCATAGACTCTTAGAAATAGAAGGTATATTTTCTGTTTAGCTGTATTCAATTCCTCTTGACAACATCTGGGGTTCTCTTGGCATAGTTACTAGTGTGATTTGCCATTTTCTTCTTCAGTTCATTTTACAAATGAGACAAATAGTTAAATGACTTGTCTATGGTCATACAACTAATGTGTCTAAGTTGGATTTGAACTCAGGCACCAATTTCCTTAATAACAAGAGGAAGTTAAACCCTTTCAAATTCAAATGTCCTGAACTTCTATATAAAATGAATAAGAGAGTGAGAAAGAGAGACAGTATGGTGGGCTACTGTTGAATGCTGGCTCCATCACTTACTAGCTGTATGATCTGGCAGAGTAATTTTTCTTCAGTTTCTTCATATGTGAAAGGAGAAGACTAATAACTTATTCTTCTTATCTTATACAATTGAGAGGAAAACATTTAGTAGGTCTCAAATTCTTCGACAAGCATAGAAATGGAGATTGTTGTGGGTATTGCTACTCATCAGTGCCCAGCTAAGGTTGGGGATTAGAGAGGGAACAAAGCAAAATAATGTTTGGGGTTTTTTTTTGGTAGTTTTTATAAGGTAGTGGGGTTAAGTGACTTGCCCAAGGTCACACAGCTAGGAAATTATTATGTGTCTGCGACCAGATTTAAACTCAGGTCCTCCTGACTCCAGCCCGGTGCTCTATCCACTGTACCACCTAGCTGCCCCCAAAATAATGTCTAGAAAAACTGCTCTGCAAAAATTAAAGTGCTATATTTTGTTGTTTTGTTTTTTAGTCATTCTATTTAGTCCTACATTCTATGACCCCATTTGGGTTTTTCTTTGCAAAGATGCGGCTTTGCCATTTCCTTCTCCAGTTCATTTTACAGATGAGGAAACAGAGGCAAACAAGGATAAGCAATTTGCCCCAGGTCATCAGGCTGGGCTATATACATGCTACATTCATATAAATACATGTTTATTTATATGCATGTGTTAAATGCAGATCCAAACACATCTATATCTTCAGATAGATATATAAATCTATGTATAAATACATATATGTTCATATATATATATAAAATGAAAAGAGAGACACAACTTTATATGGTATCTATTAAGCACCTATCATGTGATAGGCTTTGTGGACTGAAAATAGAAAGCCTGGATAAAAAGAAAGGGTGAAGTTGTTCCTGTCCTCAAGGACCTTACAATCTAAAGGGGGCAGCATGCAAATAACTCTATACAAATAATATATATCCAGGACAAGTTGGAGAGAATCAAGAGAAGGAAGCCACTGGCATTAAGGATAGGATGGGAAAGGCTTCTTGACAAGATGAAGTTTAGTTGAGACTTAAAGGAAGCCTTCCTACTTCTAAAAGGATCTAAATCTTATATTCTTTGACCCAGAAACTCTTGGCTGTCTTGATGACCAGCCTAGGCCTCTTTCCTTTGAATTACAAAATTCCCATATCAATCTTTAAAAAATGAGTCTTAAGTATTACTTACCTCATTTTACAAAGAAGGAAACTGATATCCACAGAGATATTACAGAATTGTATGATTCACAAAATCCTGATGTCCAAGGGTCTTCAGAAGGACATCAAATCCAACCCACAGATAAGAAGAGTCTCCATAATAACACATTTGAAAGGTGAGTCACTCTACCCATGCTTGAAGACCTCCAAAGAAGGAGAACCCATTTCTGACAGGTATTCAATTCCACTTTTGAATAACTCTAATTACTAGGAAGGTTTTCCTGATATAAAGTCTCAATTTGCCTCTTTGTAACTTCCACTCATTGCTTTGGATTCTACCTTTTGTGGTTAAGAAGAATCCCTCATGCACAAGAGAACCTATAAAAGAGTTGTACATGACTATCATTTCCTCTCTTAGTCATCTCTTCTTCATGCTATCCATTCCCAGTTGCTGCAGCCAGTCCTTTCCTGACCTAAATCAAAGACCCTTCACCATACTGATTTCCCTCCTTCAGATACCTGCCATGTCATCAGCCTCTTCCTTAATGATGACTTAAAGATTGAAGCCTCTATGCCAGATGAGGTCCAATGAGGGCAGAATACAGAGACATGGCATCTCTTTATTTCTAGGATTTCACTAAATTCACACAGTTAGAAATGACCGGAGTTAGAATTTGATCCCAGTTGGTCTCATTTGAAGTCAAGGTTCTTGGGGGATTCAGACCCCAGGGATTTTATTGTTTTTAATGCTGTTTTCCTTTGGAAGGTGTAGAGGGGATCAGTGTTCAACTTTCAGATGACAGGATTTTTCCTAAGGGGTGTGCTTGCTTCAGTCATTGGAAGGAAAAATCAGGGCTGGGATGATCCCAGAGTCACTAACCTCAGGAGGGAATTAATTAAACAATTATATTGCCCTGCCTTTACTTCTGACACTGCACAGCTGACATTAATTGGGCCACAATCAAGATAGTAATTCAGGTTAATTGGCTCCCCCGCTGTCAGCCCCTATCAGCTGTTTCAATATGCTGCTGTCATTTAAAAGTAATTAATTACTGACGGCTTTATTGGAGGGGGGGTGTTTGACAGCTGACAGTATGGGGAAGTTGAGGAGTGGGACTGAGGAAGCCAAAGTCTGATGATCAGCAACCTTAAGATTCATTGAGTCTTCCATGCTGGAGGAAACCTTAGTAGGTAGAATATTAATTTAGGAAGGGTCTTTATCAGAGATGTACATAGAGTTTGAGCATTTCCAAGTCCCTAGGAATATTCACCAGAAGCCACCCAGGGCCATACTCTCTATCTCCCTTATACATTATCTAGTCTAGCCCCTTTCTTTGCTAGAAGACCACTCAGAAGGGCTCAGAAAAATGAAATGATTATTTCTCTAATGTCATACAATCAGTGGCAAAGCTGAAGCCAGAACCCAGATTTCCTGACCCTCAGGTCAGTGTTCTTTCCACTCCATCTTTCTTTTTGTCCCCACATCTCCTCAGTGACCTTACAACATGTCAAAGTTGGAGATCAAAGGATTTTGAATATTTATACTAAGGAATTTTTTTTTCTGATTCTCTTGTTTGAACAGTCAGACAAGTAAAATTGTGATTTTCAGTGGGTAAAGCACTGGATTAGAAGTCAGAATATCATATTTTCTTCCTCACCTTTCTGCATGGACTCCCTAGAAGAGGGACAATGATTTTCCCACTCAGACTTAGGGAGGGCACGGTCTCTGTTATCCTTTGAGGATTCCTAAAAGTCTTAGTATTTTTTTTTTCTGTGCCATTAGCTACATTTTACTGAAAGGCCTCTGAGTGATCAGGGAAAAGAAGATCAGAAGCCTTGGAAGGTGCAGGCGATTAATAGGAAGTGTGATTGTTAGGGATTTGTGAGTCTGCAATCTGTTTGATGACCTAGAGACATCCCAGCCCAGCCTGGTGTCTCTATCTATCCCCATTGCTCTCACCAAGCTGGCCAGGTGACAGACAAGTGGTATTTTTAGAGTCCCTTGGGTTGGAGGATCAGAGGTGTGAGGCCAATTGCTGGGGAAGAAACATGAAAGTGGCTGATATTTTTCTTGGTCAGATCGATTGTCTTCCCATTCTGAACATCATTTAAGCAGGACACACCACTCTGATGATTGCCAGCCAAGAAGGAGCGAGGCAATAACATGGTGACTCACCAAAGAGACAGCAATATTTTAGCAGATAGAGCCATCCATATTTTCTAACTTCAGACTTCTAGACTCCAAGGCCTTAGTTTTAACATCTGATTCTAATATTTTGGGAAGTTGTGATACTAAGTTCTGTGAATCATAGATTGGAGAGGCTTTATTAATATTCCACAATTCTATGGCTTTAATGTGATTCTGAGTCTATGATTCTAAAATTTTATGATTTTAATCTTCTTTTATTCTTTGATTCTAAGGGTTTATAGTCCAAGATACTTGATTACACATTATTTCTGATTCTAAATTAATATGTCATAATTCTAAGATTATTATGACTCTGATTCTAAGATTCCATAATCATATAATTCTAAGATTAGTCCATCTTAACAAAAATTTTTATTGACTATTTATATGTAGTGGATCTGGAACTTGGTCATGTGGTATTCAGAGACAATTAAAATCAACCTTCTATCTCCGTGAAGTCTATAGTGTCTTAGGAAAGATACAACAAAGATACAATTAATCTGGCTAAATATAATACAAAGTCTGAAGAAATTATACTAACAGATATGAAATTATCAAATATTTAAAAAAAGAATAGAATCAAATATTGTTTTGGAGGGCTCAAACTTTAAAATGTTTCCTCAAGTCTGATAAGAGAAGACTCAGAATGGGGTAAAATAAGTAATTAGGGAAGATTTCCTGCAAGTCGAAAGAGCTGCACGCCCTCTTGAAAAATGGGTAGGATTTAGACATATGAAGGAATAGCTGCAATAACTAATAATATTATGCAAGAAAATGTTAGAAACTATAACATATCATGTTGGGCTGTAAAAATTGAGTGTGACTGCATACTTGGCAAGGTAACAATTCTGGAGATACTCAATAGACATTAAAATATTTGAAAGAACTGAACCATTAACTTTTGGACCCAGATCATTAACACAGGCTGAAATGTTGCCCACTATTCAATGCATCATAGAAACTCAAGAATTTACCAAGTATTTACAATCTCCAAGCTATATGGAATGAATAAATATCAAAATATATAAACTAGCAGATGAAACCAAAACAATGTGAAACAGAATGATGTACACATCATCACTGTTGGCCTGTCTGCTACTAGGTTTCTACCAAGGAACCTTCTGCAGGATAAAATCATATCCTAATATTTTTATTTGACTATAAAAAGATGTAACTTATATAGCAAATCCCCAGAATATTAAACATTGTTGTTTAGTAATTTCAATTGTGTCCAATTCTTTGTTACCTCATTTAAAGTTTTCTTGGCAAAGATACTCGCATAGTTTGTCATTTCCTTCTGCAATTGATGAATGGGAAACTGAGTCAAAAAAGGTTGAATAACTTGCCCAATATTATGCAGTTATTGTCTGAAATCAGATTCCAGAAGCAACACTCTATTTATTGTGCCACCTTGCTGACCCAACTAAATAATCAAAAAATCCTCTTAATAAAACCCCAAACTGTTTCTATGTAAAACTTTCCCCCCTCAAATGAAAAGTATGTGAAAAATACCACCACCATCACTAATGATAATACCACAAAGGTCAATTCATTCTATATTTTAATCTTTTGATTTTATTTTATGCTTCTTGATTATCTCATGGAGTTGTTCAGTTTTGAAACCTCCATTTTTTTTCATGAAATGTATTTCTTGGACAATTATTATAACTTTCATTCTAAGCTATTTATTTTTCTTCCATTTTTTCTCTCAAGAACGCTAATCATTGATAACTCATGAGAAAGTAGTTTCAGTTGAATGATGAGACTGAGAATCTTCTTGTGGAATTCTGGACTAGATGGTTGCCTTGTGTTCTTTCTCTTTGGTTTTCTTTATCATTGTTACTTTCTGGTGCAATTTTAAAAGTTTAAGGATTTAAAAAATTAATATTTTAATAAACAAAAAGCAATTTTCTTTTCTCTCCCAATTTGGGAAAAAAACCCCAATTAAAAAAAAAAACCATTGAAACAAATATACATAGTTAAGTTCTTCTAGTCCATTAATGTTGCTGTCTAAACCAGAAATTCCTGTAACTACGCTTGGCATGGATTGAAGACATGCATACTTGCAATATGTGCCAACACTATATTATAACAAATTGGAAACATATTTTGCCAGTGAGAAACAAGAGTTTCATACTGATTTTTTAATGATACTCTTAGCTCCAAATCACACAATAGTATGTTGGTGACTAGTAGAGGGCAAGTATAAGGATTGACTTCATCCCAAAGCCCAGATTTGATGAAATGAAAGAAACAAAATTAAGGAGCTCCTAAGATTTGAAGAAGGAAAACTTGGACAACCTGAGGTCATTGAAATTTTTCATTTAAATAAAACTCCAGATAATATATCTAATAAGAAAATGGATAATAAAACACCCTCTCAAGGAAAAGGAGATGTACATACTTGGAATTTTGAAAAGCTTCAAAAAATTAGTAAGTTTTATCTTTGACAGAATTATCAGAGCAATAATAGCAAAATAGTACAATTTTTTAGAAAAATCTATATGCCATATAAAAGTAATGGAGAAATGCATTCTCTCTGATAAATATTAAAAAAAAAATTCAGGACCTGTATACAGACGTATGCTTAGTGGCTGTTGCCATAGTAAGAAACATGGGAGAAAAGGTTAATCTGTCAAGGACAAGTTTCAAATATAGCCAGAATAGGAAGTGACTTATGTGGACATTTGAAAATCTCCAAAAAAAAGGTATTGGAAGATTCCATCAAAATCTAACTGGCATATATTCATGAGAAAGCTTGAAAGCCGTATTGCCCAATTAAAGATAGCCAAAAAAACTTCAGAAAATGGTTATGTGATCAAAGCCATATAAGTAATGTTTAATTGGCAAATGAAAGTAAAAGACAAAAAAGTTAGCATGATAAACAGAATCAGTTCAGCCCAAAGAAGAAAATGATCAATTCAACATTCATCAAAATGTTTACAATAAAAGTTCGAGACATAAAAAAATGACGAATATGTAAACACAATATTTGTGTTTGTTAAATTTGTTAAACACAAATATACAATGTTCATAAGACTTTTAGTCTAGTAAATGTTGTACATATACATTTGAGTTTACCATGTTTACATATTTGTCATTTTTTGGATACTTTATTTTTCCAATTACAAGTTGTGACAGTTTTTCACCATTCATCCTCATGCATATATATATATGTATGTATTATACAGTTTTCTTCTACCCTTCTTTCCCACCCCAGTCCCCTACATCAGTGAGCAGTCTAATAAATATTGTATAAGTATATTTGTGTTTAAAATGTTTACATATTAGACATTAGCTGTATGATGAATTAAGATTAAGAAAAAAGGAAGAAAACCATGGACTAAGAAGGAAAAAACATAAGAGGAATTTTAAAAAGGGAATATAGTATTCATTTAGAGTTTGTAGGTTTTATTTTGGCCTGCATGTGGATGTCTTCCATAATAAGTTTCTCAGGGTTGGCCAAGCTCTCTGAACAGCTGAAAGGAGTTGTTTCCATCAAAGATGATCAACTCACAATTTGTTGTTAATGTGTAAAATTTTCTTTTAGTTCTGCTCCCTTTGCCCAGCATCAGTTCATGTGATTCTTTCCAAGTTTCTCTAGAATCTGATCATTGATGGGTTCTTATAGAACAATAGTACTCCATAACATTCATATACCATAACTTGTTCAGCCATTCCCTAATTGATGAGTATCTCTTCAATTTCCAAGTCTTTGCCACTACCATAAGAAATGCTACCAATATTTTGGAACATGTGGGACTTTCCCACATTTTTTATAATTTCTTATGAATATAGACCTAGTATTGGTATTCTTGGGTCAAAGGGTATGATCAGTTTTATTGCTGCTTGGGCATAGTTTCATATTGCTCTCCAGAATGGTTAAATTAATATGAGGAATTATGACTAAGGGAAAATAAAGAAATCCATGGAATAGGAAGGAAAAACATAAGAGAAGTTTTTGAAAAAGTGAGCCTAGTATCCATTAAGATTCTGTATTTTTGTTTGTTTTTTGTTTTCCTCTGGATGAGGATGGTGTTGTCCATAACAAGTCTCTCAGGATTGTCCTAGATCTCTCAACTGCTGAGAGAAGCTGCAACCACCATAGTTGGTCAATTCACAGTTTTGTAAATGTATACAATATTCTCTTGGTTTTGTTCCCTTTGCTCAATATCAATTCATGTAATTTTTTCCATGCTTCTCTAAAGTCCAACCATTCAAGCTTTCTCATGGAGCAATAGTACTCCATAACTTGTTTAGCCATTTCCCAATTGATGCACATTCCCTCAATTTCCAAATCTTTGTCACTACAGAAAGAGCTGTTATTAATATTTTTTGAATATGTGGGGACCCCCCCTTTTAATGTTTTCTTTTCAATATAAGTTTAGTATTGGTATTGCTTGGTCAAAGAGTATAATCAGTCTTAATGCTCTTTGGTCAAAGTTCCAAATTGCTTTCCAAAATGGTTCAATTAGTTCACAATTCCACCAACAATGCAGCAATGCCCCAATCTTGCCACAACCTCTCCAACATTGTTCATTTTCCCTTTTTTGTTTTCTTAGCCAATCTGATAGATGTGAGGTGTTGCCTCATAGTTGCTTTACTTTGCATTTCTCTAATGGTTTGAAACATTTTTCTTATGATTTTATATAGCTTTAATTTCTTCATTTGAAAACCTCCTGTTCATATACTTTGACCATATATGTTTGGGGAAATGAGTTATAGACTTCTAAATTGGATTAAATGCTCTATATATTTTAGAAATGAGACCTTTATCAGGACCACTAAACTGTAAAAATTGTTTTCCAGCTTTCAGTTTTCCTTCTAATCTTGGATGCAATGGTTTTATTATTGTAAAAAATTTTAAATTAATATAGTTAAAATCATTAATTTTGCAATTTAAAATGTTATCTATTACTTGTTTGGTTATAAATTTCTCCCCTTTCCATAGATCTGACAGATAGAGGATTTCTTCATCTCTTAATTGGTCTATGGTATCACCCTTATGTCTAAATTCTGTACCAATTTTAACCTTATTTTGGTAGAGGGTGTGAGATGTGAGTCCATGCCTAGTCTTTGACATATTATTTTCTAGTTTTCCCAGCCCAAGAATCTAATGTCTTTGGGTTTGTTAAACAATACATTACTATAGTCATTTTCTACTGTTATTTTGAACCTATTTTAATCCACTGCTCCATTACTATATTTCCTAACCAGTAGCAGGAAGTTTTGAAGACTGCCACTTTATAATATAGTTTTAGATCTGGTACAGTTAGGTCACCTTCCTTTGTATTTTTTTCCTCACTAGTTCCCTCGATATTTTTAACCTTTTGTAGCTCCAAGGAATTTGATTACTATTTTTTCTAGCTCTGTAAAGTAGATCTTTATTAGTTTGATTGGTGGGTTGGATTGATGTTCAAAGCAATTTAATTTAGATAGAATTGTCATTTTTATTTTATTAGTTAGACCTAATCATGAGCAATTGGTGTTTTTTCCAAGTTTAGATCTGACTTTATTTCAGTGAGAAGTATTTTGTAATCGTGTTCAAACAGTTTCAGAGTGTTTCTAGGGAGGTAGCTTTTCAAGTGTTTTATGTTATCTACAGTTACTTTAAATGGAATTTCCCTTTCTATCTCTTGCCTTGAAGGGCTTTGTTGTTCATATATAGAAATGCTGATGATTTATGTGGGTTTATTTTATATCCTACTACTCTGCTAAAGTTGTTGTTTCAAGGAGTTTTTTAGTTGACTTTCTAGGGTTCTCTAAGTATGCCATCATCTGCAAAGAGTGAAAGATTTGCTTTCTCATTGCCAATTCTATTTTAATTTTTTTCTTCTCTCATTGCTAAAGTTAGCATTTCTAATACTATACTGAATAGTAGTGGTGATAATGGGCATTCTTGCTTTACACCTGATCTTATTGGAAATGTTCCTACTTCCTTCTTATTACAAATAATGTTTGATGATGGTTTTAGATAGATACTGCTTATAATTTTAAGGAAAACTCCATTTATTCCTATTCTCTCTAGTATTATCTAGTTTTTAATAAGAATAGATGTATTTTGTCAAAGTGATTTTCAGGATATATTGAGACAATCATGTGATTTCTATTGTTTTTTTAATTGATATGTTCAATTAATCCCATCTATCTGAATTGAAGTTATAACATATTTATTAGTTGAAAATACCAATAATCCCTTCAAACATAGGCCAATTATGTGTTCAGTTTTTATTAAAAAAGTCACAGTGTATATCACATATTAAAAAAACAACTATACCTTTTGAAACTATATTAGCAGAGGTGCAAAAAGAATGTTCCATATAGTTCCTGAGGGGAGATGATGATGATGATGATGATGATGATGATGATGATGATGATGATGATAGCAGCTAGCATTAATATGGGGCTGCTGGGTGCTACCATTGAGGGCTGTACCTAGTGTCAGCAAGACTCTTTTTCCTGAATTCAAACCTGACCTCAGACTCTTACTAGCTGTGTGACTCTGGACAAGTCACTTCACCCTGTTTGCCTCAGTGTTTTCATTATAAAATGAGCTGGCAAATCATTTCATCATCCTTGCCAAGAAAACCCCAAATATGGCCATGAAGAGATGTAAATGACTGAAATGACTGACCAGCAGCAACAACTAAGCATTTTTGTAATCCCTGCTCCGTGACGGGCAGTGCCCTAAGTACGTTACCAACATTATCTCATTTGATCCTCACACCTATGTGTAGGTGTTATTATCCTCATTTTATAGGTGAAGAAGTTTGGGTTAAATGATTTGCCCAAGGTTACCCAGCTATTAAATCTTCTGGGGCCAGATCTGAACTAAAGTCTTCCTGATTCTGGGTTCAGAGTTCTATCCACTTTTATATAGCTACCATCAGAACTAAAAAAAAAAAAATTAAAAGGTTGAAAAGTATTATAAATCAATGAATTTGACATATATCAATCAATAAATTAGCAGGCATGTATTAAGTGCCTACAATGGCTTTGAGATAAAAATGCCCTCAAAGTAAGGAGTAGCTTATTATTTATTCAACAATTACTGAACAATCTGCCCCCAAATGCTATAATATTTGTACTTCCTTTGTTACTTATTGCAGAGCCTTTAGCTCAGTTTTGCAGTCATTGCTTATTCATGAACTAGAAATATGTAGACTAAACCCAAGTCTGTGGAGAACACTAGAGTAAGTAATGTCCACATGGAAAACTTTCTTTAAACCATCAGCACAATAAAATCAAGAATAATTTATATAAACTTTCAGAGAGACAATTTCAGTCCATTATGGCTCTGCCTAGTCTTAAATCCATTATCACATCTTCTAAATAGAATTTTGTATGGCTTCTAAATGAAAGGAGTTTAATTAAAACATCTTATTAATCATTTGATATAGAGAGATAGCATCAAGTTATATGACTTTACCAGAACATTAAATAGCTCCTTCATCTCATAGAATCTTTTTACAAATATATTAAAATGCCATTTGGATTTGACAAATTTAAAAATTCTTAATGTACACCAAGCAAATATATAGACACAAAGCTCTGAACTTGAAATCTAAAAGTCATATTAAGCCAATGAATGAAGGCAATACTTAGAAATACCTTGGTCTTTTCTGGGCAATATTTATCAAGCATAAAGTTATCAAGAAAAAAGTTTTGACTAAATATGATAAGAGATTTACTGACATTCTGAATTCAAAGGTGAATGGAAAAATGCATTCAAAATAATTAAAACTTCTACAAAAGTAGGCAATGTGCACATTCAAACCTAGAAAAAGAACTATAACAGATATGAAAACCATAACAGATTGTAAAACAACAAAAATACATGCCATTTTAGTAGAACACAGGGTTTATCACTCTAACACAATTAAGAAAGACAAGCAATTTGCTCTCCAAAAAGGGCATATTCTTAGGGTATATGATGAACAAATATATCATCACCTACAGATGTACTTATGGAGCAAGCACCATTGAATTTTGCTTTTGTTACAAAAATAGAATCTCATATAGTTTCTATGAAACAAAGAATAGAATCAAAAGATTATCCATGGATAGCATCAATATGAATGCAGTTAATATTTAAAAAAAGGCATGTGGTACAGATAGATGGATCATTCACATTTGTTTGTAGAAGAAAGGGATGGGGTTTATGAGGCCATTTAGGAGCCATTCATTGCCATTAGAAATTTTGGAAGTTATCATGATGGAACCTGGATATAGTGATCAATGTGAAAATTGCAAGGAAATGGAAGAAAATGAACAACATATTTCTGCTTAGTTGTAAAAATTTAGTACCTACCAAGTAAGTATCTAGGAAGATAATAACTGTTGATTAGACTTCTACGTCAGAATCTCCCTGTCTGTTATGGATTGATAGATAACAAGTCCTGATACTTCAGGTGCATGTTTCAAAATATCATGGAGAACTCTACCAGTAAAATGTTCTATTTGTAGACTGAACTTTTAGGCACAAAATCCCAGATAGAAGAGTGGAAAAACAAAGAAAAAACTAAACAAACATTAAGTTCTTACAATTTCCCAGATACAATGCTAAGACCTGAGGATATAAATGTGGGTAGATAAAACAATTACTACCTTCAAAGAACTTTTATTCTAATGGGAGAACTGGAAAGTGTTGTGGAAGTTAATTGCTTATAAGAAGTGTGAAGAGTGATTCATGGTTATGAATCAATGAGGCATGATTGAGACTGAAATCAAGAATGTGGGGTATCAGGGCAAAGATTTTTCCACGGTGGGGAGGAAGTTACTGATGATAAGGAGACCTAGACATAACAATGATTCATATAAAGTTTTAAAATGATGTTTTTAAATGTTACTTTACTAAATACTCACAACTTCAAAGCTCCTTAAAATGAAAAGTTTTCACATACAGAAATCTGGTTTATCTGTATCATGTGGGAACAAGGTGACATATATATCTGGTATTTTACTTGATCTGTACCAAATATGTGTTTAATTAACCTTCAAAAGATATACTTACATGCTAATATTTTTATTCAATGGAAGAAAGTAATTGTTTTATGCTGGATAATTATCCTTAGAACCTTAAATATCTAAAATTACAACCTATCTGCACCCATTCATATAAATTTTGATAAATCATACTGTCCTAAATTTTCTCCCATATATGTGACACTCCATCTTTTTTCTCTTAGTTGAGACAGCTAGGTGAAAAATCCTTGAGTTAGTTGTTAGAGGTATTTCTACAATAAATTTTACATATGTTCAACCCCTTTTTTGTCCATTTCAGAACCTTATCTGATGTTCAATCTCTCCAACACTTTTTTCATATATACTTCATCCAGGAAATTTTTCTTATGTACCCTGATCATGAGAAAAAGCAAGTTCCACTACAATTTTTTCTATACTAGTCAGACATTATTTCTTTTTAATTTTTGGTTAAATTTGTTTAGATATTACATGAACACATTTAATAACCTCAATAATATACTGTTTTCTTCCTACAATTCTTTTAGCTTTTCTTTTAAACTTTTAAATTCTATGCCACTTGGCACATGTTTAGTATTGATATTATTTATTTGTCTGTGGTACTTTTAGTATAATGTAATATTCTTCATTTGAATAAAATTTATTTTTTGCTAAGTCAGGAGGTGAAGTGTATAGAACACAGACTTGGAATTATGAAGATTCACCTTCATGAGTTCCAATTTACCTTAGGTACTTGCTGTGTGACCTTAGGCAAGTCACTTCACCAGTTTGTTTCAGTTTCCATCTTTAAAGTGATTTGGAAACATAAGAGATTTTTCTCCAGTCCTTTATTTAAACAGTGCATGAATCTTTTTTTTTTTTTTTTTTTAATATTTATTATGGTGCGGCTAGGTGGTGCTGAGCACTGGCCCTACATTCGGGAGTACCTGAGTTCAAATGTGACCTCAGACACTTAATAATTAAGTAGCTATGTGGCCTTGGGCAAGCCACTTAATCCCATTGCCTTGCAAAAAGAAAAAAAACCTAAAAAAATATTTATTTAAGGCAATGGGATTAAGTGACTTGCCCAAGGTCACATAGCTAGGCAATTAATAAGTGTCTGAGGTCACATTTGAACTCAGGTCCTCCTGTCTCCAGGGCTGGTTCTCTATCCATTATGTCACCTAGCTGCCCTTCTTTCTTTCCTTTTAAACCCTTCTCAGTGGTTTATTTTGCTTATGACTAATCCGTTTTTAAATTTACTCTTCTTTATACTCCCCATATCTTTCCCTAGTTCTCTCCTATTTTCCTATTGAGTGAAATGTTTATCTCAGTTTGTATTATACTATTCTTTGAGCACTTCAGGTGAAAGTGAAATTCAAATATCATCAGTTCCCCAATCCCTTTTATCTTGCTTGTAAAGCCTTCTACTGGCATGTCCAATTAGACAATTATGTAAGATGATATCTCCTACTTTTGCACACCTATTTCCCTTATATATTCCCTTTCCCCTTGCCCTTTCTTATTTTAAGGAAATCAAAACTGTACCACTACCTGGACTTTATTTGACTCTCTCTGATCCCAGTATATTGAGGTTCTGAGAGGACAATTGTATTAGTGTTTCTCTTGATTCCTGTGTTTGTATTTTAAATTTCTACTCATCTCTGGTCTTTTCATCAGGAATGCATAGAAATCCTCTATTTCATCAAAGGACCAATTCTCTTCTGAGAATTATGTTCAGTTTTGTTGGCTAAGCTATTGTAGTAAGTTGAAATAAAGACTTTTAAGCTTTTCATTTGTGGTGATTTTATAGTGGTGGCTGCTAAATCTTGTGTGAAACTGGCTGTGGCTCCTCAGTACTTGAATTCTTTCTTTCTGACTGCTTGCAGTATTTTTCTTTGACCTGGAAGCTCTGTATATTGGCTATACTATTTCTGAAAGTTTTCATTTAGAGATGTCTCTCAGGAGGTGATTGGTGGATTCTATTTTCACTTTGCTCTTTAGGAATAATAGTTATGGAGAGTTTTCTTTCATTATTTCTTTTTATTCGTTTATGGTTTTCTAATAATCCCTTGACTCTTAAATCCATTTTTGATATATTTTAATGTCAGTAGTTTTTATATGAGGTACTTTATAGTTTCTTCTAATTTTTTTTTAGTGTCTTCACTTTATTTCAGTGTTTCTTATTGTCTCATTGAGTAATTAACTTGTATTTGGTCTGTTCTAATTTCCAAGGAGTCTCTTGCTTTCATAACGTTTTGTAGTTCATGTGTTAAGCTATACGTTCTCAATTCTTTCTTCAACAGAATCCTTTTATAATTCTTTCTTTTATTCCTCTCAATAATGTATAAAATGATCTTCAACTCCTTAAAGAAAACCAAAAAAAAATAAAACTCTAACTTGATTTCTACCAGAAATTTCAGTCGAATTTGTGTTCAAGCTGTTTTTCTTTGAGACTTTGCTTGTAGATGTTTTGAACTCAACTTCTACTTTTGCTTTTTGTGTCTTTGGTGTCCCTGTCATCATCACAGTTCTTTATAGTGGGATTCTTTTTCGCTTTACTTGTTTTTTCAGTCTTACATCTTGAATTAAGACTTTACATCTAGGATCTGAACCCATGCCCTCTGATTGCAAAACCAATACTCTCTAGGTTACAGAGAGAACTATGTTTAGTTTTGTACAGATTATGTTTTGGATAAATAGATAAATTAGGGATAAAGGAGTATTAAGGTAGTGTATGATTTTCTTTGTACTCTATTCTTCAAATATCTTTGGGGAGGCTCAGACTGGGTAACCTGTAAAAATTCAATGTACCCATGTATAAACTATTTAAGACTACTTGCTGAAGGGGAGCAGGGAGGGAAGGGAAGGTAGTATAAAAAATGTAGAATTCAAAATCTTACAAAATGATGAATGTAGAAAACTATCTTTGCATGTAATTGGAAAAACTAAATATAATTTTAAAAAATAAAAAAAAATAATTCAGTGTACTTAAGCTGTCTGATCCAGGGAGTAGTCAGAAGTCAGAATATTGCCTTCATAGTCTGGATTTTACAAGCTCCTTCCTCAAGTTTGAGTCTGATAATTTGTAATTTCAAGTCTACTTCTGGTTGGAGTTCAAGTCAGCTATTTGGAAGCTTCTACAGGTACAGAATTACAGAATTATAGGATCCCATTTGTCTAAACTCCTCATTCTGTATGTATCAGAGTGATGTTGGATGGTGAGAACTATATATTCTTCAAGTCCTACTCCTTGCCCAGAAAACCAGCTCAGCTCCATAACCATTCCCCTATGCTTATCTGCCACCCTTAGCAATATATCCACTCTTCAGGCTGTGTGTGTGTGTGTGTGTGTGTGTGTGTGTGTGTGTGTGTTTGTGAGAGAGACAGAGACAGAGACAGAGACAGAGAGAGAAAGACAGGGAAAGAAAGAGAAAGAGAGACAGAGAGGCAGAGTCAGAGAGACAGATACAGACAGAGACAGAGAGATAGGGGAGAAGATGGTCCTGGGGAGTGCACTGAGGTATACCCATATAGGTTATGATTGATCAGTGAAATCAATCAATCGATAGACATTTATTAAACACCTACTTTATACCAGAAACTGTAATAAGTACTGTGGATGAAAATGAAACAGTCCTTGCCATCAATGATTTTACATTTTATAAGAGGAAACAAATTGAATACATTTTACGAAGAAAGGAAATAAGCATTTATCAAGTGCCTACTATATGCCAGTAACTATGCTTAGTACTTTACAAATGCTAAGCTACTTTACAAATAGCTCATTTAATCTTCATTGCAATCCTATGAATTAGGTGCAATTTTTATTCCCATTTTGTCAGGTGAGGTAACTGATGCAGATAGAGCTTAAGTAAATCATTCAGAGTTAGTCATTGTCTGAGGTTATATTTGCGTTTAAGTCTTCACCATATCACCTCATTGCCTCTAAGTAGTTAAGGATACCTGAATTAATACACAAAATACAATTTTTTGGGGGGTGGGGTAGGGAAGGAACCAGCAGCTGGCTACTTTAGGACCTAGGAATCATATCAGCTAGGAGATGGCATCTGGAGTAGAATGTGAAGGTAGGAATATGAAGTGAGTATATTCCAGACTGTGCAAAAGTATAGAGATAGGAGGAAGAATGTTTTGTGTGATGAACAGAGGGTAGTTTGGCTGTACCATAGTGTGTGAAGGGGATATAAGGTCTAACAAACCTAAAAAAGGAGAAAACTTGTGAATTATTTTAGATGCAGAGTAGAGAAACATAGATTCTTTTAAACATAGATATAATCAAGAACCACTGGATCTTACTGAATTGTGTAAGATATCGAGTTCTATTTTATACATATTGACTTTTAGGAGGATGGAGGAGGGGGATGAACTGAGAATCCAGAATGTTAGTGGTTACATCAACATGAATGCATGTGTAATGGAAAAAGTATTATATTTTAAAATTTGATGTCTAAAGACCTGAATACAAATTCAGTCTCTACCACTAATTACTTGTGTGATTTTGGGTAAGTCACTCAATTTCTGTGAGTTTCAGTTTTTAATTTGAAATAAAGTTATTATACTAGATAGATTTTGAACTGGATCCTAAAGGGTCACTGAAGGACCCTTGCATTTGTAATTTTCTTCTATGTTTAGTTAATTCCCAATTATAGGGGCAGAGGAAGTAAAGGGGAAGGCTATGATCCAGGTTCCAAACTCAGAAAGAAGAGAGAAAGAAGGGAGAGAATTATTCAGGGACCAGTAGGCAATTACTGGTGAATATTTACTGGACATATTGGTCAAAGATGCAGAGTCTTTTGAGAGGGATTGGATGTTTTTGCAATTGAGAGAGTTTAAGAAGCATAAGAGAAACATGGCAGTTTGTTAGGTATAGAATGGAGTTTTATGGAGCACAGTGGAAAATGACTGTAGTCTTGATTAGGGATAAAGAAGTATTAGGACTGAGATGAATGGAGATGGGGAAGTGGGAGTGATGACAGGGGAAGAGAGTTTTGCCTAGGTAGACTTTAAGGAAAAAAAGAATGTGATAGCCATATAATAATAGATTGGGACATCCTTCCTAGTTACAATAGTAGCCACACCTCAGGTCCAAGATAGCATTATTTGATTTTTTTTTCTCGTGGGAGGGGAAAGAGTTACCCTTATCACCTAGGCGGCTCTGGATGTGTAGGCTTAAGAGGCCTAGTGTTGGGATTATTGCTTGTCATGGAGGGTTGAGGTACCACTTATTTATTAACAATCCCTAATCAGTAAGGGCAGTTTTGTTGCAGGTCCCAGCAAAAATGCTGATTGCATGTTTTTTCCCCCTAAGGGGGGGGGGGTCTTGACAAGTATGTATTGGAAAGAGATCCACTATTCTGCACCAGTCAGGTAACTTGGAAACCAGATCAACCTTTGAACATTTCTCCTCACACTTCCATCAGTATAAAAGACACAAGACCTCTTGACACTTGACCACCCTAGATAACTATTCAATATCTGGCAACTTGACTTACTCAAAATTGCAAAGCCAATAAATGCCAACTCTAGGATCTGAACCCATTTCCTCTGATTGAAAAACCAATACACTCTAGGTTACAGGGAGAACTATGTTTAGTTTTATACAGATTATGTTTTGGGTAAATGGAATAAGTACTAATAATATTTAAGCATTAGGAAGCAGTGTGGTATATTGGATAGGCTGCTGGATCTCAAGTCAGGAAGAACTGTCTGGGTTCAAATCTTTCCTTGGATATTTATTAGCTATAGGATTCTGAACAAGTCACTTAGCCTCTCTGTACTTCAGTTTCCTTACCTATAAAGTAAGGGGGCTTATTATCTTTAATATCTCTCCTAACTCAAAAAATCCATTATTCTGTGAGACTACACTGGATCTTTGATCTAGTATCTAAGTACCCAAGAGAGACATGGAACAGGCAATTATCAGCAAAGAGAAGAGACTGGAAAGGAAGTTAGTTGAATGTGTTTCCCATTTTTCTTTCTCCTTTTTTCTTTTCTCCTTGGCAATCAGGCTTAAGTGACTAGTCCAGGGTCACATCACTAGCAAGTATCAGACTTGTTTTGAACTCAGGTCTTCCGGTCTCCAGAGGTTGATGCTCTGTTCACTGCACCACCTTGCAGTCCCCTAAATGTAATTTCTAAAGAAGGTCGTAATGAGAAGTCTGAGGGTCAAAAATGACCTCACTTAGAAGAACAGGGAAAGAAGATGCCTTGGGGCAGCATGGTCTGATGTAGAAAGAACTGGACTAGAAGTCAGGGTCAGGTTCCAGCTGAGCTCAGTTTCTAATTGAGTCATTTAAATTGTGCAACCTTAGATGAATCATTTAAACTTCCTGTGCCTTTGTTTTCTAATCAGTAAAAATGTAATTTTACTAAGCACTTTCTATATTAATCACTTTACACATATTATCTGATCTTCATAAAATCTCTGGGAGGAAGATGTATTATTATCCTCATTTTACAGATAAGGAAAGTGACTTGTTCAGGGTCCCATAACTAGTAAGTGTTTGAGACTGGATTTGAACTCAGATCTTCCTGATTCCAGGCTCAGTGTTTTATCTATTGTTCCACCAAGCTGCCTCCATGAGGCAGTATGGAAAGAATATTTGTAAGACCTTCCCTACAGGGCTTTGGTGAGAGTCAAATGAGATGATAGCTATAAAATTTCATTGTTAAGGTTAAAAAATCGAACATGGAGATCAAATAACATTATTACAATTTAAATGAGATCATCATGTGATTAGAGGCACTCCCCATTGAGGTGCAGAGGCTGTTTAGTGTCTTATAATTTGGAATCAGAAAACATATTTTTGAATTTTATTTCTACCTACTAGCTGTGCAATATTGAGCAGGAAAGGAGGTAGTAAACAAGGGAAGGTAAAAGAAAAGAAGCAAGGAAGGAGAAAGAAGGAAAGAGGGAAGGAGAGAAGGAAGGAAAGTTGTAGAGAAAGAAAGAGGGAGGGGATGAGGAAAGGAAGGAAGAAAAGAGGGAAGGAGGGAAGGAAAGAGAGGGAAGTAAGAGTGGTGGAGAAAGAAGGAGAAGGAAGGGAGAGAGCAAAGGACAGAGGGAAGGAGGGATAGAAGGATGGGAAGAGGAAGAGGGAGGGAGAGAAGTAAGGAGGGAGGGAAATGAGAGAGGTAGGGAATAAAAAATGGAAGGGAGGATGTAAAGCAGAGAGGGAAGGAAGGAGAAAAGGAGGGAAAGAGAAAATGAGGGAAGTGGGGAAAGATGGAGTGAGGGAAAGAAGGAGAGGAGAAGGAAAAGAGGGAAAAAGGAAGGGAGGCAACGAAGGGAGAGGGAAGTGAGAGAGTTATGGAATGAAGGAGAGGGGAGGTATCAAAGGACAGGGAAGAAGGGAAAGATGGAAGGAAAGGAAGAGGGGAGGAGAATGAGAGGGAATAAAGGAGGGAGGGAGAAAAGGAAGGAGTGAGAGGGGAGTGAGAGAGGGAAGGAATGAAGGAGAAGGAAAGGAAGGAGTAAAAGACAGAGGGAAGGAAAGAAATAAAGAAAATGATTGAAGGAGGAAAAAGGGAAAGAAGGAGGGAAGAAAACAAATGCCTATCAAAGAGTTACCATGGACTAGGCCCTCTCCTAAGTATTTTACAAATATTCTCTCATTTGATCCTCACAACATCCTTGGGAGGGAGATACAATTATTATCCTTAGTTTATGATTGAAGAAACTGAGGCAAACAGACATTAATGACTTGCCCAAGGTCACATAGCAGAAAATATCTGAAATTGAATTTTTACTCATTCTTCTGGATTCTAGGCTTAGAGCTCTGTTCACCGAGTGATCTATCTGCCTCCATTGGAGAAGTGAATTCCCTCTCTGGTTCTGTTTCCCTCATCTGTCATAGGAGGGAGTTACCCGAGATGATCTGTAGGGTCCCCCCTCCTTCCCTCCCTTTCTCCCTTGCTTTGAATCCTCTGCTCCCATGAATCCAAAGTGGCTTCCTGTGGAAGACAGGTGTGAGGTGACATTTAAGTAAGGGGCTGTTGAGGAATGAGTTGGATGGGCTGCAGACCTTGGTTCCATTCAGCAAAGTCATTGGTCAAATGGTTCTTAACAAAGGGATAATAAGGGAAAGGCTTTTGACATGAATCTCTCTGGCAGAAATCTCAGGCATCCTTCTGTCAGTTCAGCTTCTCTCAAAACAGGTGGTTCCTGGGGAGGAAAACCACGTGAGACCCAGCAACAGGAACAGATAAAAATAAGGAAGAAAGAGCTGGAATCTGTGGGTGGGCGGGAGGAGCTAAATATAAAGGATGGGTTGAAGAAGAACTGGGTAGGAATTCTCTTGTCTCTAGTGTGTGTGTGTGTGTGTGTGTGTGTGTGTGTGTGTGTGTGTGTATGTGTGTGTGTGCAATTTCTGTGTATGCTTCTGAATATGAATTTATACATGCATTGGAGTATCTAGGCACATGTCAATCAGTCAATGTACATTTATTAAACACCTGCTGTTTTCCAGGCACTGTGCTAAGTACTGAGAATATGAAGAAATGAAAAGAAAGCAATCCTTGTTCTTAAGTAGCCCATAGTCTAATGGGAGAAGAGCATGCAAATAACTATATACCAATAAAACTATCAGAGATAGTTTCTGAGAGGAGGTACCAGCATTTAGGAGAGTTGGGAAAGGCTTCTTGCTGAAGATGAGATTTTTGGCTGTGTCTTGAAGGAAGCAAGGAGGTGAAGAGGAGGAGAGAAAGAATTTCAGGTATGTAGGATAGCCAGTAAAAAAGTCATGAGCTGAAAGATGGAGTGTCTCCTGGGAGTAACACAGAAGAGGCCAGTGACAATGAATTGTATAATATGGGGACCATACAAATTCGAGAGAAGATTGGAAAGAGGGGGCCAGATTATGAAGAAAAATATGTATTGATGCTTATGTACAAGGAACCATGAATTCTTATATATTTGGTCAAAAGATCTAGGTTCAAATTTCAGTTCTTCTGCTTACCAGAATTTTTGGCAAATCACTTTCCCTCTCTGGATTTTGGTTTCCTCCTGCAGAGAGGAGTTGAAAGAGATGGTGATGATGATGTTTGTCCTTCATTATTGAAAAAGGCCATGATAACAGGGAGGTGACTCCATGACAAGGATATGAATTGGATTTGTGTGAGGGGGGTGCCTGCTAAATCACGAGCTTCACTTTCTCCTTCAGAGCTATCTGGGTCAAGTGGTCAGATATGAACCAGCTTGAGTGGAGATAACCCTAGATGTGAGATAATCAGGGTTAAGTGACTTGCCCAAGGTCACATAAGTAGTAAGTGTACAGTGTCTGAGACTGGATTCGAACTTCTGTCCTCCTGACTTCAAGGTTAGTGCTCTATCCACTGCACTACCTAGCTTATATTTATCTGCAAATTCACAGAAGTATGTAATTCCTGGGCATGTCATGAAATTAGCTGTCCTCTGAGTTGGAAGGGACCTGAGAGGACAACTACTCCAGTGAGTACACATGGGATTCTCTTCTGCTCCATCCCTAAAAAGGAGTTATCCAGTTTCTGCCTTGAAGATATCTGGTCAAGGTGAACTTACTGCCAATGAAAAAGTATAGCTCTCAGAGCAGGGGCATTTTTTCTTCTATGCAACTGATATCTGCCTCTATACCAGTGCCATGACAGGCAACTCTTTCTTGTATTATCTTAGAAAGATCCTGAAGATCACCTGGCAAAATAAGGTATTGTACACTAAGATCCTTTCTCAACTAATCTATCAAGCATTCAAACTCAAACAATCCAATGGGTTGTCCACATTGTTTTAATGTCAAATATATACTTGTCTAAAAGACTGTTTTATGGAGAATTCACGTAAGACAAATGCTCACACAGAAGTCAGAAGAAGTGATACAAGGACACTCTCAAAGTCTCTCGGAAGAACACTGGAATCCATTGTGAGACATGGCAGCCACTAATACAGGACTGCCCAGAATGGAGTGCCTGCACCAAAGAAGGTGATGTGCTCCATGAACAAAGCAGAATTGCAGTGAGATGCACAAATTTAGAGACCTCTCACTCGAAATGTTCATATGGACTATATTGTGCCCAACCTGTGGAAGAGTCTTCCTGAATTTGTATTTGTCTGATCAATCAGACATAGTATCTCTTGATCCTAACATGGTGATATTATTTTGGTCCTCTTTGAAAATGAAGGGCAAGAAGCATGCCATACCATGCACCTTCCACAACTAATTGTTCCCATTGTGGGCTGGAAAGAATAAGTCATATCTTTTTTTCCCATGAGATTCTTTCAGTCACTTGAAGACATATCCCTTCTATCTTTTTTATTCTTTTGTATTTCAGTATTCAATATCATCACTTCCTTCCATCAACCCTCATATGATTGATCCTGTCACTTTTATAATCACTGTCTTCTGAATGCACTCATTTTTATTTGTGTCCTTTTGAATATAGAGCTGACCAAAGTGTATTCCAGATATGGTTTGATCAGGGAAGGGAACAAGGGGAACAAACAATTTATTAAGTGCCTATTATATGCTAGTTACCTTTTACTAGTTAAACATTTTATGAACATTATCTCATTGGACAAGAGCAGAATTATTACTTCCTTCATTTCAGACACTATGCTTCTATGAATTGCAGGGTTGCAAAGATTTCATTTACTGAAATGTCAAACTACTGATTCCTTTAACTTGTAGTCCACTAAAAACACCACATCTTTTTCATGTGAAAACTATTCATTAGCTAGTTACATTCTTTTTATACTACATTTATATACTTGAATTTATCTACAAAAGTGTCTGAATTTATATTTAATTATATCTCATTAGACTAAGTTCATCATTCTATTGTTCTGTGGAACTTCTTAGCTAATCTTCGTCTGTATCATCTGGGAATTGGATATGCATGTACATACATCTATATCACTGGTCCAAAGTTGAACTGATTAGAACCAAGGACAGATCCCTGGGTCATTCCAGGCTGGTTCTAACCCATTAATGGCATTGGGTACTCAAATCTGCTACGCTATATTTACCCTTGCAGGTCTTACTCCATGCTTTATGGACAAATCTAATATGAGCAATCTCATTTTTACAAGGCAACCCATGTGAAATACCGAACTATCGTTGTCAGGTCACTCTGAATGAAGGTTTGTGCCACCTAGGTCCTCTTGTTACTAATCTCAACATCTACAATTCTTTTAATTGATTTTTATGATTTATTTTCCAGCATCTTCACCATTTTGGTTGATATCACTTGCTTGACCTGTATAGAGAACTTTTAGATTGTCTGGTGTTTTACTGAGATAAAGGGGTTTCTGAACCCAATAAAAATGTTTGGATGAGATGGGAGAGATTAAGAATGCATACTGTTTTGAAATGCTTTGGAATTCTTTTTTTTTGCATGGTAATGGGGTTAAGTGACTTGCCTAAGGTCACACAGTGACCTTATTATTATTATTATTATTATTATTATTATTAAGTATCTGAAGTCAAATTTGAACTCAGGTCTTCCTGACTCCAGAGCCAGTGCTCTATTCACTATGCTGCCCTAAGCCTCTCTGGAATTCATTTCTGGCATATTGTTTTGTTATAATTCATATGAAAAAGCTTCATAAGCTTTAAAATACTATACAAATGTGATTTTTAGGCATTGATATTATCATTTAAAAACATTCTTTGTGTAAATTATAATTTTTGATAATAGTACATTTCATAGGACTTCTGACCAATAATATGACATTAAGGGTTGGTTGTATATTATAATGGTGAGAGTATGGATTTTAGAGGCATAGAACCTGGGTTTGTCTCTTGGCTATGACATTAACTTGAGCTAATAATTTTCCTCTCTGTGCCTCAGTTTCCTTCTCTGTAAAATGAAGAAATTGAGTTAGAAGATCTCTAAAAATTTTGTCTGGTTTTAAATATATGATGGTATGTATACCAGATAGCCATTAAATTTTCTTTAAGACTTTTCTGTAAGTCAGACTGTTGATAAATTGGAACTGTCCTAACTTATCTATGTCTCAGAAGAATTGGGTTCTAGTCATAGCCCTTCCACTTATTTATCATATAGTCTGGAGCCAATTGCCTCACCCCCTCACTAACCCACTCTCTCCCCCAGACATATTACACAATCTAATGAATCTGCCCTCTTTACTATTCCTCACATAAGATACCCTTCTCTCCACTCTGCATTATCACCAGCCGTTCTCCATACTTAGAATGTTTTCTCTTTTCATTTTCACATCTCGACCTTCCTTGACTTTTTTAATTGATATTTTATTTTTTCCAAATATATGTTATGAAAGTTTTTTCCAACATTCATCCATATATCTATGCATATTTTTAAATTACAAAATTTCCTTCTACTTTCTCTTCCCACCCTCCTCCCTTCATCTGCGAACAGTTGGGTTAACTCAGCACATACGTATTATTGATAAACATGTTAACGTATTAGTCATTTTTGGTATGAGAAATTAGGATTAAGAGAAAGAGATACATATTTTTTTTTATTTTGTTTTGTTTTTCTTCCTCTTTCCCTGACGTTTTTCAAGTGTCATATAAAGTCCTACTTTCGGCAAGAAATATATATTTATATATATGTACATATATATGCAGGTATATGCAAGGTTTGCATGTTGTTTTCTCCTCTATATGTGAGGTCCTTGCAAGCAGGACTTCATCCCACCCCTTCTTTGTATTCTTGGCATTTAAGAAAGTGTTTGGGGCACACAGTAGGTTCTTAATAACTGTTTTTGTTGTTCCACATATCAAAACTTAGTTTCTATTTCTAAAAAAATGAGGGAGTGAGTGGGACTTTCATTTATGACATTCTAGAATTCTGTGATTCAACCCAATTTGATCAATTTAATCAGCAATGACTAAACACCAACAGTGTGTGGAATCCTGTGCATGGCACCATAGAAAATATGAAAACATAAGACATGATTCACTGCCCCTGTGGAACTTATCATTTAACAGAGAGAGATAACACATACACAAGACAACTCTAATATAAAAATATAAAGGATAAGAACATAGGAGATGTCACAGTCACTGGATTAAAGCTATAGAGTCTGAAAGAACCTAAGAGGTCATTTAGTTTAACTGCATTTTAGAGAGAGGGGAACTGAGATCCAGGGAATTTATGTCTTAGATTTTTGAGTTCAAAGTGAGAAATTCTTGTTACAAAGTAGGGGGATCAGAAAAGGTCTCCCAGAGGTCTATCTAGAGATTGGGGTTTTAAGGTATGGATGAGTAGTGATCAGGTAGAAATAGGGGTTGGAGGTGGGCAAAAGTCATTCCAGGAATTTTAACTAATTGAATAAAGGCATAGTAGGTAGAAATGTACATTGTGCAACCCAGTTTGACTGAAGTGTCTGAGAGCAGACATTTGGAGAGTTGTAAATAGGAGATAGAACTGGAAATTACTTTTCATCCTTTCTCTTCCATCTTTGTGTTTGCTCATTCCATCCTCTGTTCTTGAATAGATTTCTTCCCCCCTTCCCCCATCTCTACTGTTGAAATCATTCCCTTTTCTTCATTGATCAGATATTATCTCTTCTTGAAGCCTTATAATAAATACACAATCACACATACAAACCACACACACACACACACACACACACACACACACACACACACACAGACTTCCCTCAAACCTCCAGGGTGGTTTTCCTTCCTGGGAAAAAAAAATTTCCCTCTTCAAAATTTCTCATGACACTACCTAGACTTCTACATTACACTTATCTCATACTTAATTGTGGCATAGTTATTTATGTCCTGCCCCCCACTCCCACCCCCTTCCATTGCATTGAAGGTTCCTTGAGAGCAAGGTCTTGGTTATTTGCCTTCTTTGCATCCCAGGAAGCTGAGCATAGGACACCTTTGGACAAAGAAGACAGAATAAATATTTGAAGAAAGGAATGAATGATTGAATAAGGCCAGACTGAGCAGGCCCTTGATGGTTAACTGTATTTGGAGAGCACCTGAAGATTCTGGAGTAGCAGAAAGTCACCTAGTCCAAGTCCTCTCATTTTAGAGAAGAGGAAACATCGATAAAGGTAAATAATTATGCCAAGGTCATATAGCTACTATTTCATAGCAAGGTCTAGTGATACCTATGGCATGGGTTTTGAGAAGTGCAGAGTTTGAAATCTGTCTGGATCACTAAGGAGTTCATATTCTAGTAGATGGAGAGGAGAGTCATTAGTTGAAATGATCAAATCTTGCCTGTAAATGAGAAAGGCCAGGAGGAGGACTCTGGAGGCCAAAGGAAAGAAAGAAGTGCAGAATGGGTCCCTAAAGAATAAGCAAGTCTTACAGTAAAGAGACCTTTTCTTTTTAAAAAAATGCAAATGACTTTTTAAAGGACAAATCTTGTCAACTTAATCAAATTTCCCTCTGAGAAAGAATGGCAGGCAAAGGAACTGTGAGCTGACTGGCAGGTGTAATTCATTCTGACTTTGGGGAAGTATCTGACCTGGTGCCTTATTTCATCAGGAATTCAGGATTTGGAGCCTAAGAGAGAGAATTGGTTTGATGGATGAAAGGAAGAAATTGTGGGCTTCCCTTTTTTCTTTCAATTATTGCTGTCACCCTTATTTTGGACAAGGCAGGCCCTTTCTAGAAACTGTGCAAATCCATCCCACATGACGTGCCTTCCTCAAAGACTTAAATCAGTCATATAACTGGGTGATTACCACTTATAGCACATGTCACTTTGTACTTTTGTAGTTTACCAATGAGTGCCCGAAAGGAAAGCTGTTTGGTTTTGCATGAATCTTTTGGTACCAATTCAATTCAATGAGTGTTTATCATTTATTTAATTCATTTCAATTCAGCAAACAGTCTTTCTTCAGTTGACTATCACAAAGATTTATTTAAAAAAAGCCTTATCCTAAGGCTGGTCTCAGAGAGAAAAATGAAAGTCCCTCCTGCCACTAAGTTTGCATTTTGTGGTGGGTGAGTGGGCAGGCTAGGAAGCATACTGTCATAGATAAGTAAATGCAATCTATCTATATCTATATCTATATCTATATCTATATCTATATCTATATCTATATCTATATCTATATCTATATCTATATCTATATCTATATCTATATCTATATCTATATCTATATCTATATCTATATCTATATCTATATCTATATCTATATCTATCATCTATATCTATAAAATTGGGAAGGGGCTGGGTTCAAAAAAGTGCAAGGTATTAAGGTGAATCCAGAAAGGCCTTTGGTAGGAAATGACCCAAGTTGATATTCCTTATCTTGGACCTAAACTTTGCTGTTTTTTATAATTGGGCAGCTAAGTGGTACAGTAAATATAGCATGAACCCTGAACTCAGAAAGACCTGACTTCAAATATTATCTACACTAGTCACATGACCCTGGCAAAGTCACTCATCCCCATTTACCTCAATTTCCTTACTTGTCAAATGAGCTGGAGAAGGAAATTGAAAACCACTCTAGTATCTTTGTCAATAAAATGCCAAATAGGGTCATGAAGAGTTGGATGTGACTGAAAAAAAACTGAACAACATATTTACAATGTTGTAGTCATTGTACATATTGTCCCTTTGTTTCTACTTCTTTTGCTTGTATTTCAAATCATCCCATACTAATGAATTCTTCATATTTGTCTTTCCTTATAGCCTTTATTTTCTACCTACTAAAGAATCTTGGGATTTGAGAGAGCTATGGTTCTTAGAAACTCCCTCACTTTATTGAGGAAGAAAAAGAAGTGACTTGCTCAAGGTCATTCCCATGGAAAATTAAATTGGGTATCTCAAAGGGAGTAAATAAAATTAATCCTGGGAAAAATTGTGAAGCTGGTTAAAAATTTAGTCTCAGGAATCTTCTCCCTTCCTAAATGTCTTTTGAAGGTACCAGTCCTTCCAGTTTTTTTTACCCTGTCCCTAAAGGTGCCTCAATTCCCTTTATATTCTTCCTTACCCCTTACCATTCCACAGGTAGATTTTTTCTAAGCAATGAAAGATTGTTTGGTTAAAAGTTCAAAGGGCAATAGATATAGAATCGAAAGTTACTTTGCCTGTTATCTTGTCCAACAACTGTGGAGGTGAAGAAATTGAGGTTCATCGAGATTATTCATTAAGATTAAATGACTAGCTCAAGTTGATATTCAATTCAAGTTGGGGACCCAAACCCAGATATAGAGATAATAGTCATGGTATTTAGAGCCAGAAGAAAACTTAAAAGCAATATGGTGCAATTCATTTTATAGCTGCGGAAACTGAGCTCCAGAATGGTAAAGTGACTTGCCTAATGTCACACATGTCATAAATGACACAGTCAGGATTGTTGTTTGTCCTCCATTCTCTTTTTTGACATTTTATAACATTTTATTTGTTTTCCAATCATATACAATTATATATATTACCATTTTTTGTAAGGTTTTGGATTTTACAATTTTCCTCCACCCTCCCTTCCCTCCCCTCCCAGAAGGCTGTCTGATATTCTTTACATTGTTTCCATGCTATACATTGATCAAGTAAATTGATAAGAGTAAACATAACTGCCCCACCCCAGGAAGATAAGAAACTTCAAGAATAGAGAGAGAGAGGAAAAAAAAATGTACTTCATTCTGTGTTCAGATTCCAATGGCTCTGTGTCTGGGGTGACTTGCTTTCTTTATCATAAGTCCATCAGAGAAATTGCTTCAATATTTTTCCCACAGTTGCTATTACTAGCTGTACCTCCACCTGTATTCTCTCTCTCTCTCTCTCCTTTCATCCTGACCCTGTCTAAAAGTGAGTTGTATTTGAGTACCTTCTCCCTTGATCTTTCCTCTCTTCTATCACTTATTCCACCCTTCCCTTCCCCCATTCCCCCTTATCCTATCCCTTTCTTCTCATTTTTCTCTAGGGGAAGATAGATTTCCTCACCCCATTAAATGTGTGTTATTTCCTCTTTGAGACATTTCTGATAAGAATGAAGGCTCACTCATTCCCCCTTGCCTTCCCCCCTTTCTACTCCATTGAAAAAAATTTTTTTTCTTGACTCTTATGTAAAATTTTTTTTTGGTTTTTGCAAGGCAAATGGGGTTAAGTGGCTTGCCCAAGGCCACACAGTTAGGTAATTATTAAGTGTCTGAGACCGGATTTGAACCCAGGTACTCATGACTCCAAGGCTGGTGCTTTATCCACTACACCACCTAGCCACCCCTTATGTGAAATTTCTTAGCTTCTTCTTATCTCCTTTCCCTTCCTCCTAGTACTTTCCTTAATCACCCATTGAGTCTCTCTTTTTACTATATTATACCATTATATTATGCTCCTTCCCATGTCCTGTCTATATATGCTCCTTCTAACAGCTCTTATAAATGAGAAAGCTCATATGAGTTATCAATATCTTCTTCCCATGCAGGAATACAAACAGTTCAATATCATTAAGTTCCTCATACTTAGTCCTTCTCATCCACTCCTTCTGTGGTTCACCAGAGTCCTGTACTTGGAGATCAAACTTTCTGTTCAGCTCTGGTTGTTTCAATAGGAAAGTTTAAAAGTCTCCTGTTTCATTGAAAGTTCATCTTTTCCCCTCAAAGAGGATGTTCAGTTTTGCTGGGGAGTTGATTCTAGGTTGTAAACCAAGATCTTTTGCATTCTGGAATATCATATTCCAATCTCTATGAGCCCTTAATGTAGATGATTCCAGATCCTGTGTAATCCTGACCATGGAGCCTCGGTAGTTGAATTGTTTGTTTCTGGCAGCTTTTAGAATTTTCTTTCTGATTTGGGAGTTTTAGAATTTGGCTATAATATCCCTGGAAGTTTTTCTTTTGGGATCTCTTTTAGGAGGTGACTGGTGAGTTCTCTTGATTTCTATTTTACCCTCTGCTTCTAGGATCTCAGGGCAATTTTGCTGTATTATTTCTTGAAAAATGAAGTCTAGGCTCTTTTCCTGATCATGCCTTTCAGATAACTCAATAATTGTTAAATTATTTCTTCTGGATCTATTTTTGAGGTTGGTTGTTTTTCCAATGAGATATTTCAGTTTCTTCTAATTTTTGACTTTTTTTGGATGAGTTTTATTTCTTCCTGATTTCTTGCAACGTCATCAGCTTCCTTTAGTTCTATTTTGCATTTGAAGGAGTTATTTTCTTCAGAGAGCTTTTTGTCTCCTATTCCAGCTGGTCAATTCTGCTTTTTAAGGAATTCTTCTCCTCATTTGCCTTTTGTTTTACTTTTTCCATTAGGCCTAAACTGGTTTTGATCATATGATTTTCTTCATTATTTTTTTGTATATCTTTCACCAAGCTGTTGATTTGGTTTTCATGATTTTTCTGCATCGCTCTTGTTTTTCCTCCCTTAATTGCTTTTCAAAGTCTTTTTTGAGCTCATCCATAGTCTGAGCCCATTTTCTATTTTTCTTGGAGGTTTTGGATATGGAAACTTTGATTTTGTCATCATCTGAGTATGTCTTTTGTTCTTCCATGGGACTAAAGTAATTCTCTATGGTCAGATTCTTCTTTTTTCTGTTGTTTACTCATTTTCTCAGCCCAAGACAGCGCTTCCAAGGCTTTGCATTTTTTTGGGGGGAGACACCCCACTGGCACATTTATTCCTCCAAGATCTTATGCTCCCTTGCCTGTGCTTTGATATGTAGATGACCACAACACTTCCATCTGCCCTGTAACTATAAAGAAGGATCCTGCTTGATTACTTAGTATGGAAGCCCAAACTGCAACCTGGATCTGAGTGTAGGCTAGCAGCAGAGTCCTACCCTGAGGGAGACCAGAGTAATTTCTGTAGTCTTCCCTGACCCTTTACCATCTCTGGGGGTGCAGGCTGCTTTCTCCAGATTCTTGCTTCAGATACTGTGGCTGGTGTTCCTCACTCCACACTCATTCTGGTGTAGCAGAGTTCTCTCCTGTCCTTCATTCTGGATGAGGACCATGACACCCCAGGAGGTGGTGCTATGACATACAAATGAATTGCATTTAAATGAGGGATGAATTTTTTTTTCCTTCAGTGCTATCTTGGTCTAATGATCAGATATGGATCAGAACAATGGAGATGAACCTGAATGCATTATTATGGAAAGAGGACTGCCCCTGTAGTCAAGGATCCTTTGTCCAAATCCTACCATTGCTCTTTAGGACTTGTATAACTTTAGACAAGTCACTTTAGTACTATGGACCTCAGTTTCCTAATCTGTAAAAAGGAAAGGCTTGGATTATATGACCTCTGATGTTTCTTCCAGATCTAGACCAGTTATCTAGCCTGAGATCCCAGGCTTCTGACTTTCTACTAGTCTTCAAATTGACTGCTTTTTAAAAATTCAACATAGGGCCAGGGCATGAATATTTACTCTGTCTCTTATTTACTCTGTGATTCTGGGCAAATTATTTCTCCTCTTGGGCCACAGTTTCCTCCTTTTTAAGTTGAAAGGGATTGGGCATGATAAATACTCTGAAGGACCTTTTGAGCAAATTGTTGGATTAAATTAACCTTATGAGAGTCTATGAGTTTTCCTATATAAAACCTTTTTTTTTCACAGTATCACTCGTTCTTCAGATCTGTGAGCTGTCTTTTTATAGTTCCCTCACCAACCCGAATATGTCCCCGTGAAAGGATTATATAATTGAGCTAAGGAGAGCACATCTTCTCCTTGCGACACAGAGCTCTTGAAAGTCATAGGACCATAGGATTTAGAAGTGGAAGATTGTAGGGATCAGGGAGTCCAATCCTTGAATTTTACAAAGGAGGAAACTGAGGATCAGTGAAAAGTGGTTTCTCTAATGTCACAAAACTGATAAGTTCAAGAATTGAGATTCCTATCCAGTCTTTTCTGTCCAAATCCAGAAGGAAAGAGTTTTCTCTTCTGTTTCAAAACACAAGCCCAGTGCTTTAGTCCTTCATCCAAGGCCTCTTGCAATCTGATTCCAACCTACCTTTCATTCTCTTTCTCACACTCTGTATTCCCAATAAGACAAGATGACTAGCTGTCTCCTGATTTTGTTGTGCTCCATTTTTTACATCTCAGCTAACCCTTACTCCTGGACCACCACAGTGCCTTAAATATAGTAGACTCTTTATAGGTAGTGGCTGAATTGGATTGAAATGAGTTCAATTGTTGAATTGTGCACAAAGGGCAGTCATCAGGAAGATGGAAGCTAGAGAGCATTAGCAAAGGCTGGGAAATAGATGCTGGATCAAATGAAGATGATCTCCTAGTCTCCAGGGGAACCTACAACTGAGAGGTTATGATGAGGCCAGAACTAAGGCCAATTAGTCAGGACAACAAAGCAGACAGAAGATATTTGATTTTTATATTTTTGTCAGTGCCTAGCATTTGTACATAGTAAGCACCTAATAAATATGTGTTGGAAGAATAAATGGTTAATTATGACAAGAAAAATTTATGATGGGTGTCGACTGGTTCAGACATTCCTCCTGTTCTAGGGGGAGATAATGAGTAAACTATCTAGAACATCACCAATTCAGGGACTGAAAGCTCCAATGAATTTCTAATGACCATATTTGGCACATCAGTCAACTGCTGACTAAGTTTCTAATGACCAAGAGCATTTAGAATGGAAGTGTATGTTGAGTCAGGTTTTGAAATTTGTTTGGCACCCATATAGACAACAATGGTCTCTAGACCAGGATGTTTCTATCATCCTTAGAACCTAGTAAGATCACATAGTATGAACTCAATTTCTGTGTCCTCCAACCACCCTCTATCTCTTTTTCTTCTTCAATCTTTGCTGGAATTGGTTGGTAAATTTGAGAAGGATATAACAAGAACAACCCTCTTCATTTGGGGAAAGGAAAGGGGTAGCCTAGAATAGTAAAAGAAGTTAAAAACAGAGTCCACAGACAAAGAGAGAAATTGTTATGAAGCAGTTGTTTTAAAAAAGATCCGAAGGTTTTAGTGGACTGATGAATTAGCACAGTAATATGGCCAGAAAAAATGGATTGTAATTTTGGGTTGCATTAGGATGAGAAAAGCTTCCAAGAAGAGGGAAATGATAATACCACCATACCCTGCTCTAGTCTGACCCTACCTAGAACACTGTTTCTAGTTCTGTGACTGCTGATAGACAAGACAGTTTTACTCTAAAGAAAAGTTTACAAGGAACCAACATAGCAGATTAAGAAGAACATTTGATTGAAAAATCAGAAGGCTTGATTTGGGTCTCAGCTCTTATGTTTAGCTATGTGACTGGGGAGGAAAGGAATTCTATTTCTTCCAGCCTCACTGTCTTCAACTTTAAAACAGAGAAAGAAAATAAGAGGTGAAGGAGAACTAAAAGGAGATAATCTTCATAAAGGGTTATGCAACCACAGGCTATTACTATTATGAAGTTGTACAGTACCTGTCTCACAAACATATTATAAAGATTAATTGAAATGATATCTGGAAAGTGCTTACACACTGTTATAAAACAAGATAGAGAGGTAGAGTGGAAAGAAAGGGGACTTTGGCATCTGATGTCATGTCAAAGGGGCATGTATTAAGTGCATTCTGTGTGTACAGAAACTTACTCTGAGTGTTGGGGATTAAAAAGAAAGGCAAAAAGCCAAGTCACTGCCCCCAAGGAGTTCATTCAGGGACTGATCAATAGTAATCTACCAAAGGGCATGGTAGATGCTGGGAATACAAAGATAAAGGTAGGCCAGTCTGCTCTCAGGGACTTTACAATCTACTGAAACACACACACACACATACATACATACATACATACATACAAACACAGATATATCTATATAAAAATAAATACATATAGAAATAGATATAATATATAAACAGAGAAATAAATACAAATATATATCCACAGATATATCTATAAAAAATAAACAAGTAAATAGATATAATTTATAACCAGAGAAGTAAATACAAATATATATATTTATTTACTTAATTATTTTATATAGCTTTATCTGTGTATATTTTACGTATATATCTTATATATCTTTGTATTTATATATCTTTGTATTCTCTAGTTACATATTATATATTTATATTAATTTTTATATAGATTATCTGTGTGTGTGTAAATATATAATATGTATGTATGTATGGGGGTGGCTAGGTGGCGCAGTGGATAAAGCACTGTCCCTGGAGTCAGGAGTACCTGGGTTCAAATCCGGTCTCAGACACTTAATAATTATCTAGCTGTGTATCCTTGGACAAGCCACTCAACCCCATTTGCCTTAAAAAAAAAAATAATAATCTGTATATATGTATACCAATAGTAAGATCCTTGAGGGCAGACTGGCCTACCTTCATTTTTGATTTTATATATATATGACTACATAAGGATGTAGTGTGTACATTTAAATATATACAAAACCAGAGAAATAAATTCCAGCTAATTTGAAAATATTTGGAAATAGAGTGAGCACTAACTCTTTCAAGGATGTATTTCCCATAGTTATTGGGATGTGAACTCACCCTCACCATAACCCTAAGAGCTTCTACCAACCCTAATGATAATTTTCTTGAACTGAAGGATCCTCAATGGAAGATAAAAATTCTAAGAGGATAAGGAGAGGAGAGAAGATATTTTGGAGTCAAGGTGGTATACGGGAATAAGCAGAAGATAAAAGGATTAAAGGTTCAAAGAATTACAAGTTAAGTAAAATTGTTGGAATGTGAAGGCAAATAATTAGGGAAGTTTAGAGCCAGATTGAGAGAACTTGTATATATGTACATACTTATGTGTGATGCATTTGTATATTAGAGTGCTTCTCTAAGTGAGAATAGCTTGTTGCTAACTTGGAGGGAAAATTGAGCCAACACAAAGCTAGTAACAGGGGAACAGGAAAGAGTGGGCAACTTTCAGAGATTTGATATATAGCACTACATTTGCCCATCTGGGTCAGAACACTTGCAAACATCAAGATTGGCTTGATGAAAAGGATGGGGAGATACCGAAGTTGCTAAATGAAAAAACGACAACTCCACAGGGTTTAACAACAGAATAGTTCATCCATTTCTAAGAAGGTAGCATTTAGATCCACCAATAGTAAAGTACAATTGATATTTATGGAGACTCAGGATTCTTGGTTCAGGAAAGGCAGATCAAATTCAGTTTTATGCAGACAGTAACACTCCAAAGTGATTTTTGATGCCCTGAAGGCTATTTATAGGTGCAAGATATATGGTGCATCTCAACTATTCAGTACTCATGGAGCCACATTGATTAGTGATAGGGACAAGGTTCTAGAGAGATGGACTGAACATTTCCATAGAGTAATTAACAGACCCTCATCAATCAATGCAGAAGTCATTGACCATTTACCTCAATCAGTACCTACCTAAAGTACCAACTGTAGAAGAGATTTTGAATGCCATTAGGCTCCTTTCAAGTGGCAAAGCATATGATGCTGATGCTATTCCAGCTGAGATTTATAAGGTAAGGGGTCCATTACTCATACAAATACTGATTGAAATTTCTCAAGTTATATGACATGAGGTTATCCTCTAAGAATTCAAGGATGCCTCCATTGTCGATCTCTATTAAGGTAAAGGGAATAGGGATATTTCTCTTTTAGTCTTGGCTGGTAAGATTCTTCCCAGGCTCCTCCTCAACAGACTGATACTTCACATACCTGAGAGCCAATGTGGCTTCAGAAGGGATTGAGAAACAGTCAACCTGTGATAGAGCATTCCAAGCTCATATTGGTCTGATCAGCTACAGTCAGATACACTGAAACTAATCTCTAACATAGTGATGTTCTTCTTTGATAGCAGAGGACAGCCAACATTAGCACACATGCATGTGTGCAGTTTATGTACCTGTTATACACACACACACACATATGCACATATATATATATATATATAATATGTCCACATGTGTATATATAAATAAACTTGGGTAATATATGTGTATATATAAACATACATGTCCATATATATTCACATATATAAATATACTTTCTTTGCATGCATTTTATATATATATATATATATATATTTGTTTGTTTGTTTGTTTATTTTAGGTTTTTGCAAGGCAACTGGGGTTAAGTGGCTTGCCCAAGGCCACACAGCTAGGTAATTATTAGGTGTCTGAGACCAGATTTGAATGCAGGTACTCCTGACTCCAGGGCTGGTGCTTTATCCACTACACCACCTTATGCATTATATATTTAAAAGAAATAGTGCCACATAATAGATTTGCAGTTTCTTATGCTATCTCTTTATTATTTTATAGAAATAATTATTTTATTACACAAATAAAAATAAATAAATAAAACTTTTTAAAAGAAGAAAAGAAAATGCCTGGAGGCAGGACCTAGGATGTCATATATATGTGAGATTAATGTCACTGGATCATAGAGAATGTCAAAGATTTTTGAGCATAATTCTGGAAAGCCTTGTGGATGCCATGTGTAAATGGTTTAATGGAGAAAGTAAGGAGTTGTTGCAGGTAAAAAGCCCTGTCCCAGTTTCTATCTCTAGTAGCTATATGCCTATTAGTTGCTAATTCATTTCTATCAGCCTCAATTTCTTCTTTGGTAAAATAACTAGTAATACTTAGAATATTGGTTTCATAGGAATAATGCAAGGAAATATGATATTTTATAATAATTGTTATTATTAATAATTTATCATCACTAATAATTATTAATAATACAAATGTACTTTTTTAACCTTAATTATTTTAAAATTAATATTAAATTATTAATTAATTGATTTTTATGAATTACTAATATATTATGTAAGATATTCTTATGATTATCATTAAAGGAATGCAAACCATTTTCTTTATCTGACAGTCATAGAGAACTTAAGCAGGAAGTCAAGGAACCCAGTGATCCCTATTGCCACCTTGGTTTACTTGGAGTCAAAGCCACTTTAATCCCTTTTCTCTTGCTATCCCATTACAATTCATCCTGCTACTGAAGCATGATATGGAGCACAATCTAGGGAATACTACTTAAATATTCTTTTTTTTAGAAAGGTTTTATTTATTTTGAGTTTTACAATTTCCCCCCCCCCCCAATCTTGCTTCCCCCCCCAGTCCCCCAGAAGGTAGTTTGCTAGCCTATAGTTGTTCCCATGGTATGCATTGATCTAAGTTGAATGTGATAAGAGAAAAATCACATCCTTAAGGAAGAACATACAGTATGAGATATAGCAGAATTACATAATAAGATAACATTTTTTTAAAATGAAAGATAATAGTCTTTGGTCCTTGTTCAAACTCCACAATTCTTTTTCAGGATACAGATGGCATTCTCCATTGCAGCTATTCCCAAAATTGTGCCTGATTGTTACCCTGTTGGTATAAGCAAGTCCATTAAGTCAACCTTAAATATTCTTTGTCTAATTAATCACTCTTTGTAGCATGGTAGCATGGCATTGGTACCACATCTGACCTAAGACACTTACTTAGTGACCCTGGGCAAGTCACTTAAAGTTGTTTGCCTGAGTTTCCTTCTATAAAATGAACTGGGGAAGAAAATGGCAAACCAGTTCAGTTTTTTGTCAAGAAAATTCCAAATGGTGTCACATAGAGTCAGACATAACTGAAATGACTGAACAATGAACTTCTTGATTGTCTCTCATGCTGTTTTGTCAAATGCTTCCTTTCCCTGACTTCTACTGAGGATACCCAACTATCAATAAATAGCTTGTCTTCCTGTTCCCATTTTTCCATTCCTTGATCCATCATTTATACTCATACCAGAGTAATATTCCAATTACTTAAACATAGTCATGCCATTTCTTCCCCCTAAAAACAATCCCTCAGCATTATCTGCTGAATCAAGAATAAGTTCCTAATCATATAATCAAGACTCAACTATCTGACTTCAACTTCTGTGTCCCTACCCTAATCTACAGTCATATAAACTATATTTAGCCAAACTGGAATAATCTCTCTCTAACTCCTTTGTTGTTGTGCCCTTCCCTGATTCGATGCCCTTGCTGATAACATGAACAACACCAGGGAATATACTCCTTATCTGCCATCTTGGGCAGTTGAAGTCTTCTCCCCCTTTCTTTAGGTCCAAATTCTGTTTCCAACAACCCTACTTCCACTTGGTACCACATTGTTGAAGTGCTTCCTTTTCTACCATAAATATAAGTAAGGGCATTATATTCTTATGCAAAAAGGGTAGTTAGATGTCATGGTGGATGGAGTACTGGATCCCAGTTCAAATTTGGCTCCAGTTACTTACTAGTTATGTTAATCTGAGCAAATCACTTAACCTCTATCTGCTTCAGTTTTCTCAACTGAAAAATGGGGAATAATAATTGCTACTTATTACCCAGGGTTGTTGTGGGGACCAAATGACATAATATTTGTGAAGCACCTTGAAGAACCTTAAAGATCTATAGGAATTTTAGTCTTTGCTAATAATTATTTATTATTCTCAAATTCACTATATACAAGATGACTTTTTTGCCTTACCTTGAAGACAAGATGTGAGAGTGATGAAGGCAATGTGTGGTTCAGAATACTGAACTGATCACAGACTCATTCTCTCCAAGCTAAATAGTCATATTCAATAAAGTGGCGCCTCCAACGCAAAATGACTACTTGAAGAATTGATGTCAAGAGATTAGAGCAGCAACAGTTTATTGCTCACTTGAGGAAAAGTTGAGTCAACACACAGTTGGCAATAGTGGAGCAGAAAAAGAGTAGACAGCTTTCAAAGATTTGGTGTACAGCACTGCATTTACTCATCACTGCATTTGGAAACATCAAGACTGTTTTAATGAAAATGATAGGAAAATACAGAAGCTGCTAAATGAAAAATGAGAACTCTCCTAGGTTTATCAGTTCATCCATTTCTAAGAAGGCAGTATTTAATTCCATCAATATTTAAGTACAAATGACATCTAGAAAGATTCAGGATTCTTGGTTCAGTAAGAAGGCAGATGATATTCAGTTTTATGTGGATGTAATGATACAAAGTGGTTTTATGATACCCTGAAGGCTATTTATGGGCTAAAGACATATGGTACATTTGAACTACTCAGTGCTTATAGAATCACCTTGATCAGTGATAGGGACATGATCCTAGAGAGATGGGTTGAACACTTCTATAATATTTTTTTTAGGTTTTTGCAAGGCAATAGGATTAAGTGGCTTGCCTAAGGCCACATTAAGTATCTGAGGCCAGATTTGAACTCAGGTATTCCTGACTCCAGGGCCTGTGCTCTATCCACTGCACCACCCAGTCACCCTAATTTCTATACTATTTTTAAGAGACTCTCTTCAATCAATGTAGAAGCCATTGACAGTATTCTTCAAAATGACATCAATCTTGGGCAAGCCACTTAACCCCATTGCCTTGCAAAAAAAAAAACCCCAAAAATAAAAAACCTAAAAAAATGACATCAATCTCTTCCCATCTGAAATTCCAACTGAAGAAGAGGTTTTCTACTAGGCTCCTTTTTATGTGACAAAACACCAGGTGCTAATTCTATTCCAAATGAGATTTACAAAGGGGAGGGTTCATTGCACAAACAAAAGCTAACTATGTGGTATGAGGAGCTTATCCTCAGGAGTTCAAGAATGCCTCCATTGTCCATTTCTATAATCACAATCCTATTCATTTCTGTCAAGTTTGTTGCCAGAATCCTCCTTAATAGGCTGATCTTTCACTTGGAAGATGGTCTGGAGAGCTAATGTGGTTTCAAGAAAGGACTGAGGTGCAGTCAATATGGTGTTTGTAGCCCAACAAATCCAGGAAAAATGCTAGGAGCAGAACATAAGCCCATATACAACATTTATAGACCTGACAAAGACCTTTGATACTGTCAGTGATGAGGGCTTATGGAAAGTTATGTCAAAATTTGGTTGCCCAGAAAAATTCATCGGTTTTGTACATCAATTTCATGATGGTGTGCTTGTCTGGGTTCTTGTCAGTGGATAATGCTCTCCAGATTTCCCCAGGCACCAAAAGAATGAAACAAAATGTGTCCTTGCTCCCACACTTTTTTAGCATGATAATTTCAGTCATGTTATCAAATGCCTTCACTGAGGATGAACATGGCCTCAAAGTCAGCTACTACACTGATGGCAAATTCTTCAACTTGAAAAAGTCTACAGGTCAGGACCAAACTGGAGGGAGTATTGGTGCATGATCTTCTTTTTGCAGATTATTGTACCCTTAATGCAGCCTCTGGAACCAAGATACAACAAAGTCTTGATCAATTTTCTGCTGCTTGTGCTAATTTTGGTGTCACAATTAACACCAAGAAAACACAGGTGTTCTATCAGCCAGCACCATATCATCTATTACATTATAATCCATTACATGCAATCATTGATTACAGCAAATGGAGAAGTGTTGAGAACTGTGGACAAGTTCACTTACTTTGGCAAAGTTCTTTCCAGGGAGATAGGCATTGGCAATGAGGTTGACACTCGCATTGCCAGAGCTAGCTCAGTGTTTGGGAGACTGAAAGAAAGTGTGAAAGAGAAGAGGTATTAGATTGACTATCAAACTGAAGTCTACAGAGCCATTGTATTGACCTCATTGCTGTATACTAAACTGTCAGGCATTCACTTGTTGCTACAGAGAGTGTGACTCTGATGAACTGGCTATGATGCTTGAATGCTGAACTTATGCTTGCCAAAAAGACTATTCTATGGTACGTTTCAACTTCTCAATGCTGAGGGAGTCACATTGATTAGTGATAATCATAATGTGACCACATTACCCTCCACTACTGCCTCAGTTAGATAACATCTTTGAGAACAGAGCCTGGTTCATCTGTATCATTGTAACCTTTTCTCCCTACCTAATGGTGCCTAGCACAGGACAATGTACCTATAAAGTGTTTAATAAATGTTTGTTGATTTAGCATAGGGACTGGATCTGTAGAACCAGGAAACTCCCAGGATGAGAAACCTTCTTCCTCTGCAGAGTTTGCAACATAGAGTTTTATGTAGGGGTCAAGTGACTTGCTAAGCCAGTGTACTTTTTGTCCTATTAGGACTTGAAACCCAGACATTTTGACTTTGAGAATGATTCTGTAACCATTATTGAATCGAATTAAATAAAATTAGCTTGGTTTCAACCCAACATCTCCATGTACATGATTGATGGGAAATGAGGAGGTAGGGCATACCAAGAAAGGAAAAGACCCTTAAAATGTCAATGGCCAGGTCCCATGGCTTTCACAGAGCGAGGATGGGTAGAGGTGTTGATGTTCAGGTAATATTGCTTTGGACATTAGAATGACACAGACAGACATACAATGGGCTTGTAAATCCAGGTTTTGGATTCCTAATGTGACAAATTCTTTCTCTTATGGAATTCTTTACCCTATATCCTTCCCTTGGTCCCTATGCCTCCCTTCTCAGAAACACTGAGTCAGTGTTTTGGTCTTTTTTTAGATAACTTTTCAGTTACGTAGCCCTCCCCATTCTGATTCCCCTTGAACTCAAGAAATAACCCATCTTTGAGGGATCAGCCCACTAACTCTGAAGCATTATGGCTAAGGTTCCATTCATGATTTCAAAGGGAGAGTGAATAACTTGTCAGGTATTCATACTGTATGGGTACAATTTCCTGACTTGAATGGATAATTAAAAAGAAAGAAAAAAAACCAAAGGAGAGAAAAAAAGGTCCCAAACTATTACAAATTTCTGAGAACAGAAAAGTAAGCACAAACATAATTTATCACTTTCCCAGACTCAATAAACATAATTTTGCTCTACTAACAGCTTATTGGGACAGCAGCCATCAGTTAAATAAACAAATCATTAGGCTGAGAACAGTGTTAGCGTGGGTCCAAGCTTGTGTTTTAATGATCCCTCATGAGCTTTATTAAGGATACATACACTTGGTTAAGATCTGAAGCTTGAATTGTAATACCCTAACTAGAAGAAAAAGAGGGTGATAAGTTTGTATTGCTGATATGCTAACATTTTTGTGTAGGGATGTGGGATGTGTACATATGTACACATGCTTGAATTTTCTTTGGGTCTCATTATAACCTCTCCTCTCTTACTCCTTTCTTCCTCCACCCTGTTCAGAATCACCGCCTTTTAAGTAAGTGGGAATGTGAGAATAGTAATTAAAATGGTATGCATAATTTGTATATATGAGTGTGAATTATGAGTATGAATATATATGTCATTTGGTGTGCATATTTCTGCGTTCATCCATTCAACAGGCCTTCATTAAGTAGTTGCTGTGTACTTGATGATAATGTCTAACCTTTCTTTGTTTTTGAAGAAGACCATGACATCAGGAAGATAATGCCATGACAAGCAGATGGATTGGAATTGAGTGAGGGGGTGCTGTGCTAAGTCACCAGCTTCACTTTTTCCTTCATTCATCTGGGTCTAGTATCCAGATATGAATCAGGATGGCTGAAGATGGCCCCAGATGCAAGGCAATCGGGATTAAATGACTTGTCCAAGCTAGTGAATAGCAAATGTCTGAGGCTGGAGTCAAACTCCTGTCCTCCTGACTCCAAGGCCAGTGCTCTATTCACTGTGCCATCTAGGTCTCTTGAAAATCCAAGTTTCATGAAGGCAGTGTCTTGTTCAGTTTTGTCTTTGCATCCTAAGTACTGAGCACGCTATCTCATATATATTGTTGACTGTGCATACAGACAGCAAAATGTAAAACGATCTCTGCCCCAGGGAGCTTACATTATTACACTTAGAAGAAATAATATATGCATAAAACATTGAATATGCCATCTGTACAAAGTTTTAGGGGAGGAGCTGAGGGATCAAGAAAGGCTTCCTATAGGAGGTGGTATTAGAGTTAGCACTGGAGGAAGCTAAATTCCAAGAACTTGAGGTGAGTAGGGAGTGCAAAAGAGTTGGGAAGTAGAATATTCTATGGAGGGAGTGATAAATAAATAGACCATCTTACCTTCAGTGCACAGTGCAATGTGCAATAATCCCAGGAAGGTAGGCTGGAGAAAAACTGTGGAGTACTTTAAAAACCAAACAGATGTGTTGTGTGTGTGTGTGTGTGTGTGTGTGTGTGTGTGTGTGTGTGTGTGTGTGTGTGTATGTGTGTGTGTTTCTGTTGGGGGCTATATATATTCTCTGTGATAATTCTCACTTGGTCTTCTTGAGAAAGGAAGTGATATGATGAGACCTTAGTTTTGGGAATGTCAATTTGGCCACCATATGGTGGGTGGATTTGAAAAGTAAAGATAAGGAGAAGATTAATTAGTAGACTATGACAAACAGCCCAGTTGAGTGATGATGGGGACCTGAATTAAGGTGATGGATGAGTGAGCATGTGGACCCAAGGTAGAATCAGTAAGACTTTGGAACCTATTCCTTTTAAGGTGGAGGAAATAAAAGAAGAATCTGAGAATGACTCCAAAGTTGTAACCTGTATGACAAAAAGGGTCCTGCTTCCTTTAACAGAATTTGGAATTTAGTAAAGGGAAAGTAGTGAATAATTTTGGACATAGCACTGTATTTTTAGTTACTTATTTTGAAGATTGCCATTGAGAAAGAGTCATTGAACAGGAAGGATGTACCCCTGTTTCTGTTGTAATGCCAGAATGGCAAAGTCAGATGTAGAACCTATATGTGGTACAGAACTTCCTTCTGCTGAAATTGCTCTTTTGCCTGGCAAGAAGATGCACTTTTTTCCACTCCCCCTCTCTTCTTCTGTATACTTAGACACAGAAAAGCATAAATGTCTCTATCCTATATATACCAACATCTTTCTATCCCCCTTCCTCAGCCCCAGGTCACCTATATACCAATAAGCAACCATTTACTTCTCAGTCCTCATTGCCAAATTCTTAGCAAATATCAGACACCCCTTTCTGTCTAGGTGTCCAATACCCTTTCACTCTCCTGCCATACCTCCCATCATAAGGAATAATAAAGAGATACCATGCTACTCCTTTGTGACCCTCAGGTCCAGTACCTCCCGCTCGGAAGTCTTAGGTAGGGAACTTGGCCACTCACACTGCTTAGAAGAGCAGGGTGTCACAAATTACCAGCATTCTAGTAAGCTGGTGGACCACCGGTCCTTGCCATTTGCCGTGGCATTGCTTCTTATGGTGTCCTAGGCCATACTGTCTGCCCTGTTGAAACACCCTTCACATCTAAAGGCATTAGGTATTTAATTTGCCTTTGTACTCTGAGGCATCTAGTGCTTTTCTATCAATTCTGCAATTGGAACTTGTTTTTATAGTTGATATTTGATTTTCTTTTTCCAATCACATGTTATGAAAATCTTTCAACATGTGAATATTTTCAAGTTACATAATTTTCTTCCACCCTCTTTCCCACCTCTTCCCTCAGGTGAATATTGTATATACACATTTGTGTTAACATGTTTATAGAATAATTCTTTTCAGTATGAGGAATTAGGATTAAGGGAAAAGAAAGAAATCCATGAGATAATAAAGAGAGAGATAAGAGAAATTTTAAAAAAGTGAATCCAGATTCTGAAGGGTTTTTTGGTTTTGTTTTATTGTTTTGTGTCCTCTGGATGGGGATAGCACTGTTCATAGCTGGTCTCCTAGGGTTGTCCTAGCTCTCTGGACAGCAGAGAGGAGCTGCTTCCATTAAGGTTGATCATCTCACAATGTTGTTGTTAATGTGTACATTGTTCTCTTGATTCTGCTCCCTTTGCTCAGCATCAGTTCCTATAATTCATTCCATGCTTCTCTAGAGTCTGACCATTTATGGTTTCTTATAGAATAGCATTCCATAACATTCATATAGCATTACTAGTTCAACCATTCCATAATTGATGGGTATCCCCTCAATTTCCAATTCTTTGCCACTACAAAAAGGGCTGCTAGGTATATTTTGGAATATATGGGACTTTTCCCATTTTTTATGATTTCTTTTGGATATAGACCTAGTATTGGAATTACTGGATCATAGTATATGATCACTTTTATTGCTCTTTAGATATAGTTCCATATTGGTCTCCATATTGATCCATTTGTGGATTCACAACTCCACCAAAAAGGCATTAATGTCCCAATCCTCCCACAATCTCTCCAACGTTGATTGTTTTCCCTTTTTGTCATCTTAACCAACCTGATAGGTGTGAGGTGAAATGGAAACTTCTTTATAGATATCAGTTCTCTTTATGATAACACAAGCTCCCTGAGACCAAGGATGGTATGGCTTTTCTATTTGCATAACTAGAGCTTGATGGTTGGTATATAGTAAGTACTTAGTAAATAACTTTTTGTTCATGTGAATATATATACTTTCTCTGTACACAAGCTTACATGTACCCACATATGTTAGCTATGCATGCCTATAGTTATGCAAATCATTTATATGCATCCATATACTTGCTTGTCTCATCATATACAGATATGTGTGCATATGCATACTGTGTGAACACACATAAATACATACATATGTGTATATACATGTATAATACATATGCAATAGCACCATAGACATTCACATCTAGTTGGGGAAAGGGGAAGGAAATAAGAATTTATAATTTCCAGACACTGAACTAATCACTTCTTATGAATGTCATCTTATTTAATCCAAACTTGGGAGGTAGGTGCTATTATTATCACTATTTTACAAAGAGAAAACTGAGGTTAAGTGACATGAACAGTCACACAGCTAGTAGCTGTTTGAAGGCAGCTTTGAACTCAGGTTTTTCTGAATTCTTGCCTAGTGCTCTATCCACTGTACCATCCATAAACTCCTCAGCATTTATCTATATCAACATCCATGCATGCACAAGCTCACACATGAAATAACATTTACATATAATGTCTCAAATGAATTTCATGACAGCCTTCCAAGATTTGAATCACAGTTATGGTTATCTCTACCACAAAGATGAGGAAACTGAAGTTAAGTGACTCACCCCTAGTCTATAGTTAGTAAAGTTTCAAGGGGATGAAATTCAAATCTTGGTTTTAATAATAAAAACTAAGTGGCTAGTATTTATAAAGTCTTTTATGATTTGAAAAATACTTACAAATATATCATTTTATTCCCCCAGCAACCATGGGAGACTATTATTAATCCCCATTTTATAATTGAGGAACCTGAGATTCAATGATTAAATCACTTACCCAAGTTCACACATTTAGTAAAGTTCTGAGGCTTGATTTGAACTTGGGTCTTACGCCAGGTCTCATATGCTATCCATTAAGATGGCCTCCCCTTCTCACTTCAAAGATTGTTACTCTACTTTATCCTTTGTTATTCTATTCTACTGTCAATCCACATGATCTCCCTAAGGAACACTGGACTATTAGGTCACTGAGGGCAGGAATTCAATTCCATTAATATTAATTTAGTTTAACATATAGATAAGGCATTATGCTAGGCATTGGCAGTCCTCTAAAAATATAGTCAATAAAAACTAAATATGGCACAGACTTTAAGGTCAGAGTTAAAAGACAATTTGAAGTAAGGGGAACTGTGTTCAAATCTTCATTTTGACATTCACTACCTGTGAGATTTCTAAGTCACTTAACATCTATGAGTCTGTTTCCTCATTTATAAAAGGGGTAGAGTTGGCATAGCTCTGGGTCTATGATCCTATGAGTCTGTGATCTGATAAGCATACAAATGCAAGGAAGACAGACTTTGAAGACGAGGTAAAGAGGAAATGGAGCCAAGTTCTCCAGGTAAATTTTGAGGAGGAAAGAAAAAATTTCAACTGGAGAGATCAGAGAATCCCTAACAAAGGAGGTGACACCTGAGCTATTAAGTGAAGTGTCTGTATCTGTCTGTGTGTTTGTGTGTGTGTGTGTGTGTGTGTGTGTGTGTGTGTGTGTGTGTGTGTGTATTCCAAAGGCAGAGCAGAGTACTCAATACACAGTAGCTGTTTAATATGTATTTTGTTGAATTGACTTGAATGCACAAACACAGATACTCATAAGTACAACCCCAGAGTGAAGAAAAAGGGTCAGAGAGGTAAGACAACCAGATCTTTCCTATTAAACCCTGGGCACAATCCTTGCATAAACTAAGTGTTCATTTACACACATTTGCATGCCCTTTTCTGAAAACTCCAACCCTAAGGAACTGAATTGAATGAATCAAAGAAATTCTGGCTTTCTAGGGCAAAGGACTGTCCTAGCATCCTGGATGAATCAAGCAGAATAGACTTGTCATCCTGAAGTTTCACAAAGAAACTGGATAAACTATAACACAAATGGCAGGAAAAGGTGGATACACCACAGGAAGACCTGCCCCTTCTGATACTCCTAAGTGTGGGGCAAATATGACAAATATCAGTAACCCTTTCTGAGTCACTCACCCAAGTCAGGGGTGCATTTCAAGACCCCACTGACTACTTCTTTATCTCCAATAGTCATCCATCCATCATGTATCTTACCTCAATCTGCGAAGATAATTTTTTTTTCCTTTGGAATCTGTCAGGAAATTAAGGGAATAGTCATTCCCACTCAGGGTGATAGAGCTGCTCTAGTATTGGGCCCTAAAATTCTGCTCCGACCTCCTTAAGTTGATGGTGGTGGGATTGACCACTCCAACCAAAATGGATAATGTCCTTTTCCCTTGAAGATCACTGAATCTGCCTTTTTTCCTGTATGTGGTCACACATTTCCTCATGTTTGCAACTCCCCCTTTACCTGTCAAATTTCTTGCCATCCTTTTAAACTTATCTTAAGTGCTGTTTCTTCAAAGAAGTCTTTCTTGATCCTTGCAATCAGTCAATCAACCAATAAACATTTGTTAAGTGTCTTTCATACATTGTACAAAATCAATCAAGAGATTTCAGACTTCACAATGCTCTTGGGGCATCCTCCCCAGATATACTTATTAGTACATGACAGTAATCCAATATTTTAGCAGTTATATACTCTTTGAGGTGGGTACTTCACCTGTGTGTATTACTATTCATCTATCCTTTCCATGCAAATTGCTCATATTCTTCCATCAAGGTCCATGGAGACATCAAAGGTCCATCAAGACATCGAAGCCCTTTCTTTAAATATTCAACATTTGTTGGGTACCAAAGTAGCATGTGGGATTTAGATGAAACTCTGTATGAGTCTTCTTAAACTGTAAGCTTTCTGGGGGCAGTACCCATTTTTTCACTTCAACTTTGAATTTTCTCCAGGACATACCATTGTTTTCCAAATAATTAATCCTTTAATAAATATTTGATGAATTGAAAGAGAAATTGAATAATTATGCATTTCTTTTTCATAGATATTTGTATATGTATCAGCCTAACCTGCTAGATCGTGAGATTCCTAAGAGCTGGGTCTGTGACTTACTAAGTTGTTTTATCTCACCCAGACACAAATGGGTGTAAATTGGTCAACTCATCCACACTGGAAAAGGAAAGTACCTGAAAAAACACTTTGCAAAAATTCACTTGGTGAAATTGGAATGGCAGCCCATTGAGTTAGTCTGTTACTCTATATTATATACTTGGGCACACCCTAGAGACACACCATGACCTGGGCCATAGAAGAAGAGGAGGCAATTGAATTGGGTTGCCTTTTGAAACAATGTGCCATTTTTAGTGATCCTTTTGCCAGACCAGCAAAGCTTGTCCCTTTAACTGTAGCATTTCACCTGATGGACCCTGTAACTGGCTATTATGGAATCTTATCATCAGTACAATCAAATTTCAGGTACCACCAAGAGCTATAGGAAGAGAAGCAGTCTTAGTCTAATCAAGATCCACAATGGTATAGGGGAAAGAACATTAACAAAAGTCAGAAGACATGGGTTCACATCCTACCACTGATCTTAGCCAAGTAATTTAGCTTCCTAAAGACTCAATTTCCTTAGGATTGGATTAAATGACCTCTGAAGTTCCTTAGTCTTACATGTAAGGAATGAGATACAGAGACATACAATCATAGGCTCATAAATCTATAACTAAAAAGCAACTTGAGGACATTGAGTCCAATTCCCTTATAATATAGATGAAAAAATTGAGATCTAGGAATGCATAATAATCTATTTAAGGTCACTCAGCATCCAATGTAGATTTTGAACACATGGTCTCTGACTTTAGAGTTAGTGCTCTTGCCCCAGTAGACCCCCATGACTTGAAAAAGAAATTTTTAATGAGTCACTAGGTAGATAGTTAAATCTACACTTCAATTCAATAAAAGGCAACTAGGTGGTGCAGGGGATAGAGCAGATTATCTGTGAAATATCTCTAGAAAAACATGGGTGAGACTCACATAATGGATAGACTGGTGAGGATCTATCTTCATCAAACTTTCTGCATATCCATGGCAATGATGAAGCCAATTATATTAGCAATGACTATAATGATGGCAATGATAACAATAGTGACAGTTCTGTTTCCATAGCATGGGAAAGCTCAATTGTAAAGGTAGAACAAATAATATTCTTATTCTTTTAGAAGGAAAACTGTGACTGGCAGAGGCAAAGAAGTTTGCTAGTAAAGGTCAGAGCTGGAAATCAATTATTTCTATATTCTCTGCCTCCAAGTCCAGAGTTTTTCCCCTTAGAATGAGGATGAATTTCCTTCTTGTTAAAGATGAAGTTGATGTGATCTCAGAGGTTGGAGATTCAGTCTTTCCTTCCCTTTACTTATTTTTTAAGTTTATCTTTTTGGCTTTGACTGTTATTTGTTTCTACAATGGCCATTTACCAAACCCATCTCCAGGATGAATCCTGTCTTGTGACAGAGGAAAAGTCATTCAAACAAAATATTTGGTATAAAATCCATATCTGACAATGTATACAATGTACTGTCCTGGTAAGCTCTAAAGAGTGTTCAGGAAAGACTACTATCTCTTGTGTGAGGTCTGTTGAGCCCTTCTTAAGACTATTTCCCACCTTTGGTGTCCATCCAATCTACTTAACTCTCATTTGTGGCTCCAAGAAGCATGCACAGTGACTATACCCCCAATAAACCATTTTGACACATGGGATAGATTAGGTTTAGGGTAACTATCTATGAGTCAGGGTGGTGTCTACCCTGAGCATGTGAAGACTTCCCCTGATGGAATGAATAGATGAGAATAACTTGTTCCAACCACCATTGAGCAGTCGAAGCTGGCACTGTGAAGGTGCCAAGGTCATCCATGGAATCAAGAGTCATCACCAGTTGCTTTGACTCTATTTCACCACTGGACTGTGATGACTCTGAAAGAGAGAATGAACCTAATGACTTCGTGCAACTCTACCTCACTTAAATCCAAATTATGCACAATTCAACAGACATTATTCAAACCATTTTACCATCAAATTCCAAATGTAAGCTTGCTAAAAAGACTTTTATATAGAACTCATACAGACAAGCACTCACAGGGGTGGGGAGTCAGGAAAAGCAATACAAGGACACTTTTAAGGTCTCTCTTGAGAACTTTTGAATGTGCAAACTAGGAGACAATGGCCTCAGGACCACCTAGCATGGCATGTCCTCAACAGAGAAGGTGCTGTGTTTTATGAACAAAGCAGAATTGAAATAACTCCAAGGAAAAGTGAGATGCACAAGTTTAGAGAACCACCCCAGGTGTTCACATGGACTGTCTGTGCCCAACCAGTGGTAGAGAATTCCAAGCTTGTATTATTCTGATCAGTTATATCTGGATGCATTGTAAGACTAACATAGTACTATTATTATGGTCCTTTTTGTGAATGAAGGACAACAATCCACCAATCAACTAAGACTCTGATAAATAATGGTATATTTTATTATCTTCAAGACTTTCATTGTTTTTTTCCCATTGCTCAGAGTTCGGCATCCTGTCTCTAATCTTTTCATTTCCCTTGTGGTCACTGCTTATATTGTTTTCTTGGTTCTGCTTATTCAATTCAGGGTCAGTTCTAACTAATCTTTCCCACTTTTGCTTAATGCCTCTCCTACTCCTTTCTGTCTTCAGTGGCTTCCAACTCAGCAACATCATCTCTCTAAGCTCTTCTATCTACTTTTTTGAGTCTGTCTCAAATCAAGTCACCTCAAAGTTTCATCAGAAGAAAACCCTGAGGTGCTTATAGGACAACCTGAGGGATGAGAAGGCAGAGGGAAGATGATCTGCTTATCCTTTTCTTTAGGTGAAGTGAATGAGGAGGATATTATGGGAGCCTGAGAAGGTCTCTGCATCTTCTAAGACTGCCAAAAGAAAGTATTGAGAGAGCTGGCAGTGGAGGCAGAGGGAGATAGGAACACCTGATGCCAAATTATAAGATACTTTGAATTCTAGTTCTATTCTTGGTATAAAATGCTTATCAGCTGACTTGTAACATAAGGATGGAGATCTAAATCTGAAAGTTCCTGGAGAGGTCCAGATGTGAGGGGACTTCTGACTTGGGAGAGCCCCAAGAGGAATTGAAGACATCATTTCCTTTCTTGGGTGGATCCCTTAGTCTGAGGGAGACAGTTGGTTTTTCCATTTGGAAACCTGTCCTCACCTAATCTGGCCTACCAGAGCCTGGGAATTATTGATCCCTCATTCATAGATGAGGGGATTTGTCAAGAGGAAGAATTTCTATGCAAAGGAAAGAGAAGCCCTTGGATAAGATGCATTGGCAGCTCCTAGCAGCAAATCACCCTAAACCACATATTGCTTTATAATAACCATTTAAAGCCGACAACATCTATTTTTGCAATAAATACACATGTCCTCAGGCTTGCGTATAGTGTTCAGCCTGAAAGCAGGGAGGCAAAAAGGAGGCAAAAGACAATTGTAGACATTCCTACACATATGTGCATACTTATGCAGACCCACAGAAGCACAGATATATGCTCAGACATCAGAATATAGACATGAATCAAATCACACACATACACATACACTTTCCTATCCATGCCCCCAAAGGCCCACATATGTCCTTATATGCATATCTTCCTCATCCTTCCAAGCATAGTTCATCTGCTTCTATTTCCTGGTCTCCTTCAACAAGTCTTCTCTGATTATTTCAATTTTTACCCTTCCATGTTTAGAGTTATAGGATTAAAATGGGAAAGACTCTTAGTAATTGCCCAATTCACTCTTCCTCTGCCACACTTTACAAAGGATGCCTTTCTACAAGGTAGAGATCATAGAGATCAGAAGAAATACAAATACACTTTTAGAAAAAAGAAATAAATAGAGAACACACACAAATGCTATACTCACAAGCATGGGAACATATGTCCATATCTATGAGAACTTGTTAAAAAAAACCATCTAGTCTAAATTCATCACTTTATGGATAAGGATACTTAGACCTGGAGAAAAATGGAACCCTCAAATTAGATATTGACTAACTCTTAAAAAACACAAAAACACACACACACAAACACACACTCCCCTTTCTGAAACAGTTACATACATTTATGTATTGTCAGAGAGAAAACACAATACACAGCTAGCCCTTGACATCCTTGGAATTTGAGGAGAGAGAGAGAGGCACCTTGACTATTCTGAGGGAGTCAAAATATTTGTCCACTAGAGGAAGAGTCCGTTATTTATGGATTAATGTATAATGTTAATGAAGAACATTAATATTAATACTATTGATAGCATTGATACATACTCTTTATTAATATTTTAATAATAGATTAATAAATAAGACCAATACATAGTTCCAGGCTCAATTATGTTTTAGATGGATGGAGGAAGGAGAAGGGTGGAGGTTCTTACTTCCAGGGAGCTCAATTCTAATCAGGAAAATGCAAGGAAAAGAATAAAGATTATATTCATAATTTCCATTGATCGGAATTCCCAAGTGAGGGGACTCCTTTTGTCAAAGAAAGATGTATTTTTTCCTGCCACTTTTAGTCTTAGAGAGTTACCTAAGAGGTTAAGAGACTTGCCCAAGATCACAGTGCCAGTATATGTTGGAACCAGAATTTGAACCTAGATCTTTTTGACTCCAAAATCAATTCTCTATTCACTATAAGCTGCTGCCTAATATACAAAACTCACTGAAAACTGTAAGAGGATGAACCAGGTGAGAGAGAATTACAGTATCTAAGATTGTGGTGGGAGGAACTTGGTGTAGTGAAAGAACTCTAGATTTGGAATCAGAGAATCTGGTCTTTGTTTCTTCCTTGTTGTGAGAGCTAGAACAAGACAGTTTGCTCTTTTCAGGTCTTAGTTTTCACTTCTTTAATAGAATAAGAATTGAACAAAACAATCTCTTAAGAGTCTTTCTGACTCTTACCCTATGGGTTGGAGTTCAGAGAATCAATCATTCAATCAATCAATAAACATTATTTAAGCACTTACTATGTGTCAGTGTGCACGGATATAATAGAACTTATACTCTAAAAGGGGAGACAACATGCAAAGTACACTATATACAAAAGAAATAGTAAACAAAATTAACAAGGAAGTGGTACTGGAATCAAAGAACTGGGGAAGATGGGATTTTAGTAGAGACTTAAAGGAAGCCAGGAAATGGAACACAAAGTTCAGCAAGTCAGAGAAACTAGGGAGGGCTTCCTGAAAGGGGAGAAAATTAGAATTTGAGCTACTTTGAAGAATATAGAAGATATGAATCAGAGTTAAGTAGAGAATAGGCAATGGGGATGTTTTATTTGTGCCTTGTAACTCATCCAGCATATAGGAATAATAACTTTCCTTTCCAAACTACTCAATGAGTCAATGAAAATGCCTTCTTCAACACAGCCTTGAGAGAGAAGAAAGTATGAGGATTACTGCCTCCATTTTATCATCGAGGAAACTGAGACATCAAGTGATTTTACTTTGGCTCATACTGCCAGTAGATAGTAGAATTGGAATTTGAATCCTGGTGAGTCCTTTTCTAGTGCTCATTCCATTATACCTTGATATAGTAAATACTCACTCTGCTTGCTCTGTATAATCACAAAGGTAAGATAAAAATTCTTTCTGGTCATTGTGAAACTTGTGAGTCTTTTTTTTTTACATCTTCAGTACTTAGTATTATGTTTGGTTTATGGAAGGCATCTAGAAATTGCTTATTAACCGACTGATTAATAGAAGGACAAGGCAAAAATAAGGATTACAATAATACATAGTAGACACATGGTGAGTGCATATGTGAAGGACTTTATATTTATATCTATATCTATAAGATATATAATCCCCATATATATAGGGGATAAATATATGTATATATGTATATACATAAATCTTATATATTTATATATATATATATATATATATTATATACATGCCTGATTATGTAAAGATACAACTCAAATATCACTTCTACAGGAGGCCTTTCCTAGTTCCTCTACCCTGAGTGATTAATACCTTCTCTCTGAGATTGCCTTCTATTTACACTGTCTATATCTAGTATGTACTTGGTTATTTACATGTGGGCTTCCAATTAAACTATGTACTCCTTGAAACCTGTGACTAGACTTTTGCCTTTCTTTGAATTTCCAGTCTAGCACATAATGAATGCTTCATTAATGCTTATTGATTGATTCATTGATCAGCTGAGGAGCTGGTACATAAGCTTGGTGGAGGAGGTGGCTCTTTAGATGATCTTCAAAGGATGGGTTAGAATTCAAAAGGCAGATGGCTTTGGGTGCAGGGAAGGGAAATCATTGCAAGAACAAGGCTTGGGAGATGTCAAGTCATAAAGCATAGAAAGAACTGAGAATAATTGAGTTTTTTCTGGAACAGAGAGGAATAATAAACAATGATGTTGGCGAAATTCTCCAGAACATTGAAGTGTAGGAAATGGAACTTAAGTATAATAGATATTGAATGATTGGAATGGAAAAATACATATATTAGACATTTTGAATTATTACTTAATTCATGGAATTATTATTTATTATTCCCTAGATAAGGAAAAAATTCTCCTGGGAGAGGACATGAGATTCATCTACTTACTCTGTTTTCTTCAATGAATTATTTGCTTCTCATTTGTTTACAACAGGGGCAGCTATAAGCAGAGTATAGTGTCAGTTCTCATTTAGTTTATAAACTGAAGGAAAGAGCCATTACAATGGATTCCCTTTGGGTCAAGGCGGGCAGACAGTCCAGTTCTTTGGATACTCACAGGAAAAGATCATGATAGCAGCAAGAAGGAAGTTATGCATTAACCACACTTTAATAAGGCATAGGCAGATGGTTTTGGGATGGGGGATGGAGCGATACAGGGAACAGGTCCTATCAGGAAGAAAATGGAGAGGGGCCAGGGACTTACATAATCATGGATTGGAGTTGGGAATACTCAGAAAGCATGAATCCCTAGCAGATTGAGGATTATTTCTTGTGGGGTTGTGGGGGAGATGAGGTTTTTTTTGGATCCTATTTTATATTGTGATGGGGCACAAAGTAACTTATCTCTGCCACTTTGGCTTAGTTCATTAACATACCCATATAACCTCAAAGTTATTGGCAAGACCTTTGAATTAATTCATTAGCATAATGTTTGCTGATCTTATGGCATATGTCTAGAGCCTATCAGAAGTTTTCAGACCAAGGGCAGTGAGTAGGACCAAGGGGCTATTACATTAAGGCTTAACTGACTTTCCTTAATTTAGCACATTGTCTTAGGGTTTAGTTTCAGTTAATTTATGAGGCAGTTGCCAGTGGTTTCTATGCCCCCCTAATTTATGAGACAGTTTGCAAGTAGCTGTTATGCTCCCTTAATTTATGGGAGAGTTTGTAAGTGACTTCTAGATTCCCCTTTGCAATCTTACTTTCTATTATTTTTATTTTATATTAGCTACTGATAAACTCACTAGCTGGGGATGGTAAGGGTGGTCAGAGTGACCAGAAACAGATACACTTTATGCTTGCTTGTAAAATTGAATAAATTTGATAACTACAGAATGACTAGAAAAATTGTGGGTGGCATACATAAATATATGATATATATGTATGTATATATACATGTATATATATGCATATCTACACACACACACACAAACACACACTCCTCCCTCTAATTCTTGCTATTCCTAATTTATTCCTAATTTCCCTATTTCTGTCTGGGGCATCAACTCCCTTCCAATCACCCAGGTATACAAGTTGAGTGTTGTCCTGGACTCTTCACACTTTAACACCTCCATATCCAGGGATTTGCCAAGTCTCATCAAATTTCTACCTCCACATCTCCCATCTGACCTCTTCTTTCTGTTCACATGGTCAACCCTCTAATTGAGGCTTTCATTGCTTCTCTCTTGGATTCTTACAATCTTATTCTTGTCTCTCCATAGGACTATATGATTCCATTTCTCTTGTCTTGGACTCATCATCCTCCTAATTGATGAGGTAGGAATCCTAAAGTCCAGGTTGGATGAGGGGATTGGGTTAGATGGTCTCTAAGGTTCCATCTCTATCTATGAACTTCTTGAATAAAAAGTTACTTTTATATGTCATTTAAAACTCTTTAGAATTTAGTTCCAGCCATCATTTCTAGGCTTATTATATATAACCCTCCTTCATATACTCTGCCTTCCAGCCAAACTGACCAATTGGTTGTTCCTCATGTAGGACACTGCCATGCTCCAACTACAACCCTCTGCAAAAGTTGTTCTCTACTCCCACAGTGAACTCCCTCCTTGCCTCTGTCTCTTAGAATACCTTGTTCCCCTTGAAATCTTTAATTTAGTGTTTGGCAGAATTAAGTTCTTACTCGATACTTAATATAGCCTGCCTGCCTGCCTGCCTTCCTTCCTTCCTTCCTTCCTTCCTTCCTTCCTTCCTTCCTTCCTTCCTTCCTTCCTTCTTTCCCTTCTCCCTCCTTCCTTCCCTTTCTTTTCTTTTTTTTTTCTCACTTTCCTTCCTTTTCTTAATCTTCTGGTTACTTAAGACTGGATGACACAGTATATAGAAAATTGGGCCTGGAGTCAGGAAGATCTGAGTTCAAATCCAAATTCAGAAACTTCCTGGATGTGTAGCCCTGGACAAATTACATAACCTTTATATGCCTTTGATTTGTAAATTATAAAATAGCAGTAATAGCAGAATCTACCTTATAGAGTTGTTGTGATAATCAGTGAGATAATTTTGGTGCATATGCTCCTAAGTCAGGAAAACCTAAGTTCAAATCTTGCCTCAGGCACTTACTAATTATGTAACACTGAGTCAGTCTCTTAACCCTGATTGACTCACATTGAGGGTTATTTTGAGTTCTATTGATTAATATCTGGCCACTGGACCCAGATGACTCTGGAAGAAAAAAATGAGGGTGGTGACTTAGCATAACTCCTCATTCAAATCCACTTCACTTGCTTATCTTGGCATCACCAATCTGATGTCTCAGTTTTCTTTAAGAACGAAGGATAAACATCATCATTATCATCATCATCAACCATGAGCAAATTACTTAATCTCTATTTGCCTTTGATTTTATAACTATAATATGGGAACAATAACAGGACCTACCCCATTGGGTTATTGTGATAATAAAATAATATTTGGTAACAAAATGCACTCAGCACAGGACCTTGCACATAGTTATGGCTATAGGTTTATTACTGTTCCTTTTCCATTCCTTTACTAGGAACCCTCTTCATCCCCTAAATTATATATATTTACTTTGCATATACCTATTTTTGTTCATATCTCCCATCCTCAAGTAGAATGTAAGCTCCTTGAAGGCAGGGGTTATTTCATTTTTATTTTTGTATCCTGAGCACTTCAGGGTGAACTCAGCACAGGGTAGGTACTAAGAAATGATTTCTTATGAGTGACTGAACTTTAGAAAAGCCTGGAAAGATTTGCATGAACTTATGGGGTGAGCAGAATCAAGAGAACATTGTACAAACTAACAGAACATTGTGTTCAGTGGGCAATGACAGTCCTGATGACATCCACATTTAGAGTCTGAATGCAAAGCAAAGTGTATATATTATGCTACTTTAAAATTTTTTTGTTTTGTTTTTCTCATTGTTTTCCCCCTTATTTATAATTAGTCTTTCACAACTTGATTAATAAGGAAATGTGTTAAACTTGATTGTATATTATATATATATATATATATATATATATACATGTATATTTGTATATATGTATACCTATATAAGATTGTTTGCTACTATGGGGAAAGGGGAGGGAAAGGAAGATTGTTGAAAAAAGTAGAACTCAAAAGCTTGTGAAGAATAAATATAGAAAACTACCATTGCATGTAATTGGAAAAAAATAAATAAAAAAAATTTTAAAAGAAAGAAAAAAAAGAAATGTTTGCTAAATGAATTGAATTGTGAGTAAATATTTGGTTTACAGGAGCAGCTAAGTGGCACAGGGCCTGGAGTTAGAAAGACCAATTCAGCCTCAGACTTAATAATTCTATGCCTTGGGTATATCACTTAATTTGCTTGCCTCAGTTTCCTCATCTGTAAAAAGAACTGGAAAAGGAAATGGGAAGCCACTCTAGTATCATTACCAATAAAAGCCCAAATGGAGTCAAAGAGAGTCATTGACAACTGAAAATGTGTGAGCAACAACAAAACTCTGTGCATAGCAGGTGCTTAAAAATATGAATTGACTCTGGATATATATGTTTATTAATCCACAAAATCTCAGAGTTATTGGCAATCCTCTATTCAACTTCCTGACAAGGTAACATCCAGCTCTTTTTGAATATTTACAATGTGGGGGACCTCCCTATCTGTCACTTCAGTTGACTTTATTGTTGGACAGTTTTGATTTATTGAATCAATTCAAACAAAGGATCTCTTGGGAGGGGTCTAATAAATTCTGAATTATAAGATTGTGTTTCTGGGACTTTTCATTGCATTTTCATTTTAAGTTGAAAATTATTACCTAAACATGAGACACTGTAGTCCCTTTCTATTTTAATGCTCTATAGTTCTGATTATCCCTAAAAAAGGGTCAGTATCACATTGGAAAGAGGTCACTGATAGCATGGCCAAAGCATCTATCCCTGGCCCAATTATATTGGGCATTTTTGCTTTAGATGAAAGCATAAATGACATACTCACCAATTTTTCTTATGACAGGATATTGGAAGGTAATGCTAAGTCAATGAATAACAAAAATAGGACTCAAAAACATCTTAAAGACCAAGAAGAATGATAGTCTGAATCTAATACCATGAAATAAAATAGAGATTAAATGGCTACACCATGTGTTGTTCAAAAAATTGATAAGGAAATTATATCTAAATGAAAATTCTAGTCCAAAATATCAAGAGTTTCTTGCATAATGCAGCAGGGTAATATAGTCAACAATTAAGATAAAATAATCTATGATGGTGTTAAGGGAGGAATAATGTTCAGAAAAAAAAATATGATAGGTGTCTGTATTTTGCCTTAACCATACAAATATACACTGTTGTAGTCAGTGATGGTTACTGCATTTTAGCAAGGAAATTGATAAGCTTAAGAGCATTCAGGACCTCAACCATGGTGAAAAGCTTCAAGATCATGCCATATGAGGGTCATTTTAAGGAGCTAGAAAGTTTAAACTGGAGATGAGGGGAGACCTTATAGTCATTTTCTTTTTTATTTTTATTATAGTTTCTTTATTTGTTTTTCCAACTTCATGCAATGACAAATTTTACCAATAATTTTTTGCAAGGTTATGAGTTTTGTATTTTCCTCTCTCCTTCTTTTACCTCCCCCTCCCTCTGACAGAAAACAATCTGAAATAGGATCTACATTTTAAACCATGCTAAACAATAGATTCATATTGATTATATTGTGAGGGAAGAATCAAATCCAAATGGAAGAAAGAAAACATTAGAAAGAAAAAAATGATGTATGCAAGACAACTTTTAAAAATTGAAGATAATATGCTTTAGTCTTCATTTAAACTCCACAGTTCCTTCTCTGGATATGGATGGTATTTTCATCATAGGTCCTTTAAAACTGTATAATTTGTATATTTGTATAAGTCATTTTAAAAATTGAATATGTCTATCATAGTTGATTATCGCCTCATATTGTTATTAGTGTGTATAATATTCTTTTGGTTCTGCTTATTTCACTTCACATCAATTCATGCAAGTCTTTCCAGACTTTTCTGAAATCTCATCCTTCATGTTTTGTTTTTTTTGTTTGCTTGTTTTTTGCAAGGGTTAAATGACTTGCCCATGGTCACATAGTGTCTGAGGTCAGATTTGAACACAGGTTCTCCTGACTCTAGGGCTGGTACTCTATCCACGGCACCACCTAGCTTCTCCCCACCATGATTTCTTATTACATTACATTTTTTTTATTTAGCTATTCTCCAAATTAGGAAAGAATTTCAGACTCTTTGCCACTACAAAAAGAGCTGCTATATCATGGTTATTTTTAAGTCTTTGAAGGAATGACACAAGAAGGAGAGCTGATACACATCTCTCTTAATTATATACCACCTTGAAACACCAAAAAATCACAGATTCACAAATCTAGTTCTGAAAACAGTAGCACAAAAGTTATCAAGTTTGGAGCAGAGATTCTCTAGTCTCATAAGCAGAACCCAACTTTAATATAAAATTCAAAGTCAAGAAATAGGATAGAAAAATGAAAAAACAATGAAAAAAAAGGAATTTGGTCATAAACAATTATTACAATGGAAACACCAAGACAGAAATTTAGAAGAATACAATAATGTAAAAACAGCCATAACAAAAGTCTCAAAAATGCTAATTGGACTCAATTTTAACTAGAATACTGGAATAATGAAGGAAAGAGAGAATGTCACAGGAAAAATGGGTAAAGAAATGATGGTAATGCAAGAAAATTATGGAAAGATAACTAGCAACTTGGTAAAAAGAGGCAGATAGAAAAAATACTTTAAAACAGAATTGACTTAATGATGAAAGAGCTACAAAATTCAGTGAAGAAGAGAACTCCTTGAAAAACAGAATTGGATAATGGGGAAGAAAAGGTAGAAAAATTGACTGAAAATAGGATTCATTAAAATGTAGAACTTGCCAAAAGGAAAAAAAGAGATACAAAAGGTAAATGAAGAAAATAATTTCTTAAAAATTAGAATTAAACAAGTAGAATCCATTGACTCTGTGAAAAATCATGAAACAACAGAGCATAGTCAAAAGAATAAAAGAAATTGAAGAAAATGTGAAATATCTCATCAGAAAAACAACTGGTCTGGAAAAAAGTCCAAGGAAAGATAATTTAAGAATTATTGGACTACCTAAAAGCCAAGATCAAGAAGAGATCCTAGACATTATATTTCAAGATGTAGAAATGAAAACCACCTTACTATTTTAAATCAACAGGGTAATATAGAAATTAGAACCATCAACCATTTCCTAAAAGAGATCTCAAAACAAAAGACCCTGGAATTGAATCTCAAAATTCCCAGGTCAAGGAGACAATATTGCAAACAACCAGAAAGAAACTTTTCAAATAATGAGGAACCATAATCAGGATTTCACAAGATTTAGGAGATTTTACGTTAAAGAAGTAGAGGGCTTGGAATATGATATTGTAGGAGGCAAAGAAACTAGTATTTCAACCAAAAATAACCTACTCAGCAAAACAGTAAAATCCTTCAGGGGAAAAATGTACAATAATTAAATAGAGAATTTTCAAGCATTTCTGATGAAAAGACCAGAGCTAAATAGAAAATTTGGCAAACCCAGTACTCAAGGGAAACAAAAGGGCAAACATGAAAGAGAAATCATAAGAGGCTCAATAGAGTTAAACTTTTTACATTCCTATGTGGGAAGATAATACATGTAATTCCCAAGAACTTTATCATTATTAGTATATTTAGAAATTTTTTACATAGACAGAGGGTCCAGGTAAGAGTTGATTATCTAAAGCAATGAAGGGGTGAGAGAAAGCATTGGATTAGGAGAAGAAAGGAGGAAGAGGTAGAATATAGAAAATTAATATAAAAAAGTTACAGGAAGAATTTTGGGGAGGGGAAACTGGGAGTGTTAGTAATGTCTCAACTCCACTCTCATCATAATTGATTCAAAGAAGAAAGAAAAAACACTCAGTTGAGTATATACAAATTAATAGAGGAGGAGATAAAATGGTAGATAATAATTCAGAGCACAAGATAAAAAGGCAGTGGTAAGAAGCAAAATTAATTTTTTTGAGGAGGGTCAGGATAAAAAGAGAAAAAAAAGGAATATAAAAGAAGCAAATAAGATGGAGGAAGGGAAATATATAGTAATCACAACTGTTAAAATGAAGGTGAAGGGACATTCATAAAACAGGAGATAGCATAATCAATTAGAAACCAGCATCTAACACTAAGTTGTTTACAAGGAACACATTTGAAACATAAGAATAAATACGCAGAGTTAAAATAAGGAGATGGAATGGGATTTATTATGCTTCATCTAGAATTAAGAAAAGCAAGAGTAGCAATAAACATCTCAAAAAAAAAACCCAAAGTAAAAAATAGATCTAATTAAAAGAACATAGACAATAAAATAATATCAATGATTTCTACAGCAAGTTTCTTTAATAAAGGCCTTATTTTTCAAATATATAAGGATCTGAATCAAATTTATAAAAAATAAGAACCATCCCCCAATTGATAAACTGTCAAGATAAAACCACAGTTTTCAGAGGGGGGAAATAGCAAAGCTAATTATAGTCATATAAACTATTCTCTAAATAATTATTGATCAGAGAAAAGAAAATTAAAACAACTTTGAGCGACCATCTCATACCTATCAGACATTAGAAATGCTGGATGGGATGAGGGAAAATAAGTTAAAATACTGTTGGTGGAGTTGTGAATAATTTGGAACTATGCCTATAGGACTGTGAAAACCTTTTGACTCAGCAATGCCATTAAGTCTGTACCCCAAAGGTATCAAAGAAAAAGGGAAAAAAAGTTCCATTTGTAAAATAACTCAGCAACTCTTTTTTATCATGGCAAAGAATTAAAATGTGAGGGATGCCCATTGGGAATTGACCAAATAAATTGTATCATATGATTGTGATGGATTACAATTGAGCTGTAAGAAAAGATAAGAGATATGGTTTTGGGAAAAAAAACTGGGAATACTAATATGAACTGTTGAGAAGTGAAATGGACAGAACCAGAAAGTCATTGTTTATAGTAACAGTAATATTGTAATGATGAACTGCTGTGAAAGACATAGCAATGCTAATTAATATTAGCAAGAAATTCCAAGAAAATTTCAAAGGACTCACCTTGAAAACTGATATCCATCTCCAGAGAAAGAACCTATGAACTGAGTATAAATTGAAGTATAGTTTTCTTACTTTATTTTTCTTGCTTTTAGGGACATGATAGTATTAATATGGAAATGGTTTTCATGATTTCATATGTCTAATTGATATATTGCTTTCTCAGTGGATGGAGGAGGAGAGAATTTGAATTCAATTGAAAAAAAAATAGGAAAAAATAGCACATGTTTTTAAAAAAGGAATATTTAACCCGAGTATGAGGAAGACTGTTGAATAATTAAAGTGGAGTAGGTTGTGTTAGGAACTCATGAGTTTTCCTTATTAGTGGACTTCTACTGAAGTCTAAATGACCACTTAATAAGGATTTTACAGAAGGTAAAATCTACTTAGTTTAGTTTAACTACTATTGGACTTGTTGTTTTCTAAGGTTCCTTACTCATAGAAAGTTGGATGGATGTTAGAACTCTCAGATATGCAACTAGTTGATTGGAGATTCTGGAGAGGGAGAGGTCCCTGAGCAAAGGTTACCCCTTAACTGTAGGTTAAATCAGACTTCAAATTCTCAGACAGAAAAGTATCCAGTTGGCTTCCTCTAGGGACACAGACTGATAAAGACAAAAAGGTTACCTAAAGAAAATTATGCATAGAAAATCACAGAGGCATGATGAAACATATAAACTAGAGAGAAACCAGAGAGAAGCAAACACACATATTGGATTAACTAAAAATACACAATTAGATACATATAGACAGACACAAAAACATACAGAATGCATATAGATAGACTCAAGCATACATACTGAAATAAATGTACAAACACAGAAATACACACATGCACAGAGTTACAAAACTCCGCTAAACCCATCTTGGGTTCCTCTCCTTGGTCTGGGAACTTCTTGGCTCCAGAATCCAAAGAGGGAGGGAAGTTTCATATGCTGACATCTCTGCACAAAGACCTGCATCATCTCTTAAACAGATCATCTTTTGGGTTCTCAGGGGAAAATGTATGAGGAAGATGTATTTAACAAGACTCTCCTGGGGATATCTACTTCTTTTTGAACATCAGTATTCTTACAGTGATGCCTCTTGGCTCCAAGCCATGGAATACCAGAGTCTCCAAAGAATTAATATTGAAAGTCATAGAATCACAGAATTTCAGAGTAGGAATGGACCCAAGAGGTCATCTAATCCAAACAATATATGAACTAGACTTCCCTTTTCAATGTAGCTCACAATGTTTGCCAGTCTCAGCTAAAAGACTATTAGTGAGGGGTCATATGGAAAGGGTTACAGCAGGAGTGAATAAGCTGTTACTTATTACAAAGGATTGTATGTAAAATTGTATGTAAATTGATGCAAAAATGTCAAATGTGGAACTAAAATAGGGAGTGGGCTTGACATGTAGCTAAATTAAATGAAAAAGCCTTAGTATTTTATTAGTATGTGTGGCTTGGATTTGGGGCAGCTAGGTGGACAGAGTGTCAGCACATAAATCAAGAAGCCTCATCTTCCTGAGTCCAAATCTGGCTTCAGACACTTATTAGCTGTGTAATTCTGGACAAGTCACTTAATCTTATGTCTCAGTTTCCCTATCTGTAAAATAAACTGGAGAAGGAATTGGCAAATCACTCTAATATTTTTGCCAAGAAAAATCTCATATGCGGTTTTCAAAAGTCACTCATGACTGAAAACTGAACAGCAACTTAGAATTTTAGATAGATAGAGGATAGATATAGCACACACATATACAGATATAAGAAGAAAAGGATCAGTATTTAAATATGCATATATATAAATATACACATATAAATATAGGTATGCATATGAATATATGTATACAAATGTATTTATAGGATCCATTTCTAATTGTATATATTCCCAAAGGACCCATATCTGATTTAGATATAAGCCCTTTCATTCATATATTTGTATATGCACGTAAGTGTATATATGACCACATGCACAGAGTACACATATGCATACATGCATGCAATGTACATGTTTAGATAGAATCCCTTTCCTTTTACATATACACATATGTATGCCTATATACACACATGTGTATGCACATGTGAATACATCTAGTGCTTATTTAGATATGAGCTCTTTCTTCATTCAATATAGCAATATGTATACATGTATGCATCAATGTGTAAAGATATGCTTATATTTTGATAATATACACGCATATATTATATATATGAATACATGTGTATGTACAAATACATAGTATAAACACACATATACATATGCATATATAATTAGATATAAACTCCTTTTCTTCTTTCTTTGAAATCTTTGAAGGCATAGCCTAGAAGCATTAATTCATCTGTCTCAAAATGCATACATAGGCTGGTAACTTTTGGAACACAGCTTCCAATTGCTTTTGAGCTCCAAGAACACTGCATTAATGTCCCAATTTTCCCACCAGCTTCTCCAACTTTTGTGATTTTCTTGTTCTGTCCATTTCACCCAATCTGATGGGCATGAACTGAAACCTCAGCATTGTTTTGATTTACATTTAGACTGGATGACTTCTAATATCCTTTCTGTCTCTAGGTGCTAAACTCCAAGTTCCCCTTGATAAAGGATCATGAAATCCAGAGGTGGAAGGATCATAGAGGTCATTTTTGTCTACCTCCTATTGTTCTTATGGAGAAGTGAGGCCCAGAGAAGTGGCTACTTGGATAAAGTTATCCTATTAAAGGGAGGAGTCAGGATTTGATGTCATTTCTTGGTGACTTCAAGGACTTCACTTACGCCACTGAATCACACAGCTTCCCCCTCAAAGTCAAGAGAAGGGTATGGGGAAAAAAGTTTCATAGAATAGAAAGGTGTGGTTAGGTTAAAATCCTCACTGATGAAGGGAAGACCTAGATCAATAAGATCTTATATCCAAATTAACAAATATTTTCCCTACAATTTGTGTGAATCATGTGAAGTGCTAGGGATATAAAGACAGACAAAAACACAGTCTCATATTTTAATGGAGCAGATAGCTTACAAACAGCTATGCATAAACAAAATGTATACAGGATAAATTGGAGATGATCTCACTGAGAAAGTGGTATTATTAAAGGATCTAGGAAAAGTGCCCTACACAGGAAAGAATTTAAGTTCAGACTCGCAGAGGAAGCCAGAAAAGGCCTTGTCTGGAGACAGTTGTTTGGGTGACAAGAAGATGGTCAATATAGCTGGCTTGTAGAATATATGAAAAAGAAAGGTGCACGTCATGGCAGGGCTTTGAATGTCAAATCGAGGATTTATATTTGATGGGAAGTCATAGTGAGTTTCTGGAATTTACTGAATAGGGAGATATAGGGACATGATAAATATAGACATGATAAACCCAAATTTTAGACCCTTTTAGCAACTGAGTGGAGGATGGATTGAAATGTGGAGAGATTAGAAGAAGGAGGCTATTGATGCAGTCAAGACATGAGATGATGATGATGGGTCTATACCCCCATGAAACATAATGTAACATAATGTATATGTAACATATGTAACATAAATGGATATGACACACTTTTACACTGATATAGTGGCCAAGAGACAACCCATTATCCCTGCACAAATGCCCCAAACTATTTGCACATATCTATCTGACTCCATAAATGTTTCCCTAATTTTATAAAATACACGGACATACTTAGAAACACATATTATTACTCATGTGCTAATACATTCAGTAACAATATGTCTAAACATACACATGTGGATACATCTTCATAGAGTATAATTTAGTAATGATTAGAGCTGGAACTTAAAACCAAATCTTTCGACATCCTGATAGAATTCTTTTCATTATACCTTATAGTTTTTTTCACATGGGTATATAGGCTTGTATGCGTGTGCACGCGCACGCACACACACACACACACACACACACACACAAACACACAGACGGATTGTGCAGGAAGTGAAGACAGTGAATAACTATTTCTCCCAATCCACTTCTCTATTATTTTATGGTTGTTTCTCTACTTTCTCAATACTACACTTATGTAGTCTGATTTGAGAGGCTGTAAGGAATTAACCTTTGATTTTCCTTTAGGGAGTTATGGAATGAAGAACCTGAAATATCTGTCCCTCTGTCTTTTAGATATGTACAGTTAAAGTCAAAAGACTTTAGACTCCATTGTCTCAAAGAGAGCTTCCCAGTATGCCATCTCTACCCCCTTTCCCACCCCAGCTAAGCTGCTAATAACTTTCCTTTTAGAACCACTGTTCTTGTGTTCCTAAATCATCAAAAGTTATGATCTCTTTTGACCTTAGGATTTTTAACTGAGTTCCGTGCTTCTCTATGGATTCCATGGAGAGATTCTAGGGGTATAATGAACTTGATGGGATAATAATATTATATCCTTATTTTCATTAACCCTTGTAATCTTAAATATTTTATTTTATGCATTTAAAATATTATTCCAAGAAGGGATGCATAGGCTTCACTAGACTGCCCAAGGACACCATGTGTATCCACACCCATAAAAATTAAGAACTCTGGCTTTTGATCTAGGGCTCCTTGTGTCCTTATTGAATTTATAGATCTCTAACCTTCTACTTGTGACTCTCCCTGAACCTCCAGAAGTTCCTGATCCCCTAGTCTGACTCTTTGGGCTTATCTTCCAGTTGCCATCTCCTCCCTCAGTCATCATAACTAGAAGTCAGAACCTGGCTATTCCCTCTTTTTCTTTTCCTCTTTCTCCTCACTCCCCACCCTAAACCACAAGCTTGCATCTTGTAGGGTTATTTTAAGATTTAAAATGTAACTGTCATGCTTCAAAGATTTACTACCATCATTAAGGGTCTAGATATTCTCTAATAACCTCTTATTCAAGGACAAAGCACTGGGAAAATTGTTCCTTTATCTGATTTTAGAAAAATTGGCCTGGGAAGTAAGCTTCACCAAGTGGAAGAAGGATCCCTAGTGTCTGCTAGGAATGGAGAATCAATACAGGGCCATAGAAAGCTCATGCCAGAGATAGAGCAAATTTGAGGAAAGAATAGAAAGAGCAAGCTCTGTTCTTTATCTACACTGGAGCTCCATTCAGTGATACAGAGAGTGATGGGAACCATAGAGGTCCGTAGTCCCTCCCTCTGCATCTGGGAGGGCATTTTAGTTTATTTCCTTTCATCCAGATAGTACTTGTGAATTTTGTATAACTATAAATATCTTGTATAACTATAATAGTAGCACCATTTTCCTTTAGGATCAATCAAACTCAGATGGCAGATATAGAATAGAATTTATTGATATAGTCCAGAGCACTCATGCCCATATGATCAACTTAGATACATCTAGATCATACATCTCAAATTGGAAGAGACTTTCATTTTTCAGTTGGGGAAACCTAGAGGATCAGGTCTTCTGTCTTCAAAGTCAATACTCTTTCCACTGCTACCCAGTGAATTGGATATACTTAACTTAAGTTGCATTCAATACAATTCATTAGAATAAGATTTATTATACATCTGCTATGCATGCAACACTATATTAGATGCTGGGGTTGAATTTAATTCAAATAAATCTTGTTGAGTTTAATTGAAAAAAGTTATGGGGAAGTGCTAATGTGGGTTGAGTTAGGGTGAGAGTGAAGGGATTGTACGAGGTCAACCAGGTAAGAATTTTCATAGCTGAGATTTGAAAACAAGTCCTGAGAAACAATGTAGTTTAGATGACAGGATACTGGACTATTTATAAGCAGGAAGACCTGAGTCCAAAGTCTACCTCAGATACTTATCTTACAAAACACTTAACCAATTTGGGCTTCAGTTTTCTCATATGTAAAATTATTAAGTAGGAGTTCAATCTTAAACTAAAACTGGGATCCTTTGATCTTGTGACGCCAGATTCAGACCTTGCTGAACATTAGCCATGTTGTGTGAGGATAGGGCTTTCACTAGAGAGCTAGAACTAGAAGTGGTGAGGAATCACAGAATCATGGCTATTATCCCAGTTCCAGAGAGCCTGATAACCACCCATGTAAATAAAAACAACTTCTTAAGGATTACAACTCAAAGGACTCATACTGGGACCAGGGATAGAACAAAACCATCTGAACCCCACGGGGATGGACTCTCAGACATGAACTTACTAATACTGTACTCTAAAAAAAACGTACATAATGTTCAAGAATGAATCTATCAATAGCTCCCTGAGCTATCAATCATGCAATCCACCTTCTCCCCCCTCAGTCTTTCCCTCCTATAAGACAGATACCTGCAGTTGGGGAGAAAGGATCTGGGCTAAAGCCGAGTAACAGGAGCCAGGGAATCATAATTCATTAATGGTAATGTCATGTGATAAAAGAAAACAGTAATTGCTTCACATTCCTATGCGCTGCTACCAGTCACTAGCACATTTACACAGTGAGGCAAGTTCCTCTGTCTACTCATCCCCGACTTTAAATCTCTCATAGGCAGAGAATCAACCTCTGGCCAAGGATATGGCAGCTTGACTGGCACACAAAGAATAGGGATTCTGGAGAACTCAGCTGTTGCTGCCTCTAGGGGCGGATGGCAGGCTCTTGATGAACCATGTGAAAATCATCTAAACCTGAGTTGGATTTTCTCCCTGCTGGGTCCCCTGGGAATGACCTTGCCAGAAAATGATCTGCTCATCCTCAACCTACAGGCATATCAATTTTACTATGTGTTACTATGCAAAGTACTTCTTAAACCACCAAGTGCTTTGTAATTATATGTTGTTATTAATATACAATAGAAGGCAACTCAGTTTCATTCAGTCCATCTCAACTTTATTCTGTTCAATTATACTGAATTGAGCACAATTCCATTCAATCAACAGTCAACAAGTATCTTTAAAGCTTCTACAATGTGCCAGTCTAAGTGCTAGCTATACAAACACAAAGAATTAAACAATATCTTTCTTTAAAAAACCCCACAAAGTTCCTTGTTTTTTCTTTAGTGTTTACAATTTAATTTTTCTTTGCATATTTAAAACATTTTAAATATTTATCATTTTTAAAAGAGTTTTGAGTTCCAAATTCTAATTCTCCCTCAACTCGCCTGAGTAGATTACACTTATACAATTATATAATACATTTTAATATTAGTCATTTTGTGCAAAAAAATCTCAGACAAGAAAGAATGAAAGGCAGAAGGAAAGGAAAAAGAAATAAAGGAAGAAAAAAGAAAGACAAAGAAAGAAAGACTGAAAGAAAGAAGGAAAGAAAGGAAAGAAAGGGAAGGAAGGAAGGAAAGGAAAGAAGGAAAGAAAGAAAGAAAGGAAGGAAGGAAGAAAGAAAGAAAGAAAGAAGGAAGGAAAGAAAGAAAGAAAAAAGAAAGAAGAAAGGAAGGAAACTAAGAAAGAAATAGAAAGAACGAACTGCTTTGAAAAGACAGTTGTTTTCAGACAATATTAGTTCTTTCTCTGGAGGCAGATAGCATTTTCCATCATGAGTCCTTTGGGATTGTCTTGGAGCATTGTATTGCCAAGAATAGCTAAGTGATTCACAGTTTTTTATTGTATAATATTGCTGTTAATGCATACAATGTTCTCCTGGTTCTGCTCACTTCACTTTATACTATTTCATGTAAGTCTTTCCAGTTTTTTTTCCTGAAATCATCCTGCTTGCTATTTTTTTATAGCATAACTGCATTCCCTTACAATCACATACCATAATTAAACAATCTTTATTTTAAGAATTTTAATTCACTTCGGCTCCATTCACTTCTTATTTGATTCACATCCCTTCATCTTATCTCACTTCACTTCATTCTAACCCTACTCCTATCATCCAATTCAATTCATTTCAATTAAACTCAAACCCAGAATCTAATAAAGTGGTATGGAAAAAGTGCTAAGTCAAAAAATGATATGCAAAAAAGTAAATGCTAAATACTTATCCTATTGAACTGAATTGACCTCAACCAAAATTCTGTACACCCAAATAAATGACTTGAAAGAAATAGGATGGAGCAGTAGAAAGAGCAATGGCCTTAAAGTCAGTTCAAATTTTCCCCAGATGTTTACTATTGGAATGATCTTGTGTAAATCATTTGTATTTTCTGGACCTCAGTAAAATAAGGAAATTGGATGAGATCCTTCTAAGGTCCCTTTCAGTTTGAGGTCTATAACCCTGTGGAGTTCCCTATAACCCCAAATCTATGGATTCCACTTCACTCAATTAAATATTTATTGTTTACTGGACTTAATATCCATCCTTTTGGAGAAAATAAGAAATAACTAGAAGAAAAATTCAAGAATATCACCTAGTGCACTACCTCATTTAGTGTTGGAGGTGGGCTGAGTATGGAGAGATTGATATGGCTAGACTCCAATGATAAGAGTAATCAGAGAAGGATTCCTGAAGGAATTACAATTCTTTGCACAATATTTCTCCTCTGAGTTCTTAATGCTTTAATTGTTCTCTAATTGTTTGATGGTTAGTAGTCCTACTTCATTTGAGGGTAGTGTCTTTCTGGCATTCATTCTGCCTCTGGGCTGAGCCCTTATGATGCTCTCAATAAGCACAGTTGGTTGATTGATTATTCCCAATGGTGGCAGACAGGAAGAAAGGGAGCTTGGTGGGCATAGACAGTTTATGGAAGGGAACCCAAGGTGCCAGTGAGAAGTCAAATCCTGGCCCCTAGCCACTTGTCTCAACTAGAAGCTTGAGGCCTCAGCCATGATAAATAGAAAATTATAGTATCCCAGGGCTGATCAATGAAGTATTTTTCATGAGCACAAAAAATTTAAAGGAATAAATTGTGGTACAAAGCAAATCATGTTTTCAATGTTTTCTGAAGGTTGTGAAACATCGATTGGAGTCCCATTGATTTCTATTTGGGAGGCCCTGCATGGTGGGGTTTTCATCTCTGTCCATTCCCACTGTTGGTTGGGAACACATGTGAATATATGCCTCTTGTGTATGTATGTATGTATGTGTATTGTGCCTGTGTGTGTGTGTGTGTGTGAACAAAAGCTGAGAAATTTTCTCAATGCTCCATTGGCCCTTTTACTGGTAGCTCTGCATGATTTGTATTAGTGACCTTAAGTTTTCATCTCAGAAGGAAAAAAGAAAGGGCTCCTAGTGATCTACTTACAATGTGTGTGCATGTGTTTTTTTGGGGGTAGATTGTGTAGGGGTACTACTGAGTAGCTGAACATATCTGTTCTGTCTTGATGTTAGGTCCTGAAGGGGATGGAGAGGAAAAGAATTAGGAAAGGGAGGTTGTGACAGAGATAGACCAAGATCTAGAAAGATAGAGAGGAAGAGAGAATGGGGTGGCAGGACTTTAAGCTTAGGGGAGAGGTAGAAATAGAGGGACAGCAGATTTATTTTAGGTTTTTTTTTTTTTTTTTTTGGCAAGGCAATGGGGTTAAGTGGCTTGCCCAAGGCCACACAGCTAGGTAATTATGAAGTGTCTGAGACCGGATTTGAACTTAGGTACTCCTGACTACAGGGCTGGTGCTTTATCCACTGTGCCACTTAGCTGCCCTGGGACAGCAGATTTAAATAGATGGTAGAGAACAGATTTGAGACATAAAGAGAGACAGAGGCAAGATAGAGGAGAATGAGACAAAAAATGGATAGAAATTAAGAAAAACAGACTGAAGAGAGAAATAGGAGAGGAATATAGAAACAGATCCAGAAAGGGAAGAGTTAGATAGTGAGAGGGAAGGGATAATCAAATAGGAAGATAGAGAAAGACAGATACACAGAGAAGTAGACATATATTTAGATTTAGATCTAAAATGAGAACTAAATGGGAGAGAGATAGAGAGATAGAACTGGAGAAAGAATGATATAGTGAAAGAGATAAGGGGAGAGAGAGAGAGAGAGAGAGAGAGAGAGAGAGAGAGAGAGAGAGAGAGAGAGAGAGAGAGAGAGACCAGGATCATGCAGCTGCTAAGAATCTGAGACAGCATTTGAACTTAGGCCTTTCTGATAAGCTATCCACCAAGTCATCTTACCTTCCCTTAGGGAGTGACCCCTACCTTGATGAAATACTCCCTGAAAATGTGCATCACCACTGACCCTTCTGTCTAGGAAATAAGGAAATATTGCTTACCAATCAAAGTCATCTGGAAGATCCCCAGCATAGGACAAGGATTGAGGCTAGAAGATGGTCCATTGTATACTTAAATATCAATGTTTGGATTCTAAGGATTCTCCCAAAGGGAAGGAATTGTCTTCTATATGCTTTCTACTTTAAGAATGATGAGCTGAGGGGTGGCTAGGTGGCGCAGTTGATAAAGCACTGGCCTTGGAGTCAGGAGTACCTGGGTTCAAATCCGGTCTCAGACACTTAAAAATTACCTAGCTGTGTGGCCTTGGGCAAGCCACTTAACCCTATTTGCCTTGCAAAAAAGAAAAAATGATAAGCTGAAACCCTTTTCTCTTATTTCATCTTATGTCCAATCCAGACCTCAATTATTTGTACAGCCTTCATGGGACCCACTCCTTCAAAATTCCAGCTTTTTAAAAGTAGACCTAATTAATTTACTTACCACCCTCCCTTTCCTGCCATTTTCTCTCTTTCATTTTCCCTATAACTTTCTGGGGTCTATTTCTATCTATCTATAGTCTATCCCCATACTCCAATTCCCTTCCCTGATTCTGTCCTCCCAGAGGATATATGCCTCTTTCCACATCAACCAAACTCTATTATGACCTATTTTCCTAATTCAATCTGCCACTTCCCACCTCCACCTATTTGTTAGATTATTATTATTAATTATTGTTATTATTCAAGGCAATGGGGTTAAGTGACTTGCTCAGGGTCACACAGCAAATTAAGTATCAAGTGTCTGAGGTCAAATTTGACCTCAGGTCCCCCCACACGCACCCAGGACCGGGGCTCTATCCACTGCACCACCTAGCTGGCTCTGCATTGTTATATTTAAGAATACCCATCTCACGTATTCACATGAACTATTTGTGGGAGCTCATAGTGGTCTGATAAACCACAGTCGGTAATTTGTCTCAAACATGGCGATGTCATTTTGGTCTTCTTCCATAAGGATGGACAAGAACCAACCGATATTTGTGCAACCTGCATGGAACACAACTCTAATAACACCTTTCTTTTCCTTAAGATTCAATTGGGGGGGCGGGGATGCAGCTAGATGGCGTAGTGGATAAAGCACCGGCCCTGGAGTCAGGAGTACCTGGGTTCAAATCCGGTCTCAGACACTTAAATAATTACCTAGCTGTGTGGCCTTGGGCAAGCCACTTAACCCCATTTGCCTTGCAAAAAAATAAATAAATAAAAACACCTAAAAAAAAAGATTCAATTCAGGGGCCACTCCCTCCTTCCCTCAGATTAGTCTCTTCTCTCTCTCCAAAGGGACATTTTCCTCTTAAAGTCTCTCAGGCTTCTTTATTTGACACCTCTTATCTGCTACAGTATAAAAAAAGTGCATACTTCGGCTTCCTCACCTGTAAAACGAACTGGAGAAGGGAATTGGTGAACCCTCCTGTATTTCTGCCTAGAAAACCCCAAACGGGGTCGCAAAGAGTTGAAACGACTCAATAATGGCAATGACAACAAAACGACTGAATTCTCTCCTAAGCCTGGATGATGAGACCTGCCCGGGGTCAGAAAAAGGAGATAATAATGCTGCGCTTGGGCGGTCAAGGGCAGATTCCGGGAGGAGGCAGATGTCGGGGAACAGTATTTTCTTCCTTCAAGGCCCACCCAGAACCCTAATCGCTCTAGGTTGTCCTTTGTTTCATCTCGCGCCTCATCCGTCTTCCCCCTGTTTGCAAGGAGCAGGAAGATGAACTCGCTTTCCACCCCCTACCCTCCGCACTTCATTCAGCAGTTGCCGGGAAGGATGCCAGCTTGGCTCTCCTCCGAGAGCCGGTCACTTTGAACGGCATTCCTCCAGGAAACAGGTAACAAAGCAAGTAATAAAAATGCTGGAGGCAAACAAATCGCAGAACATATTGTGTGCGTTTGGGATGCAGGGAAGGACCTCATTTAAATAAGGCCGCTTGCCAGCTCTGGTTGAAGCAGGGGAAAGATGGAGTTTAACAAGTTGTCCTGATTTCTGTGGGGAGCCAGAGAACGTGGGTGGGCGCTGGGGAGGGCCTTAGAACCCCGGAGGAGGGTGGGAGAACCTTGGGACTTGGAAGAGAACGCCACAGTTGGAACTGAGGGTTCAAGGTTTTAAAAGATGGAATGGGGAATGGTAGAGCTGGAAGGAATCCTGGGACATTTAAATGGTAGCACATGGAATAAGTAGCGTTTATAGACCAGGGCCTTCCAAATGGTTTTGGGCCCCGGCCCAAGTCATCTTCCTAAAGATGCTATTCAGGATGAAAAGATATAAATTCCAGTCTTCCTTGCATAGGGGGAGAATTAATTTCCATGGAAGAATACAAATATTGACCAAAGTCATGTGCACCCATGATAGGGTTCTCAGGGTTCTTGAAGGTGTGGGAATTACTATTATATAGATTCCCCCCCCCCCTTTCTGTCTCTTTCCCCTTTTCTTTCCCTCTCTCTTTCCCTTCCCTCTCTTTCTCTCCCTCTCTTCCTCTTCCTCATTCTCCCCTTATTCTCCTCTCTCTCTTCCCTTCTCACTCTCCTTTCTCCCTCCCTCCCTTTCTCTCCCCCCTCTCCTCTTCTCCCTCTCCTCTCTCCCTCTTCCTCTCTCTCACTCTCACCTCCTCCCTCTCTTTCCCTCTCTTTCTTTCCAACTTTCCCTCTCTCCCTCTCCTTCTCTCCCTCTCCCTCCCCCTCACTCTCCCACCTCTCTCCCTTTCTTCCTCTTCCTCTCCCTCCTTCTCCCTTTTTCTCCTCTCCCTCTCCTCTCCCCTCCCTCTCCTTCTCGCCTCTCTCTCTCTCTCTCTCCCTCTTTCCCTTCTCTTTCTCCCTCCTTCTCTCTCCTCTCCTCTCTACCTCTTCTTCTCTCCCTCCCTCTCTCCCTTTCTACCTCTCCCCCTCTCTCCTCCTTCTCTCCTTCTCCCTTTTTCTCCTCCCCCCTCTCTCTCTTCTCTCCTCTCACTCTCTTCCTCTCTCTCTCTCCCTTTCCCTCCTTCCTTTTCTTTCTCCCTCTCTCTCCTCTCCTTCTCTCTCCCTCCCTCTCTCTCCATACATATATGTGTGTATATGTATATATGTATATATACATACATATATATATATATATATATAATAGAGCCTCATTCAGTCACTCCTTCCTTTCTTCAGCCTCCCAGAGTGCGTCTTTCTTTAAACTGCAGCTCAAATACCACCTTCTGTGAGAAGTCTTCCCTGATCCTCCAAAAATATTGCTACTTATCCTCTTTTAGTACCTTGAATTAAACTACCTTGTATGTTTACATTTATTCACTTCATATTTATACTGTATATTTTTATGTGCTCTTGTTGTCTCTCTCATTAGAGTGCAAACTTCTTGCCAGTATTCCTTGTTTTATTTTTAGTACTTGTATTCTCTGTGCCTAGATTAGGGTCTAAGCATATAATAGGTATTTAATAAATGCCTTTTGATTGTCATTCATTCATTTTATAGAGGTCTCAGCTTTAGCTTTCTTACTTATTGAAGGAGGGGATTGGCCTAGATAACTAGCCATCAGGGAGTTCCTTGTCTGAGGAGGAGTGCTGGGGAAAGAGAAAAATATAACTCCTGACCCCAGGAATATAGAGAGAACTATAACTTTTGGTCTTAGGAAATGAGAGGTGGCAGATTGTGGTGTCGAGTAGGAGTCTATGGGGTCAGTTTGGCTGGATTAGAAGGTACCAGTTAGGAACCAGTGAGAATCACAGTTGCAAGGTAGTCTGGGGAAAACATCCTGAAAGGTCTTCACTATTAAGCTAAAAAGACTGGACTTGAAATGAAGGCATAATTAATCCAGTAAGGTTACTGTCTGTAAGGTCACTGATTTCTTATCTCCATATAATATTATTTTTTGATTATGTTCTGTGATCTATTTGAAATTTTTGTTGCTACTGAACATTCTTTTCATTCAGTAAATCACTTAATTATTAAATTATTATAATTTATCAATCAAAAAACATTCATTATTTAATAAGTACCAGCTACTATGTATTGCTAGTCTCAAGAAGTTCCAACATCGGGCCGCTAGATGGCGTAGTGGATAGAGCACCAACCCTGGAGTCAGGAGTACCTGAATTCAAATCCGACCTCACACACTTAATAATTGCCTAGCTGTGTGGCCTTGGGCAAGCCACTTAACCCCATTTCCTTACAAAAAAAAAGTTCCAACAGTGTGTGCTTACCTAATTTTCTTTTCTTCCCTTTTAAGACTATCTCATATGTCCTCTTTTGTCTCTAATTGGTCCTTCTCTTGTCTTCCTCCTTGGCTACTCATCTTCTACTAAATCCATTAATGTAAATGTTTCTATCATCTGTTCTTTCTCTACACTCATCCCCTTGGCAGGCTCATTCATTATGATAACTTCAATGACCCCAAATAACCAATACTTCTAAGTGAATGTCCCACAAGTCATTGTCTCCTTTGCTTACCCAAACTGACAGCAGGACAAAAACATGTTGTCAATGTCAACATGTCTCAAAAAGAGTTCATCATCTTTCCCTCTTCTATAGGAAGCAGTGGACAATAGTGGTCATTTATATAGTGCTTAATGTGTGTAAGGCATTTTGCTAAGACTATTGGATCTGAGTGAGAAAGATCCAAGTTCAAAGGTGACTTCAAGTACTTACAAGCTGTGTGACCCTGATCAAGTCACTTGATCTCTAGTTTTTCAATTGTAAAATGGAAATAATAACAGCACCTATCTCCCATAATGAATGAACAATAAATGAGATGTATTTGACAAATATTAATAAATGCTAATTTTCTTCCTTTTAAATAAGTCAGCTTCTCTTCTTAGTGTCATTATTTTTGTCTAGGATACCCAATCATCTGACTTCCCAACTTAAAGCTTTCTCTAGTACTACCTTTTATCCCTCTCTCTCTTCCCCCTCTCATTGATTTGGGGCTCAGACCAGACTTAGACTTGAATCTTGTTTAGCATTTACTTGACCCCTTGATTCCCTGTGGCCTTTGATACTGTTGATCACCCTCTCCCTCCTCCAAGAAACTCGTTTTTCTAGGTTTTGAGGTTACCACTTTCTCCTGATTTTCCTCTTATCTATATGACCACTCCTCGGTCTTCTTTGCAGGATCCTCATCCAGATCATGCCCTCTAACAGTAGGTGTCTCCTCAAGGTTCTGTCCTAGGTTTTTCTTTTCTTCCTTTATATTACTTTATTTCATGATCTCATTAGTTCCCATGAATGAAATTACCATTTTTGATGCAGTTGATTTTTAAATCTACCTATCTTGCCCCAGACTCTCTGTTGACATCCAAACTCTTATTTTTAGCTACCTTTCAGATATTTGGAATGAAATGTCCAGTAAATTCAATATGTACAAACTTAAAATGTCATAATCTTTCTGCCTAAGCCCTCGCTTTATCCCCTATTTTCCTTACTACTATATGATGTTCAATTATTTCAGTTGTGTTCAACACTTTGTGACTATTTGGGGTTTTCCTGGCAAAGATACCAGAGTGGTTTGCCATTTCCTTCTTCCACCCTTATGAGGAAACTAAGACAAACAGGGTGAAATGACTTGCTCAGGGACTGATGTCACATTTGAACTCAGGTCTTCCTGACTCCAGACCCAGTATTCTATCCATTTGGCCACTTGAATGCCATATATTACTATAAAGGGCAACACAATTCTCCCAGTTCCTCAAGCTTTCAACTTAGCAAACTTGTCATCCTCAACTCCTAACTATCTTTCCTCCTGTCCATATTTACTCTGATGTTGATGCCTGCCTGGCTTCACCTTTGCAACATCTCTCAAACTCTATCTTTTAACCCTGCCCACACCCTGGAGCTGGTTCTGGTCCTCTTACACTTGGACTACAGCAAAAAACTGGTGGGTCTCTTCTTCAAGTATCTCCTTTCTCTAATCCACCATTCAGTATCCAAAGTGATTTTCCTAAATATCACATCTGAGAATGTCAGCTCCCTCCTCCAACTCAATAAGCTCCACTGGCTTCCTACTACCTCCAGGATCAAGTATAAATTCCTCCACTCATTGTTTATACCCCAAACCCTTTCTACCTTTCCAATATTTTTATACCTGCCACAAAGTTTTCAACCAGGTAGGACCAGCCTCCTGGCTGTTTCTGCATACTCCATCTTTTGGTCCAGTTATTTTCTCTGTCTGATCTCATTGCCTGAAAGGTTCTCCCTCCTCCAAGCTTCCCTAGATTTCTCTCTTCTCATTTAAAAATCCCATCCTCTCTCAGCAGCTTTTCCCATATTCCAGTGCTTTCTCTTTATTGATTATTTCCAATCTATCTCCTATGTAGTTTGTACATACATAGATACTTTTTTCTTCCTTATTGTCTCCCTCATTAGATTACAAACTCTTTGAGGGCAGGGTCTAGAGCTTCTTTTTGTTTTCCCAGTGGTTGACACATTGTAGGGCCTTAATTCATGTTTATTGACTTATAGGCTGACATCTACAATTGTAACCTCTAATAAGTGGCTTAATCTTGTTGAAGTTCAATTTTATCATCTTTCATAGAAGCCAGTTAGATTTTTGAACCTCTAAACACCTATGGGGGTAGCTAGGTGGCACAGTGGATAGAATTACCAGGCTTGGAGGCAGGAAGACTTCTCTTCATGAGTTTAATCTGACTTCAGATACTGCCTAAACTATATGACCCTGAGCAAGTCACTTAACCCTGTTCGCCTAAGTTTTCTCAACCATCAAATGAGTTGGAGAAGGAAATGGCAAACCACTCTGGTATCTTTGCCAAGAAAACCCTAAATGAGGTCATGAAGACTTGGACATGATTGAAAAATGATTGAACAACAGTAACACAAAAGCCCAGGTGGAGGTCAGTCAGTTAATGAATGAGTCAGAAATCCTTTACCAACTGATGTAATTACTATGTATAAAAAAATAAGCAAAAACACAGTCCCTGATATCAAGGAGCTTTTCTTCTACTGGGAGAGAGACAGCATGGAAACAGCTATTTACAAACATGTTTAATGTACAAGTGACATCAGAGGGATGGCAGTGGTCAGGCAGATGACCTAGAGTGGATACTAGATCTGTTGATGTAACCTGGTAATAGACTCAATGTCAGGATTAGAGGAGAATGAGGAGTAGCAATGGCTTTCAGGTTCTATGCAGAGTGGGAAGGCAGTGGGTATCCACCAGGAAGATGGTGTCATGGAAGGACAAAATGGCAGAGGAGGGGGCCTCACCAAAATAAGAGACCCTCTACATTTATAGCAGAAGGAACTTTCCAAGGAGAAAAGGGAGTTGGGACACAATGATTCCGGTAAGTGATCCAGGATGATAACTTCCTTTAGGGGATGTCTGCAGAGAAAAGTTGAAAATCAGTTTAAGGCTGTTATCTTTCCCACTCTCCCATTCTTTCCCATCTACCCTCTCCTACTTCTGGCAGGCAATTTGCCTTCCAAGTGCTGTCCAGTAATTGCGATAATAAATTGAATAATTAAATTAAATCCACAGAAGGGAATTAAATATTAATTTCTAATAAGCCAGTCAGAGTGTTCCCTGGGGTTAGGAAGGGGAGGGAAGAGAAGGGTGGGCATATAATCAGCAGCCAGAGAGAGAGGAGCCTGAAATTCTCAGGCCCTCTTGAGGCTGAGAGAGGTCAGCATGATTGAATAGAAAGAAGCCTGGGCTGGGAGCCAGGAGACATGAGCTTGAGCCTGATCTCTGATCTGAGTCACCAAGTCATTGTGGGATCCTGGGAAACATCCTGTACATCTCAAGGCCTCAGTTTCTCCATCTTAATCACTAACTTTTGATAGATTTACTAAAGTGGTGAATTTACTATGAATATAATGTCCCCGGATTTCAGTATGATTTTCATTCAACAGTTAAGTCCTTCCTGTGCTAGGTGCTAGGGATTTGAAGCCAGACAAAAAGCAGTCCCTGTCTTTGAAGAGCTTATTTTCAATTGGGAGAAAGAAAATGTGTAATTAAAAGAAAATTAAATAGTGATAAAAATTGCTACAGACAACAAGAAGGTGCAATGGCTAGAGCACTTGGTCTTGAGGCAGGGAAACTCCTCTTCCTGAGTTCTAATCTGGCCACAAACACTTACTAGCTATGTGACCTTGAGCAAGTCATTTAGCTCTGTTTGTCTCAGTTTCCTCATCTGGAAAATGAGCTAGAGAAGGAAATGGCAACTCTTCCAGTATCTTTGCCAAAAAAATCCTAAAGGGGACAGAAAGAGTAGGACATGACTGTGCAACTGAACAACAATATAAAAAAATTGCTAACATTTTAAAAGCACTCTAAAACTTGGAAAAGGGATTTGATTCTTACATCTACATTATGGGTTAAATACAGCAAATATTATGATGCCCATTTTACAGATGAGGATACAAAAGCAAAGAAGTCAAGGAAACTGATGAAAGAATAATTCAGAGAAATGCTCAGTGTCACCTAGCTGGTATTAGAGGAAGGATTTAAAACCAGATCTTCCTGACTCGAGTTCTGCACACCACCCATAATAGCACTTTGACTTTCAAGTACAAAATAATATAAAGTAAATTTCCCTGGGGAGGGCAGGAACAACAGGAAGAAAGATGAGAGACTTTCTTTGGGAGCTAGAGACAGACTTTGGAGGAAACCAAAGATTATAAGAGACAAAGGGGAAGAGGAAAGACTTTCTAAACATAGGGAATAACCTTGTAAGTGGAACAGAGTGTACCAAACAGGCCATTGTGGTTGAAATGCAGAGCAAATGAGGAAAAGTAATATGAAATAAGGCTGGAAAGGTGGGCTGGAACCAGATTGCTAAGACTTTTAAAAGGAAATGGTGTGATCTGGCAATTTCTGAAAAGATGTATATATGTAGTATGTATGTATGAATGGATGGATGGATTGGTGGTTAGATGGGTAGATAGGTGGATAGATGGATAGATAAATAGATAGATAAATCTGTGGATGACTGGTTAGACACAAGGACAAATAGGTAAAAAGACAAAACATTTATTAAGGAAAATATACTTAATATATGTTAAGTATTAAATAATAGAGGTACAAATGCAAACAAGCATAGGAAAGACAGCACAGAAAGGGGAGCTGGAAGGAGGGAAGGAGGTGGAGTTGCTGGTTTGAACAGTAAAGTTATGGCATGGAGTGGGAAGGGCAATGTACCAGATAACAATTCATCTCCCAATACTGAAGGATCTTAAGGGAAGTCCAAAAAGAAGGGAGGTGGAAAATGGTGGTCTGAGTAGAATAGGCATGGGTGGAATGGGTTACATCTGGTGCTTTGCCTAGTGTGCTCACTAACATTTTTATCACTGATTTGGATAAAATAATAGATTAAATCCTTATGAGGGAGGAGTACCACTCTTGATGGGAGTCTCTGAAAAGATCTTGCCAGAATGGATCACTGGAGTGAATCTAGTAAAAAACAATTCAATAGGAATCACTATAAAGCCTTTTGCATGGTTAACAAAAATCAATTTACTAATTATGTTAAACAGCAGTTTGTCTGAAAAAGATCTGGAGGTTTTAATGGACTACAAGCTTAGTGTGATTTGACAGCCAGAATAGTCAATGGAATTTTGTTTCTCATTAAAGAAATCCTTACTTCCAGGAATAAAGAGGCAATCAATAGTCCAGCTCTCTTCTACCATCATCAGACTTCATTGAGACTATTGAGTTCAGCTGTAGGGGACACTATTTTAGAACTTTAATAATCTGGAGGGTGTCCAGAGGAAGGTGACTAGGGTGGTGAAAATCCTTGAATCTGTTCCTTGGGTATTCCACACAACGCTCCAGTCCAGACATTTTCACTGACTGTCCCTCATGCCTGGAGCTCTCACCCTTTACATTCCGCTGACTTCCCTGACTTCCTTCAAGTCTCAGCTAATAAGCCTTTCCCAGTCCTTCTTAATTTAGTTTCTTCCCTCTAAGAATACCCTCAATTTATCCTGTCTAAAACTCCATTGAACTTAGTTGTTTCCATGTTGTCTCTTCCACTAGACTGAATTCTCTGAATGCTTTTATCCTTTCTTTGTATGTCTACAGCCTTGCACAGTGATTAGCACACTGCAAGCATTTATAAATTATATATTATAAATATATATACAACATATGCATAAATTATGCAAATATATAATTTATAAACGCTAATTGTCTCATTCACTGACTGGTAGAAGGAAATGGAGATGTTTGACTTAGAGAGGAGATTGCATATAGAGGACATGATAGTTTCCTTGAAGTATTTGAAAGGCTATCATGGCGAAGAAGCATTAACAGTCTTTTTAAAAATGTCATCAAGAACAGAAACAGGAGCACTGGGTAGAAATCAAAATAAGGTAAATTGAGACTTGATGTCAGGAAAAGTTTTAAACAGTAATGACCAAAAGTCGAATGGACTGACTTGAGAGGTAGAGTGTTTTCCCTCTTTGTAAGTCTTTCAGCAGAGGTGGAAAACTCTGTAGGGTGACTACCAAAAACTAGATGATCACTTTGCAGGGATTCTTTATAGATATAGGCTGGATCAAGTGAATGCTGTTATCTCTCCCAACTCTCAAATTCTGTCATTCAGTGTGAATGATATGATGTGAGCTAGATAACTGCAGTTAGGTTCATTTAAAACTAGTTGAATATATTTATGAAATGAAAGGCATTTGAATTTTATCTGATCTTGTTTCCTGTTTGTTGATAGCATCTGTGATAAAGATCCATATCTATTCTCCTTGAACATTTCTGGTGAAGAGGAGCTTGCTACTTTTTTTTTTTGCAAGGTAAATGGGGTTAAGTGGCTTGCCCAAGGCCACATTGCTAGGTAATTATTAAGTGTCTGAGACCAGATTTGAACCCAAGTACTGTACTCCTGACTCCAGGGCCCATGCTTTATCCACTTGCTACTTTTTCATGGAGCTTTTTCATTCACTGGATGGCTCTCATTGGTAGGAAGTCCTTTCTTGTAATGAACTCAAAATTGCCTCCTTATACTCCCCCTCCCCCCGGCCTTTACAGCATTCAACTAAGAGGAGAAAGAAGACTTTTCAAATGTGCAATACAATGATTCCTCCACCAGAGAAAATCATGGGTATCTTTGCCTAGGTGAGTCTTCCTCCTTAGTGAAGCTCAGAGTTCAGAATTCACAGGTCAAATCCATTTATAGATTTGGTCCAGGAGTCCTCAAAGACTGGAGGCATAACAAAAATTCCCAAGGAACTTCATGGAAATCAGGAATTGAGAGTCACCTCTGGATGACAAGAGGGGCAAGGATGTGGGCAAAGCTTGAAGGGTGAAAAGAAACCCATCTTGATTATCTGTGGAGCTGGAGCCCTGCCTAGTTCTAATTCTTCTATATTCTTTAGGGCTTCCATCCCTCTCATCCCCATGTGATAAACTAGGTCCCAGGTCTGGTTTAATTCTCTCCTTCTCACTACAGAAACCCACCAAGAATTTTGCTTTTATCACAGTCTCATCTCCAACTTATGTGAGAGAAGCAGCAATTCAAAAAGCTGATTCGGTCACAAGGGGATTGATCAATCAGACAATCACTTAGGTAGCCAGCCAATGAATTTCCCGACCAGTAAGGCGGGCAACTAGTCAGAGTCAATTAATTAGGTAGTCAGTCAATATTTGTTGATCATATGCTCTTTACTTATTCTTTTTTCAGCTGCTAAAATTCCTTTTGGGAGATCTAGATTGTGCTTATTAAGTGACCACAGTTTGGCACCATCTTGTCAAGTATTTTTTAAAAATAGAATTGTTAATTGGAAGGGTGACTTTCACTTCATGGTGCATAGGCTTCTGAGCATGGCAGGAGGGCTACCTGCTAAAGAAGGGGGAGGGAGGAGGATGGAGGAAGAGGAAAAAATTATTAAGCATTTATTGGGTACCAGACACTGTGCTAAGCATTTTGAAAATACTATCTTACTTGATTCTCACAACAACCCTGATTTTACAGTTGAGGAAACTGAGGACAAGTTAGATTTGCTCCAGAATCACACAGTGAGAAGATATGTTAGGTGAAATTTGTATCCACATCTTCTTGACTCTAGGTTCAGTTCTCCAAAGTGCCAACTAGAAAATTGGTTCAATCCGTTGAAACCAGGTCAAACTGGTTAAATTTGCCAGACAGGTCAAACCATTCCAAACTATTTAAACCAGTTCACATTGGTTGAAAGCAGTTCAAACCATTTCAAGCCAGTTGATAATGGTTCAAATCTGTTAAAACTGGTGAAAAATAATTCAGACTAGTTGAAACAAGTTTAAACAAGTTGAAAAAAAACAGTTCACATGGACTAAAACCAATAAAAATGGGTTTAAATTACTTCAATCTGTTTTAAACCTTCTTAAATCAGTTAAATTGGTCAAAAATAAATGGTTGAAATTAATTCAAACTGACTTAAATGGCTCAAAGCCTGTTCAAACCAATTCAAACAGTTTGAAACTGGTTCAAGGGTAGGGAAATATATAAACTAAGGTTTGAATTTAGATTTTTTGACTTTAAGACCAGCAAGGTTCTTCTGCCCCTTATAAAACTGAGCAAAGAGGACTGGACTGTGGGAAATTTAGATCTAACAGAAGAATACAAAAAGAATGGCATCAATTTTCAAAAAGTTTTCTGAATGGAGGACACTATGAGTCTTAAAACTTTTGCAGCCTCAGTCTGTAATTAACCACAAGAGATATTCTAGGTCCATGAGTTGCTTTACATTATGGCCTTGCTGCCCCTACCCCAGATGTGGGCTTTTCAAAGTTATGTCTTCAAATGCCTTTCATTCAAATGTGATCTGAAGGCAGGAGGGGATTGGATTCTTTTCAAATGCAAATAATCCTATGAAAAGCAACATATGGCCAAGGTGCCTGTGGGAACCTGTCCCCCTCCAGCTAAACTTTGGTATCAATGTCTTTTAAGAGGCCTCTAGACAGATATTCTAGGTTTACTAAGGGGAGGAGGTGAGTGGGAGCATAGTGAGGTGGGAAGAAAAGCAGGGCTTTAGAGGCAGAGGAGCCAGATTGTATCCTTCAGTTTCAATATCTAACAGGGAAAACTGATTATAGTCTAATAATAATAGCATCAACAATATTAACAGTAACAATAATGCTTCAGTATTTTGATGAGACTAAACTGTGATCTTTTTTGGGATGGGTGCTCCCTTTTTAATTCAGATAACAATATGTATTTCCTCTCATTTTGTGCTACTATTGCCTATAGGGGTGAGGGTCCTGTGATTTCAGTAATATGGAGGATTGAAATTCCTAGTACATGGGGCAGCTAGGTGGCGCAGTGGATAGAGCACTGGCCCTGGAGTCAGGAGGACCTGAGTAAATCTGTCTTCAGATACTTAATAATTACCTAGCTGTGTGATCTTGGGAAAGTCACTTAACTCCATTGTCTTGCAAAAACAAAAAAAGATGAAATCCCTGGTCAATGTAGGTCAATGTAATTTTGCAAGTCATTGGTAAGTTATTTACAGGCTTTTAAAATAGCTTAATGAGGCTGTTCTCAGTTAAAAGTACCTTGGTTACAGAAGCAGCACTTGAATTTAGGTCCTACTGAATTCTAAGGTGCCTTTTATCTACTAGGCTGTCTGGATGTCTCTCCTCACTCCCACCCACCCCCACCCCATCATCATGGCAGTCTATTTTCAGTGCTGAGGACCTTTCTCTGATTCTCTTAACTTTGGATGGCTACCAGGAGAAAGAGTGGGAATACCTTATTTGTTGTTATTCTCTCTGGATATGTGAGTGACTCACCTATTTTTCCTATCATCCATCTCTTTGATATGTATAGACATGTACAAATAATAATGAGAATAATAAATCATATTTCTATAGCACTTTAAAGTTTTTCAATGATGATGATGATGATGATAATAATTAGCATTGTTATAGGTTTATATAACACCCTTCAAACATAGAATCTCATTTAATTCTCACAACAAAGAAAAAGGAAGGGAAAAGAATGAGCATTTAGATGGTGACTACTTTGAGTCAGGCACTTTGTGAAGGATATTTTACAAATTTATCTCATTCCATCCTAACAACAATTCTGGAAGGTAAATGTCATTTTTATCCCAGTTTTACAGATGAGGAAACTGAGGCAGACAGAAGTTAAGTGACTTGCCTAGGGTCACAAAATTCTTCACCCCAGGGCCAGCATTCTACATTATATCTATGGACATCTAGTACTTCCTTGTGTAGTCCATTCCTATTCTATGATAATACTATTGAGGAAGAGATTGACTCTCCAGGAAGTAAAATGACTTGCTTAAAGTCATAGGTAAGTATCAATTCAATCCTGAATCCAAATCTCCTTCTGAGTAAGTGATCCACCCTGTCTACCAACCTAATAATAGTAGCTTTTTAATAGTTCTTTAAGGTTTTTTCCACAATAACCTTGAAAAAGTAAGTAAATTTCCTTCTTCCTTCCCTTCTCTTCCCCTTCCTTTCCTTCCTTCCTTCCTTCCTTCCTTCCTTCCTTCCTTCCTTCCTTCCTTCCTTCCTTCATTCCCTCCCCTTCTAATTCTCTTTCTTTCCTCCTCCTCCTCCTCCTCTTCCTCCTCCTCCTCCTCCTCCTCCTTCTTCTTCTTCTTCTTCTTCTTCTTCTTCTTCTTCTTCTTCTTTTCTCTCTCTCTCTCTCTCTCTCTCTCTCTCTCTCTCTCTCTCTCTCTCTCTCTCTCTCTCTCTCCCTCTCTTCCCCTTTTTCCCCTCTTTCTCCAAACAGGACCTATGACTTCATTGATCAGGTAACTCCATCAACCAACAAAAATCAATACCTAGAAATCAATAGAAACTATACTACTGAGAGTCTTAGAGAGTTGCCTGGGAATACTAAAGAGTCACTTTTCTTCATATAGACGGAGGTGGAATGTGGACCCTGTATTCCTGACTTCAAGATCAGCTCATTATTCATTAGACTAGGAGGATAGGAGTTCAAATCCAATCTCAGAAATTGGCATTTACTAGCTGTGTGATCTTGGGCAAGTCACTTAACCCTGATTTCCTCACATTCAGGGTCATCTCCAGTCATTCGGATTCATATTTGCCCACTGAACCCAGATGACTCCGAAGGAGAAAGTGAGGCTGGTTACTTAATACACCCCCCCCAAATCTAATTCATGTGCTTATCATGGCATCACCTCCCTGATGTCATGATCTTCTTTGAGAACGAAGGACAAACATCAACCCAACATGTTTAGAGTGTGGCTATTCCCATTTTACAAGAGGAACATACAGAAAAACATTAAGTAAATAATGTCAAAAGCACTTGGAAACTCAAGCCTCAAGCAAGGCAGAAGAAAGAACCCTGGATTTTAGAATCAGAATACCAGGGTTCTTAATCAGGTCTTCCACTGGACCAGTATGATTTAAGCCAGTCCTTCCTCTCTGAGTCTTCAATAGCTTGGTGGTGCAGTGGTGATGTTTTCTACCTATCTGATCCTGGGTAAGCCATTTAACGTGTCTCTGCCTCAGTTTTTCTCACATGTAAGATGGTGATAAACATTGCACCTATCTCACAGGGTAATTGTGGGGATCAAATGAGATAACATAAAGGACTTTGTAACCCTTAAAGCATTATGGAAATGCTAGTTATTAATGATAATTATATAACTTTTAACAACTTAGTTTTTCTGTTGTGTGTGTGTGTGTATTTAAAACCAATTTTCTATGGTGTAATGTTACTCCTGGAGGAAAGAAAGGAATAAAGGCATTAGCATCTAATATAAAAGTACTTCTCTCTCTCTCTCTCTCTCTCTCTCTCTCTCTCTCTCTCTCTCTCTCTCTAAGAAATGGACCTTAAAAATCTCTGAACAGCAAAGCATGAACCAAACAAGTTGAAGTTTACAGGGTTAAGGATTGCCAAGAGAGTGAGAGGAAGGGAGTTCCATGTACTGAAGAGATTATTTGAGAAAACAAAAACAAGAAACAAACTTGGGATACTTGCCCCAGTGAAGAGAAGGTGTAGAGGTGATAAGTTAGCTTTATTGACATTTAGCTGTTTTATTCATAACTGATTCTTTGTGAGCCCACTTGGGATTTTCTTGGCAAAGATACTGGAGTAGTTTGCCAGTTCCTTCTCTAGTTCATTTTTTACAGATGGGGAAACTGAGAGACATAAGGTCTAGGACTGGATTTGAACTTGGATTTGCCTCACTAAAGACCCATTGTGCCACCTAGCTGCCCTGAATCAATGGGTTTAGTTATCTTCAACTTGTAAAGGTCCTTCATGTCAAAGAGAGATAAGAGCTGTATCCCTTAGTATTATTGGGAATAGTGGAGGGGATGCTGCAGAGAACTATCTCTAAAGACCATCTAATAAGTGAGGCATCAAAAAATGGAAGTAGCGAACTCTCTGCCAATAGAGGGTGGTCTTTAAACAGAGGTGGCATGACAACATATCAGAAATGTTAAAGCAGAGGTTTTCATATAAGAACTAGATAATTTTTTTAGATCCCATTCACTTTGAAAAGCAAAAAACCAACAAATTTAAAATAAGAGCACTCTGTACATGAAATGGGCTGCCTCAGGAGGTTGCAGATTTTCCTTCATTGAAGCTCTTCCAAGTAAAACATGGTGGGGAGGGGAAGAGGGGAGAAGCAGAACCAAAATGGTGAAGAAAAGGCAGGGTCTCTCTTGAGTTCTTTCAAATTCTTCTCCAAGTAAAGTTCAGATGTAAGGTAAGTATATACTTGTAAGGTATATTATAATAAATGTTCTTTCTTGGGTCTAGGATGAATGCTGTGAAAATTTCCAACTCAGAAACTGTGTTTTTGTGACTATGTTCTAACTCCATTTATCTATTGAAATTCCTTCTTTCTTTGATAGTCACCACAGAGTGGTACCTCTTCCATGAAACCTTTCATGACTTTTTCAAAGCCCTTTGTACTCATCTTACCCTTTCTTTTATAACGGTTGTTTATCTAAGTCTATCCAGGTACAAGACTAATATTGTATCAATTAATCAGGTAATAAGTAACTTTTTTATTTTTTAAAAATTTATTTATTTATTTTCATCCATTTGTACATGCATATTTCCAAGTTACAAAATTTCCCTCCACCTTTCTTTTCCATGCCCCTCCCCTCAGCAAGGCACAGCCAGGTTAGCATTTTGCATACATATTTTGTTAAAGATATTTGAAAATTAGTAATTTTTAGCATGAATTAGGATTAAGGGAAAGAGAGACATGAGATAATTTTTATAATGTGTTCATCAGATTCAAAGGGGTATTTTTTTCTGTATGTTTTATTTTGTTTTGTTTTTCTTCCTCTGGTTGGGGATAATATAGTCCATACCAAGTCAAATAAAGTTGTCCTAGCTTTCTGGACTTTCGAGAGAAGTTGCTTCCATCAAGATTGTTCATCTTATAATGTTGTTGATGTGTACGTTGTTTTCTTGGTCATTCCATGCTTCTCTAGAGTTTGACCATTTATAGTTTCTTATAGAACAATAATATTCCTTAGTATTCATGTACCATAACTTGTTTATCCATTTCCCAAATTAATGAGCATTCCCTCATTTTCCAATTCTTTGCCCCTGCAAAAAGAGCTGCTATGAATATTTTGGGAACATATAGGACTTTTCCCATTTGTTTTACAATTTCTTCTGGATATAAACCTAGAATTGGAATTGCTGGGTCAAAGGGTATGAACAGTTTTCTTGCTCTTTGGGCATCACTCTTCAGAAAGGTTGCATTCGTTCACAACTCCACCAGCTACGCATCAATATCTCAAACATCTCACAACCTCTCCAACATTGATCATCTTCCATTTTTCTCATCTGGGCTAATCTGATAGGTGTGAGGTGATACCTCATTGTTGTTTTAATTTGCATTTCTCTAATCAATAGTGATTTGGAACATTTTTTCCATATGCTTATATATAGCTTTAATTTCTTCACTTGAAAACTGTCTGTTCATATCTTTTGACCATTTATCAATTGGGGAATGACTTGTGATCTTATACATTAGATACAACTCTCTCTATATTCCTAGTTGTGAAGATTGTTTCCCAGCTTTCTGCTTTTCTTATAATTTTGGCAGCATTTATTTTATTAGTGAAAAAACCTTTTAATTTAATTTAGTCAAAATCATTCATTTTGCAATTTATAAAGTGCTCTAATTCTTGTTTGGTCATAAATTTATCTGTTTTCCATAGATCAGATAGATAATTTTTTGGTCCATTAATTTATCTATGGTATTGCTCTTTATGTCTAAATCCTGTACCCATTTTGACCTTATTTTGGTATAGGATGTGAGATATGGATCTCTGCCTAGTTTTTGCTATACCATTTTCCAGTTTTCCCAACAATTTTTGTTAAATAGTGAGTTCTTATCCCAGAGACTAATGTCTTTGGGTTTGTCAAATTGCAGATTCCTGTAGTCATTTACTGCAGTTTCCTTTGAATCCCCTGATCTTTTACTCCATTTCTTAACTAATACCAGATAGTTTTGATGACTGCGGCTTTATAGTATAGTTTTAGATCTGGTAGACCTAGGCCAGCTTCTTTTACATTTTTTTTCCCATCAGTTCCCTTGCTATTCTTGCTGTTTTATTACTTCAGATAAATTCTGTTCCTCTTTTTCTAGCTTGGTAAAGTAGTTATTTGGTGGTAGCAAATAATTATTGAGCATTTTTTGTTGTTTATTTGTTTTAGATATATCCTGCACTTTATGACTCCATTTGAGATTTTCTTGGCAAAGATACTGGAGTGCTTTGACATTTCCTTCTCTAACTCATTTAAAGATGAGGAAATGGAGGCAAACTGGGTAAAACGACCTGCCCAGGGTCACACAGCATGTACCTGTCTGAGGCCAGATTTGAACTCTCAATGATGAGTCTTCCTGACTCCAAAACTAATTCTCTATCCACTACACAACCTATCTGCCCTATTTTCAGGTACCGAGTTATGTCTAGAGAAGCAAAGAAATAGAACAAAACAATCCCTACTCACAAATAGGCCCACCATGGTAGTTACACATATTAGTCATTTAATTCAAAATAACATTTCTAAGAAAAGACACAGAAACCATCTATGTGAATAATTATATTATCTCCCGTGTCTATTGTCTTTTAAGCTTTACAAAATGCTTTCCTTAAAAAACCATGGCAAATAGGTAATGTAAAACCATTTCCCTCATTATCTATAAGAGATAAGGAAAGGAAGATTCAACAGCAGGCAGTGAAAGTATTATAAATTATATTATCTTCAGGCCCCTGGGTGGTGCAGTAGATAGAACAGGACCAGGGAGTTAGAAAAACAATTTTGAATCCTGACTCAGACCTTTCTAGCTGACTCAAATCTAACTACTAGGAAGTTATTTAATTTCTCTCAGCCTCAGTTTCCTCATCTGTAAAAGGAAGATAATAGTATTAGATAGATAATAATAGTGGTTGTGAGGATCAAATTAATTATCATATGTAAAGGGCTTTGCAAACCACAATGTACTATATGAATTCTATTATTATCCCCGATTTAACTAATGAATAAGTAAAGGGACAAGTAAAGTGCACACAACCAATCTAAAGTTAAATAAGTATCTTGACTCCTAAATTAAGTCCTATTTCTACTACACCACTGTTTTTCTCTAGGATATGTTTTTTTTTGGAATTCCTGAAATTTTATTTTATTTTTTTCCAATTACATGTTATGAAAGCTTTTCATCATTCAACCAGTTACATATTTATAAGTTACACATTTTTCTATTGCCTTCCCTTGTCTTCCCCCTTCCCTCAGTGGCAAACAGTCTGGTAAAAGCAGGATATGTTATTTTTACATTAGATATATAACAATATTTCAATTAAGCAGTAAATAGGCATTTATAAAGCATTTACTATATATACCAGTCATCATGCTAAGTAAGCTCTGAGCTTACAAAAGTAAAAATAAAAACCAGTCCCTGCTGCTAGGGAGCATAGGGAGCATATATTCCAATGGGAGAGACAACATGTAAACACTTAGGAAGCAGCTATTGTAACCAGTGGTTGTTTTTCCTAATACTTGGAGCCACAGATATTTAAAAAAAGGAATAATTGTTTGGCCTGACCTGACATGCATGTCACCCACTTGCATTACTCAGATTTCACTTTACTCCTTTATTTCTCTCCCTTGGTGAGTTGTATAAATGTTCTCTTTTCCAATAGGTCTCTGTCATTAAATTAAATCCCATGACTCTGTCTCCTATCCTAGTTAGGAAAGTTCCTTCTCTTCACCTTATATGAGATGTATTTATTCAAGGTCACTTAGGAGACATTGTAAAAGCCTTGCTTGGTTCTTGTCATTCATTAACAAAGACCAAAAAGACAGCATTATATTAAAGACAAGACTTCACTCACATCATTTTTTACTATAAACTTTAACCAGAATAGTAAACAGTGAATCAGAGGAGATTGATAATAATTTACCCAGGATGTACTTTCCTAGTTCAGGACTCATCAGGTTCCTTCATCAACCCATCATTGGAAGACCATTTAATTTGCCATTTGTGGAGAGCAGAATTGTATTCTCTAATTAAAGAAACAATTGGTGGTGGTGGTGGTGGTGGGATGATTCATACATCCATAAAATTCTGAGGGAAAGAAAGGATAATAGAAAACTATTTAAAGGGTACCTAGATTCCATATTGTCTCAGGATTTCAAATATTCTTAACAACTGTCCAGGATTTTTATTTCTACTGGAATATATTTCTTAAAAAATTGCAATTTTGCCTTTTTTAAAAAAAATGATGCTGTTATACTAGGTAAATTTTGGCAGTTGATCCTAGCTAGGACTTTTCACTGACAGAACTCTTTATTAGGAGATTAACTTTCAGGTGCTATATGTAGGTTATTGGAATGCTCTGCTGATCCCTCCTGAAGATGGCATAGTTGGTGTAAAACCTAACATTGACCTCACTCTAAAGCATTCATGTTTCTACTTCACTATTTAAGTTTGCTTTTGGGTATATACATTAACTTGGATCTCTGTCCTTACAAAGAGGAAAGACAAATATGAGTTTTCCACAACAGAGCTCAATTTGCCCAGTCTTTCTTTTTGCATTCAAACTCATCCATCTCTGCTCTCTTGCCCTCAACCCCCTTTAAATCTCTTCCCTTCAGCTTTCTCCATCACCTTCAGTGTTCCTCAGCTCTACTCAGTCTTAGAGCTCTGCAACTAGGAGTCCAACATGCTATATTAACAACTTCAGTGTGGATCTGTATTGTCTTCCCCTTGTGGATGCCCCTTCAACATTTCAAAGACCCATGATTTCATCAATATTGTGTGCAATTTCCACAGATCCATATTGTAACCCTTCCATACCTAACTAGGTCATTCTTAGATGTTGTTGTGGCCAAAATACTCATCATCACTCTGACGAATCTGATATCGAGCCTCTCTAACTCTGGCTACAGTGGTCCATGAATAGTAGATCCAAGCTCATCATTAGCCCCTTTGAACCTGATGTCTTCAGTTTTGTAGAGTTTTCCATAGATTTCAAGAATAAGAGATTCAGAATATTCCAGATTTGGAAGGGATCTCAGTGGCCATCTAGTCTTATCTATAGTTGGAAAGAATCCCTTCTATATATGGTACATCTGGGTATCTAGATGACTCAGTAAATAGAGTGCTAGACCTGGATCCAAATGTAGCTTCTGAAGCTGAGCAAGTCATTTAAGTCTTTTCACCTCAGTTTCCTCTTCTGTAAATAGAGATAATAAAGAACAATATAAATGATAATAATAATTATTATTATTATTATTATTACCTTCCCTATGAAAGACTTTCAAGTACTTGAAGATAGTTACTGTAGGGGTGGCTAGGTGGTGCAGTGAATAGAGCACCAACCTTGGAGTCAGGAGTACCTGGGTTCAAACCCGACTTCAGACACTTAATAATTACCTAGCCATGTGGCATTGGGCAAGCCACTTAACCCCATTGCCTTGAAAAATCTAAAAAAAATAGATAGTTATTGTGTCTCCCAAGTCTTTTCTCTAGACAGAGTGATCTTAGGGCCCAGATCTTCACATTATGCTAGGGCATCAATGTCTTTCATTAATAAACTAGAAATGTACTCTTGTGCTTGGAATACATGAAGGAGAGAAAGTAGAAAGACATGGTTACTCGAGTAGAAAATCATGGGATGGCACATATTGTTAATCTGTTCTCAGCAGAATTTATACTTGACTTTTCTCTAGCAGTGAGAGCATCACTAGCATCTCTTTATTGCTTCCCTACCTTCTCCTTCTATTTAAGTCTGGGCAGAGGGGATAGATATTTAAATGATGAGGCATGAAGAATATCAGGGTATATTATTTGGGAGAGATGGAACTTAATGCAATTTGGTCTAAAATAATACCATACTTGCAATCAGAAAGACCTAGGTTCAAATACCATCTCTGACACTTACCTGTGATCATAGGTAAATCAAAGAACTTTTCTTGATTTTAATCCAGTCTTTTGTAAAATAGCAATGACAATTATAGTTAGTACCTGCTTCACAGGGCTTGTTGTGGTGCTGCAGTTTGATAATATATGTAAAAAGGTTTGCAAAACTCTAAGTATTCAACTCCTGGCCAAGATGATAGAGAGAAACCAGACACTGTTTTAAACTCTCCTGGTTTTCAATCAGAACCTACATGAACGTTGTAACAGGTTTTGAAACAACAGAGCCCCCAAGAACAGAGTGAAACACCATCCAGTAAGGTCTGTCAATTGGAGTGTTGGTGGAACCAGGGCAAAAGGTAGAGATCCACTTCAGGGGTTGCAGGGTGAGATGAGGGACTAACCTGAGAACCTCAGTGGTAGGAATGGAAGCCTTTGTGGTGTGTGCAGTGGGTGGACTAGGAAAGCTCCAATATGACCAGTGCAACTAGTTTGGACTGATTGAAACAAAAGCTCCTGGCATACCTAGAGGAGCCCCTGGAGTTCCTGTGGGTGAGCCTGGGGAACGGCTTGCTAATAGACCTTCATTTCTGACATCCCTGGAAACTTTGCTTACTGGAGTGAGGAACTCCAGGGTGTTACTCAGTAGACCAACCAGTAAGGAATACCAGAAGCTTGGAGATAAGTATACCAGTTCAGAAAAGGACAGAAGAGGTGATATATGTGAAACTTCAGAGGACAATATAAATTGGTCTCCAGCCCAGAAAGACTTCTTAGAAGAGATCAGAAAGCAATTTAAAAATCAAATGGAAAAATTGGAAAAAGAAATGCAAGAGAAAATTAACATTTTACAACGAAATGACAGAAGAAAACAAATACTTTAAAAATACAATTGGACAAATGCAAAAAGAAAATAATTACCTCAAAAACACAATTGAGCAAATGGAAAAATAAAATTGACCAAATTGAAAAGGAGATGCAAAAGCTAAATGGAGAAAATACTTTCCTGAATGACTTCACGAGACACCAAGAATCTATTAAATAAAATTTTAAAAATGAAAAAATAGTAGAAAATGTCAGATACCTCATTAGTAAAACAATTGACCTAGAAAATATATTCAAGAGAGACAATTTAAGAATCACAGGACTGCTTGACAACCTTGATTGTAAAAATAACCTGGCCTCCATTCTTCAGAATTTAGTTAAGAAGAACTGCCCTAAATCCTGGAATCAGAGGGCAAAATTGTCATTGAAAGAATCCATTGATCCCCCTCCTAAAAGGGATCCCAAAATGAAAACACCAAGGAATATTATGGCCAAACTCCAGAATTATCATATTAAGAAGAAAATACTGCAAGTGACCAGAAAGAAGCAATTCAAATATCAAGTTACCACAGTCAGGATTACACAGGACTTGGTTGCATCAGCATTAAAGGATCAAAGGGCCTGGAATATGATATTCTGGAGAGTAAGGGAGCTTGTATTATAACCAAGAAACAACTATCCAGAAAATTGAGCCTTCTCTTTCAGTGGAAACAATGGATAATTAATGAAGTAGGCAACTTTCAAACTTTCCTGGTGAAAAGACTAGAGCTGAATAGAAAATTTGATCTTCAAACAGGAGATTCAAGAGATATATGAAAAGGTAATCTGGGGAAAAGAAAAGACTGCTGTTCAATAAAATTAAACTGGGAGGAAGATTCTCCTTACTTTTGAGAATTGAAACTCTATTAGAGGAAAGTCTACTTAGGCTGAAGGTATGGACATTCATGGTATATCCATGATTTTAATGGAATGATTTAAAAAAAATAGGACATTTAAAAAAGTGGGGGGAGGCTATAAAGAGATAGAAGAAAGGGAGAGATAGAATGGGAATAAATTATATCAGGTGCAAAGGACCTTTTGCAATAGAGGGAAAGAAGGGAGAAAGTGTGTACCACCTGAATATTATTCTTATCAGATTTGGTTCAAAGAGCGATTGTCATACACATTCAATTGAGTTTAGAAATTTACCTTACCTTTCAAAGTATTAGAAGAGGAAGGGTGAAGAGGGAAGGAGGGACTGCTAGAAGCAAGTGAAGGAAGAAGGGGAAAAGGGAAAGGGGAAAAAAATCAAGGGTGGTTAATAGAAGGTGGGGGAACACAGTGAGGGAGGTGATATTCAGAAGCAAAACTGGGGAGGAGAGATAAGGTAACTGGGGAGGAGAGATAAGGTGAAAGGAGGGGAAAAAGAAAAATGGAGGGGAGATATCATGGAGGGTAATAAAGAGTTAATTATTATAACTGTGAACATGAATGGGATGAACATTCCTATAAAATGGAAGCAGGTAGCAGAATGAATTAAAAAAATCCCAAATTCCACACAATATGCTGCTTCTAAGAAACATATTTGAAGCAAGAGATACACAGAGTAAAGGTAAAAGACTGGAGTAGAATACATTTATACTTCATCCAAAATAAAATAACAAAACAAAACAGAAGTAGCAGTTCATATCTCAGACAAACAATTGCAAAAATATATCACATCAAAAAGGATAATCTTCCTAAAAGGTACTACAGACAATGACATCAGGTCAATACTAACATATGGGCACAAAGTGATACAGTATACACATTCTTAAAGAGAAGCTAAATGAGTTACAGGAAGACATAGACAGAAAAACTGTACTGGTAGGGAACCTCAACCTTCCTCAGAATTAGATAAATCTAACCATAAAATAAGCAAGAATGAAGTTAAAGGAAATTAAGGGGTGAATAGAATGTTAGACAATTTAGGTATGCAACACCTCTGTAGAAAATTGAATGGGGATAGAAAGGAATATATATTTTTTTCCTGTGGTATGTGGCACCTACACAAAAACTGACCATATATTAGGATACAAAAACCTCATAATCAATTGCAGAAAGGCAGAAATATTGAATGCATTCTTTTCATATCATGATGCATTGAAAATTGTGTGCAATAAAGGGCCATGGAGAAATAGACATGAAACTAATTGGAAACTAAATAACCTAATTTTAAAAAACGATTGAATCAAACAACAAATCATAAAAAGAATTAATAATTTCATCCAAGACAATGACAATAATGAGATAACATACCAAAACTTATGGGATACAGTCAAAGTAGTTATTAGGGGAAATATTATATCTCTAAATGTTTACTTAAATAAAATGGAGAAAGAGATCAATGAACTGAAATTGCAACTATAAAAGTTAGTGAAAGAACAAATTAAAAATCCCTAATTAAATATCAAATTAGAAATTCTGAAAATTAAAGGTAAATTTAATAAAATCAAAAGGAAGAAAACTATTGAACTAATAAAACCAAGAGTTGTTTTTATGAACAAAATTAGATAAAAGAAAGAAGAAAACTAAATTACCAGTATCAAATATCAAAAAGGTGAATTCATCACCAGCGAGGAAGAAATTAAAATAATATTTCAGAACTATTTTGCCCAACTGTATGCCAATAAAATTGACAATCTAAGTGAAGTGGATGAATATTTGTAAAAATATTAAAAAAACAGCTTAAAAGAAGAGGAAATTAATTACATCAATAACCTCATCTCAGAAAAAAGATATTGGACAAGTCATCAGTGAACTCCCTAAGTAAAAATTTCTAGGACAAGATAGATTCATCGGTGAATTCTATCAGAAATTCAAGGAACAATTAATTTTAATTCTATATAAAGTATTGGAAAAAATAGATGAAGGAGTTCTGTCAAATTCCTTTTATGACACTAATATGGTTCTGATACCTGAACCTGTAGGAGTCAAAACAATGAAAAAAATTTAGACCAATTTCCCTAATGAATATGGATGCAAAAATTTTAAATAAAATATTAACGAAGTGATTACAAGTTATCTCTAGAATAAAACACCATGATCATGAAGGATTTACATCAGGAATGCAGGGTTGGTTCAATATTGGGAAAACTATCAGCATAACTGAACATATCAATTACAAATCTAACAGAAATCATATGATTGTCTCAATAGATACTGAAAAAACTTTTGACAAATATAGCACTCTTTCCTATTGAAAACACTAGGGTGCATAGGAATAAATGGAATGTTCCTTATACCAATAAGCAGTATCTATCTGAAATCATCAACATGCATTATGTGTAAAGAAGATAAACTTGAAGCATTCCCAATAACACCAGGATGCCCATTATCACCACCATTATTCAATATTGTATTAGAAATGTTAGCTTTAGCAATAAGAAAAGAAAAAGTAATTGAAGGAATTAGAAATGGTAATGAAGAAACAAAATTCTCACTCTTTACAGATGATATGATGCTACACTTAGAAAAGCCTAGAAAATCATCTAAAAAACTACTGGAAACAACAACTTTAGCAAAGGTGCAGGATATAAAATACACCTACATAAATCCTCAGCATTTCTATATATTACAAATAAGATACACTTGCAAGAGATAGAAAGGGAAATTCCATTTAAAATAACTACAGACAACATAAAATACTTGGGAGTGTATTCGCTATGGCAGGCTCAAAAACTTTTTGAAAACCGCTATAAAACATTTTTCACACAAATAAAATAAGATCTAAATAATGATAAATGTCAATTGCTGGTGGGTAGGCCAAGCTAAAATAATGAAAAATGACAATATTGCCTAAATTAATTACTTTTTCAGTGCCATACCAATCAAAGTTCCAAAAAATAATGCTTTCGTGAACTAGACAAAATAGTAACTAAATTCATATGAAGGAAGAAAAAGTCAAGAATACAAAAGAAATTAATAAAAATGCAAAGGAAGGTGGCCTAACCACACCAGATGGAAAATTATATTATAAAGCATCAGTCATCAAATCTGTTTGATATCTGCTCAAAAAAAGAATGGTGGATCAGTGGATTAGATTACGTGTAAAAGAAACAGCAGAAAATGACTTTAGTAATCTACTATTTGATAAACTCAAAGATTCCAGGATAAGAGGATAAGAGTCTACTCTTCAATCAAAACTTCTGGGAAAACTGGAAGATAGTATGGCTGAAACTAGACATAGACCAATATCTCACAAGATAAGGTCGAAATGGATGCAGGATTTAGACATAAAAGGTGATAACATAAAAAAGTTAGGAGAACAAGAAATAGTTTATGTGTCAGATCTACAGAAAGGAGAGTAGTTTATGATGAAAGAAGAGACAGAGAATATTTAAAAAAAATAAACTGGGTATTTTTGATTGCATTAAATTAAAATTTTTGCACAGACTAAACCACTGTAGCCAAGATTAAAAGGAATGCAGTAAATTGGGAAAAAATTTTTATAACTAGTGTGCCTGACAAAGAACTTATTTCTAAAATATAGAGAGAACTGAGTCAAATTTATAAAAAAGCCATTCCCTAGTTGATAAATATTCAAAGGATATGGAAAGGCAATTCTCAGATGAAGAAATCAAAACTATCTATAGTCATATGAAAAATTGTTATAAATCATTATTGATTAGGCAAATTTAAATTAAAACACCTCTGAGCTACCCCTCAAACCTTTCAGATTGGCCAATATGACTAGAAAAGAAAATGATCAATGTTAGAGGGGATGTGGGAAAACTGGGACACTAATGCATTGTTGGTGGAGCTGTGAACTGATCCAAACTTTCTGGTGAGCAATTTAGAATTATGACCACCGGGCAATAAAACTGTGCATATACTTTGATCTAGCAATAACACTGCTAAGTCTGTTGAAGAGATCATGAAAAAAAGTAAAAATTCTACATGTGCAAAAATATTCATAGCAGCTCTTTTTGTAGTGGCAAAGAATTGGAAATTGAGGGGATGCCCCTCAATTGGGGAATGTTTCCATAAATTGTAGTATATGTAGTATGATAGAATTCTATTGTTCTATAAAATGTTGTGAGGGATGGCATTTCACAAAATCTTGGAAAGATTTGTATGAATTGATGCTGAGTGAAATAAGCAGAACCAGAAGAACATTACACTAGCAATACATGGGGTGATGATCGACTATGATGGACTTGTTCATTTTAACAGTAAAATAATCAGACAATTTTAAAAGACTTAAGATGGAAAATATCATCCAAATCCAGAGAAGAATCTTTGGAATTTATTCTCCTCAGGGAGTTTTCTTATCTCTTTTTCTATCTGGCCAATTTTGCTTTTTAAGGCATTCTTCTCCTCAATAACTTTTTGAACTGTTTTATCCATTTGACCTAAGCTGGTTTTTAGCATGCTATTTTCTTCATCTTTTTTTTCTTTTGGATTTCCTTGACTAAGCTGCTGAGTTCATTTTCATGTTTTTCCTGCATCTCTCTCATTTCTTTTCCCAGTTTTTCTTCTAACTCCCTCATTTGAGTTTCAAAGTCTTTTTTGAGCTCTGTCATAGCCTGAACCCAATTTCTGTTTTTCTTGGAGTCTTTAGATGCAGGAGCTTGTGTTTCCTCATCTTTAGACTGAATATTTTGATCCTTGGGCTCATTTGCAAAATATTTCTCAATGGTATTCCTCTTTTTTCTCTGCTTGCTCATTTTCCCAGCCTGAGCCTGGTTTTGGGGTGCTTCCTGAGCTTTTGGGACACTCCCACAAGGGTCTCAGTGTGTGAGGCTCTGTCCTCCCTCCTGGTCTGTGAATGACAATATGCACCCCTCTCTGCCACAGGGCTGAGGTGGGAGGGCACTGCTGTTCTATTGGGGGGGTGGCTAGACAGCGATCAGGATCTGAATGTGGTCAGAGCCCCAGAGTCCTGTTCCAGGGGCAGAGGACAGAGCTCTGCAATCTCTCTCTTCATTCCCCTCTCTAGGTTCAATGGGCTCATGCCCTGGAGGCTCCTGCTTACCAGCTCTGTCTGCTTCTGTTTCCTGGATCTGGGCTGCTGAAAGACCACATTCCTTGCTGTGTGCCCTGAGGGCTGAGCTCCATGTGCTCAGTCTGGCAGAGGTCCCTGCTGTTCCCCCACTTTGTGCCCGGTGCTCCCCAGGGTTTAGCTCAGGAGACTCCCCCGCTGCTATGAGTTGAGGCTTCTAGTGCCCTGGGGCTGCCTCCAGGAGGCTGAAGTTCTTTAGCTCTGGCGCACCACCCCTCTGGCAGGCTGCCCCTCCAACCCGGGGGAGTAGAGCCTTTCTGCTCTTTTCCAGGTTACCTTGAGTGGGAGAACTGCCTTACTAGGTCCCTCTGTGGGTTCTGTCTCTCGAAAATTTAGTTAGAGTCCTTAGCTTATGAGTTTTATGAGAGAGTGCCTAAGACAAGATCCTTTCTTGTCACCATCTTGGCTCCTCCCCAGAGTACCAAATCTGTGGAATTTAAATGAAGACCAATGCTTATTTTCTTCAGTTTTTAAAAGTTGTCTCGTGTATTATGTGATTCCCCTCCCCCCCAATGTTTTCTTTCTTCTGTTTGGATTTAATTTTTCTCTCACAACATGATCAATATGGATCTATTTTTTAGCCTGGTTATAAATGTAGAGCCTATGTAAGATTTTTTTCTGTCAAGGGGGAGGGGGAGGGAAGGGAGGAAGGGAGAAAATGTAAAACTCAAAACCTTGCAAAAATCATTGGTAAAATGTACTGTTACATGTAGTTGGAAAAATAAATAAAATATTAAATAAAGTGCTTCACAAATCTTAAAAAAACCTGTAAGTGTTCTATCACATTTTAAAATATCATCATTACTGCTATTATTCCTTTACCAGATGGGTGAATTTAGAACAGTGACTGATGGGGGTAGTATGGGAAATAGGTAATTTTGGAAGAAAGGGGGAGGGACAGAAAAATCCTTGACCTTGGCAGTTCCTGGGGAGAGATTAGCTTGAGGAACTATAGTGAGATAACACTGGAACAAAGTGGAACCCATTGGGTACAAGGAGGGGCACCCAGCAGTCAAACATTATTCTGAACTATTCCTATTTAGCCTGGATTAAAGAATGAATTAAAAAAAAGTACTTCAGTTATTTATCATTGTATGGTAATATGGTAAGTGCTGGTGATGGAAAAGCAAGGAAGAGATTCCATGGTTCAAGGAACTTAACATTCTAATAGGGGAGACAATACATAAGGGAAAGGTTTTGCACAGGGAATCAGAATGACTGGGGATTGAAGTTGTATGCAATTGAATTGTGGCCTTTCCAAAAATGACTGAATTGATTTCACTTTTATTCTTAGGGCTATTGTTGGAATGTCAGGGGCAAAAGGGAAGAAGGGAGGTGTCCAAAATGTAATATGGTGAGACTGGACTGGGCAAGATCAGTTGAACAGATGCTCACTCATCAGAACCTACTATTCCAGAGGTGTAATCTTTTCATTGCCCCTCAGAGAGGGAGTACAGGCTGAATTTATGAAGATGGTATGGAGTGAGGAGAATAGGGATTTTTTTTAAATATCACAGAATCTCAGTTTTAGAGGTGTGGCCCATGGTAGAACAAAAGTCCTCTCTACAATGCTTATGACATATGATCATCTCAGCCTTCACATGAAGATCTTCATTGACTTCATTGGCTTCTGAGGCAATCAATTCAACTTTCAGCTGTTTTGTTCATTTTCAAAGAGGATCAATGACATAGGATGATGTCTTGACTTGTGGATGACTTGGATTTAAGTGAGGTAGAGTTGCATAAGAATGTCAGCTTTACTCTTTTTTCCCCAGAGTCATCAGAGTACAGTGTCAAAACAAAAGTTAGATCATTTCGTACTATCTCTGCTTGCTGACAAGTTCCCCCCCCACATATCCAAGTGAAAGTGGTATTTTGCAAATACCTGACACCTTTGCCATTGTATGTAGAATTGTTTTGTGTGGCTCAGAGTCCATGGAAAAGTAAAATTCAGAGGCAGATTTTTATCTAATAGAATGACTTTTTTTCTGACAAACAATTCCACCATGGCATGGTCTGCCTTGATAAGTAGTGATCAACCACTTGAGGAATTCAAGCAGAGATTTAATTTGTTGGTAATCCTATAGAAAAAAACTATATATGAGGAGGAAAAAGTTAGACCAGATGACTTCTAAGGTCCCCTTTCATTTGGAGATTCTCATCCGGGTTTCGAAAATTCCAGTATCTTTTAGTGATATGATTCTAAAATTCTAGGATTATAATATTCTCTGGCTCTATTATTTGAAGAGCCTAAAATTCTAGAATTCTATTAATTTATGATTTATAAATTCTAGGATTATAATCTATTGTTCTCAGAGTCCAGGATTCTGTGATGCTAATAGTCTATGTTGTCTCCTCTTTGTTGCCAGGACTGAATAGATGACCCTAGGTACGAGGAATGAGCTGAGATGCCAGCATATTTTTCAACTGCCAGCTGCTATAAGAGTTGAAAATTGTGTCCTCCACAACCCCCTCCAAGTCTCTCCTATCTCTCCCCTGCCTCCTGCCCCCTCCCTCCCCTTGTGTTCTGCTCCTATCCTTCCATCTGTTACAATTCAAAGGTCTCCCTCAGCCAGCATCTATTAAATTGCCATATGGACAACAGGAGTGGGAGGTGGTGGGCCTGGGGCAGGGTGGTGGCATGCAGACACTTTTAATTGGAAAAGTGCTTCCTAAGCAAGGTTCCCTTTTATTTCTTAAGATCTTCTGTTGTATGTATGAATGGGGTATGGTGTGGGTGTATAAGAGGGGGTCACTAACAAAGTCTGAGTCCCTAAATTCTAGACTCTTTGTGGCCATCTTCTTTCCATCCCCCAGTTTTTTTCTGATTAAACACCCATCATATTTCTACTTCCTTATGTTAAAAGCTCAGAGCAAGACCATTCAGAGTTCAAACATCAGCACCATCTACCTAGTAAGTCTGAAGAACAAGATTTCCAGGAACCCTTGGGACATGACTGCACTTTGATACAGTCAAAAGGCACCTGACTTCTAGTCAGGAGACTGGAATTTGAGTCTATGCTTGGCTGTATAGCCTAGCCTAATGATCTTGGAGTAAAGAATCATATTGGCACAAGCTACTTGCCTGAGTTGCAATGTGAAATAAATTTAGAGGTTCCACAAAGAAACTATAATCTACTATAAAGTAGTATGGTTCCTAAAGTGGGAGCCAGGGGGAATTTAGGGGGGCATCACTAGAGAGGGGCTGTGATCTGACCCCAAGAACTGGGTGGTGAACTTACAAGTTAGATTGTATGCCACCTTCCAAGTGATTTTCCACACATAGACCTGGTGTCTAACAACCATACCCACCCCATTATCCCTCAACATTCTCCTCCTCCACCTCCTTGTCTGCTGTAGAAGCTCCCAAGCATGGCCCATGGGTATAAAGGAGGAAGTTTATAGGGAAGATGGAGAGGGAGAGGGAGAGGGAGAGGGAAAGGGAGACAGACAGATAGACACAGACAGACAAGACAGACAAGACAGAGACAGAGAGACAGAGAGAGACAGACAGAGAGACAGAGAGAGAGAGAGAGGCAGAGAGACACACACATACACACACACACACACAGAGAAAGAGAGAGAGAGTTAGTTGATTCAACATATATCAGAATAAGTATTTACACCTCAGAAATTCTCCCTCTAATGAAGACTGGCATATTCTCTCCAACTCATAGTCTTGGGGAGATTCTGAGATGATTACAAGGTTGAGATGACCTACTTAGCATCACACAAACCATTGTGTCAGTGGAAGAATTTGAATTCAGATATTCCTGGATTCTTTATTATCATCCACAAAGGTATATGATTTACATATAAGTAGATGGCACATAAAGTGTAATGTGGGAATCAGGAAGACATTTTCATCAGTTCAAATTTGACCTCAGACACTTACTAGTAGTGTGACCCTGGTCAAGTTACTTAACCCAGTTTGTCTCAGTTTTCTCATCTGTAAAATGAGTTGGAGAAGGAAATGGCAAACCACTCCAGCATTTTTTGCCAAGAAAATCCCAAATGAGGTTACAAAGACTCAAAATCAACATATATAAATCTTTTTTTTTTAGGATTTTGCAAGGCAAATGGGGTTAAGTGACTTGCCCAAGGCCACATGGCTAAGTAATTATTAAGTGTCTGAGACTGGATTTGAACCCAGTTACTCCTGACTCCAGAGCCGGTGCTTTGTCCACTACGGCACCTAGCCACCCCCATATATAAATCTTGATGGGGAATGTTCAATATTATTTTATTGATGGACTGCTCAGCTGAAAACAATTGATATATCTCTGATTTAGGAAATCATTCAGTACTATGTAAGCTCCTTAAGCACAAAGACATTTAAATTTTTATTGTCACACTCCTTGTCTTACATATTAAATGTTTTTTTTTAATTGACTTAAAAGAGCATAGCAGTTATGAGACCACAAAGTCTATAGGAGACAAGAATCCAAAAAAGAAGCCAATTATGAAACCCAAGGACTTAGATATCTTGACAAATATGTGCAAAGCATAAGTAACCATGAGTACTAGAGATCACAAAGGTAACATTGAAACTGGGTGAATTTGATTTTGGAAGGGTATGGCCTATTCACAAGAAACATGGATATTTAAAAGAAAGGAATTATGGGAGTGGCATTGATTATTCAGAAGATAAACTTACATGAGGAAATACAGTATGGGAGAGGGAAAACATCATAAGAAGAAATTTGACAGAAATTAATGAAGGCAGAAGCAGAAAAGATGTTGATATTGGAAAATACTTCAGATCCATCATAGAATCTCACAATTGAAAGGACTGTCAATGGTCTTCTAGTCCAGTCAATGTCCCTATAAAAGCTAAAAAGTGGTCACCTAGCTCTTGTTCAAGAACTCTACTGAGGACCTTTTTTGAGACTACCAGTACTGAAAGGAAAAATAGATGAGTTTGGGAACTATGACTCAAGGTTGAGTTGAATATCTATCTATCTATCTATCTATCTATCTATCTATCTATCTATCTATATGTATATACACACATTCTTGATCAACCTATGTCACTCATATCTACACCTTTCCCTACATTTGTTATAGTGGTTCCACCCAACATAGTGAAGGCCTTTTCTGCTTTCTTCAGACATAACATAGCTACCAATGGGTTACTTGGACTTCCCACTTGTCATCCCTTTGCTCTTGATATGTGATTAGTCCATCTTCTCTTCTTATCATGTATTCCTTTAATGACATCTATTACTTCTGTTCTTCAAAGTTGAATATATGCTGAAGCCTGCTCACACATACTGTGAGTTTCTTCATTGCTCAGTCTGTTATTCATTTTTAATTCCTAGGAGACTGTTTTGTCAAACATTTTCCTCATTCCTTATCCACTATACCTTTGTATTCTGTCCCTGGGACCCTGGGACCCTGGGACCCTGGGACCCTGAACTCTAATAGGTGAGACTTTTATCATATGCTGCCCAGCATCATGTCTCCATTTTGTTTTCCAGCCATTTCTAAAATATGCAATCACATTAATATATGTCCCCTCTTATAGTTCCCCTTTATGCATGGTCTTTCCCCATCAGCATGTCCTTGAAGGCAAGAACTGACTTCCTTTCTTGTAAATCTATGTCTTGTACTAGGAATTCTTTCCCTTCTCATCTCTATCTCTAGGCTTCCTTCAAATTTCAGTCAAAATTCTATCATTTTCACATAATATTTCCTAGGTCCCCTTAATCTCAGAGTCTTCTTGCATATTATTTCCAATTTACTTGGTGGTACATATTGTTGGCATATTGTCTTCCCCATTAGACTGAGTTCTTTGAGAGCAGAGATTGTATTAGTTTTTTTTATATCACCACTTTTTATTTATTTATTTGCTTGTTTGTTTATCTGATTGCTTATTTGTATCACTACTTCTTCTTTTAGTGCCTGACTCATGATTAGAGATAGGAATAAGAGGCACTTAATGATTGATCGAATCATATAATGAATTATTTATCATTTATTCAGAATCCATTTAGCACATCAGTAGGGGATTGGTATGGAGGCATAATATAGAACTAATAGAGAATTTTAATCAGTTAGATAATATCCTGTAGATAGTATCCAGATATCCAGCTAGATATCATCTATGGTAACTGCATTTTTTAAAAGGTGGAGGAAAGAGAGAAATTCCATTCTAAATCTTATTCTCATCAAAAAGGAGGACTCTTCTGCTTAGGAAAAAATTACAACAACCTTGGTGGTAAGTCAATGACTTGTGTTAGAATTTTTGATGACAAAGAGGAAAGTCATAAAAACCCTGACATGCTCTCTCCCTCCTAAAATTATGATATTTACACATATGGGTATATCTATAATTTATATGTGCAAGTTTACACATGCATATGTGTATTCATGTATCTAAATACATATTTGATTTTAATTTGTATAAGAATGGGAGTTAATTCAATATCCCATTCCACTTAAAGTAAGTGTCAAGATGATATATCCTGATCCCTTAATTAAGTAAAAATACTTGTAATTAATCATATGTTTTAGATTAAGTGCTAAAAATTCTTTTATCTATTTGGTTGGACTTGAGCGCCATTGGATGAGCTGTAGGGATGATGCACAAGAAATGTGTTCAAATTGGTTAAAGTGACATTTCATACACTGTGGGGTGTCTATAAAATGGCAGACAATTTGGATCTCATTGATTGGAGGGTTTAATTGCTTGTTGGAATCCTCCAGTCAAACTCCCAAGAAGGAATCACTTGGAGGGAGGGAAGAAAGTACCTGTATCTCAGTTTCTTCCTCCTCCTTTTGCCTTCCCTGAAGATTTTGCAAAGTTTGGAGCATTGGAGAATTTGAATTTTTTTTAAACATCAAAATCTCAGCAGGGTCCCAAGATGAGTGGCAGCTGGCAGGGCTGTCTGTATCAGAAAGTGAGGACAAATAGAATTAAAGGTAGATTCGAGCCTCTTTAAGAAGAACTCAGCAGAAAAACTACAATTTGACTAAGATGGACATTGTGAGAACTCTAGCAAAATAACTTTAAATATTGTTCTTCATGCTCCATTGGCCTCCCTTATTCTCATCCCTCTCAATCAATACCTGCAATGTTCCATTATAAAGCTATCCAACTTGTTGATTGTGCTCTCTAGAATGCCTGTTCCATAAGTAACAAACTATATTGTTTTTTAATCTTAGACTTTTGGCTTTCTTACTGTCCATTTTGTTGTGATGTCTGAGAACTGATTTGTTCCTTATAATGCAGTAGCCTTCTCAGCAGTGTTTGCACATTCACACATACCCCTGACTCACTTGTGAAGGAGCATGGAATACTTCATGCTTCCCATTGCTATTTTCAGTCTCTCCTATCATCATCATTCAGTGGCCTCTCTTCCTTTGGTGTTCATTAAATATGTATTTAGTGGGGCAGCTAGATGGCTCAGTGGATAGAGCAATGGTCCTGGAGTCAGGAGTACCTGAGTTCAAATCTGACCTCAGATACTTAATGATTACCTAGTTGTGTGGTCTTGGGAAAGCCACTTAGCCCCATTTGCTTTGCAAGAACCCCTCAAAATATGTATTTATCATCTAATTATGATTTTGATAGCCATCACATAGCAACCTCGATGTTATACTTCTTCATCAATGAGTTTGATTATATTCTAGCTTATATTCTTTTCTTCTTTCTCAACTTCTGTACTTGTGCTAGGGGACTTTAATATATATATATATATATATATATATATATATATATGTATAATATATATTATATATATTTTTACACTCTATCAAATACTTTAGTCTTCAATTCATGATCTATTCTTCCATCCCACTTTGGCTACCTAAAGAGATAGCTATACACTTGATCTTGCCACCATTAACAAATGCACCACATCCATGTTCATGAATCCTGAAAATGCTTTATTTCATCATAATATTGTCAACCCACCCCTCCCTCTACCATGTAACTCTAAACTTTGTTCTTTATTTTCATCTGTAATAACCCCTCATTTCACCCCCCCCACAATTTCTCTCCCAGGTCATTATCTCTGTATTGGCTACATTCTACATTCTCTTTCTTTTCCTCACTTTGATTCCTTGGTGACTCTGTTCAACTCTCTACTGTCTTCTTCTCTCCAGTTCTTTGTCTCATTAACATAAAAGATATTGTCAAGTTGAGCTCTAACCTTGTATCTTTCTTACCATTGTTCCCTACTCATGTGCTACTGAACAAAACTAGAGAAAATCCCTAAATCATGTTGAATCCACTGCAAGGTTTTTAGGGTACTCTCACTGCAGCAAGGGAATCCTCTTACATTTTCCTAATCAAATAGCTATCACACTTAACCATAGCAAGTTTTCCAGATTTTTTTCATTGTTCTCCAAATCTGCATAATTCCCATTCCCTTACTATTTCAATTGAGAACTTCCATATTTCATCATTTGAAGGAATCTCCTTTTTCTCCCTTCTTCCTCATCTTACATCACTTATATGCTTTCTCAGAGGCAGTTAGCAAAATAAATAGATTCAGGGAGAACTGAGTTCAAATCTAGCTTCAAATATTTATTAGATTGTGACCCTGAACAAGTCATTTAATCTTTGTTTGCCTCATTTCCTTGAATTGTAAAAAAGGGAATAAGAGTAACTCCTATTTCCCAGAGTGTTGTGAGGATCAGATGAAATCATATTTGGAAAGTGCATAACACATGGTTGGTCAATAAATCCTTCCTTCCTTCCTTCCTTCCTTCCTTCCTTCCTTCCTTCCTTCCTTCCTTCCTTCCTTCCTTCCTTCCCTCCCATCCTCTTAAAGTGATGGTCTGATTATATATGTCCCTACTCAATAAACTCCAATGGTTAACTATTGTTTCTAGGATCAAATATAAAACCCTCTTTCTGACATTCAAAACTATTCAAACCCCCCCGCCTATGTTTTCCAGTCTTCTTATATATCACTCTTGAACACATACTCTTCCATCCAGTGACACGGGCTGCCTTGCTGTTCCTCAAAGAAGATGCTCCATGTCTTCATGGAATTCCCTCTGGTTAACTTCCATGCCTGGGTCACCCTTCCTTCTCCACTCTTGACTACCAATCTCCCTGACTTCCTTTAAGTTCCAACTAAAATCCCACCTTCCATAGCAAGCCTTCTCAATACTTCTTAATTCCAGGGCCTTCCCTCTACTATTTCCTATTCATGCTGGTGTCAGCTAGGAGTCAGAAAGACCCCCTTTTCTGAGTTCAAATCTCAGACATTTAGTAACTCTGTGAAAGTCATGTAACCATGCACCTTGATTCCTCCTCTATAAAATGAGCTGGAGAAGGAAATGGCAACCCACTTCAATTTATTTTCCAAAAAACTCCAGCTGAGGTCAAAGTCAGACATGACTGAAATGATAGAGCAACATTCATTCTATTTTAGCTTATGTTTGGTTGCATGTTGTCTCCCTCATTCGATTATAAGTTTCTGAAGGGCAGGTATTAGTTTCTTGCCTCTTTTTTATTGTCAGTGCTTAAATGTTTATTAATTGATTAATTAAAAAATTAAACTCTAGGTAGAGAGGCAGATATCTCTGGGTTGGTGCAAATTCTGATTGCAACACTTTTATTACTTGTGTGACTCCGGGCAAATCACTTAAACACTTTGAATTTCAATTTCTTCATCTGTAAAATAAATATTAAAACCTTTGAAGTGCAGTCACAGGAGGATTCTGAGAGACTGGTGGGAGGAAAACAGTGCTGAAAATAATGCTAACTTAGAGATTGATTGTCAATCATTGTTGAGGGGAGGTGTCATCTGAGATGCTGATATTTATCATGTAGTCAAATCACCCCAACTTATCTGTAGGGGGTGGAAAATCATGTTTTTGCTATCATTTTTGTTTGTCCTTTGTTCTCAAAGAGGATCATGACATCACGAAGGTGATGACAAGACATCTAAGTAACTGGATTTAAGTGAGGGGGTGCTGGGGAAAGTCACCAGCCTCACTTTCTCCTCCAGAGTCATCTGAATCCAGTGAACAGATATGGATCAGAACAAATAGGGATGGTCCTGGATGCAGTGGAGACCTTGAACTTTTTAAACTAGGGGCTTTAACAGGTTTCAGTGGTCCTAAGTGAATAGATTATGACATGTACTTGCTTCCTTGGAGACAAACTGAGATGTAAGGGTTCAGCTTCTTTGGTTGACATGAACCTATCTGAAATGTCTTTATCCCATTATGAAAATTTCTGTTAAAAGTTGGTGCCACCTTGAAGCTATCCCTGATCTTCAGTAGATCAACCTTTCAACCTGTTGGAAATTCCTTTTCATTTTCTTTGCCCTGAGTTTTGTTTGTTCAATTAGAGTGAAAGCCCCAAATGAAGAATTTTCCTTTCAACTTTAAAGGAAGCTTGAAAAATTTATGCACCATACAAAAAAAAAGGGATTTCTTTTTTACATTGTATTCCAGTAGCCCTCAACCCTCTGGAGTCTGCCCAGCTTGGAATGTACTCCCTCTCCTGGTAGCTTCAGCTCAGAAGTGACCAAGATGCTGCTAGTCTTGGCTTGACTGCCCTTTCCCACAGGCTGGGCACTAATTTAATCATAAGGGCCATCTCAGATTCCATTGAGCAAAGAGCTTGAGCTGACAGCCAAACCTCATGTTTCCTGTTAGTAAGCACCCTCACCCTCTGCCTTAGCTCTTGGGAACCCATAGGTCAATTCCCAGGCCCTCTGTACCTCCCTGGAAGCACATCTGGTCCTGTGAAAGCAGTAGCATTGTCTAACTGCTCTGTCTTTTTTGCTGTTTTTCTTCACAGTGTGTGATGTGGGGGCTAAGAAACTAGTGGAATAGGAGATTGCATAAGAAGTTGAGTGTTTAGAGGAAGGAAAAGGCTAGTCCTGGGGGCCTTTCAGACCCCTTCTAGCCTACTACTCACTGTCCTGCATATCTTTAAGTGACTTAGAATTAAGAAACTGAAAAATTACTCTGAGTCATCTTCTTACTCCAAGAATCCCCTCAGTTCTTGGTCCTTTTCATCCTGGAACATTCTCTGCTTCAGAGGATCTGTTCTCTCAAGGGAGGCATCTAGCCAGTCATGCTTTATTGCATTCCTTGGTCTGTCTCTTACTCTCTGGACATTCAGTGGACATAACTTGCATGCCCATGGGACCCCACACAACCCTCAAGTAATCTGCTTCTCTTCACCTTGCTTTTCAGCTCCATTTTGTGTGTGTGCTTTCTTCTCCCATTAGAATATAAGCTTCATGAGGGCAAGAGCTGTCTTTCTTTTTATTTGTATTCTTGGTGCTTAGCCCAATCCTTAGCTCCTAGAAAGTACTTAATAATACATGTTATTTTCCTATATGACTAATACACTGACTATTAGTATTGAGATTCGAAGAAATTTCATCTAGCTAGAATTATTAGGTCAAATCTAAGAAAATGAAATGTAATAGGATAAAATGTCAACTGCAGAGACACAGAATTACAGAATGACTAGCACCCATTTTTGTTTGACACATACTCAGTAAGTGTCCTTGGACAATTAGCTTCTCAAAGCCCTGGACAACTTATGACAATGCAGAATAAGACATATATTTTTGGATGTGGCCAGAAAAAGAGTCAGATTTACTAATATTGTGTGTGTGTGTGTGTGTGTGTGTGTGTGAGATGAGGATTCCCCCCCCCCAATTAATTTTCCAGTACAGGGAAAAGAAATGGGAGAGGGCAAGAAAATATGAGAAAAGGAAGAAATACTTCTGTAGAACTAACCACTGACATGCACTGTGCTAAGTGCTTTACAAATATCTTCTCATTTGATCCACCACTTCAAGAGGTATGTGCTGTTTATTTTCCCAATTTTGTTATTGAGAAAACTGAGGCACACAGATGTTAAGTCACTTACCCCAGGTCACACAGATAGGAAGAATCTGAGGCTGAATTTGAATTCCGGGTCTCCTGACTCTAGGCACAATACTTTATCTTCTATTCTATCCAGTTGCTTTGAAGAAATGAATACAATTGCTTTTTAGGTAAGAAAAAAGTTAATTTAAAAAATTTAAGGAGGTTGCTGATCTTCATTGATAAAGGAATTTTCACAATAGGAGTACTTCATGCCAGTGAAATAATTGGCATGGTTTGTCCCAAAACAAAGTAAAAATATAGGAAGTCTCACACTTGCTTTCAAATGTACAAGTTCAATAATTCAATCCATCAATTGACAAACATTTGTCAGTCATGATTCTGGGAATATTAAAATCAAAATGAAGCAATCCTTGTCCTGAAGGAGCTTGCATTGCATGTATTGGAAAGATAGGTCTAGAGAGCAGTTTATGGGCATAGGACCTAGAAGTTTGATTGCCTGAAAGCTCATAACCAACAGGGAGATACAGAATCAGTCAGACAACAAATTGCATTTATTTGTCTATAATGAGTCAGAAACTGTGCTGAGCACAGGGAATATAAAGAAAGGCAAAAGGCAGCCCCTGCTCTCAAGAAACATGCAATCTAATGGGAGAGATAGCATCAGTACCACTATGTATGTAAAAGAGATAGGATAAATAGAAATAACACACACAAAAAAAACTAATGCTGACAAAGGGAGATAATAGATTAACTTCCCTGGGAATGGATTATCCCATGAAGAGAAGAGTTTTGTACTCAATTCTGGACTCCAATTTAGAAGAACAGTGATATGCAGTTGGATGAAGGGTAGCTAAGATGGTGAGAGGATTGGAAACTGCCCTTCTAGGACAGGTTGAAGGACTTTAGCATATTAAACTAAGAGATGAGAAGGGTTAAGGAGAATGGGATGATCATTCCTTTTAAATATACTAAGGACTGTCATAATGAAAATGAATTAGACTTGTCTGATTTGGGTCCAGGAGGTAGAAGTGTAAGAGTTTCAAAGAGGCAACTTTAGACGAGATCAGAATGAATTTCTTAACAATTAGAGTTGACTCAAAGTGGAGAGTGTTGCAAAGTTCCTCTTCCATGCAGGTCTTCAAGCAGAGACTGGAACTGCTCTGGTTAAACCTCTTCTTCATTGATAATAAGGGCACAGGAATTGGGAAGGCTAGGATGAAATTCCTAACTCTGACCACTAATGAGCTTAGTGCTTTGACTAACTAAGCTTTTCAACCACAGATGATTCTGTCACCTAGCACATTATATCTTTGCTGTATCAGTAATTTATTAAGAGTTAGTTTGGCACATTCTGTCATCATTTGCTTTTTTCCAGATGTTCCTTCCACATGTTTTTATCTTAATGTACAAAAGGGTGAGTGAAGAATTCTCATGAGGGCAAGAGAATTTTTGGTAAGAAATAGGTTTGGGATTCATCCCTACCTGATACTGCCTTTCCTAAAACTACACTTCAGAACATAGATCTTGGACCAGTCACAGCATGATATAAAACTTTAGAAATAGAAGGAATCTGAAGAATTTAGTCCATCTAGGACACTGATTTTACAGATTAGTAAGTTGAGAAACAGAAAGGTTAATCACATTTTTCAAGATCACATTGGTGGCAAAGTTGGAATTTCAGTGCATGTACTCTCTTTTAAAAATATATTTATTTAAAGCAATGGGGTTAAGTGACTTTCCCAAAGTCACACAGCTAGGCAATTATTATTATTTTTTTTTTTAGATTTTTGCAAGGCAAACAGGCCTAAGTGGCTTGCCCAAGGCCACACGGCTAGGTAATTATTAAGTGTCTGAGACCGGGTTTGAACCCAGGTACTCCTGACTCCAGGACCAGTGCTTTGTCCACTACACTACCTAGCCATCCCACTCAGCTAGGCAATTATTAAGTGTCTGAGGTCATATTTGAACTCAGGTCCTCTTGATTCCTGGGTTCGGTGCTTTATCCACTGCATCATGTAGCTGCCCCTGTACTGCACTCTTACTCCAAACCTAGCATGATTTCAACTAGAGCTACAAATAATCATTTTTGTGTTCAGGATAAATATCACAGAGATAAACCAGCAAGAGGGAAGGTAGGAAGGAAAGCAAAGAAGGAAGGGAAGAAAGATGAGAAGGAAGGGAAGGAAGGGAAGGAAGAATGGTGGTAAAGAATGGAAAGGAAGGAAGGGAAAAAGGAGAACAGAAGGGGACACAAGGAAGGAAAGAAAGAGAATGAAAATGGAAAGGAAGAGAAATAAAGGGAGAATGGAAGGAAAGAAGGAAGGAAGGGAAGGATGGAGGAAAGAAAGGAAAGAGGGTAGATACACAGTAGGGAAAGGAAGATTATATCATTCTATTATCTGGTAGCTGCTTATTTTTAATTAATTATTCTTGTTAATTAGTTGCTAAAATCTATCATTCCTTTGATGGAATGAAAGGGCTGTTAGCACTCTCAAAATTCATTACTCTAAGGCAAAGTCCTGCTCACTCCATTCTAGTCATGACTTTTCTTTCTGCCAGAGATATATCACCTTCACCTGAGGATTCCCATAGATAGTAAATCACAGTTGGTAGAGTATTATACACTTAAATATGGATAGGATTGTTATTATTGTTGGTTATTAATATAACTCTCTGTTTATATGTATTTTAATAGTTTATAAAGCTTCTCTTCCCCTATTCTCTTATTTGATCCTTATAGTCTTCTCCAGAATTCAGATAAGGATACCATTGCCTCCATTTTACAAATTAAAAAGAACACAAAAGCAAGGTTCTGAGAAATTAAGTGATTTGCTCAGGATTATGCAAGTTGTGAGTAGATGAGGTAGGGAGGAAAGAAGGAAGGATGGGAAAGGAGGAAGGAAAGCAAGGAAGAAGGGAGGGAAGGAAGAAGGGAAGAAAGATGAGAAGGAAGGAAAGGAAGGGAAAGAAGAATGGTGCTAAAGAATGGAAAGGAAGGAAGGAAAGTAGAAGAATGGAATGGGCGAGAAGAAAGGAAAGAGAGAGAATGAAAAACGGAAAGGAAGAGAAATAAAGGAAGAATGGAAGGAAAGATGTACCTTTATGTGGGGATTTAATTGAACCCTTACTATGTTAGCATTAAGCTGAACATTGATTAAAACTACTGTATGTAATGCAATGAAAAATTCCAGTCCCTGACTTCCAGGAATTTATAAAGAAGTAGATGGATAGAGTATTTACATTAATAATAATAGAGTATCAGTTAGAATGTGCATAAGAGAGATAAACTTCAGAAAGCTGCAAGATCTGAGAAGAGAAGCTTGTTTTCTTCTAGTTTGGGCAAACAAGGAAATCTTCATGGAGGTTGTTACATAAAATGAACCTTGAAGAAAGGAAGAAATTTCAACAAGTGGTTGGATGAGCAGTATGTT